>NC_140911.1:8157247-9357247 GCF_045865225.1 Trachurus japonicus
GAGGGATGGGAGGTGGCATGGCCCACGAAGTGCCGGTCCCCATCACCGCGGTGACCGTGAACAAGAGCCTGCTGACCCCCCTCAACCTGGAGATCGACCCCAACATCCAGACGATCCGCACCCAGGAGAAGGAGCAGATCAAGACCCTCAACAACCGCTTCGCCTCCTTCATTGATAAGGTCAGTCCAGTGGAGGATGCTCCTGTGTATATTCTGTCATACTCAACAACTGGTGGAGAAAAAAAACTAGTGAAGTCCAAATAAAGTGTAAAACCACGCAGGATATTAGTGCAGTGCACGACAAAAATAGCTCAAGGTGAAAAAGTGGTTTCATAATGGTGATCATCCTTGAGTGAAAGCTGTGTATAAAACAAAGTGCCGTCTATCTAAAAGCAAGGCAACAGTGATTCTGTGGATGTTACCCACTGTTTTGAGTCGCAGCTTAGCTTCATAAAAATGTGGAGATCCCAGATCTCAGATAAAAGGATCAACCTGGATACAGAGCACAGTCCAGGGCCGAGATGAACAGAGCGTTTGCTCGAGGGGGGAAAACATCCCTGTGTGAGCAATATCCTGCAAAAGATAGTTTTTTTTCTTTTTCTTTTATGAAAGTAGACAAAGTGGCAGGTGTATTCCTGCACACTGGTATTCAGGCTATAAATCCATTCTTACACAAAGCTCTGACAAATGTTATGAGTTGTGTTATTTTTAAAATTCAAAGCCTGGAAACAATTATAGAGAGAAAAAAAAAGAGGGAGTGGTGGGGTAGAGGTTTGGATGAGATAAGCTTGTTACAGTAAAGGCTCTGGAGTAAATCACTACAATAAAACATCTGTAATAGGAATAATACTCGCTTTATAAATAGTCAAGGACGCTAAATATCAGAAACATCAATCTTATCTATATAAATAGCCGTTCTCCACTGTTCTCCAGCTGATTGATCAGATTCTTCAGTTATCTGTCACTGTAACTCATAAATGGTGTCCGGTGTTTAAAGAGGCCCCCCAGAAGAAAAGTAGGATGGAGGTGAACTTGTTAATCAATCACACTGAGGCTAATTCTTCAAACAGCAAAACAATGTACTAACTCTCCCCCTCCTCAACATGGTGACATTGTGACATGACACACACACACATGCAGAGCTGCGTGTCCCCGTCGTGTTTGCAGAGCGGTAGCAGGACCCCACCCAGGGTCAGGGTGCTGCATAGAAAAGTAGTAAAGGGGCGAACGTGTGTCACAATTGTGTGAAACAGTGACGCTTTGTGTTGAAACGTGGCAGTGAGGGTAGAAACTGACTGAGTGAGTGACTTCTAATTGATGTGGCATTTAAGGAGTGGAGGGGGGTGGAGGTGGGGGTCACTGTAGGTGGGAGATGCATGGTTGTGTTTCTTTGTCCATGTTGTCTCATAGTGAAGCCATTCATGCTTTTTGAGTCACTCCCATGGATTCTTACTCCATCACCACCACACATGTGTCTCACTGACGTCCCCATTTTAGTTCAGGGGCCACATACAGTACAGCGCAATTTGATCTAAAGTGGACCAATGAAATAGTAGCATAATAACCTATAATGGGAACTGTAAACATTCCCTTTGTTTTAGTGCAAATAAACCCTCCTTTTACAAAACATGTTATGAACAGCCTTGCAATTTCAACAATATAATGCCTCTTCTGACTTCTATGTAATTTTCACTCTTGGCAAATTCAATATGTGCAGTATGTTTGGCCTCCCTGCTCTACACAGTCATGTATTGACTGGTGACATCCATACATTACACATTCATCCTAAAACAAGTTTGACACTCACTAAATGGAGCAAATGAAGCAGAACTACAGTACTCATCTACCTCTTTGACTTTCCCCCTCTGCAGGTTCGTTTCCTGGAGCAGCAGAACAAAATGCTGGAGACCAAGTGGAAGCTTCTGCAGCAACAGACGACATCTCGCTCCAACATCGACGCCATGTTCGAAGCCTACATCGCCAACCTGCGCAAGCAGCTCGACAACCTGGGCCACGAAAAAGTCAAACTGGAATCGGACCTGCATCACATGACCGGCCTGGTCGAGGACTACAAAACCAAGTGAGTTTTTAACCTGAAGAGGCTCAGATGTTCAACACTGACGATCACTAATACACCAACTAGAAATATCCTGTCCACTGTCAGACTGATATTAAATTTTAACATCTGACATATGAACCAGTAGGACTCCATCTTCCTGTCCATCACAGGCCAAACAACCAATCACACTCACACATTCACGCCTGCTTGTAGATAAACCTCTCCACTCCACGTACAGGCTTAAACTGGTGGTTTGGATTTTTTCGACATGACATATGTAACAACACTTTGTGAACATGACGTGAATGAATATGCAGGAAAAATTACGTCAAGCACTGATTCAACACAGGACACAAAACTGAGCAGCATGTGTCACAGTGTAAAAACCGACCTGTCAGCGCCATCTGGTGGACAAGCCATGATACTGTTTCTACTTCACTTCAGTCCTAGTTTGACATGTCTGCAATAATAAACTCATATCAGTCTAGGTCTAATCCATTTTTTATTTTGAATATTTAAGCCAAACATACACATATGTGTATGTATGGGTATGTGTATGTATGCATATGTGCATGTGTGTATGTATGCATGCGTATGTGTATATACATACATTTACTTTTTATACTTTTTAATCTACCTATTTATTTACTCTATGTCTTGATCCCTGTCCTTCAATAGGATACATCACTGCACTTTTATCTGTCACCATTAGATTTTATTATGCTCATTATGTGCTAAATGTTTTACTGTCTGTTTTTTGGCTGTGTGGAGAAAACCTTCTCGCAAGCTGTAACCTGAATAAAGTTACCTTACCTTAGAGTAAACGCTATACGTCCCTAGAATTACTCAATGTACCGCATATAATTTGGCTTTAATTATACTCTAACCCGAGGTGTTTTCTGTGCTTTTGCAATGATATCCTAGGGCTCCAGATTAAGTTTTTTTTACTAGGAGCACAGGGGCCGCTACCTTAAAATTTTAGGAGCGCAAGCAAAACATTTAGGGCCACACACTGCAAATCCACTTGCAAAAGGAAATATTCACATTTCCCTTTTCATTCATGATCCTCACACATTGGCCTGCCACCTGTAATGACAGATTTCTTTAAGTCTCTCCTTCCACGTTACACTTGTGTTTTTAAAAAAACAAAAAACGTCAAATTTACTGTTTGCACATGTGCAAGTAGATCAGGGTTCCTACAGCTTAAGCCAAGTTAAATTTAAGACTTTTTAAGACGTTTAAAAAAAAAAAAACTGAAATCCCATGCCCCATCAAATTTTAGGGGCAGTCTGGAGCCCTGTATCCAGCTTCCTGGACTGGAGATTGAGATTAAATCTAAATGTTTTGTTTTCCAGATACGAGGATGAAATCAACAAGCGCAACGAGTGTGAGAACAACTTTGTCCTCATGAAGAAGGTTTGTTTTCTAACATGCTCTTGATCTTGAAACTATAATTAGCTGGTGCACACAATGACCATTTGTTCCTCAGGGTCAGGCCTATACTGTACACGCAACATTGATTTTCTCTCTGTGCTGCAGGACACAGATGCAGCCTACATGGTCAAAGTGGAGCTGGAGGCCAAACTGGACGGACTCTCCAATGAGATCGAGTTCCTGAGGCAGCTCTATGATGCTGTAATAACTTTATATTTCAGTCGCACACTTGTGAAAAGTTGATTTAGCTTTATACGACATCTTAAAAGAAAGGATGTCCTTAAAAAATCTCTGTCTGTGTTGACGTGATTTCCTGTGCAGGAAATCTCTGAGCTCCAGTCCCAGATCAAGGACACGTCTGTCGTGGTGGAGATGGACAACAGCCGTAACCTTGACATGGACGCCATCGTGGCTGAAGTGCGCGCCCAGTATGAAGACGTCGCCAACCGCAGCAGAGCAGAGGCCGAGTCCTGGTACCAGACTAAGGTGAGACACACACTCCTGTGAATGTGTCCCTCTGACATCTTGGTAAAAAACATATAAAATGACTTATTTTCTCCTGTCTTGTCTTGTTTTGCTGTGTTGCTTCATCTCATCTCAACGTATTTTCACCCGAAACTGTCATTTTCCTCAAAAATCTCAAGTGCACACATGCAGAAACTAAATCTGCTGACTGCACATCGCTGTGTGTTGAAATTAATTTGTCTCTGTGCCAAATGTGAGGATAAAAACGAACATCAGCAACACCTGGAACGAAACGAGAGCCAAGTTGTTGTCATGTTAAATTTTGACGTGTCACTGTCTGTTAGTATGAAGAAATGCAGCAGTCTGCAGGCAGATATGGTGACGACGTGAAATCAACCAAGGCCGAGATCGCCGACATGAACCGCAGGATAATGAGGCTCCAGTCTGAGATTGACATCATTAAAGCACAGGTGAGGTTCACAGATTTCACTTTTGTATATTAGATAGAGATAATTAAGATATTTTACCCCTGAATTGGCCACATTGGAGTCATTATTTTGATGTATGTGCAGCTGTATAGTTGGATGTACCAGTCCAAACAAAGACTACAGTGTCAAGAGTTTGCAAATTTTACCTCATTCAACTTCCTCTGGTTCTGCTCTTAGAGAAACAATTTGGAAACTCAAATCGCGGAGGCCGAGGAGCGCGGCGAGCTGGCGGTGAAGGATGCTAAACTTCGTATCAGAGATCTGGAGGAGGCTCTGCAGAGAGCCAAACAGGACATGGCCCTGCAGGTCCGCCAGTACCAGGAGCTGATGAACGTCAAGCTGGCTCTGGACATCGAGATCGCCACCTACAGGAAGCTGCTGGAAGGAGAGGAGAGCAGGTGAGACGTTACCGTCAGAGCAGATAATAATAATAAGAATATTGTCATCATAATTCACAGTATTAGCATCTCATGGTATTTGTCTCTACAGGTTACTAACTGGAATCAAGACCAATATAACCAAGCAGACTTGTAAGTTCATGCCCGTTCTTGGTGCAAATATTATATAAGTGTCTCACTGTTGTTGATTTTTGCCCCATTACAGTATCACACAGTACAAAATCAGGTAAAGGACAAGACACAGAAATACATACATAGTTAAAAAGTTTAAGTCTCATCTTCATAAAGAATCTCAGACACCTTCAATAAAATAGTTTACGCAACTTTCTGTGATTAAAGAACCAGATATCTTCTATGTCTCCACATTTTCAAATATACTTTACATCTTTTGTCTCCATGACAAGAGCAGAGGTGAGAATCAGGTGAAATCTGCTGTGATGGTTGTGTGAATGTAAAGAAAAGTATTTCATGAGGTCCTAAAACCTTTAAAAGAGAGTGTATTAGAGGTTGTGAGCAGTGCATTTAAAAGTTTCTGACATAAGCTGACAAGAAAGTCTTTGCACAGATCAATACAAAATACAACAACATGTGCATATCATGTCGTCTTGTTTAAAATCTTCGTACATCCATGTAAACCACTGCCTTTTGCTTCTGAATTAGCAGCTATGAACTACAACGCCTACGGCCTGGAGAGCTCCCGCACCCCGTCCTACGTCAGCTCCTCCTACGGTGGAGTCAGAGCGAGCAGCGGCTCCGTCGCCACCGGCTCCATCGTCACCGCCGCCGCCACCGCTGCCGTCGTCGAGGGAGCAGCAGTGAAGAGCAGCACCACCGTCACCAAGACAGAAACTGTGGTGATCAAGGCCGAGGAGAAGATGGAGGAGGAGGAGAAAGCGGTGGAGGTCGAGGTGGTGGAGAAGAAAGTGGAGGAGGTTGAGGTGGTGGAGAAGAAAGTGGAGGAGGTTGTTGAGGTGGTGGAGGAGGTTGTTGAGGTGGTACAGAAGAAGGAGGAGGAGGAGAAGAAGGAGGAGGAGCAGGTGGCAACAGAAGCACCAGCTGCTGAGGAGAAGAAGGAGGAGGAGCAGGTGGAGGCCGAAGCAGCCGTGGTCCAGGAGTAATGTTCCCAGGTTTATGAATATCGGCCTGTCTGCTTTATCATCCAGTTCTTTCATGGTTCATTCACTAAACAATGTGAGTGTATGTGTATGTGTGGTGCAAACACAGCATTACACACACACACACATACACACACATCCTCCATGAACAGGTGCTGATGGATGAGGCGTCTGAAAGTTAATCTTGTTCTTTTACTGTCAACTCTAGTCTGAGTCACTGCACCACACTTGTTTAGCCAGCAGGTGGCGCTGTTGTGTGTCTGTTTTTCCTCTTCCTCTGCTCCACTTTCGTCCTTGGACCAACACAACACACTGTGAAAAAAAAACCTGTTAACTTTTAAAGTCTGATTACACTTTTAACAGGAGCAAGTTTGGGAAAGATAAGCCATCGACATACAAAACACCTTGTGCTAAACCTGCTGTATCTAAACTATAAAATATACAAGAAAAGTCACAACAGTCTTTATGAAAGCCTTTTTTTTTTTTTTTTGGGTGTGCTGCTGTTGGCAACACCTGGAGTCCTGTTTGCTCGACAATAAATCTTCTCCAAACAGTAATTTACATGTTGTTCTGTTGCATTTTTCCCCCTAAATAGCTGAATTGTGAATTTCTATTTCATTGTGCTTTAATTGTGAAATTTACAAAAACAACTGAAATTTTTTTTGGGGGGGTCAAAAATGATAAAAAGAAATATTTTACACGTTAAGAATCAGCCTCGAGGGATTTGTTGTGTTATTTTACTACGTCAACACACACATACACAGAAAAACAAGTTTTAGAAAACTTAAATTTCACAAAGCAACGAATGTCCGCACACACACAGCCAACCCTTTTCTCTGTAAAAGCTGACAAGTCTCAGCAGGCCGCAGTGCAAGGACACACATGAGCCGTTTGTCTTAAATGACATTACAGTAATTAAAGGTTGGGCATTCAAATAGGAAATATCATATTTCCAACACCTTTTAACACATGTTGCATGTATCTAAAGGCCACACGATGCACATACAGAAGAAACTAATCCGACATACAATTAGATCATGAAAACCAGCAACAGTATCCAGGAGAAACTGATGTTGCTTATGTGATTTAGTGGGGAGTGGGGTATTTTTCTCTGACAGTAAATGCTTAAGAGGCTTTTTCCGCCCCGCAGGAACAGGTTTGAACATGAATTATGGGTGGTGGAGCCGCGCCCAAGGCTCTCATGAAGTCAAAGACAGAAAAAATGCACAAATCCCACAATCCCACCCACTGTTCATCGCTTTCAACGGATCTGTGGTCACTGCCGCTGCTGCTGTAATGCACTTGAACAATTCCAGGTCTGAGTGCTCGATGATTTAACTGTATAAAAAAACTAAACAAAAACTTTATATCAAAGTCATCAGCCAACAGACCACAAATATGCTCACAACAACTATACAGGTGACCTGAAATGACAGTGTTAGCCCGACCTCTGGTATAACTTCTTCTCAGTGTAAGTGGTGAAAAGCTGGGAGGCCTGAGTCGCTGCCTTTTTCTGCTTTTAAAATAATAAAAAGTTGCACTACAAGAAACTGAAATCTGCAGAAGCATAGACGCCTCACAGCAAGAAGGTTCTGGGTTTGAGTTTGCATTCTTCTCCAGCTTTCTCCTACAGTTCAAAGACAGCAACACCTGACTCTAAACTGCCTGTAGGTGTGAATGCGAGTGAGTGAGATTGTTTGTCTCAATATACCTGCTCTGTGATGGATTGGTGAAATGTTCAGGTTGCAGTCCGCCCTCTCCCTATGTCCTCGCCCTAGTTTGAACACACACATCTGCTTTCTGAAAAGACTGACACACCACTCTTATATCTCACATCTGTCGTATATGTGATTAATATAAACATACATAAAGCAGAAATGTAGCTTAGCTTTAATGCAAAGAGTGAAAAAAACTCTTCACTCTGTCCAAAGCGAAACCAAAGCTCAGATATTAACATGTTAAATTTATGTTAAAAGGACAACCATATGGACTTTATGTTGGCAGGTGACTTCATCACAACTGTGGTGCTTAACTAACCTTGCTAGCGTTATATTTAAAGGTTACTTTTGAGAATGATATCTCATCTAGAAACTTAATATAAGGCAGTGGTGGTGGTAAAGTGTGTGTAAGTATCGAAACTTGTAATAATCAGCCTGAAAAACAACCGAAACAAACTATTGTTCGTGTATTAAAGGTTCCATTGTGTGTCAGTTTTGAGTCACCAGTATGCATGGAGGCAAACGGTGCCACCTAATTATCATATCATAGCTGATTATTTTAAACTGTCCTGTAACAGACGAACCCATCTGTTGTGTGTGCTTGCAACTTATTATCCTTCAAACTTTCCCTGACCCTAACAGAGTTATATGTGAGCCTTCACACAACCAAACTGTGACACAGCTACTTGTTGAAAAGACGTAAAATGATTATGCACCTTCTGAGCAGCGTCATATCTTCAGGGCAGATTGAGGGCTACACTGAGTCACTGTAGTGATTGGAAAGTGATGAAATTGGCCCCGGGTTAGCTGGTTAGCTAGCTGTTGCCAACTTCAGCAGAAGAAAAGACAATGATTAGCACTCTGGCACCAGTTTCTACTGCTCAGTGAAAAGAAGATGGTGCTGAACTGGTTTCTTCTACTGGTACAGAAATAGATGTTAATGCCAACGTTGTCTGTGCTGCAAAACGTACAGCTCCTTAAAGGTACATTGTGTAGGAATTCCTCCCATCTAGCGTTGCGGTTGTATATCGCAAGCAACTCAATCGTATTTTTCATGCTGCATTCACGTGAAATTGGGCAGAGGGCAGACGGACGACAGCCGCTGCACGTAACGGCATAAACAAGCCTCTATGTAAACAAGTGGTCCGTCAGCACGAGGCAAAACAATACACGTGACAATATGTTGTCATGGCGATGTCGTATTATTTACCTGACCCACATTTTACCGGCTTTCTCTCGACTTCTGTGACTAAAATGACATCTGGTTTGTTACCGACGGCCGTCTGCCCGACTGCAGGTGAATGCAGCATCAGTGTAACGCTCCATTCCTCCTCACTGCGTTACCGCGGTGACTTTTCACAGACGCCACCTCGACCCGAGCCGACAGCTCCGGTGTCTCCGGTGAGTTTCCGTGGTTTCCTACCGTCACGCTGCCACTGAACGTAAAAACATGGCGACACGACATGGCAGCCAGCACCGAGCTTACCCGCTCCATGTAGATATGAATGATATGAACGGCTAATTCAGAGCTGAAAGGAACACTTCAGTTTGTTGATGGGGGGGATTACTGATTAATGAAAAACATACTTTTGAACGAAATAATCGATTTTCGTGAATAGATAACAGGAGAAGTTACACAATGTCCCTTTAAAGCTCCTTTAAAACATTTAATTTTTAGTTGATCCTTTGGGTGTCTCCTCCTGGAAGCTGACCTGATTGCTTTTGCCCTGCAGGACAATCTGCTGTGACTGCCCCTACAAGCTCCTGGTGGTTCTGCTGGTTGCTGTCGATCCGCCCCGGCCTTCTAGATCCAAAATCTGCATTTAGCGATTAAAATCCGTCAATCAGGCATTAACACTGTGACACTTATTCATCCACTAATGGCTGCCCAGTTTGCCAGGAGGCATGATACACTACCAACTCTCTGCAGATGGCACATTA
This sequence comes from Trachurus japonicus, assembly GCF_045865225.1. Classification (NCBI taxonomy): domain Eukaryota; kingdom Metazoa; phylum Chordata; class Actinopteri; order Carangiformes; family Carangidae; genus Trachurus; species Trachurus japonicus. Next base: position 8,166,865 of record NC_140911.1, read on the forward strand.
CGTCTTCTCTCTCTGCAGTATTACGCACTGTTCTTGTTCTAACAGGAAGGATTGATAATGGTGAATAGGAAAACCTGACATCAGTCCTACCTGATGTCATGTTTGCTGTTGCACCCTTGCCAAATCTAGGCCTGTGAATGAAAAACCTTTTCTTTTTTTCGAACAGGAAAGTACAGGATAGAAAATAAGTAACTTTAACAAAAAGGACAAAAAAAAGAAATGTTTTTTTTTTCCAGATATCTATATAGTGCACAGGCTGGGGTGTGGACCATTGTGACAAAAGTAAAAAGGACAGTAATGAAAGAAACTTGGCTGCAGCACTGTGGCTGATTGATGTGGAGCTGACATTCCCCTCCCATTCCTCGTACTGACCTGGGGTAAACAGCGTGTCTTGTAATCACAGGTACCAGTTTTAGCTTCATGTTATGCAATCAATACAATATGCCTCTGTCTAAAATGCTGAGTTAAAGCACCTCGGGGCGGCCTGCAGAGTAAATACGTTCACACTTCGATGAGAAAATAAAATCAGCTGAATACTTTTCTCTCTCTGCTTCATTCGACTGCCTGCGGGGTAAACACAGGAGAAGGCCAGATCTACATGCCCTCAGTCTATGATGAGAGTTATTAAAAATGGTAATTTTTTTCTGTATTATTAAAAAGTGCCTGTGGTTTTCCAGGCATCATGTATGGGAATTGTGTGGCGGTGTCGTAATGCAGGGCAGAGCCAACAACAACACCCAAAACACAGGGGTTTGATCACAGAAACACCTGAATGAACACCTGAGTCTACACTGAGTCAGTCTATGAGCTCATCAGAGAGAAACTTTTGTCTCAATGAAACACAGTACAATGAACGGCTGATACAAACTCTGGCAGTTGAACTCTTCCCGTTGTGCTCTGTTACCCAGTAGCAAATGCGAAATATATCCGCAAGTCATCTGCACTAAATGCCTGTAATGTAACACTTCGACTATGCCTGTAAGAAAAAAAAACCCCATCAGTGTCTGATGTCTTTCCAGGTTTTCATTATGTAGTTGTGTAAACTGTCAGATTTATTAGGCCAACATTGAAACTGCACCAGCGGCAAAACTGGTAATAGCATCAATTTGCTGGGATTCGTCTATACATGCCTCCATAGTGCATATCTATCAAGTGTATTTTGAAGCATGTACAAAGAGAAAGAAGAAGAGAAAAAAAAAGATTTCCTCTCGTCTTGACAAACAGGTCTGAATTCCTCTGTGGACTCACGGAGCGAAGAGAGAGAGAGAGTGACAGACAGAGGATTTAAATCAGGGGAAAGAAGAGTATTTTACTTTCTGAATGCCTGTCAGGGGTGTGTTCATTATCTTGTGTTAAAACCAAAGCATGCGACAACAACACTGACAGAAAAAAAAAGTTTCTGAGTTGCAGGACGGTCGCACTGCATTTGAAAATTGTGATCTAAACTGTGGTGGGTATGTGTCTGGTTATATCAAAAAGAAAATGGACATACAGCATCAATTAGAACAAGTAAATACACATTAAAGTAGAAGTTGAGATTTTAGGATAATCTTAAATCTAAAATCTAAATCTAAAAAATTTGATTATTTTAATAACATTGACGAAAAACATGAAAGAAAAGCAAATGTGGCTTAATCTTTGCGTAAATTCAAAAACAAGATGACCTAATTTGTCATCGTGTCTTTGCCTATCAACTTTCAATACAATGCGCTCTAGTACATCATCAACAGGAACAGAAGATTATCCTACTGCATGAATTAAGCAGGTGTGTGCCTAACAAGGTGACCTATGAGTATACAACCAAAGCTATCATTAAAGTCAACAGGTTGTGAATTACCATCACATGCAGATCCAGTTTGGCTATGAAGCTCCTGAATTGTTTTATTTTCAAATACCAGCTCTCTCACAAGGTCAGAAAACCCTGCAGGCCCTGAAGGCCATGTGATCAGCATATTTGTGATATCTGAGTCAAGTGCAGGTTTTCAATCATTATTTCTGACATAAATAAGTGAGAAAACTCAAAACTATGGTGTCCTGATGCTGTTAAAGTAGATTTGATTAGACCTTGATCTACTGGGACTTTGTGCTGTCGCTGTAAGAGAAAACCTCCAGTCCAGAGCAGGAATCTGCTGTTAATCCCTACATCACCATGTCTTGTCTAAACTTTAACATATTTACACGGCAGAAAGAAGTAAAAGCTAAAATCGATTTATAAAATATGCCTCAGACAGTTTGAGGTTTATAATGTGACAAGGCTTTATTATTCTCACATCCACCCCACACAAAACCTTGTTTGTTCAGTCTTCAGTCTACACAAACATTTTGTTGCTCATCCACTTTTTCTTTCAGTAAGACTTCCCTCAAGGTTCTTTTCAGATGACTGACAACTTTGTCACAACTTTGCTTGTGCCAATCTTATACAACATGACAAAGTCCCAGGAAATGCCATTCTTATTGCTATCAGCCGCCTATAGCCACTAAAACAAAAACCTAAAGAGGAACTATGTAAGTCCAGTCACTTTTCCGCTGTTTTACTAACCCTCCTCCTGGCCAAGTGCATTTGTTTACAACAAGGCCAGCGAGAAATCAATCAATAGACAGTCCCTCCAGGATTTCGCGGGCTTTTTTTGTGATTGTTGCGGCCTAAAATGCCTGATTTTGCGGCCACATTTTGAAAAAATTGCGGTGAATGTTGCGATGTTTTAAGCGCTTTTGTTGCGATTAAATTGCGGGAGACAGCGAAAGTTGCAAAAAAAAGTTGCAGTTTTGTTCTGAATAATTCAAAATCAAAGGAAAATTGAAAATTTTGAAATGTCACAAAATAATGTGAGGTCCTGTTATACCAGATATTTTCCACTTGTTAAGAAAGGCACAGGAAAATTAGAGTTGAAAGTTGTTTTACTTTTAATTAAAATGTCTGTTTAAAAATCGTGGTAAAAGAACTGTTTTAAAATGCCATTAAAACTATCCAGTCTTTGAATAAAAGGGGGAGGGTGGCTACTCAAGTCCAGGGCCAGGGCCTTAGGATGGGGGAAGGGGCACCTGGCCGCCAGCTGCTCCGCTCCGGCCCTGCAGTGGCGCACTCACTGGATTCCCCCTCGGCGAGTGCTGCGGGGTTGACACACAGGCTCGGGTGGTCAAGCAGGACAACTCACACACTCAACACGTTCAACTCAGCTTGTGTTCCTTTACTTATCACTTTGTGCACGTTGTATCAAGTTTCTTGCCGTCAGCCCAGCCACGCCGTTCCTCCGTGGACTCACTTTCAACCACCGCTCCGTCCAGACTCGCACTCTCTGCTGCGTAACTCGCGGAAAGCACCGACAATTGGTCCAATTTGCGGAAAAGTTGCGGTGATTGTACAAAATTGCAAGATCGCAAAAATTTGCGGGGATTGGCTGAATTTGCGTTAATTGTTGCGATCGCAACATCGCGAATTCCTGGAGGGACTGAATAGAGTGGTACATAACGTTATGAATCATATACGATGTTACGATGTGTATATTTGTGTAGTCTTATCTGTCATAAACAAGAGATTACAGGTACGGGGCGTGTTTGTGTCGCGGTGTGACGCAATAAGTGTCACACTAGGTGGACGGCAGAGAGCCTCCATTCTCCCACGTAACAAGTTAAACCATTTATTAAACCATCACATTTAATCCAAAACTAAGGTAAATAATATAGCATATTCAGCTACATATTCTGCATAGTTCCTCTTTAAAAATAAAATAAAGTAAGTAAGAAATGAGAAGAAGTAAAGCAGGCAGAAAGAGTATTCAAGCAGTAGAGTTAATGTTTGGAGGATTATCTCTATAGACTGGAGTCTGAAGCAGTGATGATTGTAGAGGTCACTGCAGGGCAATGAAGCAGCAGCACCTGCAGAGCCAATTGAAAAGCTTGAATCTGTTCAGGTGCACTAGACTAGATAATGCACACTGCTTGTGAATGTGGCAGTGCAACTTAATGTCTGCTGGCACTTCCTTGAAATCTCTATTTAATTTCAAAGCAATCAACTTACCACTAACTACCTGACACGGAGGGAAAAACTGGGGCCTGAGGCGTCGCAGGGAGAAGAGGAGTGCTTCGTTCTGCTGCACTTAACGGGGAAATTGCAGGGTGAGGCACCACGCGTGGAGGGCAGGCCTTGAAAGCAGCGGAGGTTAAAAGCCATGGTTTTTCTATCCCTAACGGATTAATTTCAGATGTGCAATTGACAGATAATCAAACAAATGAAGGTCTTAAAGGTCAAACCGTCAAAGTTTGTTATTCAAGTCTCCACTGTTCCACCCTGGTCAACCATCCTAAATATGTCATGCATGGTGGCGCCCACCTGTCAGAGAGGCCAGAGCTGGTTTGACAATACGTCGTCAGTCACTTTCTCGTGAAACCCATTGACAGGGCCCCAGAGGGCATCGCCTAAACAGCAGGAGAAGAAAGGCTCGTTGGTTAAACTAGTGCATGACCGTGGGGCACCCATCAACTGGGCCAACCTGTCAGCTGGACCAGTTTGGTTCCAGTTGTATGTATCTAAGCTATGATCTTGCAGAGTTTAACTGCCCTGCCCCAAGGTTGGAGTCATCTCTCTAAAACTGGGTGTGGTGGCTTCACGGGTACTGTAGATGGTATCCCACCTCAGGAGGAGATGTTTCCAGAGATTCTCAATCTGAGGCATAGGATAACCCTGTCTGTTCTGGTCTATTTAATGGTTTAAAGTTGTTTTTCCACAGTAAAAGATTGTTTTCCTTCCCGATTCCTCACATTCACATGGAAATACATTTGGTTTTTGCAGAATTCTGGTACAAAGGTATATTTTCCAAATTGTGTGTATCAAGAATCTCTTTATGTGGCAGTGGCAGGATGACAGTTTTGTGTCAACAGAAAACACTCCCTCAACGAAGGCTTTGTGTTAAAATGACAACCGATCACATAAAAAAGAATGTGTGGTTTCAACTCAATCATCATTATTATGGTCTTAAAATGACATGATAGGTGTGTGTGTGTGTGTGTGTGTGTGTCCGGTGCAAAGCTGCAGCTGCTCAGGCTCTGTGTCATTTTTTTGTGATCTGTCTGTAAATCAGCCACAGCGAGGTGTGGGACAGTCCTGCAGGCTTAATCACTGATGTCCAGCTCCGATATAAAATGCATGCTGGTGTCCACAAACAGTTTATTTGTCTCTCTCACGTAACTTTCACTATGAATAATCTATGGGTGTGTCAATCTACATTCTCCTGGTCCTGAATTAAACTTTTAAAGTAAAAAAAATATTACTTAAAAGCATTGTTTTTTCTTGGTTTCATTGTGATATTTGTACTGATATGAGTACACCAGGGATATTATATAACATTTACAGTTACTTACTGTCCATACATGTTCTTTTGTTGTTGAAATGTACAATATTTAATCGAGATATGTTGATGGCAGATGCCTAAAATGATGTTTTCTGTAGATTGTGTTCATATATTTATATTATATATCTCTTCTATATCTTTAGTGTCTTCCTACAGTTTAGACAATAAAAGGAATCAATTTTTATGTGGAAACCTAACTTACATGTCCATAAGCTTGGCCCACACACAGGCTGACAGATCGATGTTTAATATAAAGCTATTTGGAAAATCGAATTGGTGTCAGATGTCATCAGTTACCTCTTTAAGCCAGGTTTCTTTGGGCTATTAGATGAAGTTTAATGTTCACCCATGTTATAGAACTTTATATATCAAACTTTGTCCTATCATACTTTATTTGACTCTGCTGAATTGTGTTATTGTATAGCAACGTGTGCTGATAAGTAGTAAAGTTCTGGGATAATGTTGGCAGAGTGTGGTTTATGAGCACAGGTTAATAATTTCCTACTATCAAATGTGGAGGTGTAGAAGGGTGGAGCGGTCTGATGACATCTCATTTTTCTTTTACTGTACCTGTCCTAGCATGCAGGTATGCAGGTATGTGCCCAGTAGAGTTGCTGGCACAGGCTGCAATTTTCTATTGTTTTTTAATTTTTTAATAGGTCATTGATTGTATTGTCATACTGCCATTTTTTATTTGCATGCAATAAATGTTTATTGCTCAATCATCTGATGAGCTAATGACCCAAAAGATATCTCCATTCATATTAATACTCATAAACACACACACACACACACACACACACACACACACACACACACACACACACACACACACACACACACACACACACACACACACACACACACACACACACACACACACACACACACACACACACACACACACACTCAAAGAAGGGAGTTATGAAGGTGATGAGTACATAATGACATGATGGTGGTTGCTAAGTACAATAGAAACAACAACAGACAGTAGTTACACAGCAGCCAGCATAAATTATGGAAAAATGATCTAGTCTAGTGTGACGACAGAAGACAAACTCACTCCTTATCTTCGTCTCTATACCTGACAAAACTTGTGTGTTTGAATTCAAAGACACAAAAATACAAATACTTTGTTACTTCGGGTTGTAGTGAAAGCCGTGACATCAGTGAGGTTGGAATATTCACAAACACATTGCAGACATAGATGTCATTGCAATTCTGGTATTATCGGCCACGTATCGTCACTCCATGTCTACAACGCTGCTGTCTGGTTTTAGTTGAAGGCCCAGTTGCAACATGAAATGTTTTTCACACTTGTATAGGGGCCTTTAACCCATACAGGACTGATAACTATGCAGCTACTGAGTGGCCGACACCCTTTACGACTCCGTTTGTAGACACATTGTGTAGGTCTCAGTGTCTGTAAGGAGCATATAGATATAAAATCTACTCATTTCTCAGTAGCAGGTGATGAATGAGTGGGTTGAGACAAGTGCATGACTTCTGCGATGAGTCACTGCGAGGCCAGCGATAGTGCTAAACCTCTGACTGATCAGGTGGGTGGTGTCCCAGGAATGTGTTGACTATACAGACACCTTCCAGTACAACAGACCATTAACTGTCCAGTGGCAGAAATGAATATATATGATATTTCTATGGTTAACTTAAAGAGTTGACACAGTGTTGGGATATGTGTACTACCAGACTACCGCTACCAAAACACAAACATTATGCATTTATTATTGGTATACAACTATTTTATCTTGTGTCCAGTGCGGCAGCTTGTTAGACTGGGTTGTGTTTGTGTCTTTGTGTTGAAGCGGTCTGGTGTTGGTGCCTCTGTTGTGTCGCCAGAATGACAGCACTTTTTCACACAGTGGTGCTTTATCCTGTACGGTAACATTAGCATGCTAACATGCTCACTGTGACATGCTGATGTTTGGCAGCCAACATGTGGCATATGTCCATTATCTTTTAGTCTTAGCCTGTTAACATGCTAACATTTGCAAATCAGCACACAATGATAGGAGAGTCATTAGTTTTGCAGGTATTTGATTATAAACCAAATTAAAACTAATTAGCTAACTAAAATTTTGTTGGATTCTTCCTTTGGGGAACATTAACAGTTGATTTAAACGAAGTGCATTTTCGACAGATAGACATCTGCCATCTGCCACACCCTCTACCATCACGAATTTGCAGGTTTTATCACTGTAAACTGAGCTGTTGGCATTTTTTTGGGTCATCTGTAAAACTGTCTGAACATTTCGCAATCATTTCTCAGCGCAACTGTTAAAACAAAACAAAACAAAATAAAATAAACTCTCACGCATACACGTATAAAACTCTGGGATTACAGACACTGTATATGACATCATATAAAAACAGATGGTTTGAAATCCCACTCACACCGGTAATCAACTTGGTTGCTATGGTTTCTATTTTGCTAGACAACTCTCATGATCTTCCTTGTCTGACGGACAATGAGTCATCCAGTCAGACTGCAGTTTGTGCCAGCGTTCCCACACTTTTACAGTGCGGCTGCGTGTGTGTACTGTATGTGTGTGGGCTATTAGCAAAGGTGCTCAAGTCCAGAATTGTAAAGTAATATCTCCTGGTGATTCTTAAACAAACAGTGTGAATGTGTGTTTGGAAGTGTGTTAGCATGACAACAAACTGAGAGCACTGGTAAATCAATGAACACTGCCAACTCCTCAATGCTGCATAGTTTCTTGCTTATGTGAGACTTTGAGAGAGTTGAGAATGAGAATCTCACTTTTGTGCTGACAAAAGTTTTATCTACACACAGGTTAACCACCACACAAGATATTTCCATGCTTGACTTGCAGTCGCTCTACTGTAAGGGTGTGTACCTCTTGCAGGTGGTGAAACTGTGAGGCCTAGATTAAAATCCAATCCAACAGCACTCCCTCATGATGAACACACCCACCACTTCATGAGGATGCCAAAGCAAGCACAGCGGGGTGTGTTTGTGTGTCCAATGGCTTTAGATTTTCTCCTTTGTGTCGATTCATTATACTTCATATGGTCAAAGAATAGTTTGACTTAGATCTGTAATTAAACTGCAGTGAACGCAGTATTATAACATACTTCTGTGATGTTGCAGTGAAAACAAAGTAAAACTGGACATGTCATGTAATGGATAGTGTGTGCAAGACGATGCCATGGAAACAGTTATGCTCAACATACGCTGGACTATGGTACGGAGCGAAGAATTTGCAGGCAAGACATGCAGAAACTTGAGTCACAGGTGTTGCTGCTGAATTTAAGTAACCATGCAAGTGTGTTTGCATTAGAGTGACACCGAGACAAATAACTCTGTCAATGGGACAACAAAGAATATGATACATACGCGACAAATGGAATGACTATTGTACCACAACCATGCAGTTAAAAGTTCCCACTGGCGAAGCTGCACAGCTACAGACTGGTTGCCAGTTCAACCAGTCACTCTTCGCATGTGGTTGACCAAATTCTTCACATTCCAGTAATTACCAAGACAATGAGTTCACATGATTGGAAATTTACTTATTTACTTTCATCACCAAAATGTAGCTTTTATACTACAGTACATTTGGTTTTTTCCAAGGCTACACTTTGGATTTGGATATACTGAGTTGTTTCCTCTCTAAGTGAACTGAGAGTTGCAGTGTAAAGAGCACAATAACTAAAAATAAAAAGGCCGTTAGTTGGGAAATAATGTTGGGATAACACACACAAGAGCTTTAAAGCACCGATGAAATTCTTTTGTTTGTGTCTTTATACGTTTAAACATGAATCTACTGCTCTCTTTAGTAGAAGTGAGAGTCACTGTCTCATGATGTTTGCAGAGATTAATGACTTTCACAACCAGTGGCTTACTCTGACAAAAATGTGCTCCACCCAAACACAATGCACATAAGATATGAAGGTGACCGGTTCAACGGCGAGAGAGGATTTACAACAACATAGTTCTCAGGAGGAGTTCCAGTGATGCCACTTGCAGTTAAAAACACATAGTAGTAGGCGAAGTAAAGGCCACGGCATGTGTGCTCTTAATTCAGTTACATCTAAATGGCTGGATAATGGCAAGTAGCCACTCCTGTGAAACCAAACTGCAGCACAGAATGCTTTAAGTTATGTTAACTAAAGAGCTGAATTCAAACAAACAAAAAACAAAAAGCAAATTACCCCGAGACATGGAAAGCTGGAGCTGTTCGTCAGGTTTTTTTAATGTTGAAACAGTAAAAGTGCAGCGCCTAAAGCCAGAGACACCTGACAGCCATAAAGCGCTTTAACTTTTGATGTTTATGGCCGCATTTGTCAAAGACTAGACAGGAACTGGTGTTTATGTTATGTAAGTTTAGCAGCTACATCCAAATATTTGTGTAATTCATTTCAGTCCGAGTAGACTGTATTCTTAAAAAACTATCCTGCGAGATCAGAGATATGTTTTGTTTTATCTTGAAATCGGACATGTCAGGTGCAGACATCTGAACCATTGTCAGATTGATCTCTACTTTCATTTGCACAACAAACTTGCATTGCTGAATCAGTCTGTCAGGTAAGTTTTCTGAATGGCCTCTCATTCAAATACAGACACTGTAGACACTGTTCAGTGCCCACACCCAGTTTACTCATACCGGAGAGGCAACTATGAGTCTATCATGATCTGATACCAATTTGATAGTTAACATGGAAATCAAGGATTGGGAAAGCTGGGGTGGAGAAGGCAACACTTTCGTTGACTTTGTTTTCTTAAAGTTTGTCCACTTGACAGATGTATTCATTCAGTCTTCATTCAACGTCCATTGTTTCACAACTGCTGCTTGTTTTGCTTGTAAATCAGATCAAATCCACTTGTTTGATAACTGAAAAGGTCGAACTGAAAGTATCAGCGAAGCAATCAGAGTTGGCAGAAGAGCATGCTGTATTACTCCGTTTTGTTTGCAGGTATTTTTTTTCCCACGCAATAGTGAACACAGGGATGAATTGGAGATTTGTGTTTGTGCGTGTGCCCCTGTACAAACTTGCATAGTATAACTATGTGTTTCTGCCACTGCGTATGTTTATTTGTTCACATGAGAGTTACAACAAATAAAGTCATGATGAGGCAAATGCCTTTCCTTGGAGAGTATTTTTTTACGTGCTGGACAGCCGCTTTAAGAGAACTCGCAGTTCCATAAGAAATAATGTGAACACATTAACAGACGGTCGCAGCATTGTTATACCCTCAACCCTGCCACACCTACTGCTCACACTCAAGGCTGCATTTTCAAATATTAATCAAGTTTCATCCACCTATACGGCAAACCAACCAAGGTATCATCCCACACATGGAAACATGAACTTTAACTTCATGTGTTGAGTTGAGCTGAGCTGAGTTCATATGATCCAGACTTGACTGGGCTTGAGCTCCTGGCTCATGACAGCCATGACCGATAACATTTCAAACAAGCACAGACAAAGATCACGACGATTGTGATCTGTGTCCTGCACCAAGTTTTTCCTTTCTGCTTCCTCACTGAAACATCTTCCTTCAGGTTTATCAGACTCCTCTGTAATGTAACTATCTAGGCCAGTTGTAAACAACTCTGCCCTTTTCGGTGGTTTTGATTTATTACCATCATGTGGCACTCGAGTATGTGTGTGGACTAATTGCAGCCTAATGAAACAGAGAGAAAGATAAAGGTGTCTACAAAGTGTGGTTATTGATGAGTAAATGCTTACATAATCATCAGTTTGACTTTAGTGCATCTGTTTAAACTTTTGTAAGAAGCAAAAACCAGCACATAAATTGTCTCCAAATAGCTGTTAGACAGCAGATATTTGAGCTTTAGAGTAAAGTTCCACACCATGGTAGAAATTGAAGGCATGTGCATGTGAAAAGTTGGGGAAGAACGAAAAAGAATGCTGGCCTCACCTACAGCAAAGGTGCAGGGGCAAGAAGAAAGAGCAGTAGTGTTTGATATTGGAACAACTGGGTGTGGTGTATTATATACAGGATTAAAAAAAAATCACTAAGCATGTGAACGTATCATTGGTTGATTTGCAAGATTGTTTTTGCTACAACAAGGACGCTCCTGCAAAATAAAACAAAATGCATGATACTGTAAGTCTGGGGGATATCATTTATATCAACATTTGCTTGCTGTTATGAGAAAGACTTGATTAAACATAACTCTGGCTCAGGCCTTTGTTCGAATAACCTTCAATGATAACTTTAACTTAATGTAGACTTTGCTTGTCAAGCTATGTTTAGCACTCTCATGCTGGTGTCTGATTTGCATCGGTTCCAGGGAACTCCATTAGATCTTTTTTAATCAGATGTCAGGTTAGCTTCGTCTCAGACTGACAAGAGAGCTGTTTTAAGCAGACTTTCAGGTTTGTGAATAAGGTCTGACAGTGAGTTGACCAGTGGGCGACCTGGCTTGGCAGCATGGCATTCCTGACTGGGAGGCACACCACATAAACAATCCAGAGTGTGACCTGGCTGCAATTGATGGGATTTGCAGATGACAAGATGATTGTGAAGCAGTTTCTTAGCCAAGGTGTCAGGATTAACTTGTCCAGCTAGAAACTAACTAATTCAGCTCTGCAAAGATGCAACTAATAAAACAACACTTATTCAGACAGTCTAACTGTTTTTTGTCAAAATGCCAGGTCAATACTACACAGCAACATTTACCTACAAATCTAGCCCTTAACAATCACTAACTTGGTTGTAACAGACCAAGAATGGATGTAGTTACCAAGCCTTTTTGTGCACTTAAGTAAACACTGGTATGTTTATATTGTTTAATCTACTTTCTGAGAGACACACTTATTTTCTCAGTGTCCCTTTAACATAATGTTTATATTAGGTGTGAAAGCAGGGAGGGAGGGACTTCGATATGTTTCCTATATCCATTCCTTGTCAACTAAATACTTGTAAAGCAGGTTATGTTTGTGGTAATCTTGTCTCATTTAACATTGATCACTTGTCTAGATCTTCTCCCTGCAACGCTGCATCTGTTTGGTTAAAATGTGATTTTGACATCAGATTTAATGCTGAAAGAAATTAATTTTTTTTTTTTTAATGCTGTTCTCCAGGTTTTACTTCAGCATGGCCACATTTCTAAATGCCAAGAATAATTTAAAACTACTTATTATACAGAATGCAAACTGAACATATTTGTTTTGTTTTTGTGGACTATATAAATAGAGCAACATAAACAATGCACTAGTTATTCCTATGAACAGTTTCATGCTATTCTTAAGAGATGAGTAGATTGTGTATTTGTGCATGACAAGAATGGGGGATGATTTTTTATTCCATGTTATATGTATAGTGTGTGAAAACGCATATGTTTGTCTGTGAGTGTTTGCTAGTTTGTTTGTTTTTACAACCTGATCATGTTATTTATGTAATTTGCTACATTTTATGTCATTGCAATTGTATCTTTTGCCACAAAAGATGTTGGAAAAAAGTAAAGTAGTAAAATTAATGAACACATTCTTCAAGACTCGTTTTCCTTACATAATCACATTTTCACTTCACCCCTTCTCTCTCTCACTTCAGCCTGTGCAGGGTGTGTCCCGGCTTATCTCCTCGCAATCCCTCCCTACCTGTTTTACAGGATTGGCCACTCCTGTCATTCAGAGCCAGAGGCGTGTAGGCTGAAGCTGGACAGCAAAAGTAAGAGTACAGGTTGAAGTGGCTGAAGAGGATCCTCCCCCTGACTCAGCACGGCCATATAAGCAGGCAGGGACTGCTGTTAGACACTCAGAGGGACTTGGCTCTCCTTTTGAAGGCTACTCATCTCCAGTTTTCTCCTGCTCAACAGCTGCCCACCTTTAACACTACAATGATGATGAGGAAATCATACTCCGTCTCCGGCTCCGGTGGCAGCACCAGGAGGTCTTTTGCAGGACCAGGCACCAGCTCCAGCTACTCTGTAAAAAGAACCACCTATGGGTCTGGTTCAGGCTCTGGTTTTGGTGGAGGTGCTGGTTATGGTTCAGGTGCTGGTTTCGGTGCCGGCATGGGAATGTCCTCCATGAGCAGCTCTGGTGGTTTCGGTCTGTCCGCCAGCCAGGCAGGAGGCTGCTATGTCGCCCCACCGATCACAGCTGTGCAGGTCAACCAGAGCCTGCTGGCCCCCCTCAACCTGGAGATCGACCCCACCATCCAGGCCGTCCGCACCCAGGAGAAGGAGCAGATCAAGACCCTCAACAACCGCTTCGCCTCCTTCATCGACAAGGTTGGTTCCTGTCAGCTCTCTGTCTCTCCTAGGTTTAATGTTCAATTTACTGCAGGCCTCATTATCTCAGCACTGATAGCATCCTCTCTGGGCTTCACTCACCTCTAGCAGCTGTCAAAAGTCAACAGTCTTACTTCTGCTCTTTACTGAAAAGAAACAGTTAAACTTTTAAAACATTTAACGGCAACCTGCTCTGTAAAGAAACTCCTGACCATTGTTCACTAGATGAAAACACGGCACTTTTACTGTCAAAGCTGACACAGCAAGAGGACTGTGAATCTTATCTATGTGGTGTCGTATCCATCAATGAGTTACAGCCTGTGGGATTAGGAAAGCTTATAAAAATCTCAAAGTCTGTCAGCGTTTGTGACCATGTCATATAGCAAAATATGCATAGAGTAACATTTAGCCTGTCTGAGCCTCTCTGCCCACTATCTAAACATGGGTGGGTCTCATACAATTGCAGTGCCTCGCCCATCTCTCACCTGGCAGACGGGTTGAGAGAGCAGGGACCTATCTGCACTCTGCCCACAGAGTCCAAAGTCTCTTATTTGCACATGCCACCTATCACCTGGTTGCCATGGACAACAGGAATGCCAAATAGAGAGCTGTAACTCAACTTTTACTTGTTTGCAATGCTACGGTCCTACAGTCTTTGTTGCGTGTGAGTTATAGGATGATTATCTTTAGCGAGAGTGAAACACACTTTGTGTGAGTTTACACACACACAAAAACTCTCATCTCCTGATACTGAGCTGCTTTGTTTTCTGCGGTCTGTCTGCCACACCTAGTTTTTTTTTTATGGCTGGAGTGACTGTGCCTGCATGGCTCAACAGAGCATGAAGGATGAGTCATAACCAAACAAGAGACACAATAGAAATTCTTAAAGCCACATACCCATGTTAGAGGAACATTTAGGTAAAATATATTCTTTGTGCCCGTTGATTCAGGATAGGAGAAATATTTTCTATAAACTTCTATTTAGTCTTCCAGCTGCTTTGAGCAGTCAGCACACAAGGATAGGCCTTCATGAGTTGCAATTGTTCAGACTTGGGTGTGGCCATTCAGATATGTCGCTATCTCCTCAGTTATGCAGATAAAGGTGAGGCCCTTTAAAACCTGACACCATAAACGACACACCCAGCAAATTCTATTAGTGCTGATCCGGCTCTTTAAAAATGATAAGAATTTTTTTTTTTTTTAATTACTCACTTCTCAGCTTTTAAAGAATTCAGCAAAGATTCAGCCCCATCCAAAAGCACAATCCATACCATACCGGTACAAAAACTGCAATACAATATATTCCTTATAACACTATTTGACACCTGCTCTGGTTTTGTATGTGCACAGGTCCGTTTCTTGGAGCAGCAGAACAAGATGCTGGAGACCAAATGGAGCCTCCTGCAGGACCAGACCACCACCCGCTCCAACATTGAGGGCATGTTCGAGGCCTACATCGCCAACCTGCGCAGACAGCTCGATGGCCTGGGCAACGAGAAGGGCAAGCTGGAGGGAGAGCTGAGGAACATGCAGGGCCTGGTTGAGGACTTCAAGAAGAAGTACGAGGATGAAATCAACAAACGTGCAGCTGCAGAGAACGAGTTTGTGCTCCTGAAGAAGGTAGGAATGCATCAAGATAGATAGACCATAGTTTTATTTTGTTTGTTTTCCCCTAGAGGTTTAAATGCGACCAGTTGTAACACTTCCTGTTTGTGCATAATTTTCCTTTCAGGATGTCGATGCTGCCTACATGAACAAGGTGGAGCTGGAGGCCAGAGTTGATGCTCTTCAGGATGAGATCAACTTCCTCAGGGCCGTCTATGAGGCTGTATGTACCACTCTTAATGCCAACTGATTTCATAGTAATATAATAATAAGCATTTGAGACAAAGCTGATCAGCTGAAATCAACACAAACCTAACTGTTCTTCACCAACCTTTGGTTCTGTAGGAGCTCCGTGAGCTGCAGGGCCAGATCAAGGACACCTCCGTCGTTGTGGAGATGGACAACAGCCGCAACCTCGACATGGACTCCATCGTGGCTGAAGTGCGCGCTCAGTATGAAGACATCGCCAACCGCAGCAAGGCCGAGGCCGAGACCTGGTACAAACAGAAGGTGAGTGAAGAGCAAAGCCAAGCCATGATATCCGCTGCATCTTCTATAACCAAACATCCAGCATCTCTCCCAAACTTCATGATTCACATTTTTGTCTTTTTTTTTTTTACAACAGTATGAGGAGATGCAGTCCTCTGCCGGACAGTACGGTGATGACCTGCGCACAACCAAGGCTGAGATCGCCGAGCTGAACCGCATGATCGCCCGTCTCCAGAATGAGATCGAGGCTGTCAAGGGACAGGTACGTTTCAAGAAAATTCTCATGGCTGATGGATGCCTTTTCATTAACACAGTCCGTCGTATAGTATATGTGCAGCTCCTTAATCCTTGATTCCTTTCCACAGAGGGCAAGCCTTGAGGCCCAGATCGCAGAGGCCGAGGAGCGCGGTGAGCTGGCAGTGAAGGACGCCAAGCTCCGCATCAGGGATCTGGAGGATGCTCTGCAGAGAGCCAAGCAGGACATGGCCCGCCAGGTGCGCGAGTACCAGGAGCTGATGAACGTCAAGCTGGCCCTGGACATTGAAATCGCCACCTACAGGAAGCTGCTGGAAGGAGAGGAAAGCAGGTGGGCAAGGCTTTAATGTTCAGTGTTGTTTCAATGCTTGTAGCACTGGTTTTAAAATATCAAGCACTAACTTGATATTATTACCCCATCAGACTGGCCAGCGGAGGCGCCAACGCAACCATCCACGTGCAGCAGAGCTCTGGTGGTAAGTTTCGGATTTTATCATTGTCACAAATGATGCCCAAACCAGCAGACCACCTAGAAACATGGATGGCTTACTGACAACACCTTCTGTTTGTCCTATTCCAGGATACTCCAGCGCCAGCTCCGCCGGTGGATTCGGCTCCGGCAGTGGATACGGCTCCGGCAGTGGATTCGGCTACGGCAGTGGTGGCATGTCTGGCGGATATGGCGGTGGCATGGTCACCAAGTCCAGCACAGTCACAACATCCAGCAGGAGAATCATGTAAAAACCAAAAAAGGAGAGCCATCCCTCTTTCCCTTCAGAAACTTTTGAAATTCATCTAAATCTGTGACCCCTTCACGGTGCTATGCAATACAATACTGTCATGTTCAACAAGAATATTCCCAAAAGCCAGTGACTCCTAATGTCTAAAAGAAAGGTGCACTGGATCGTGTTACACTGCCACCAGTTTTTGTTTCAAGGATCACTGGCTGCTTCTCTTAGTCTGTACCTTGCCATCTTTAAACAAGAGTTTCTGAAGGTAGACATGGCCTAAAATACACCAGGGCCAGATCAGTTAGCAAAGATAAATTTGTTTTCTTTCTGTACTTCCATCCAAGAAATAAGAAAAAAAGGCAAAAAACTAAGTGTTTCATGGAGAGTTAAAACTATGCAAGAAAACTATTTGGAAGAACATTTTATACTGTAGTTCTGAGAAGGTGCTGTTCTCAGTTGATGATTTCTACAATTGAGTAGTCACAAGTCACTGACCAAATCGGAAATAAGAACATTTGTGTGACGTTACATGTTTACAGTTAAACTTTGAACTGATTGGTTATTGACTTGTTCCTGTCTTTTTGTTGTTGTTTTTTACTGTTCTGTCGAATGTTTCCCTGCTTAGTTTTGCCCTCTCTTGCCTAAAAAACTAAAACTATGTTGAAACCAGATTTATTTTGCAAGAGCCTTCTCAGCAACCGACTGATGAATGTTGCAGCAAATGACACTAAATCAATCTGTTAAATAAATCTGAGTACCAAAATGAATGTTTCTCTCTGTCTTCTTGTCACGAATAAAAGGGGGGGGGGGCTGCTGCAAACGTCTGCACTGTAACAGCAAGATGATATTTTCTCACCTACGTAGATTTCACATGGTGGCAGTGCTGTGCCATTTTTTACTCTTCCTGCTTGACTTTTGCATTCCCATCTGAACTGTATGCACATTCACTGAGCACTTTATGGAGGAACACCTTACTATCACTGGGCAGGAGAACATTATTGAAGCCAGTTTGAAACTATTTTACTTAGGCCATAAAGGCAAGCGTGGTCAGCAACAATACAAATCATATTTAAATCAAGACTGATTAAGGTGTACCAAGAAAACTTCCTTTCAAAAAACTACCAGAACCATTATCTCCCAAAATCCAGTCTTCTTCTTCCAGTTCTCTTGAGAGTAACTTTCTATTCTAGTCAGAGAACAGTGAAACCTGACACAGGCCTCTGCTGTTACACAACACACTTTACATCTGAAATGTAAGGAATGTGAATGTGAGTTGTTTTCTGAGCTACCATGGCCGGCGTGTCCGTTCCCCACCGACATCTCGCATCAACAACCATTTATTTGCCCCACAGCGACAAGGAGAAATGATGTCTTCAAGTGTTTGTGCCAAGTGTGGGTGTTGTGTTACTGCAGCCAGCCAGCATACTGCCAGCACAGGGGTGGACAAACAGAGCCAAGATAACACGCAGACTCAACACTACACCACGCCCTGCCACTCCACAGAGTAAGAAACAGGAAACACTGTGAATCATTTCTCTAAGTAATAGTGATGCACTGTACTCACAGATCAGATAGAAGGGAGTGTCTAAAAATACCTAGAAGTTTTGCAAACTTATGAAAGACATGCCTTTGTGGTTTGACCTGTATCATACTGAGTCGGTGTTGATTGACCCGCACTACTTCCTGCACATACAATGGAGTATTTTTAAGTACCGACGCTGGCACACACAGTCTGCATTGGCAGACTGATGAAAGATTTGTTTCTTACGTCGTCACCTGAAGCACAGAGCACTGGCACTGGTCAGGCGGCAGGCCTTTTTCCTTTTTTGAACTCGGCCCCAGAGGAATTAAAAGTTCGATTGACTCAGAGCTCATGCCAAACAAAAAAAAAGCCAATTGTGCCCATGCCAAACCAGTTACACCACCGCTCGACAAAAATTACAGGTGTTGCATCCTCTCTCCCCGAGGAAGACATGAGAAAATCACTCCTGCTGTTGTTAGAAATCTTGCATTTAGCCAAACAAACAAGCAGTCTCAGCATCTGTGCCTGTATCTTCTTCTCCTGAGTGACAACACTGTTCTCTGCTGTGCACCAGTGTGCCTATCATTAACCGTCAATGCTCCTGATGATGAGAACAGGTTTGACACAGTATAAAAGGCAGTAATGAACATGTGTCTGTAATTGACCAAGGTAACATCGGTAATGTTGTGCTTGACAGCACAAAGGAGGGAAGCAGAAGAAAAGAAAAGCACAGGCCATTACCTCAGAGAAGCTGATATACAATGGCCTATAAGCAGTTTGTCCTTGTAGAGGATCACTGCTCTTATTGTTCTGTGTTTAACCATTTCTCTGTGTCAGCAGCACCAGCACACCATATATCTCAGAAAACAGGTAATGTGCCCCCTTAGAAAAGAGCTAAAGCCACAGCGGAGTACAGCGGAGTACAGCCAAATACGATGCACAGCTTTAAGACTGAGTTTACAACAGAGTTAATAACTTGAATTATTATGTTTCTTGGATGCAATCTCATGCGGACAATCAAGATTTCTAATATTCTTTATAAGCACATGCAAAAGAAGAAATCGGGCTACAGTTGCAGTCATGTGTAGGCTGAGACTGGACATAAACCTGCAGACCATGATTTAGAGGATAATGTGAAAGACAAAGTGGAATAGAGAGGAAATGGTCTGTGCAAAGCACCAGCAATGCCATAGGGGGAGCAAACACACACATCAAATTATATGCTCCCCTCATAAACAACGCTTTGATATGTGTAAAGTCGAGCTCACAACAAATGAACCATTATAGCTGACAAATATACACAGCAGAAGCCATTCTTCAGCTACGGCATATTTACCTTCATCAGGAAAAAAACAGCAACATGTCACAAGACAGTATTTCATTTTAGAAACCACTGTGACATTTTGTTTAGCATTACTGATGCTTTTTGCTCACATCACATCCTTAAACATCGACATAGCTTTAAACCAGTTGCACACTTGTTACACTGTACATACTGCAAAGGACCTTCTTGGACGTTTTCTCTGACAGTAAATGTGGGTTCTTGTCAGGAGAAGGTGGTGATGAACCCTTACCCTAATCCTTAACAAGAGCTTCAACTAGTATTATTGTCTTGATAATACAGGAGGTCGAAGCAGGGCCTTATCTTTAATGCAGTCTGGAGGCAACAGTGACTCACTGTCGGACAATGACAAGACAGTCTGGTTAGGATGCGAACTTCAGTGACTTTGTTTTCAGCTGCTGAAGACAGCTCTTTGGTGAGTAAAGGAATGAAGTTTGTTGCTCAAACCATAATGCTTGTTATGGATTGGAAAGTAAACAGCAGTTAACACTATATTTGACCTGTAATGGCTGGTTTCTTTCTATTTAATGTGCTTTGGGCCATATATTAGGTTTGATGTTTGTTGCAGGTCCTCTGATCATTATCATATGGATATTTTGTTTTCGGGAAAGACTTCAAACGATTGCTCTTGTTTGGTAAATTGACATTACGTAGAGCTGTGAGGCAGCCGAGTGTCTCAGGGTAGTTAACCTCGGTACCTATTGGAAAAATATAATGAAATCATATCTTCGGATTGCTGTAGCAGAAACTGTTGAAATGCAGCAGAAATGGAAACGACATCATATGATCCAACTGGCCATGCTGCAGTCCAAACAAAGTATAACAACTATGAGGATATAGACTTAAACAAATCATTATTTACACATGTGAAAAGACATATAACCCGAGGACATCAGACTCTAAACTCCTCCCTGCACTCACGGCTTCACTGAGCACACAACAAACACAAACCAACAGGTAAGATAACAAGAACTCAAAAGTAAATACTACCTATAAAAATGATGTACAGTGTATTAAAAAAAAACCACTGAAGTTAGTTTGTCAGTGTTCTCACAGATTCACCGTAGGACAAAATAGACAAATTCAGCTTTTGCTTAAATTCTGCTTTTTCTACATCTGATCAGTCAAATCTTTCTGTATTTTTTGCATATGCATACACATTTGAGGCTGTCAATGCAAACTAAGCTGATCACAGCTCATATCATATTGATTAAAGTTAATTAAGTCTGCATCTGTCATTCCTTATATCCTCATGAGTCAAAAAAACACACATTGAGCGTAAGATCTCAATCAGTGCACAGCAGATTAAAGTTCATTAGGAGGCTGAGCCTTTCATACAAAATGACCCTTTTTTTTTGCCCTTACTGCTGCGTGAA
The DNA here is from genome assembly GCF_045865225.1 of Trachurus japonicus. Taxonomy (NCBI): domain Eukaryota; kingdom Metazoa; phylum Chordata; class Actinopteri; order Carangiformes; family Carangidae; genus Trachurus; species Trachurus japonicus. Next base: position 8,187,779 of record NC_140911.1, read on the forward strand.
GAAGCACTATAATGCACTTATTGACTGTGGGGGTGGGGGGGCTCTTCCCCATGCAGGACTGGAAGAAATCCTCAGGAGTGATGGAAAAGATTGACCTTACCCTTAACCCGCGCCCAGCACCGCGATCAATGAACATTGCACCTTCCACAAACTCTGACAGCTCAATCGATACTGGTGAATATCAGCAGCTGCGATTGGGAACACTGATGAGCAGTGTGCTGCATGTGGAGTGTGTAAGGGTCAAACCACTTAGCGTCTGTCAAGTGGTAATGAGGTGTATGTGTGTGTGTATAGTATGTGTGCTTTCAGGAGAGACATTAATAAAACATAATCCTTTTATAATAATCCCTTATTCATTAATGTATGTCAATAAAGTTGATGGATATCTGACGTGACAACAGAACTTTTTTTTTTTCCTCCTGCAGAAAAATAAACTCAATATTTTCAATTTTATGCTTTCGAATTAGTAGTTTATGCTGTAATAAAAAAAAAAGTTCAGCACAACACAACAACTCCCTGGGCAAATTTTGGGAGAATATTTGGTTTGTTGTTGTGCTTTCTACCAGAGACTCCTCTGCAGCTGTTATTAAAACAGGAGAAGCTGATCCACATGCAGCATCTGCCACAGTGGCGCCTCCTTGTATGATTGGGCTTCCAGTAAATTTCAAGTTGGCATGTGTGCACAGACAACAAACACGCAAAAGGTGTTGGGTGGTTTACAATTAACAACTGGAAATGAAAATTACTTTCTGAGGAAGTCACAGCGGTGTTAACCGACTGAGCCTCTTTTCTGATTATTAATGAAACAAAAACAGTAATTGCAATATTAAATGACAACTGTAGTTGCCTAGAACTAGAAGGTGGACACAAAGAAACACGCAGCACTATGAAATAAGTTATAAGACGACCCACAGGCTTGATTTCTCTTTATGCTTCAGATTCGATGAACCTCCAGTGTGATATCGAAACATAAACATACAGTAGTTTTGCATTGTGTTGTGTGGGGATAGCATGTTAACGTGTGTATGCACAGTACAACAATGCACTGTTTTATTTACTGAAGACAAGATCTGCATTCGTGACCTTCGCAATGCAAATGCTAAACGACGTGGATGTAAATCAGAATTTGGTTATTTGTGGTGATCAGCATCATTCTTCAGTCGGTGCATCTGGTCAGACCTAAATTATTGAATCAAAGACGGATTATTTTGGCATTATACAGTGTAATGTTTCCAGTAAAGGTTGGTAAAGGTTAATTATTAGTTCCACTGGCATTTGCAAGGGGAAAAAACAGAAGAAATAAAAACACCAGAATCTGTCAAGTGTGTGGAGCAGAGCAGAGAACCGTTTCCTGCAGTTTCCTGCATCCAGTAGCAAATAAATAAACAAAACGTTGAGAGTTTGTCATAGAAAGTAAAACTCACCAAACAGCTTCACAGCTACAGAACAAACAGGAGTCGTTTTAAATATGCAAATTGAGTAAAGTTTGTATCTAACAAAAGCCACCCTGACAAAGATGTGATTTCAAGAGGAAATTGCTTTTGGGTTGCTTTAACACATCTTCAACCTCAGGTGTGTTATTCCTTTGTCTATGGGTGATGCTAAATGAGCTACGTGTGTAATGTCACAGCATATTAACCTACACAGTCAACACAGCTGAGTGATAGGCTGCCTTATGTTGGCGCTGCAGCTCTGTGCCCTCCAGCTGATGTGTTGTAGCTCTTGTCCAGTGTTCAGACACTTCAGCTCTTAAACATTGGGAGATTTATAGCAATGTCAAATGTGCTCCTGCAGCTTTGGCCCCAGTGGAAAAAAAGAAAGACATTTGTAAGGAGCTCTTTGTTGGGGATGTTATTCTACAAGTACTTTTCCATCCAGTTCGGTTGAATTAAATCATCACATTTGCAATTTAATAAACATTGAATTTTTCTTTTCTTTTCCTCGTGGACACGTTTGACTAACTCCCTCTGCTTGTCCTTCGTCTGATTCAGCTTTGTTGCATGCAGAGTGATATTTTCTTTGCTGTTGTTGACACTCACCACTGAGCATGCACTAACTCCTTGAATGTTTGCTTGTGTGTCCTACAGCAATATTTCTTTGCTCTGCAGGCGCTGCCTCTGTCCTCCGTGACAAGTCGGTGTGTGTTTGAGTGATGGTGCTTTGAGGCGGGACAGACAGACGTGAGGAGACAAATTGCCTATGCCAGGGCTCCGACACCCAACCTATTCAGCCGGTGGGAAATGATAGATGCCCGGGCTAATTTTAAACTCTGTGAACTAAATTCCTGTTACCAGAAGCAGTGATGGGTAACTGGGGCACAGCTGGAGGGTCTAGATAAGACCTGCACTCACCTGTGTCTCCACGCCTCCCGTGCCCTTTCAACTGCCATTCGCTGCGATGTTTAATAATGATGGTGGGAGTCAATGATTGATCAGACTGAGTAGGGGGGGCTTGTGATGTTGCAGATCACGGGTGGTGGTCCAGATATCACAGAGGTTCTGCCAGATGTCATGTCCTGCAGCTGGATAAAAAAAAAAAAAAAGTAACATGACTGACACGCTGACATTGGCATTTAGTTCAAGAGTCACTCAGTATGTTTACATGCAGAGCTTAATCGAGCTATGCTCAAAATTCGATTTTGGCGTCTAATCTGACTTCTGTCCTTGTCTCAATTTACATGCAACTGAGAAAATCGAATAACTGACGGGGTCCGCCCCCTCATGCAGCGCCACCCGTTGTTTCAGCGGGTTAATACTGTCCTGCTGCCTTTCTGTCACCTCGTAAAAAACTGAATATAAACAATTTAGTAAGCTTAATAATAAATTCTCAACTGCAGTTCCCGACCAGACGTGCCAGTCTGGGCCGGATTCGCGCTGAGAATAGGATACGGGCTTGTTTTTTTCATCTCTCTCTCTCTCTCTCTCTTTTTTTTATAAAACACTCTTGCTGGTCGCGCTGTGTGAAATGCATTGAATCGGCGCTGACGTTGGGTTTTTTTCTTTACTTTGCCGGGTTTGGGCAGCTTCTCTGCTCCACTTTGTGCCGTCTCTATGGTTGTGGAGCATGCGCACATGCATTGTCCAGCTTCAGTCCGACTAAGGCGTATACATGACGGAGAAAATCGAATTCCAATCGCATTATCTGGGTGTCTTAATCGGAGTTGGAGAACTCCGACTTTAGTCGGACTAAGGCGTTTACATGCACTTCAGTTGTCCAGTTATAGTCGGGCAATAATTCAGTTTTTTCAAGTGTCATGTAAACGTGCTGACTGGTGTGGCTGCAGACTCTTTAGTCCTGTGAGGAGATGAACTGATAAAAGTGTGTAGAAAAAGCATCATCTGCAGCAGAGAATGCCACCTTTCAGGTCCCAGCGTGTTAAAGTGACATGAAAATAGTTTGTATTCTCCTGATGTGTCCTGTGTTTTGAGACGTAGATGATTAATTTTCTTTTTGGGCAAACTGAAGAAAATCACCAAATGGGATTAACTCTGCTTCAACGGTGTCATCAGCTGATAACGTGGTTGAAAGTTGCTGGAAGAAGTTGCTGTTTAATGCAGATTTAAAGTTAATGAAAGTGACTCTTGTGCTACAGTCTAGCATCTATTTACCCTTTGCTCACTGCACCAGACTTTGTACACTGTGTGTCCAGGGATACTAAGACACATTTGTTTAATTGGATCACACATTGGCAAAAAAAAAAAAAAAATGTTTGGAAGGGATAATAGTTCCTCTGTGCTGCCACCACTGTGGTGGACATCAGCCAAATGCATCTTTATAGTGCTGATGCTGTATTTTGGCTACTTCCTGCATGGGCCTTATCTTTAACTAATGATGCTGCAGAGTAGCATGGACCCTATACGGCCAACTGTAACTTTTTCTGATGGAAAATAAACAACTTTACTTAATTGATAGTCTTCTTTTCTTTGTTTGTTTGTTTATTTTAATAATTTGGATGTTGCTCATTTGGACTCTTAGGTTCCTTCATGTGTATCCAATCTTATGAGCTTTTGTTCTACCATAATTAGTGCATTATTTGAAGTCATAGCTACAGCAGCAACTTGAACACCTTAATTTAGGAACTGATAAAGTTTGAGCCTTTAATTGGTTCATATTACTACCAGCACTAGATTTGACCATCAATACTTCCCTAATACAAGCTTGTGTAAGGAAAGGTTTTTAAATGCAGTAGGTATTGATGTGATATGCCATGGGACCCTGCGTAAAGTGGCTATCTGGACTCATTATCAGACAAATCAATGGGCCTCACTGATGTTGATTGGGGTCTTTGACTTTCTAATCTATTGCACGAAAATCTATCGACTCAATTGACACCTGGAGCAACAGTGGTAACAGACCATGCATAAGAATCTGAGGAGTTAGTGGAAAGCAATAGTAAAGGAAACTCTACATTGTTAACTTTTAATGACACCTTTCTTTAGTTTTAGTTTTCTACTGCAAAAAGTTTTAGTTTTAAGAGTGTGTATGGCTTTTGAGCTGCAGGCCAAAGTGTGAACTACAGATCAGGTCAGGATGAAGCCTTTATCTATCAAAAACAACACCACAAAAGTTTGTGAATAAGACATATCTACCGCTTTTTATTCCTAAACCATTTGGGATCATTTTTTAGGGGGTCTGCACAATCTAGACATTCACAGGTAATCTAGACACAATCTGCCATTGTATTCTCTCGGTACTTTTCCTTTTGTGACACATAAATCTGTCAGTAGAGATTAATTTCACAGCCTTGGCCTGAATTCAGGGATAATGAATTCTCCTACCAGGTATAATGAACAGAACAGCGTCGAACAACAAAACATGAAGGATCTGCCCAGTGCACTTCTTGCTGGCTCAATTGGACGACACCATTTCACAATCAAGCCCCAGGTGAGTGCAGTCTGTCGTGGTGATGGAGGATGTCTCCTGGCGTGTGCTGATAAAAACAGTCCCACTGTTCATTAAGGCTACCCCCGGTGATTGTGCTCTGCCCACTTCCTCACTGTGTCTGATCATCACAGCAACAACCTCCGTGCTCGCCCGCTCGCCAACAGCTGACGGGGTGTTTAAGGGAGACGAATGAGCACTGACCTTATCAGGTAATAGATACCCCTATAGAGGAAGAATGTGTAATTGTTCAGGGTTTTCATTTTGCCCTTTTTCTTGTCAGGCTTTTTTCTTTTTTTAATGGCAGAAGGGGAAAAATCTCCGGTCATCACTTCATACACGCCCCCCCCGCCCCCCCCTCCCGACCAGATACAGAGTGAATTTCACCAGGTTTCTCTGTCATTTGAAGGTGATGGACTTGAGGCCTTTTGCATTACATACGTGGCATCGCTGAGGAACGCATGGTGAAAATTTTCCTCTGGTCTCAGGCACTGTATGTAACATGATCATCTAAGCAAAAGCAGCCCAAGGCCATGTTCCAATAGACAAGTGAATTACGTGAAAAAATGCAGGCCCCTCAATGTCGATCATGTCAGAGGAACTGCAGACGTGCACAACACAATAGTGCTGTCAAAGTTAACACTTTAATTGTGGCGATTAATTTTAAGCCTTTAACACGTTAAAATCATTAAAGCAATTCACGTTGTTTTGTTTACTTCCGGTGGCGGCTGACCCATTGGTGCTGTAGCGCTGTTAATACGTCACTTTATTAAGTTTTAATAATATTTTTTCCATGCAAGAAAGTAAACGTTTAGATCCCCAATATGTAAAAACAAGAGGTGTATCTCATGCAGCCAGTGGAGTAACGTGATTCAACACTGTTCAAAATCTGTCCATAATTTTTTACAATTTTTTTTAATATGTATTAGCATTTTAGCTCATATGATCAATTGACTCAAAATCAGTGTGGGATCATAGTACACCGCTGGCTGCATGAGATACATAAATCTGTCCATCATTTTTATTAATTATGTGTAAATATTAGCATGACGTGCGTCCTGCCGTCATGTTTATAACTTCTGCCACACACTCACTGTTGCCCAGATGGAGCTCCGGTTAAACCCTGTATGACAGTGACTGCCAGTGAATTCACTGGTTTGTATTACGATGAAAAAAAAAAAACGCAATAATAATCGATTTTTGGAAATTCAATAATCGACTCACAATCATCTATTTAATAATCGCGATTAATCAATAATCGATTTCTTTCACCATAGTCATCACCCCCCAAAGGTAAGTTACTGCTGTGTCCAGTCTGCGGCGATGACTGAAGCTCTTGGCAAGCGACCATCATCATCATCATTATGTGAGACAACATGTTTGATGGCAGAGCAAGCTTGCATTAAGCTCCTTTAAGCAGTTTCAGTCTAATTCCTATTCCTAAGTGTGAGTGACACTGTAGAAGAGGGCTCATACTGGTTTCAGACCATGATCAGAGAAGAAAACGAATACTTGTCAAAACTGGATAAAAATGTGCATTAAATCTACTCTCTCTCTCTCTCTTCCTATAGACCTCTCTGCTTCTGCCACCTGATCCGATTTTCCCCTCCAAAATCCCAAATTCAGTTTAAAATGTGGCACTGATTCAAAGAATACTGAGTCAGTGAAAACCTGATGCTCTTAACAAAAACTTTGAGGCTTGCATTTTTTGAAACAGTTTATGTCACTGCAGAGGGCAAATCTTACCCCACCCCACCCCAAAAAACAACTACAACCCCAAAACAAATCACATTGTGTGGTGTTAGTGAGGCTATGCAAGACTAATGGGATGTCACTTTCTATCAGATCAGCCTGGCTCATGACCCTGGGTCAAAAACAAGAAGCTTTACAGGAAACACTGTCTCTTGTGCTTTCACAGCAGCTTTTAAGATTTACTGCCCCACTGTCTATAAGGAACATGCTGGTTTTTAACAATCTAAATTGAAAACTGCTGGAGGGGAAAATGATAGTGTGTCACAGGCAGGGAGGTGCCAGCGGTGGCGGGGGCCGTAAAGAGGCAGTGACAGGCTCGCGTGTTGCTGTGGCACCCATCAGGGTAGAAATGATTACCTCAGTTAGGAGAAAACAGCGGAGCGGTGAGCGGAGATTGACACATGCAGCTTCAACCTATTCAAGCTGAACCAGTTTTTTGAGATAACATATATTATGCACTAAAATTAAGCATGCACAGTGATGGTTTGGAGAACTATGACGTAATCATGAATAGAGCAGACAGGCTAAAAGGTGGTTTACTGATCTCTGCTCAGGGTGACAGTGGCAGGAACAAGAAGACCATCAGCCAAACCAGTGGTTGAGATGGTTCAAGGGTTTGTTTGTTTGTTTTTTCTGAGAAATGTCTCTATGATTTCTCCAAATTGGAATATTGACTAAAAAAGTAATGTTATTCAGTCTCAGAACAAATATTTGTGTGTTTTTGGTGTTTGTTTAAAGGGACAACGAGGAGTTTTGAAAAGCAAAGTGTTTTCATACTACATTTACCATGAGCCTCCGCGTGCACGGTGAAATTCTTGGACTGGCGCAAGACGGACGTCTTGCCAAGAATGTTTTCATTCATCAAGAATGAAAGTCAGAGGTTCGAAGACGATCAGATACCGTCGTAGTTCCGACCATAAACGGCGATACGGCGGCGTTATTATCATGACCCGCCGGGCAGCGTCCGCAAAACCGAAAGTAAGGAAACGCTGGTTGGAATGGAGCCATTAACAAGTGTGGGTAGCGTAGATTCATCCACATTAATGTGAGACTTTTTTATAACGAAATACAAACTCCTCGTTGTCCCTTTAAAAATGTTGTCCAATAATTTGTATCAGTTTAGGGGTCCTTGAAAAGTTCAACAACATGAACACTAGGGATGGGACGAAATATCGTTTGGCGAAATTTCGCGATACAAAATGTGACGAAATGCATCGTGCTGCAAAAAAACGTATCGCGAAATAAACACAGGCACGCCGCGGCATAATAATTGGCACGCTGGCACCTCCACCGCTAAATTTCTCACGGCCACCAGCTCATGAGTCACTGTTTTGTTTTCCGGGCTTTCTGCGCTCTTATTTTGAAAGGACAGCTGGAGAGAAGGAGGAGGGAGCGAGAGAGAGAGAGAGATATGATTTGATTTGACACGCAGCAAAGGCGGAACCCAGGGTCGCTGCACACCCCGACGCTCACGGCTCAGCGTATTTAATTCTGAGATCAAGTGACGGTGAGCGGCCTGACGCTGCTTCATTATTACCGCCGTGGCCTCAGGGTCAGGGCAGACGCACGGTCACTCGGGATCTCCGCGGGTCCGTCAGCGCAGCCGAACGGCCGTGCCGTGGTTTAACTCCGTCCTCTGCCCGGCGTCGACAACGTCGAGCTAACGTGTCCTTTTTCACTCTCCACTCCTTCAGCCTCACGTTCTCACGTCCTCACAGCAGCTTCTGTTGTTATGAATTAACCTGGCGATGATGTTGTAACCCACCTACAAAGCTGTTAAATGATTGGCTGTTTGTCTGGCTGTTTGTCTGTCGGGTCTTTGAGATGTTGTGACTGTTACATTCTGATATGATTTTTTTTCTGGATGCACTGCAGTCTGTTTTGGCATTTTCCTCCCAGTGCAATATGTTTTACATGTAGGCTAAGTTTCTGATAGGATCCAGGTCGTGAAAAATGGGGAAATATCTTCAAAACTGGATGTGGCTATATGGATAGATTAAAATCCCAGATGTTGTTTGTATATGTCACATTGCTTTATTGTAGTAGCACCCTCAATGACAAGAAAATTTCAAACTGGCACTTGCACTGCTATTTTTTATTTTTAAGAAAAACTCCTAGGCCAGGCTAACCTAGAGAGGGAGGCTGATATAGAAATAGGAAAGCAGTGTGTGTGTAAAATAATAATAATAATAATATATAATAATAATAAAATAATGATTATTTTAGAGAAATTAACAACCTAGAGACTTAACACAGAGAAAAGGTCTGAAATGGAAACAGAAAGCAGTTTCCCAGTTTGTGTGCAACTGGAGAAAAATAAATAAGTTATAATTTATTATATAATTTATTTTTCATCCTTTTTTTTGATATCGTATCGTGGCATATCGTATCGTGACCCTTGCATATCGAAGTGCATCGTTTCGTGAGTTTAGGTGTATCGTCCCATCCCTAATGAACACGTGAGAAAATAATGTTATAATACACAGTCTTACTGTATTAATGCACAGAAACTAATGAGCACAAGGTGTTTGCAGCAGGTTTGCAGGCTGAAGGATCTCAAGGACAGTCAGGTGAACGCCAGTCAGGAAAATCACTGAGGACACCTAGTGGACAGGTGCAGTACGTACAACCATGTCTAATTTAAATAGGCTTTATGCACAGCTCCACTACTTCCTGAACTTAGACAAGCTCCTTTATTAATAAATAAAGCCTATTCAGTGTGCTCTATTACTCAGTGCAGTTAACAAGGTCAATTAAACTACAACTTTAAAGTAAAACTGCCGATCAAACTTAAGAGCAAAATGTTTTTTTTCCCCCAAAGATTTAATGCAGCAGCAGTGTTTTCTTTTTTCTCCTTTTCACCACCACCCACAACTTGTTCCCTCTCAACGCTTCATTTGACACTTTTCCAGTGTAAACATATTTTCCTCATATTTGTTTACATATTCAAAAACCTGCTTAAAATTATGGAAGTGGGGCACAGCAGGTTACATCCCAATTCCCTAAAAAATGTCTTTGCTCACATCCTTTCATATAACACCTTAGTTCTGCCAAATTAAGACACAAGGAAGAGGAGCAAACATTTAGTTAAGTGAGATATTTTCCATCCTACACTCTACTTTGTCTGAAACAATGGCTGCACATAGCTGCATCATCCATCAGTTGGTGCTTTAGCAGCTCTGTACGCAAAGATAATGTGGTTTAATGTTCAAACAATACAAATACAGCTCAAGCAGTGTCACAAACTAAACCTTTCTCTCTGACAAGCTCATAGAATAAGCAATTCCATTTACTTCTCATTAAAACCTCATTGCTAACTGCCCCATGGACTATAAAACATATACAATAAGAGAATATGTGACAGATTTAAAGGTCATTCAGTTGGACAGCCGCTCTATCAACACACTGTTCCTCCTCCACACAGTCTGCTCAGATCCACTGGGCTGCATTGAACTGCTCTGCTCTGTCTACAGGGACTGAGAGCTGCTTTGTGATCAGCAACAAATATAGAAAATTCATTTGTTCCCCCTCCAACCACACAGCATCAGTCATACAGACAGTCTCGGTCCACTGGGAGTTCATCAGCCTCTTTCGTGGAGGTCTCTACTTCAAGAAAGGTGTAAAAATAATTACACTTTCCCTCCACTTGTGCTGCAAGAGTGTGAAAGTGTGAGAACACTTGACTTTAGCCAAGAGTTGCATAAGAAAATCGAAGAAAAAAAAACAGAAATTGATGTTTGGTGACAAAGTTAACCTCAGATGAGAGTTAGCATCTGGGCTTACTGTACCCAGCGAAACACAAGCGCTTTGAGGCTACATACTTTCATATTTTCTTCCCTGTCACTTAAATCATTGTTTGAACTATTAATTATAACATTTTCAAACTGCTGCACGGTTGATTTAACAATATCTAATACAAAATCTAAATACAGTCAAGTGCAATACCCAAAACACTGTGGTGGTGCTACAGATAATGTCCAAACCTACAAAATCTTATTCTCCTAATGTAAAGAAACATGCTTGCTTGATACAAGCCCAGACTAAAATCACATCCTAGTCATATTATCATTTAAAATACATTTAAACAGCCCAATTGCCTCTAACCACCTCTTCATTCCCTCGTGCTCCGACCCAACTTTTAAGACATGGCACAGGAATGGTATCAAACGTTTTGCAGACCTGTTTGTGGACGGATATTTTGCCTCCTTCAACCAATTGTCTGTGAAATAGCTACAACCTACCAAAAACCGACTTTTTTCGATATTTACAGGTTAGACAGTACATGTGTTCTCACCTACCAAGCTTTCCCTCAAAACCAGACATTAACCCGATAGATTCCTTTCTTTCTTTCGACCCACTATCTAAAGGTTCAATGTCTAAATTATACAGGAACATATCCATATTGTCGCCCCCGTCCCTGGATAGGACTAGATCAGCCTGGGAACAGGATTTGGGACCCTTGTCTGATGACCAGTGGGACTCTATATTACGGGCAATACACAAAACCTCACTCTGTGCAAGACATTGTTTGATTCAGTTCAAGATTGTCCACCGGGCTCACATGTCTAAGACTAAGCTGTTTAGCTTCTACCCTAGCTTAAGTCCAATCTGTGACAAATGCAAAGCCAACGACGGTACCCTCTTCCACATGTATTGGATGTGCCCCAAATTACAGATATTCTGGAGCAATGTTTTTAATACGTTATCTAAAATTTTGGGCAAGAACTTTGCCCCTAGCCCCACTCTAGCTTTATTTGGCATTGCCACTGGTGGCAACCCACAATTGACACTTAGCGAACAACATATGGTCGGTTTTGCCCTGCTTCTGGCCAGGCGCGCAATTCTGCTTAGATGGAGGGATGCTGCCTCGCCCACGCTGAGCCAATGGCTTCAAGACATAATGTCCTGTCTCAAGTTGGAGATGCTGCGCTTCTCTATCGGCGGCTCAGAGAAAAAGTTCTATAAAACATGGGATCCTTTTTTATTATATTTTCATAATACCCAAACAACATGACGGTGCTCAGATTTGGCCCTTGACATAAGCATTTGCAGCCTGACCCCGTGAGGGGGATACACCATAAGCTTTTGAACTGTGCCTTAAAAATGCTCTCAGTACTGTAAAGGGAGGGGGGTTGTTACGTGCAGGATTGTTAATTGTACTTGTTAAACCCTGCACTTATTGTTTGTTGAAATAAGGATCTACTGTCTACTTTGTGATCAACATGAACCTATGTCTGAAAAATCCAAATAAAAATATTTGAAATTAAAATACATTTAAACAACAAATTAAAATTTGTAATGATCAATACATTTGCATTTTGAACAGAAACATCACAGTTGCAAAAATCTGCTAGAATGACTCTGATATGAATTTTTACTATCAATAATTCCCATTCAGACCAATTTTTTTTTTAGCTAGCATTAGTTAGCAAACATTTTATACAAACTGGAGTTACAGTAGTCTCTCTCCACATATCAAAATAAACTCCTAACAACCACAGATTCACTTTATCAAGCTTTATATGCATGGATAACACTAAAAATCCAGTTGGGTTTGGTCCCTCAATTGATGCAGTAGGTGAATAATGATTTAAAAAAGTACAAACACACACACACACACACACACACACACACACACACACACACACATACAGCAAGGATAGTCATGTGTATTATTCAACGCTGACATATATTGACAAATTAGCCACAGAGGATTTGGTCCCCAGCATGTAACCTTGCCAGTGCAGCAAGCAATCTCCTCATCTCGCTCTCCACATAAAATGTCTTCCCACAGTCTGCTGAAGGACATGTCTATTTCATGGGTCAATTCATTTTAATTAGACCACATGCCAATATCACAGGCAAGAGGAGTTGGTATCTGACAGGTTAAAGGAATTCTAATTAAAAGGATAATAATCCTAATTAAGTCTGACTAGACTCAAGGTTCAGATCAAGTTTGAGGTGACTACACAGGAAACATACACACACACGGGATATTAAACATATTCTTTAAGATATGTATCCGCCCAAGGAACATGTTGAATATGTGCCAGAGAGCCAATAAAGTTAAACTTCACTACAATCCTCCACATTTTTTGTTCAAAATCACTGTCCCCTTTCTACACAAATTAGCCCAGTGAGCCAGAGTAAAGGTAATTTGGCCCTGACTGATTTAGATTAATGCTGCGTGTTCTGCTGAACAGCTGCACGCAGTGGACCACTGCTTTACTGGTTCCACTGACACTCTGCATCTCAATGACACCCAGAGAGCTCACTCAATATTCAACAAATGGCAGCGAGAGACTGCTGCAGCTCGTAGGGACCCATCCCTGTGTGGCTTATTAATAGGGGCGACACAGAGCGCCCTAAGCATACAGTATGTCTTATGATGAATAACCTTTAACTGAAAAAGACAACATTTTAATTGCCGGGATGAGGATGAGTGTCCTTACTTCCTGTACAGGTCCGCTCTTGAATACAAATGCAATGTATCACATCTTGGCGGTGTCATTGTCTCGCTGCTGTGACGCTGCACTGAAGCTTTCCACTGGAGCAACAGTATCATAATAAGTTAGTTAGTTAGTAATAAGTATTTCTGGATTATTAATGCATGCAAGCTTGTTAGAATGAGTTAACTTTGCCCACCTAGGAATAGTCTGACATTTTTGTTTAGTTATGGGGATACAACACTGACATTTTTGTTTTGGTACTGAAAATAAAATGTGGCACAGAAAATACAAAACTAGACTGAACTAAAAAAAAAAAAGAAAAAAAAGTAAATAATAGAATAGAAAGGAATACAACTTGTTCTGTTGACAGTGAAATAGTTGATAGTGAAAGTTTGCTTCTTTCTGCCCCCTCTCATTAAGGAGTTGCATTATTGTTGTTTTTTTTTTGAGTTATTTTCTTTCCTTTTTTCGATGAATAAACAAATCAAACAAAACAAAACACTGCCATATAATAGATTTTAAAGCCCCAGTCTGTAGGAATTACCCCCATCTAGCGGTACGGTTGCATATCCGAACGTATTCTTGATGTTGCATTCACGTGAAATCGGGCAGACCTCGGACAGACAACAGACGCAATATTAAATTTTTGCTAATAAAAAGCCAAATAAGTTACATACTGGGGCTTTAAGTGAAGGCACAATACAGTCCATACAACCTAACCTGCAACTCTGAGGAACTCAAACCCACTAATCACTGAGCTCCGGTCCTGCATGTTGCAGAGCGACAAAAAAACAATTGATACAGTATGAAAAATTATTTTCTTTATCTCCAATCGATATAAAATTCCCATCACAGCGCTGTGATGCAGAGATTCAGTATCTCAAACTAAATGTGTAATCGCCTCTCTTAAATCGACCTCTCCAGTGAAAGCCGCCTTTCAGTGCATAATTTTATTCTTTTAGTGTTCCCACTTCCTTGGAGCATGAAGGATACCAGATTTAAATTATTCTAGTCCCATAGCCCATGATCCCTTCTTCCAGTGGTAATGGCCATGTCTCCAGGCAGCGTCGTCCCCATTAGTGACACTGATTAACCTTGTGGTATCTGGCTGTTCACTATTTGATGTGGCTGGACAGGCGATGGGTCTGAGAACGGCCCAGCTGAGGAGAGAGGTAGCCTGAGAGGACTTGTTAAAATGTATGAGTCTTATCACATCTTATTGAGGCTACTTCATTTGCTGATTGAAACGAAGATGTACAAGAAAGGAGCTGAATGAGATTCGGTATTGGATTTTCACCTAGGCGTTGACCAGCCTGTCAATTAGATATAATTTGAATGGTGCAGCACAGATTTGTTCTCTCTGCTGCTGGTAGCAGGCACAAGTTCATCTTCAAAACTCAAAGTGCTCTGGGCAAAGAGAAACAGTTTGCTTTGATGGTGAGTTGATATGAAAAAATTAAAATTGATAATAAATTGCATCTGCTGTTAAAAGCTAATTCATGCTTCCTCATTATTCTGACTATAATAATTCATCTGTGAACTCAGTTTGTGTTTAATTTAGTCAATAACGGGTCAAACCAGACCGAAAAAGAAACCCACAACCATGCAGCAGCTCTGTAAGCCTGTACTAGTTTAGGCCCAACCAACAGATTGACTGACAGTCCCATTCCTAGATCCACACTACTAAAAAATGTCACATTCATCATAAACAGCCATTATGAAATGTTAAACAGAAAGTCACAGTCTCGTCATGTGTCATAATGTCAACTTTACATTACTGCGTACAGTCCTGAAAAAAAATTCCCACAAAGAATAATGCAACAGAGACATAGCATTAGGCTAAAGCTACTAGAGCAGAGGTGAAACACTTTCCCATCTCTTTGATGTGAAATTTACAAAAGAAAGTAAATTTAAATACTGAAGATGTCAAAAAGGTGCATGTGCAGGGTACTGGTAATGTGTAACCCCTTCTGTGACACTGAAACCAAGTGTAGGTGTCTTCATTGTGGTCGTGTAGGCTTTTGGTGGTGGGAATCGGGCTACGTTTGGGCTATAATGAGGGCATGGTTGGTGGAAATGCTCAGAAAATGTTAATAATGCCACCTTAATTGAATATTCTATCCTGGGAAAATGTTTTTCTCTTGAGGCTTGTAGTTTCAGATAGAGAAAGGCCTTCATGGCTCATTGGGGTTTCATCCCCAGAAACTGACTTAATAATATCAGCTGAGTTTAAACACCTGAAAGGCCTTCATGGCTCATTGGGGTTTCATCCCCAGAAACTGACTTAATAATATCAACTGAGTTTAAACACCTGAAAAACTGACAAAAAAGAAAACAACAAACAAACAAAAACACTATTTCCTGTAATATTCAGACAACCAACTTTAAAAGGTAGACGACGTCGACGTCACGTCACTACGTCGCTCAGTGGCGCCAACTTGCAAGATGGACGCGCACACCCACAGCCTGCACTGTTAATATAATACATCCATGCCTGCACTACGCTACACAACACAGAAGGCTAGGAAGAGTTTTCTTAGTTTTGCAGCAAGTATGAGAAGACAAACTTTTCTCTGAACAGTCTGGAAGCCCAGAGAAAACTACTTTCAATGCTTTGCCTAGAGGCTGAAATTCACAACCAGGTTATACATCTTACTGTCCGAACGAACATGGAGGAGAACTGCTCGCAAAAAAAAAAAAACGAGGACAGTTTGACAGTGGATTGATGCAACTGTTATTTGTAAAGGATGAGGCTGTCTGCACTTTATGTCGCCCAACGGCAAACTCAAGTCTCACTAAGTTACCTGTATTAATCATAGACTCCCTACCTTGACTCCTGAAGTTTGTCTGTTCTGTTCGTCCATTCCTCGTTTTTTTTTGTTTTTTTTTTAAATTCCTTTCGTCCGCAAGAGTCTGTCGTTCATAAAAACCAAAATAAGTTTCTTTAAAGTGTCCCAAATTGTGAACCTGAAGTCCATTACAGATTTTGCCGCGCCATTAAACTGCAGGTGCAAGACGAGCGAGACACTTGGTTGCCAGGAGACTGGTAACGGCTCTGATTGGTCAGTTTCTGAGCGAGGAAAGGGGGGGCGGGGCCTTAAAGCGCCCTCGCCTCATATTCAAAATAGATGCTGATTTATTCTGGACAATTATTTGTAGCTTTGAGCTTCTATTGGAAAATATATTACATTTGGCTTTTTAATTCTCAGCATTCACCATATTTCATAATGAACCTCATTATATTTTTTGCCAAATTTTACATTCATAACTGTAAATTTGCCAAAACACGACCTCACGTTCATGTTTTTTACAAAGATATTGAGTCCTAAGTTAAAAACAATATTGTCCTCAAAAAACATAGAAGCTATAACATTGCTCCCGGTTTAATGTTTTCATTTTATGACAGAAATAGTACTTCTCTTTCCTTACTTTGTGTAAACATATTAATATTGAAGGTATATTTTTTATCTTCAAATTTATGTAGGCTACTATACTTTATTAGGCTATGTTTTGAGCTCTTATACAGTACTACTTCCTATTGTTTGTTTATATGGAAATGCAGTACAACAGCATATAATGTAAAAAGATAAATTAGTAATGAAAATCCATTTTTGTTGTGAAATAAAGATAAAAATGAAAGATAAAATAAAAAGATGACTTTGGCATAATGTGTTCTCTTGAAGAATTTACAAATGAGATATTAATAATCCCAAAGGGACATGGTTATCCAACAACAACTGGAAATGAGAGGTTGCAAGGATTTTATGTGGATAGGAAATGAGACGGGCAGGAGAACAGGATTACATATGCTCCAGCTTTGCAGCTTCTTGAATCATGTACAGTTTAGAGGAGGAGTGGATTAGGTGAGGGTAGCTGGATAAAATAAAAACAAGGTATTATAGAGGAGTGCCAGCTTTGGCAGAGGGATTAGGTGTTTGACGTACATGAGATTCAGGTAAAGGATGTTATAATTATCCTACAGAAGAATAACAGGAAGCACCACTGTATATTGGCAGTATTGATTGCACCAAAGGCTGAAGGATAATTGGTTAATTACTTAAAAGTCCACTGCAGTCATGTTCAAACATTGCAAGTGACTGGATTACTGCAATACACTGCACTATCAGTGCTGTATATGAAAGTTTGACACTGTATAGAGGCTCATCTTCGAGGAAGCTCTGCTGGCATTTGTTATATGTGCAATTAATTATCACTAAGTAGCAAAAGAAATTATGACACTGCAGCAGCTTCATTTTCACATTAGTTTAATTTCTTTACTCACTCAGTGTGAGAGTAAAAGTTTGCTCACTTGTGAGATTCTTCCTCCTTCTCCCTCTCATTGTGCCTTTGTTTTCCCTTCAAGGTGAAGAGCAACAGGATTCGTGCTCGACTGATGGCGAGAGACAACCACAGCAGGTACTCACTGTCGGCCCCAGACTCATAAACATTAGACATGCTTGAAAAAAGGGATGATTTTCCTGTCTGACAGCCGACCCGTTCCCTGCACCTGCAAATGAAAAAGAGCCTCATCTCCATGCTGCCAAGTTCAAATAAGACAGTGAAGGTAGATATCATTCTCTGAAGAAACCTTCTAAGGCTTTGTGTTTGGATTCATTTCTCATTGAAAACTTTTTAACTGTTCCAGATGGGAGAAAAATAATAATAATTCAAAGTCAGGCAGCATGATGCAGCCTCTGTAGAACAGACGCGAGTTGAAGATGCAGCAACAGTGATGCTTTAAAAAGAGTTGTCTCGCACTCCATGAATAGTGGATGAAGTGCGCTACTCTCAAACTGTGTTTTTCCTTTTTTTTCCCTTTTTTTATAATCCAGGAGGAATCTATGTATAGATGGTGATATCTGACAGGAGGTTTCATCACAAAGGTTTTTAGTCAGTTTTGATACCAAACGCAATACGAAGCTATCACCAGGACTCTTTGACTCCTGGAAAACGTTTGAAACTTAACAATTGCAATATTTCACGCCGGCTGTTGCAACCTCCTTTTAGGAGATTTCTCAGCACGGCGACATAATAGTGACTAATGCTGGTTCAGTTGGTAAACTCAGCATTCATAATTACCAGCTCCATCACTGTCGAATAAAACTCGTACCCCGCAACCTCTCGCTGTGGATCAAGCCACTGAGAACAGAAGGAGACAAGTGGCAACAACTTGGGTTAAAAATACCAAAGAAAAAAAAAGAGTTTTCAGTTATATTTTCTAAAACCACTAATCCTTTTATATGTCATTTAGGATTAAATAATCATTACCATCTTAATCATAATAGCACTGATAAAACAAGACTTATTATTTGGCTTAGAAATAGCCCTATCTTTAATTGCTCATCAATCACTATTTTCAGAGTGGTGATTGTTTTTCTTTTTCTGGTTGAATACATAATTTATCTTTGTAGATAATTCGGCTCATTCACTTTTGATGAATTACTTTATAATGATTATGATTAACCATTTTTAGGATTAGTGTAGGAGCTCTCATAGTTTTCCTCGTCTCTAGTTTCCCTTGACGTAGTCCTCCACTTTTCAAAGGTATAATATTCTAATGATTTCACATTCGAACGTTTGCATTATTCAGAGAGGGTTACAAGAGATGTTCATTTGGTGTTTGCGTTAATACATCTGGCCCTTTCCTGTGGTATTTTCTGAGATGCACTAACAGGAATTACATGGTGGGGAATTGAGAGGTGGAAGGTGTTAGCGCTCCTTAATGCCCCGGAGAGCTGGCCTGACTTCTTTTATCTCAAATGAGCAGATCAGAGGACTGCTGATGGATTGCTGAGTGTGTGTGTGTGTGTGTGTGTGTGTGTGTGTGTGTGTGTGTGTGTGTGTGTGTGTGTGTGTGTGTGTGTGTGTGTGTGTGTGTGTGTGTGTGTGTGTGTGTGTGTGTGTGTGTGTGTGTGTGTGTGTGTGTGTGTGTGTGTGTGTGTGTGTGTGTGTGTGTGTGTGAGAGATTTTCAGCTCTGCTGGGTGTACGCTGGATAACTCGTGTTGTGGATTTGTGCTTGCATACAAATTGGTCTTGCTTTTTATGTACAAGTCGTGGTCTTGAATCTTTTAAGACTGAAGGACAAATATACACCGAGCAAACGCTGAAGAGTGAACTGTCTGGGATATTTTAAGGCTGCATTCAGAAACCAAGTCGTGAACAATGTGCAGAAGGCAGCACTTTTTTTTAACCTCGTGTAAAGATGAATCCATCTGCTTCTAACGACAGCACAAGTTTTGAAGTGCCTTCGCTTAAAGAAGGAAATACTAGTATCCACTGCTGATGACTACAGTAATTGTCATGCTTTCCACACCTTTGCACATTTTGCTGGTCTTAATTTTTCATTATTGACCTGGCATCGGTCAATGTTTGGTGCTTGGCGCTGTGTGAAACACTGGACTGAAGCTCAGAGGAGGATGATCTATGAAATACCAGCTGGATGACGCTGATAACAGCCCAGATAGCAGCTCTGGATAATTGAAAGACAAACAATGAATACATTTTTTCCTGATGAGATTCAATAACACATCATAAATATTATTTCTATTCTAATCATGATATGTTTTTTGCCCTGTGGCCTCAGTACAGTCTAATATTACATCGCCTAGATTTCAAAAGTGTCATAAATTCCTGTTGTCACACTCTCACATCGGCAGCTGCTCCGATGACGACGGGTCACCGTGTGATCGAAGTCTTCATGTGAGAGGATTCAGCAGAGCTCAGGCCGCAGAACGAGCTGTTTGGTATGCAGACAGACACACTGTATTCCAATTGAGGCATCACACTGTGATCCTCAGCCCCTAATCCGTGTTGTTCATGGTCACGACTGCGCAGGAATGTGATCCTCATAGCAACCAAGTGATTAGGGTTGTTTTTTTTTCCAAACATCTCAGAATTGTATTCTGTGTCACGGACAGACAAACTCTCCATTTTAATTACACTCTGGCTCTTTCCTTTTCTCCCACTTGTCAAGTTCTGGTCTGGTTTATTGCTGTGTTGACACTGCTACCGTATAGTTGTTTCTGTGTCTGCCTCATTCTGTGCTTATCTGTGCATTTCTTTTCTTGCTAAGTCTTCTGAAAGCTGTTGTTCCTTTGATGGCAGCGAGGCAAGAATTGTGCAAATCCATTTTGTAAAGGGATCACAAACAGATGCTCTGTGTCTACACTGGAGACTGTGTGTGTGTGTATCTCTCTCTAAACCTTGAGTCTATTGTCTGAAAAAACCTGGAAAGTAAATGATAAATGTTCACAATGAGACGCAGTCAGACTTCACGTTCAAGCTCTTGGGGTTGGAGAAATGGGATCAACCCTGCAACAATACATTATAAATGACAGTGTGAATGAGTCGTGGTCTGTTGTCATAAAACTAAATGACGTGCAGGTGGTTCCGTGCATGAAGGCAGATTGGCTCAGCTCAGGTGAGAGGTAAAAGCAGGAAGTCCTTTTTCTCCGGTGCTCAGGTTTATATTTTCTCTATATTTCCACTCCTGTACTCTATAAAGTCAGGCAGATTCATATTCACTCCATTTTCACTCGGAGCATAATCTAATTGTTATTTTAAAAGCTGTAAAATATGACTGTGAGGCTGGAGCCGCAGCCAGAATGGGCACAGGAGACTTGTGTTACGGCGGTGGGGGGGGAAATGTGGAGCTTTTACACTTTTATGAGCAAACCTGCGAAGTGTCACAGTGGCTGAAGGCTGGTGAAGCTCTCAACCCTGTCTGACCTCGATACAGTGTCGCCCCCCTGGGATTTGTGAAACTTTATACTCTGTTCATGAGCGCAGATCAGATCTGGGCTTCGCCTCACAGAGGAGATATTGTGTATTACGTTTCCTGGTGCTCACACTACAATAGAGGAAACTTAAAGGATTGGAAACTTTTAGGGGTCGTCTAAGGCAATCGTGTAAATCACAGTAGAGCTGTGATTAATGTTTTTAGTCACACTTATGCTTTTCCTGCTACAACAACTCAAAACATCCTCTTCAGTAAAGTAACTGCAGTAGTTATTGTGATTATACTCAAGTCTGTAAATCGTATTTTGATAATTAAAGGTCCAGTGTGTAATATGGGGGTAAAACCGTGATATCTAGCGTTCAGATTCTAGTTTGCAGCGCTCACTCACTCGCTCGCACTCTACCCTCCCGTCGACAAAGTGACGGTGGCCTCCGACTCGAGGACCAAAAAACGTGTTTACCAGGACTGGGACAACTGGGAGTATTTCAGGAACATGGAGAGATGAGGTGAAGATCTAAACAGTTTTACGAAATGTCTGCTGTTTTCTACTCCTTCTCTCCGTCCGCCTTCTTCTTCTTTTATGCACGTGGCTGGATTTTCCATTCGGGCTGGTGCACAAACATGATGGCGAAAGATCTTATTATAAGGCTATGAAAACCAAACAAATTTTATTTTATAGCGATTATACACATAGGCTAATATATTCATTTTTTCATTTGACCAGTGAGTCCACTAATAGTCCACCATAACATTTGTTCCACTGTTTTCTTTGGGAAATGAGGCCAATCCATTCACCAGAAAACAACTATGATTGCTTCATTTTCAAATATATACTTGACTTTGGTCACTTTGTGCGTTTGGAAGTAAAGAGTTAAGGTTTTGTATAATAACAGGGCAGGTTACTGAGCGCCGGTGCTGCTCAGTGACCTGTGGTACGTCTGGGGTCAGTGACTTGAGTTTTGTCCGTGTTGAACTGTGAGACGCCCTTTTTTGTAAATCCTCCTTTTGACAGATAACCTTTTGTGTTTAGGGACAAATATGTGGACCAGAGCGTAAACCCACTGAACTCAGGCTGATAGCTATATAGTTATTTTATTTAATAGTATTTATTTAAAAGGGATGATGTTTGTTCCAAGTTTGTTCCATTACAAAACATTAAACTAATGTGTTGCACAGTTTATAGCTGCTAATTTTCGGCTCCTGCTCAGTCGTGCTTTTGAATATTTTACGATGCAATTAAAATATTCGATTCTCATTATCATAAAATCACAATATGAAAGTTGGATAGAAAATGATATTGAAACGACAACAGCAAAAACAAAACAAAAGATCCCTCTGCCAGTTATCATTCAGTGTTTTTTAAAATTATGATATTGTTTGAGCTTTAATTACAGAGATATGTTACACTGGGTAACAACCTTAACATTCAAAGCCAGATGTATGAATATATCTCAGTGAAAATGCATATTAATGTTGGATTTGACTTGTTGATTTGCAGTAAATAAGAAATCACCATCAAGCTCTGTCTTTGTTTCATAGCTCCATATCATTTTTTAGAGATTGTCCACAGACGGTTTCTCCAACACCACAGTGCTGCATCGTGTGACGAGTCGACCCTTGTTTCTAGCAGTAATTGGACAGAGGATGAGGTTTCCCTCGGTGCACTGACGTTCTCTTCACTATCTCACCACTACACACACTCAACAGTATAGTACTGTATATACACCAGTCACTCTGAGGCTTATATAACCTTCAAAGAGCACTTTCCTCAGTCTGGATGCATCCTTCAATGAGCTTCACAGCTTGATCACTTTCTCCTCTATCTCATGTGTTTGTCAATGTTTTCACTCCCTCCACCATTTGTTACTATTGTCTCAGCAGCTGCTTTCCTCTCCCTCCCCATCTTTCTCCCTCTTTCTCTCTCCCTACCTTCCTCCCCAGTGCCTCATCAATCTCTATTCTGCAGGACTATCTCTGAATCTGCTCCAGTGCTTCTTCCCCTCTCCTCCTCTGGCCTCTCTCCACACTTTCACCACAGCACTCTGGTGTTCCCTCGAGGAAACCCACTTGAAGTGATGTTTTATTACAACTTCCAGCTGGCAGACTTTCCCGCAGCTGCTCTTTCCTGACAACATTTAGCCCATGTAAGGACCAACGTTTTATATATTTTCTGTGGCGATATTTCATCTTTTAAAATTACATTTTTATGCATTTCTATGCAACAGCGCCTCAAATCTAGTCTAATTCCACTATTGTATTTTTAATGTAACATTTTAACGTTAAAGTCAAGTTTCTGTTGAACTTGAATGTGATTATTCTTTTAATTATTGGAACAAATATGTAATTAAAAAGTAAAAAAAAGTACATCCTCACTTTATGTAGAAACAGGGCTGATGGAAAACTGCCTTAAGGCTTGAGAGGATCGCAGAGTGACATTTAACTTTCCCCATTCACATTCACACAGCAAGTCCCATACTTACAAACTGCAGAATAAGAAAATGTACTGATATAGTAATTGTAATATTATATAATAACGATAATAAGGTCATGTAAAGGTTTTCCAAGAGAGAAGTAACATGGCCTTAACTTTATGCAATGTTAAGATAATGTTCTGTTGGCACGATTTCAATTACTGCATTCAATTAATTTACTAAGCCTAAGGCAAAATACAGTTGAGGTATAAAGTTTAAAGTGACAAATTGCTATATTATTTTATTTTGCTTCTTGTTAACATTAGAAAAAGTAATAGTGCATGTTTGCAGCAGCTGCATGTAGCATTCACATCACACCAGCTTTAACATAAAAAGATTAGTTTCACCCCTCAAAATACATGTCACGTACATTTCTACCCATCACTTCACCACCAACATCCACATTATTCCTGTGTTTAATCTAAACAGAGGTCTTCCCGGGGTCAGAGAGGAAGAGGAGGAGGAGGAGGGTGTGCCTCTGCCTTTGCTGTGCGATGGATTAGCAGCAGTGGCAGGTCATTACATACCTGGAAGCTGTGGCTAATCACGGCGTCGTCAGAGCAGCGGGCCTCCTGAAATGATCACCTCTGTTTTACCTTTCAACCCTCATCTGTACTAACGGCGTTGTCACAGCCGTGGCATTTTTATGGCCACCTATACCACACTCCCAATGCAAACACTGTGACAAGGTGTGTGCATAACTCAGGGGTTGTAAGATTCTTGCATAATAAGGCCCATAAATTGAGCGCACAAGGACAGGGGGAAGTGAGAGCAAATCTTTCAAGCACAAAAAAAAAGAAGAAAAAGAAGAAAACGATCTTGCTCCTGCAGGAAAAGCGAAAGGTGCATCGCTGAGCAACATAACATGATGATGGGATTATAATAGCATTTAATGCTTCTTGGCATCCTGTAAAGCTGCTCTCCCTGTGCACAGCTAAGTCTGCAAACTGTTAGTGTCAATAAGAGAGCACCGCAATTTAGATAGACACAAACATTTTCCATTGAACTACTTGTATGTTTATTACAAATATACTGCGCCTGCTCAAATGCATTCTGCCCGTTTTCGTTGTGAGAGATTCACTTACAGTAAACATGGGGTAAATATTGAATCATAAGTGCCGGTGTAATTACTTTGTGATTCATCTCAGGCTTCTTGTGTGAAGAGGCTTTAATATTAAGGTCTAATTAGTGTCCGTTGCTGGGGCGTGCTTCTGGTTCAGGTCGCCATGTTTGCTGTATGGAAATAACATCATATCATGGTGAAAACGTCAAATCGTTTATGTCATTGAACAAGATTCATGCACTGAGTTTTATTATGATGCAAGTTCATTAAATGAAATCTCAATACTTTCAATATAAATGTGAATAAAGGCTTTTTGGCTATAATAAAGTAAATGTATAAGTTAGATAATGTGCACCTTTTATCAACAAACAAAATTTCAGCGTCAGCTCAGAATGAAATTACATGGATCTATTAATATTTGCTCTCTGTTACGATGAGTTCAGTGGATCTTTATTCATGATACTCTTCACTGCTTTTCTCCAGTAGCTGCTTTGGGGAAGGAATTAAAGACATTTTGGTCAGAATCAGTTTTATGATGAAGGATGAGAGAAGAAAACAGGGCTCAGGTCAGACGTGGTGAGAGTGAAGCTTTCAGCTATATGAGCCTAATAAGTTCCCCTGGGCTGAGTTTACTTTCTACTAAGACATCTTAGAGAGTCTTTTGAAAGTTTTCCTAATGAATTTAATACTTTCAAGTCCTGATGCATTATTTATCTTTAGGGGTCATGCACGGGTACAAATCCTTTACCTGTAAATGAAAGCAAAGATGTGTTTTTCTCTGGTCTTATAGGTTGTAACAATCCCACGCTGAAATTTCATCAAAACATTTATATTTCTTATATGCATTATGAAGTTTTACCGCCTGCTCTCTGCTCTCCTTCTGTCGAGTCCCAGCGGTTCCACTTAGCACATATTGCACCATTTATTTTCATTATACTCTGACATTGTGGCTACAGCCTAAAACCAGCAGCTCATCATCTCACTGCTTTCGTTTGTTTTTGTTCTCGGTGGGCCGCAAAACTTTCCAACAAGTCTCCGCTGATTTATTGCTCCTTGATGTTTTCTTTTTCGGAGAGTCACAACATGCCATTTTGAATAGTAATAATGATAATTAAAAAAAACATCTTTAACATGTCAAAGGAATAGTATCAGTGTTAAAGCTTTAATTACACATAGCTTTATTAATTAATTATATTAACTGCTGCAAAGATAAGCAGCAAGCGAGATAGTCTTTGTCCTTGAAGAATTGTTTTTACGTCACTTTAAAGTTTATACATTTGGTTTTTTATGATCAGGGTATGCATGAAACGAACTCAGCTCTAAACGAATCTTACAATCTGACAATGAATTATTCATCAAATCTCCCCAAGGCGTGCATGTAATCCTGCATGTATGAGTGTGATTTCTTGCTCAGTATGAATGAAATGTAGGTTTTTCAGTTAATGCACTGCAGCAGTCTGCAGCCGCATTGTACCTGGAGAGCCGAGCCCAAACCCACAGAAAAACTCTAAAGCAGCGTTTACAGTCAGGGACCGTCCTCAGTGCAGCGCTGTTCAACTGAAAACACTTTTGCTCTTCACACTGAGCTCTGTTACTGCCCATGTTTCCAGATCTGAGGAAAGAATTGACCAGTTACCCAAAGAAGTGATCATTCAAAGTGATAGGAACCAAAGGTAAACCTGTAGTGCATAAATAAAAATATAACATTAAAGACAGTATTGCCTCTCACCCATCATTTCACGACTGACAGTGCAGCTGAGTGACAACAACCGGGAGTCACTACAATTATGTGGATAGACGGTTACTGCAGAATCGGTTGTCTTTGTGTCACTTTGCATCAAAGCATCTGAGCGAGTGCCTCAGAGCAGCAGCCATCGCACAACTCCTCCTGTGTAAGAGTGTGATAGGTTATCATCAGGTGCAGGACTCTGCTCTTCATCTTTATATTTTCCACATGTCGTGTTAGATATACCGAGGTCTAACTGAGAGCTTTATCGGCTTTAGTGTAAACTGCCTGATGTTAGCATGTCCACCTTATGACAGATAAGACTACACAAATAGACACGTTGTACCATCGTAACGTTACCACCTTGTTGATTGCTTTCTCGCCAGCTTCGTTGTAAACAAATGCACATGGCCAGGAGGAGGGTTAGCAAAACAGCACTTTCTTCCAAGGATGAGGCCATAGGATAAGGATAATAGAGCCAGTTTGTTGGCTAGAATACGTCTTCAGTATACTGCTCTTTATGTCTTTTGCTTTTGTCTTTGTCCGACGTGTTAGTGAACCTCCTTCACAATGAACTGATTTAAAGCTGCAGACTGTTTTAGAGTCCCATCACAGATTTTTAAGCTGTGTTACTGGACACTTCCTGTTAACACGTTCTCCCCAGTTTTTTTTCTTTTTTTTTTTACCCCAACAAGATTTTTCATTACAGCTCTTAATCTTTTTACTGGTGATTTCACTGGGAGAGTTTCATGTCAGTTCAAGGAGAAGCACCAACATCCTTGTGTCCTCTGGAAAAGCAGACGGCACCAACAGACCTCTCTCTCTCTCTCTCTCTCCCTCTCTCTCTCTCCAGTCATCAAATGACCACAGTGGTTATCATCGGCAGCTAAGGAGCTCAGCCAGAGAAATTACAAAACCATCGACTTTCAGACTTGGAACAAAACAGCTTGGCTGTCAACAGCCCCCCCTCTGTGCCTGAGTCTGCGTTTTATCATCACTATAAAGTTGGAGCCGTACCGATCGCCTCTCTGCCCTGCTGTTAAGCTGATTTTTTTTTCATATACAGCTTGACACTCTGCACCAGAGCTCTTGTTGTTCATAAGACACATGAATTCGCCAGAGGGGCACATGCCTGTTCGTTGGGTGTTTGGCAACGCTGCACTTGAAACTGTAATAAAAACCCATCTGTTAGAGGCTGAAGCTGAGCCAGTGAACGTGTGTTCTTGTGCTGAAGTGTGTGTGTGCGTTAGTGTATGTGTGTGTGTACACACTTGAGGATTTGGCTGACGGTATCAAAGGGGGATTGTGATTTTCAGATGTTTTTTTTTTCTTCTTCTAAAATCAGAAGCACACTATTTCAGTTTAGACACAAACACACACACACACACACACACACACAAACACACAGCTACTGAAAATACAGACAGAAAAAAAAAAAACACACTGACACAATCCATGTCATCCTCACACACACAGACACAGACACACACACACTGTTGAGCTGCGTACCCAATGCATTTCAGCAACTGTGAACGCTCAGTGTCGAACCTCTCATTTCCTTTTGGCAATGTATAATAGTGTTGTCATGACAACAGGGTATAGTGATGGAATTAAGTAGCTGCGCACACAAGCAAACGCAAAATTGATTGACTCTGCATAATGCGCCCCGAATCTCCCTCTCTCCCTCTCTCTCTCTCTCTGCTGATGAACACAGGAGGAGTCTCATCTGAGAACAAACACACTGCAGGATCAGCTCACACATTCTGGAAATCCCATCATCTTACAAATGAAGTAATACATATTTTTTCAGTTTGCCAGGGCCAGGTGGACTCAGCGACGACGCCTTTTACATTTCTTTTCTGCAGCAGGAAGATTTTTTTTTTTTTTTTTGAGAAATTCGAGATTTAATACATTTTACCCATCTTGATAATGTGTGACAGCGACAAAAGGTGTTGCCACCAGAGTACCTGGACTTATTTCCCTTGGTAATCTCTCTGGGACCGAGGACGGGTTGTGGATGGAGACATTTCAGAAGGGAAATTGAATGTTATTTTCAGTCATGTACTGTACGTTCACATGATTTAAAAGCGGCAGTGAAGTGCTCTATATACAGCAAATGCATAAAGATAGTCAGGCAGTACAACGTGTCAGTGTGGTAAAATGTTATCAAAGGCCTCACATGTCACAGAGCTGCTGCTGATGCTGCTGCTGCTGCAGAAGACGGGTTTGCTTTACATTTGCTGGTTTGAGTTGGACAAGAAACATCTTCCCCCCAAGCCGGGGAGATTTCCAAGTACAAGCTCAGGTGCAGAAATCCATTGTTTCATTTTTTTCCCCTGACATATGAAGGGATAATAAGTGAAAACACAGCATCAAGGATTGTTTTAAAGATGGACACTCACCATCAAAAATAGGTTTTTATGCAAACAGGCCTATGAGGAACCTGCTACAGTGAATTATTGTACAATTTTACTGCCACTGCTACCCAAGGGCATTATAAATTCTCCAGAAAATTGTATGAGAAGAAAATCCATTATAATCTAGTGGGGAATTTACTTAATACTGAAGAATTTATAACATTTTTTTCCTTGACCGTGTGTTGATATTGATATTAATGTAGCTTTATTGTCTGTAGGGTAAATATGAAGCTGCAGCCTCAGGTTGGTTTGTCCAAGTTAGACCAAAGACCAGAGACCAGGAGGACACAGCTGGATGGGCTCCTCCATCCACAGCTGGAAATGGAAAAATCTGATTGGCCATTCAAACCAAAGACTTTGTTTATGGGAACACTTAAAAGATGGGATTGTGTTGGCATGGGATGTTTTGAAGATGCTAGATTAGATTGTCATTACTCAAAAGAACAACTTAAAACCAAACACTGGCCAGATGTTATCCTTTGGTGACCAAGTGTCACAACCCAACCTTCATTTGCAGCAAGTCATCAGTGTTAATTTAAAGCAGAAGTAAGTGATATATTTGTGTTAATATAAGTCTTAAATAGTTATATCTTCCGACAGCAATCACTTACATAGAGTGTTTGGACCGAAACACGGGTCTGTCAGTCCCTCTGCTCTGCTCTGAGCCGAGGAGAAAACATTTATCGTATCCTACAGTTTTTATCCAATGAGGAGAGAGAACGGCATGCAGGGCTGTGTGTGCAGCCAAGGGACGCCGTGAATGTGGTGACGTAGGGACGAGGACTGTTATGGTGCGTTCAAGGCAACTCGTAACTCGTGTTTTTCCGACCTGTGAAGTCGTAGGACCAGTTCGATCTGGTACTAGTTCACGGGTCAGAAGTTACGAGTGGCCGTTATAGTGACTTTCACCGGTAAAACAGGTCGGAAAAACACGAGTGGGTTGCCTGGAACGCTACAAAGTCGTAAGTCGTGACTTGAAGCTGTAATTTACGGTTTCAAAAGCCTGCCTGGAATGCAGCATTTGCCAAAACGACCGGACCACTTACTTCTGCTTTAACTCTCAATGTTAAAATTAATATTATAATATTAATTAAAAAGTTACATTTTTGCTAGAGTTGATATTTAACTCTTTTATACTGTTACATTACAAACACATTGTTATTTAATGATATAATGAAAGTGCATTTTTAACTCCATCATCATTTTCACCAGTAGTTGCCTGACATTCACACAATCAAGTGTGTTTTCATCTCCAAACTACGTAAGTTGATCTCTTTCACTGGTAGAGCCTTGCAGATTTTTACAAACTTTCTCTTCCATTTTTAGACTTGAGGCATAATATCAATTAATTTACAATACAAGTGTTTACCATCACTTTAACCACATGTACTCCCTCATTAAAATCTGTGAACTCTTTTAGACTCATTAAGACTGCAAAAAGCACAATAACAATCTCATTAAATCCTCTTTACTGTGTCTTTACACACAAACATTGACATTTGGCAAGAATAATTTTTTTTCTAAAACAAACTATCACTTTGTTAATCCTTTTATTGTAGGAATGTGAAACCTATTTATGAAGGGAAAAAGCAGGCAATGCAAAGTTTTGTGACAACAGGGTCCATGGGTTTTTATGTAGAACCTAATATCTTGATATTTTAAGAATAACGCATCTAGGTGATGAGTTCATAAACATCTAAAAATGGGTCAGCACAGCAGATGTAAAATGTTTGGGGCTCTTGTGTGTGATGAAAACACTGGTCACCGAGGCGGCCACTGGGAAACTGAAGTGGATCCGACCCTGCAGACAAAAAATTGGTAGAAGATTAAAGAGCAGTTGACTGCAATCTGTACCCACTGTGTTGAAATGCCAAGGGCTGCTGAGAGTGAGCACACACACAAGATTGCATCACCTCCTGAGCCACAAGCCTGCACTAATGAGGGAGAGTGCATTAACACTTCACCATTAAATAGCCAGAATAGATCTTGCTTGTCCAGCTCCCCATAGACTGACAGGCTCCGAGTCCACAGAGGGAGAAACTGACGTGATCATCACACCGCGTATGGCTGTTGAATCCTTTGGTTATATAGAGAAATTATAAAGGGAATCTTCTAGATTGTGTTTATGTAATCACACAATCGCTGATAATAATGATTATTAATTGTCACACTAATTTTATTGCTTCACATCTCTTCACCTTAACCCTCTTGTTGTCCTTCTGTGTCAAATTGACCCAATCTGTTCCCTTCCTCCATCTTTCCTTCCTTCTTTCCTTCCTTCCTTTCTCCCTTCCTTCTTTCCACAATCCTTTTTCCCTTCCTTCCTTCCTTCCTTCTTTCCTTCCTTAGTCCGTCCTTCTGCTTCCTTCCTTGACCTAATCTGTTCCTTCCCTCCATTTTTCTTTCCTTCCTTTGTTCCCTTCGTCCTTACTTCTTCTTCCTTCCTTTTTGACCCAATCTGTTCCCTCCCTCCATCTATCGTACCTTCCTATTTCCCTTCCTTCTTTCCTCCCATCTCTCACTTCGTCCTTCCTTCCTTCCCTTTGTCATTCTTTCCTTCATTCCTTCTTTCCCTTCGTCCTTCCTGCCTGCCTTCCTTCCTTCTTTCCTTCCTTCTTTCCCTTTGTCCTTCCTGCCTTCTTTTCTTCCTTCCTTCCTTCCTTCCTTCCCTTCGTCCTTCTTTCCTTCTTTCCTTCCTTCCTTCCTTCCTTCCTTCCTTCCTTCCTTCCTTCCTTCCTTTTTCCCCTTCATCCTTCCTTCCTTCCTTCCTTCCTTCTTTCCCTTTGTCCTTCCTTCCTTGACCCAGAAGGACAACAGGAGGGTTAATATTCAGCTCTGTTTCATTCACATTCACTCATCACCACAACACCCTGATCCATCTTTATTCATTGCATGTTTCTCTGTCAAGCCACATTAGCCTCGCAGGGAAGGCGGTAAACGGAGAGGTGGTTAATGTGCCGCACCTGCCGCCGCTGCTGCTGCTGCCAGGATGCTAGTTGACATCTTTCGCCTCCTCAGCGGCAAAGCCAGTTAAAAATCATACCAGAAATGAGCAGCAAAGATTTACTGGAGCGCGAAGGTCTATCTATCTGTCCTCTGTTTCTTGCCATCATATAATTTTTCCGGGGGGCGGTCGGTCGGTCGGTCGGTCGGTTTGTGAGATGACAGGTCGAGACAGAGGAGAGAGGCCGGTCAGCGATCCGCCTGACTGGAACCTGATGAATCCCGTGGAGTGTGAAAACACTTTCCTCCTGTTGAGAAACCAGTGTCACGGCGTAATGTTCGTGAAGGATCTTGTGTTGGGCAAATGACACGACGGCATCAGTTGGTGCTGCAGAAGATGGGTTTGAACATTTATGGCCCGTTGGTCTGGCAGCTGTAAAATGAGGAACCATTTCTCAACCACACACCAAGTCCTCCTGTGTGTGATGCCTTTCATTTTTCAAAAAATTGTTGTATAAATGTTTTCCACTGCAGAACATCCTGCAGTGTCGAACCAAGGCTGTTATTGTTGCATATGAAGTAGTAGCGCATCAGGAGAGGGATTAGCACAAGAACGCTTTACTTAAATGTCTTCAAAATCAAAGCATATCTTCTTCCCTGTTGGTACGTTTGATGCACAGCGACTCCTGAGGCTCCACAGAGGTTCATCCCTCTGAAGACGAAGGTTTCAACTCGACTTTTTCCTCCACTTGACTCCCACTTCTCACAGCGTGCAGGCCCTATGCTCATCTTCGCCACGGTCATGCAACATTTTCCCCAACATCTGACTCACAAAACAGCCATGCTTTTAGAGGTAACACCTGCCCCCGTCTACTAGTACATGCTTTAAAAAAGTCTCGGCCACTGCAAAGAAGATGTGCCCGAGGAGTCGGACGTGCGCGCCATGTGTAGTTAAATCAACCAAGAATTATGTAAAAGATTGAAAACAGCCTTGAAGAACAATAATGGCCACAAGTGTGAGCAGCTGCAACCACATTTTAAGACCTCACCTTGTGCATTAAATCCGCAGTTATATGCGCTTCCAAAGCTCGGAGCTCGATTTAATATTCATGAAGTCCTGAGATCTCTGCCCCCTCAAGAGCCCAAAGAGATATTGTTATTTGATGTGGTAAACAGAGCACTGGAAAAGGGTGCAGAGAGACCATTTGCTACACACACATACACACATTTCCTAGCCTTTTGAGAATAACATTAGACGTCTCACAGTTTAAAAAAACAAAAAAAAAACTAAGGTTAAAGGTTGGGCAGAAATGTTGTAATCATGCAAGGCTACAACTCGCATGACCCTGGGGGCATCAAGAAACATGAACTAGTCTGTGATTCCTCAAGATGCAACATGAACAAGAGTAAATGTAGGAAATACAAAGACAAACAAACAGAGGAAGAAGAATGAAGCAGCCAGATAAGACAGTATGACTAAACTTATCGTTTTGTTTTTGCTTAATCCATCCAGACTGAGTTTATTGGTGCCAACTTTCTTGTTTAGAGGGAAGGGGGGAGGGGGGGGCTCGAACTAATCAGTAGTCAGTCGAAAGCAAACAGAGCACAGAAGAACAACACAAAACAGCAACAGTCTGTACACCGTTAAAAACAGTTGCGTTCAAAAGCAGAGAAATTGTTCATCATATTTTCAAACTATAGCCCAAATTACCAATTGTGTTAAGTTTGAGTTTATGTTAATTAAAATGTTCCCGGTCGATGCAGCAGAGAAAATAAAAACTGTTTTTATTCAATATTCAGCATTAAAAAAAAATCACTTGAACATGTTGAGTAATTGCAGTTTAGATGCAGTGGCTTGTTGTTGCCCTTTAAGACTTTATAAACAAAAAGGTACCAGTGCAACAGATCCGACCTTTTTCATATAAAATGCAGAGATGTGAAGCATGCAGCTTAATCAGTTGGAGGAGGTAAAGGAATATTATTATTTCTTCACATAACTACACCAGGCTCGTTCACACCTGTTGCTGTTTCCATACAGAACAGCTCTGAACACCTACACTGCCACTTAAATCTAATATCTACTCAAACATGTTACATCCTCTACATGTCTAACAACCACACACATGTATAGCTATGTATGGTATGTTTGTTTGTACACAGTCTACTCTGTACCCTGTAAATGACCAGTGCACTGAACACAACATACTGTATGTGAACCCTGAGGCGAGATAATTCAGCCTAAATTAATTAGGCCCTCCCACCCCCACCCTTTTTTTTTCTAACTGACTAATTTGTATGATGACAGTCCAATGATGTCCAGGGAGAATATTAAAAATGGATGAATATTTAAATGATTTATCTCAGCACTTCATATGAAAAGTGCAGCAACATCTCTGCATGCGCTACTGCAATTTGCATCATCTGATCTTTGTGTATAGGGAACATAATGATAATGGAAATCATCCCCAAAGGGATTTTTTTTCTGCTAAGGCCACACAATTGTTACTTAATAAGATGATCCACGAAATCAGCCTCCCTGTTTCTATAAACACAAAAACACACATTTAAATAAAAATACAAAGAAAGAGTATTCTTGGTTTATTGTCGTGTTTGAGCGTGACTATTGTGTGCTGCACTGCACTCTCTCTGCTGATTGCATCAGTTTGCTGTGATGGAGGAACTGCTCTGCTCTTCTGTCTGAAAAAAGCAGCAGGTAAAAGAAGCGTCTGAATGTGTCAAAGA
Organism: Trachurus japonicus; assembly: GCF_045865225.1. NCBI lineage: Eukaryota > Metazoa > Chordata > Actinopteri > Carangiformes > Carangidae > Trachurus > Trachurus japonicus. The sequence goes on from NC_140911.1 coordinate 8,221,962, forward strand.
GAAACTTAATAAATAATGGATGTCATGAAGAAGCTTCAGTGGAAGCTGTCGGCTTTGAAATCCACTCCCTGGTTGAGTCACACTCCCAGTTCGCTCCTTTCATTTTACATTTAACGGGCCCTGGTGCTGTATAACCATCATCTCCACACACACACACACACATAGACAGACACACACACATACACACAGAGATACCTCATGGGGCTGGGGCTGTCTGAGGCGGTTAGTGCTGGGGAGGTGCTGAGCTCGGAGCTATATACCAGGCAGGTGTTGTGTCCGTCTTTGGGGCTCACGTCTGCATACATCAGCTTCAATTTCACCCTCAGCTCTCAGGGTTTGAGAGCTCGTGGTTGACGTCCACACAGGAAGGCAGCAGCAGACAGCAGCATCAGCCAAGAGGAGGAGGGAAAAAAAGAATAAACAGCTGCATGCATGAGCCTCGCTCTCACTTACTCTCTTTCACTCTTTTGGACGTGGGGTTTCTCAAAGCCCTCGAAGGTTAACTGTTTTTTCTTTTGTAGTTGTGTGGTGATCTCTCTCTCTCTCTCTCTCGTGGACGGGAGGAGGAGCTGCGGATGTCCCCCCCCCCAAAAAAAAAATGTTTAAACCCCCTAAACAAAACTGTAATTTATCCAATATTGCTGACACCAACAAAACAGCAGCAGGTGCCATGGAATCAAAGACCTCATTAAAAGCGGGAGCAAACAAATTGATTTCACAGCCCCTCACAGTTCACAATAACATCTTTTTTTTAATGTGCTCAGACTTTAATTTTCAACAAAAAATATTCTTCACCCCCCCCTTCCTCCTCCCACTAGAAAATCTTAAATGCATGCTGTGAGCTCCACATGTCAGGCTGCTGCTGCACAGAGAGATCAAAGTCAGCAGCAGGATGAATGGCTAATAATTCATAATTAATCACATACTCAAAGTAAAAAAAAAACAAATGCATATTCAGGCTCAGTCTCTGAATTAAACTCTGTGACATAACTTGACCTCTCTATATCTTATAATCATTTTCTTACCATGTGTTTTTTTTTATAGATGGCTAATGGGAGATGAAAGAAAAGAAAAACGCATAGATGTGAGAGAATTGCTTGAAATGTAAAAACCTTCCTCTGTGCAGCGCCTGGAGGTAATGAATGTTGTGATGAGATCCTTTATAAATAAAACTGAACTGAAAATTGAATCGCTACAGCATGTGCAAAGTTACCATGGAATTGCAATTTGTGCTCATTATGCAGTAGTGCAAAACGTATGTAAAAATGTAAACGTTTGCAGACACGAGGAGAGAGGGAAAGAGAGAGAGACAGTAGAGAATATAGTATGAGTCCGTCGTCCTTCAGCTATATGTGTGAATCTTCTGGCTGTCAAACTGGGAGAGAAAGAACATTGGCTAAAGGCCACTTGTCCTCTCACGGAGCCCAGATCGTCGTGTTCACATTGTCAGAGCTGGGCAGCTCAACACACAGACTCCAATCTACCCCACCACTGTCTGCTGGTGTGAAGGTGAATCTAAATATACATACACACTCAGACACATACAGTAGATATGAGTGGGTGGGTGCAGGTGGGTTTGGATTTTTATGAGTTTATGGAGTTTCTGTATAAGGCTCTGTGGCAAAAAAACCCCATTGAAATGCAACATTATACACTGCCACCACTTGGATTTAACTAAGCTATAGGTAAGAGCCTCCCATTGGATAATTACTGCATGGATGATTATGTTTCAGCTAGCAACAACTTATTTAATGCATGCGTTTGATGCAGTCTCATCTCCTAAACAACCATGTCAGAAGACACATCCTGTGGTTGTGGAGAAGATGTTAATCTGTTTCATAAGGGTCAAATTATTGGCATCAAGCAAATAAAACATCCAATAAGATTGCTGAGACTAAAATTGGGTTAAGCATTATTAAAAACTGGAAGGACAGTGGGGAACCATCATCTTCAAGGAAGAAATGTGGTTAAATGTGGCCACAGAGTCCAGACCTGAACCCCACTGAGAATCTTTGGGAAAATTAATGCAACTCTGTACGGAAATAAATGTTGTGACATTGCAGAAGCTTATTGAAACAATGCCACAGCAAATGTGTGCCGTAGCTGAAGGCGGTCCAATGAAATGTTAGAATACGTGAATTTTTTTTTTTTTTTTTTTTTTTTGGAGGGGGGGCTACATGGCAGCGTATTAGTAGGCTAATAACAATTTTAATTTCCAGGACGATTACTCCAAACACCTGGGACACCAACAATCCTTTTTATTTCCATAGTATTATTATAGTGGTCAGCAGTATTCAGTTTATTACAGCTACTCATGATGTATTTGTAGATCAACACAAGTTTGAGGTCCTTATAATATCAACACAAGTTTGAGGTCCTTATAATTACACATAGCTGCAGTCAGCAGCTTGTTAGATTAGCATAGCATAAGACTGGAAACAAAGGAGGGAAACGGTGAAAAGTCGTTCTCCGTCTGTCAGAGTGTCTCATAAAGTTTAACTGAGACAAAAATCTTAGTGTAAAAGTCATGATTACTGATTTTGCACAAGATAATTTCATAGCCAGGACCAGCTAAACCGAGTCACAGCTCCTCACCAAGAAATAGACCCGGAGGCGCCTGACATCCTCTTAGTCAAGTTAGATTTATGCTAAGCTAAACTAAAACACTTTATCTCACAACTTTCAGCAAGAAACTGAATGGGTTAATTTCTCATATAGCAACAAGTCCTTTAATTTAAACTCTATGGTGTCTAAAGAGGGCACTACGGTGGCCATAAAGGCTCAACACACTCTAACCTCGGTCACAAAGACACACACAACAAATTCAGAAAACAGCTAGCCAATTTGACCAGGAACGTGCTGCAAATAGGCCAACTCACAATAGCCTACATGTGTTTGCAGGGACACTAAAACGTTACTTTCAAATATCTGAATCATGTGATATTGGCGTCAAAACAAACACTTTATTTTCCCTAACACCTTCCTCACAACTTTATCTACAGCCAAGAAGCATTCAACAAAGACACTTTTTTTTTTTGCGTCCACACAGAAACTATTCAGCTTCTGTGTCGTCAAACTGATGAAGCTGTTTTCTGTCAGTGAAGATTCTCAGTCATCCAGGTCGTCTACTTGTGAAGGCAACTGGTTGTTCGCCTCTCATCCAACAAGCTGTTTCAGTTCTGAAGACCAGTGTGGAAAATGTGGGATTGTGTGGGATTGACTAGAGCCATCATGTGAGTGCTAGTGATGACGGCTATTAGTCAACAACTCTCAGGAAATGTCTTCAAAATTCAAAAGAAGTCCAGTTGCCTTCAACTTCTTCAGCACTTAACAAAATTGTTTTCTCCATTTGTGGCGCGTTTGTGTTTTTGCATGTGTTTTCTCACACTTTAGTGCATTGAGCCTGCAGGGCCACAGTAAGAAACACATGAGAATGTAGGTGTGATATGTTAGATTTATATCTCTTGTTGGCTACATAGGCTACTGTAGACGTGTAGCCATGTTATAAAAGACTTAACACATGTAGGCTAATACATATAAAATCTATTAATCATTCCTATAAGACAGTTTATATATCTGTGGCTACCTTTCTCCATAACAGTTGCGCAGCCATCAAAGTTAAATTGACACTATCACCGCCCATGTGAGATCACTCCGCGTCTAATTGACTGTGTGCCGCCGCGCCACCTGTCTCTCTACGCTGCTTCGCCGTCCGCCTCCGCCTCCTCCGGCCGCATCATCATCACCACCTCCTCCTCCTTCTCCTCCTCCTCCTGCAGATCCGAGCGGAGCAGCAGCAGCAGCAGCTTCATCACCATCATCTCTCCGGCTCCAGCTGCATGTGTGCGAGGTGCTGCCCGCCGCCCAGCGCCCTGTGTGGATCTGGGGATCTTTCATCGATGCTCTCCTCCACCTAATGTGACAATTTCTTCTTTTTACCAGTGACAGAGAAAGAGAAAGAGAGAGAGAGAGACAGACAGACAGACAGACCGGCTGAAGCCATGGGAGCTTTTGGAGTGTTAGTGGGGATTTTACAGTACGCGGGACTTTACATTCAACTTAACGCAGCTCTGAACGTCGGCCACGGCGAGGTGGACAACCTGGTCTCTGGGAATGGTGAGTTGCCCAACACACACACACACACACACACACACACACACACACACACACACACACACACACACACACACACACACACACACACACACACACACACACACACACACCTTCAACCCCGTGTGTTTGTGTATTTGTGTGGTGGTGGGAGCCTGAATGGAAGAGGAGGCGGATGATGATGATAAGATATCCACTCTGGGTGGGGTTCAGTGAAGATTGAGCAGATAATCTGACTGTTTGTATGTTTTATCTGTATTATTTTGAATATTAACTTTTATCATGTTTGAATGTTTTAATATGGAAGTAGCCGAGGAGGAAGCAGAGCAACTTTAATTCTGCCTGATATTGACAAATCACTTTTAATAACTTGTTCAGAGCTCAGGCTTTTTACTCCACATTCAGACTGAACCTATTCTGTTTGATTTAAGGGGAATTTTAAATCAGTGCACAATGAGCTCCTAGCTGCCGACTGAGGTGTCTGTGTTTAATGTTTCTGCATAAAGTCATTTTAAGGGAGAAGAAAAACTGATGTGAAACTAACATAATGTCTATATTCTAATCTAAACAGAGCTGCAGCTTCACTAAACTAAATGCTACTAGAGGGATCAGGATCGACATTTAAATCTGCTGTTATTTCACCTGCAGCAGGTGAAAGTATCCAGATATTAGAATAAGTAAAATTATGTTTTATTGACCTTATGAACTCAACTGTTACCCCAAGGCCCAGTTCATAACCAGCTCCAATTATGTAATTGAGAGTTTTCATTGATCTAAGTCATCAGCCCTTTATTGTGGCCCAAATATTCTGATAATGTAATTTATTAAGCATCAATATAACACTTTTGGGGACTTGCTCGTCTTAATTGAATAGTCCCCAGTTGAAATCAAACTGGGAATATTGCGATTACCTAATTATTGTTACCTAGCAGCAGTGTATGTGAAGTTGCAGATCATTATAGATTCAGTAAATAAGTAAAACAGCATCACTAAGACCAAAAGTGAATTTTACATCAACAGTTTAGTTTCTCAGCTGTTACAATAAACACAGTTTTACCTGAGTTTATGATAAGAAGCGTGCAGCGGGCCGGGTGCGGAGCCAGGGAGGAGGAGGAGGAGGAGGAGGTCTAGTAGACATGAAAAAGCAACTTGAGTTTAGAGTTAGCACACAAATTTCAATGGTGCAAGGAGGGAACGAAGCCGGTTGGCTTGTACATAGGTTCCACCCCTATAACAAATTACAACAAGACAAATTTCAATGGCTAACAAATAAACATAAAAAAAGAGATAAAGTGCATACTTGTATGGTAACACGAGCCAAGGTGAACCAGAAAAAAAGAAAAAAAGAAGCACAAGGGCACGTGCCTCCAGTGTTCTTGAGACAAATTACATCTCCTGTAGGCGAAGGGAGCGAGGGGCTTTTTATGGAGGTGGTGGGTGAAGGCAGGTGTTGGACGCCTTGTTCCTGTAGTTTATCATGATTCGTGTTGAAAAACAAGACTCTGGGGTTGGTGCCTGACCGCACTCGAATACTGTAGCTATCTCCCTCTGCTGCTGCTGTTGCTGCTTTCTACTTGTTTATGTGTTTATTATGTGTTTAATCCCCATTAGCTGTAGCTCTGTACTAGCACCACTAGTCTTACATACATTTACAATCACGCTATGAACAAGGCAAGACAAGACAACAAAAATGTACATAAAATCTTTACAATAGGTATTAATCGTCTAAATCCAAAAAGCATATACTGTAGAAGAGACTCCAATGCACAGTGGAGGCAAAACAAATCAAAGTGACAACAACAAGAAAACCTACAGTACATAACCCTACATAAAACCCTATGTGTATATTGTATGCATGTGTGGATGCATGTGTGCATGTGTATGTGCCCATATGTTATCTTACAGGTATGAAATTCCAAAATGTTTTTTTATTTGCTTTTTAAATATTGATTTGTGCATAAGTTTGGTTATTGGCAGTGGTAAGGAATGCCTCTGTTAGTAGTACACTAACAATGCACTGAAAGAGGAGCTTCTCTATATGAAACATGCAGTAAAAGTGTTTTTGTTTAATTAAACCAGTGGCCGACATCATGCAGAATGATGTTACAGTGTATATAGTAATAATGATGGTTGGAGTAGATGGAGACAGTTTGATGCTGTACAGGTCGTCCTCATCCGTGTTTGTTTGCTCAAGTCAAGTGATCAGACGGCTGCTGCTGAAAATAACTTTTATTTTTAGCTCAGATTAACGTCCAACAGTCCAACTGTTTCACGTGGGAGAGGGAGAAAAAAAAGCAAATTATTTGTACCAGTGTCAGTGTTTTGTTTTTTGTTTTTTTCTTTAAACCATAATTGACAGTTTTACCTACTACTAATTTCACCCTCCTGCAGCGGCACCAATGGATTTACTGTTAACTAATTTGATTCGATAATCACTTCATCACGGTGTCTCACTCGCTGTCCCCCGAGTCCTTCCCTGCATAGCATGTTAGCTTTAGTTTGATTACTATAGATGAGTGCAGCCGGTCCAAATGGATTGACTGTCTTGGGGCAGGTTAGAAAATCAATCAGTAGCATTTTCTCCGTAGGGAGTTAATTAGACTTGGCTATAATCGCCGTGCCCTGTTTCCCACTCTACTGTGACTCAGACTGGACGTGAACATGAAGAGGAAGAGGAAGGAGAAATGCCTCGGGGGTGTGGAGCCGTCAATTTTTTCACTTTCAAACAATAGCACCTCCAGTAGCAGGAAGAGAAAAAAAACTGGATAGAGAGTTGTGTTACCCCTTTGTGTGGTTAAATCCTCCTCAGAAGATCTGGTTCTTGTATAAATTGGTCAAACCGAGAGGAGCAGAGAGGCTGCATGCTCTGCTCTGAGGAGTGCTTGTTAGATTCAGTCCTGGCTCATTTGTTCCAGATCCGGTTTGTCCCCGTTTTCCCTCTTGAGCTGAAGTGGAGATTGTGTCACCTGCGATGGAAAAAAAACATGAGACATGACATGCATTGATTGCACACACAAACAATCACTGCTGCCATTGTGTCAAAGCGTGACTCTCCAGAAGGGAGTTTGATGACTTCCTGTTCCTTTTTGTAGATGACATACTGTATAATAGAAAGCGATGAAGACAATGATGGTGATGATGATGGATCCACATGTGGTTTCATCATAGATTCCCCAAACCTTTTTCCCTTTTTCCATTTCATTTCCAGTACAGGCCCCCTTCTCAGCAGCATCGGTGCTCATCCTGTTATCCATCGCGAGCATACCGGCGCTTTCACAGTGTGGGGGCGTGTACCAATTCATTAGACTTCCAAAGTGGCGGGGATCCTCTGCCAGTCCTCTCCTTGGTGTCCCCTTAATGAGGATGGCCAGCCCAGGCAGTTTGCATTGGCTTTCGATTTAATGGAGCTCTGACTGTGCAGGAAGAGGGGGGAGAAAGGGGGAGGTGGTGGTGGTGGTGGTGGGGGGCAACAGATTGTACAGTCATGCTGTCACAGTGGAGGGTGCTGGCAGAGGCTCGGTGGGAGAGAGAGAGAGAGAGAGAGGATGGTTGATGCGGCGCTCACCTCAAGAGGCAGGTAGATTTTAACATGTCATGTTCATCGAGGGGGGGGGGGGGGACACAACGATCTGCCTGTGAAACGAGAAATACTGTAAAATCACATTTTCTTAAGAGATGAATTCGCATTTGAACATCTTGATTAAATTCGGCTTCCAGATCCATTCATTGTTGATTAGCTCTTTCAGAAAACATAAATTTTTGCTGAAGATTTATCTAATTAAAAAGAGCAACCAAAACAACAAACGCTTCCTTTGGACGACTTGGGCTGCAACGGGCTGATTATTATTTTCTATTAGCAATTAACAACTGATTAATATATTCACATCTTAGTGGCTGGAAGATTTAATAGTTTACAGCATGAACCAGCTTTTTAAAATTTGCTCTGCACCAACCAGAGCGAGGACGATTGTCTGCTTTTGTTTTGGGACTGAAGAAAGAAAAATATCAGAGAAGTTAGAAAACCACAGGCGGAGACGACAGCGTTCCCAAACTGTGGCATCTTTGTGGGGAGTCTCATCTCTATTAGAGCGTTAAAGAGGAACTATACAGGGTTTTTTACCTTAATTTAACAGCTGTGGAGTAATTGTGATGGTTAAATGACTTGTTTCGGGGAGAATGGAGGCTCTTTGCCTGTCTCTTGCAAGATCAGGGCCTCCGACTCCCAGATCTCGTCTCTCGGCAAACATGGACTGCTTAACGGCGCTACGGCATAAATCCGTAATCTCTTGTTTGTGACAGATAAGACTAGCTACAGAAATAAACACATCGTAAAACTTACAATGCCTCGGTAGATATCGCGCCATGGATTGCCTTCTCGCCGGCTATGTTGAATACAAATGCATATGGCTGGGGTAGGGTGGAGAATGGTTAGCTGTGAGTTTATTCAACAGTGTTGTTAAAGGGATACTTCACCCAAAATCGATAATTCACCAATTTTCTACTCACCGTCATACCAAGGAAGGGTTTGGAGAACTTTCAGAGTCATCAAAACGATTTTGGAGTTCCAGGGGGGGTCCGGCTGGCAACGGATTTTCATATAATGGCGGCAGATAGAGTTCACTTTTGAATCGTCCGAAACACACACTATGAAACATCCAGATACCTCCATACTGCTCGTCTGTACTGACCCAAGTGTCCTGAAGCCACCACATGAAAAAGTTGTTTGAAACAAATTAATTTGATCTCTGTTTTTAGCCTTGTTGTAGTAGTAGCTCCCAGTGGCTCTGTTGATGTTTGTGCACATGTGCGAGATTTACTGCGAGTGTTTTTCCGTGTTTACGTCATACATCCAATGGTTGACAATGACAAACAGACCTGGAGGTGGAGCTCTGTAGAGAAAAAAAGCGACCAAAACAGCGAAAAAGTGACCAGATTTGCATAAATTCCTCAAAGACGGTTTAGAAACAAGACGCCACACAACAAGTCTGTTTGCTGTATCTGTGTCATGTGGGTTTCACCATCATCCTGCGCCTATAGGAGACCAGCAGCAGCAGCAGCAGCAGGTCTTGACTCTGTTGACTCCAATGACAGAAGTAAATGTGAGCACAGTTTATGGTCGATTCTTTCACCCCCATAGTCAGTGAAGTTAATATTGGGCTCATTTTTCACAAGCCACATCTCTTCTGAACATTTTGACATGAAAATGGCAAATTTCAGACAAACAAATTAACTTTGTTCAAGACCTGTCTCTGTCTCAACAACACATTCTCGCAAGATTTGGCACAGATCTCCTAGGTAACATCAACCAACGTTTGCGAACACCTGCTCCAAGTCATTTTCGTAATGCTAAATATGATTGTTATGACTGTATCAATATTTAATGTAGCTCACTTTCCTCTACCGACAACTTTTATCCATCCACACGTTCACAGCACAAGGAGCAGGTACAGTACGCAGCCTGTTTTGAGCCACGTTGTCATAGTGAAGTATCTTTGGTTCCCCTTTAATATTCAAGGTGCAGTGATTGTAAACCGTTCTCTTGGTTTTTGAACGAGGAGGAAGGCGGATCGACTGGTTGTCTGAGCTCACTAATGAAATATTATCTTATCATTACATTTCATTAAACTGCATCGCCACAAAGGTAAAACTGAAACCCTGACTACTTCAGCCGTCCCATCTCATGAAAACACACGTCACTTACAGTAAAGGTCCTCAAGGACGACTCACTGGAACAGGAGATAATGTTGTCGGTCGTCTCGGGGGAGTCCAGATGGAGTACAGTGGGCATTCTCGAAAAAAAAGAAGAAAAAATGCCTCCGAGCTCGGGCCATGTGTTGTCATCAACACATGCGATTGTGTGTTGCCTCACAAGGGGAAACGCAAAAAAATAGCCTCCGAGTCCCGCGTCCCAAGGGCCATGAAAAATTCACTCCGCAGGCCCAGAGTTGTCTGCGGCAACAGGCGGACAGCTGCTGGCTTGATTACCAGCTCCATTCTTATTTCATTATTTCACCGTCCACCTTGAATTCAGGTTGAAGGTCTCTCAGCAAGTAAATATTTCCCAAAGGAGACTGCTGAGTGTTTGCCCCTGAATCAAATACAGCGTTATTGACTTTCTGGCAAAAAAACGAAACGACTCGCGTTGTTTGCCATCGTTGTGTTTTGTTGTGTTTTTTTTGTTATTCCTCCCCGCACATATTTGTTTATTATAGGTTTTCACTTGTACAGTAACTGTGTTGTGCAGAAGTCCCCTGACACTGTAAGTCAGGGTGAACATTATCAACATTAATGAAATTGACTTCACTGGGCTGCTGAGTAAAATAAAATAAAATAAAATATCATCTTTGGCACTGGGTGAAAATTGAGCAAATGTGTTTCTAAACCAATGCAAAAGTTGCAGCTCCTCATGCACGAGCTCTGCTCTCCCCATCCGGTTGGTTACCCACATGCAGGATTAAAGCTTTTTAAGATCAAGATAAATATCTGCAGCAGGTCTTTTTATTACAGGAGCTTCCTGTTGTTTCATCCACTGTTCCCTCAGGGCTTCCCCGATTATTAAAGCCATTCATCAAATTAGTGAAATACCTCCTCCCACAGGGACCCTGTTCACGGGCTATTTACATGCACCTTGGTGGAAGTTACGACGTTAAGCTGGATTTTTATGTCTGGGTATTTACTGTGTCTGATTTCTTCTTCCCTCTCTCGATGAATCATTTCTTCTCCCGGGCGCCCTGCAGATCTGACTCAAATAGAGGTATTGAGTTAATGAACCTGAGCTGTCCCTGCGAGGTGGCACCTTTTCAGATGAAAAATGTTTGCACTTAACTTAGAGGAGGATGTCCACATTTCTCCCCAGCTACCAGGGCATCATTTCAAACGGCTCTTTGTGTCTTATTCTCTCAATACCTTTAGACGACTGTAAGGTACAACCCAGAGTCCCAGATTTCTTCTGTTGTAAATACATGCACGTTTTGAATCTATTATTTCCACTAGCGCTTCTCGGCTAGATTGACTTGATTTTGCTTTTTTTTGCTTTTTCACTAGGGATAGCACCTGTTACTGTAGGTGGTAATTTTTTGGTAACACCTCAGCTGAGGTTTCAAGCAAGTTGAGCCAATACTTAAACGTGACGTTGCTGTAAATTTTAAAGGTGAACTATGCAAGTCTGGTCACTTTTACACTGTTTTTCCAACCCTCCTCTCAGCCATGTGCATTTGTTTACAACAAAGCCGGCGAAAAATCAATACATGGAGCGGTGGATAACGTTAAATAACATGTACGATGTTACGATGTGTATATCTGTGTAGTCTTAACTGTCATGAACAAAAGATTACGGGTTACGGAGCACGTTTGTGTTGCGGTGTGCAGAGACGAGAGCTGCGACACCGGGGCGGCGGCCAGGTACTACACTGATGTTGCAAGGTTGGTTTTCAGCCATGAGGCGGCAGGTGAAGGCAGAGAGCCTCCGTTCTCACTCGTAACAAGTCACAAGTCATGTAGTTAACTATCACAATTACTCAGCAGCTTTTTAATTAATGTAAATATGTAGCATAGCCACGGGAGAAATCCTGGTTAGTTTCTCTTTAAACGTATTCATTGCTACTATTAGCTGAGCCTCGCCTCTGTTGCTTTGTATTGGCAAGAAGGTATTTCCTGAAATGGGAGGAAGGGAATATGATATACTGGGACATTATAAGTGAGGCCATATACATGTATTGCGATTTTTTTTTTTCCCCAAAAGTCTATTTTTGAAGAAACTCATGGTATAAAGAACACACAATGTTTTCTGCACAAACAAATACAGTGCATTCAGACTCACAACAAGTATACTGTGTATATACTGTATATATATATAAACAACTTACTCAACAAAGTAATTAACATCTGCCTCAATCAGGAAAAAAACTGCAAAAAGTGCATATAGGAAGGATCAAATGAACATAAAGAAATGCTATTTTCAAACAGTGTTATTAATATAAGACATGGTCGCTGACAACATCTAACATTACACTACAGTATTTTTCATGCAACACAAAACCACTGTCGCCATGCAAACTACTGATAAAATATTGATAAAGCACTTTAGATCATCAATACAGTATCCGGTCATAAAATACTGCGATATTTTAGTGCATCAATATTTCCTCACTAGCTCCAAGTGTTTGTAACGACTCTGTCCATCGACTTCTCTTGTGTCTTTTTCTTGCTCCAGGTGTTTGGTTCCTTCGGACACAGGCTGATCAGGTCTGGGCCGTTAGCGTCGCCACACTGAACCACTGGGTGACATGTTTTATACATGACACTGACCAACAGTGTTGGTGTGTCTCCAGAATAACCCCACATATGTTGTTGTGGTTTAGCTGCATATGTTAAACTAGAGCGCCATATGTGTGCAGATGTTTGTTTCCCCATCAGTGACAGTGACTTCTCCCAGCTGCTTTACTGTACTGTAGGTCATTATTTAGTCCTTAAGGAGTGGAGAGATGCTGTATATATTTGTGATGAGGAAGGAACATCTTTGACCTTGGGAAAGTGTTGATAGACGGACCGACTCACTGTTGGGTTCGGTCTCATGTGATTTGTTGACTGTTAGAAAAACAGACACGGGTACAACAAGCTTCACTTTTTAATGGTCAGACAAAAAAGAAACAAACAAAAAGCTCACGGGGTGGGTGACAAGTTTATGCCTCCCTGACTCTGACTCTTTCTCTTGCACACACACACACACACACACACACACACACACACACACACACACACACACACGGACAAGCAAAGATATGGATGCCACCCTCGCCTCTCGCCCATGCTAATAAGCCCTCGGTAATTTAGTCATCCTCAACCAGCTCCAGCTCCGACCACAGCGAGGTTGAATCCCTCTGCACCTGCCTGGTACCTGACATGAAAATATATTTAGGAGGGGTGGGGGGGGGGAGGGGTCCCTGTTGGGCCCGAGCATGCGTGCACATGCATTTATTTATATATTTACCTCCTCCACAAGGCGCTGCTTACTTTCATTATTTTCCTCCCTTTTCATTTTTAATGAGTCGTTGCAGGATAGCGAGTTGGCTCCTCGCGGTCTCGCCTCTATCATCGCTCCCTGAGCAAATATATAGTGTAAAAAATGCCAAGGAAGGCCGTTTTAAAAATGCATGTACTGTACTTGCATCTTCAAAACAAAGGTCCCCCAGCTCAGCTGCCTCGACTGGAGGACGCCTCTGACAGTGTATACCGCCTTTATGAAAATCTATACTTAGAAAAGGCCAAGCCAAGCAAACTCATTGTGAGCCGGCTCTATAGCGGTATAAATCAAACAAACCGGCGAGCTGCTTCACGTTTCCCTAGAAGTCAATATTCACCTCATACAACCACATGTTTTCACCCCCCCTCTCTCCCTCTCTCGCCAGTTTGGGCATTGAAATTTAGGAGCAGAGTCAGCTTTTGTGTTGATTTAGCGTTTTCACCAAGGTTATTATGGGATTGATCTCCGGTGATGCCGCTCTGCCGTGATTAAAAGTCAGGAAACAGTTGGACGTCGTCTGCTGAGCACTCACTCTGCGAGCGCGTGTTTGTCAACAAGTCGTGTCTCACAGGCAGCTCGAAGATGCTGCATTGCAAACAGAAAGTCAATTTGACAACAACGACCGGGTCGATAAAGCTGTGAGGAGGAAGAGGAGGAGGAGGAGGAGGAGGAGGAAGGAGGAGCGTTTATTTGGATGAAGGTGTTGGTCATTTTTTGGGACGTGTAGATGAAACTTGAGGAGTGTATCTGTTGTAAAGGTTAAAGCATTTTTGGAGTTGTGGCATTTTCTGTGTGTTACCTGAACGATCCTGCAATCAATCAGTTATTAACTATCAACCGCCAAGTCGCTTTTGGTGTGAACACATGGTTTTTAAAACTATTTTAAGACAGGAGTTATAATAAAAATGTAATGAATTGTTTGATTGATGAAATATTAATCCTCAATAAATGGTTCAAATTTTAAAGGAGTTTTACAAAAACAACATACAGTCAATAAGTATGGATTTTAAAAGTATATTTAAAGCAGTACTAAAGAACTTTCAGTTTTGGTTGAGTTTGGCGGCGCCTGTGGACCAAAGCGGTAGTGTTTTGCCTGAAGGAAGACTCCATTTCCCATGAACACTAGCGTGAAGCCCTGTAAATATCCTGCATTAAAATTAACAGAAGACATCAAAACTAAGTTTCTGTTTCCAGTGGATCATTTCAAAGTGAAAACACAAACATAATCCATTGCTAAAGTGCCGTTTTGCCTGTTCCCTCCTTGTTGTGACTCGCAAAAGTGAAAGTGAAACTTAAGTGAGAGCAGGGTTCCTACCATGCTCCTCAAAGCTGCTTAGTGCCAGAGAAAGAGATACAGACCCCCTCAGGCCATGACAGAGGTGTCATTCAACTTGTTGTAAGTCGATGTATCATCACAAAAGTTATGAAAATATTTTATGAAGGTTGAAAAGTTACTTAGTGCTGGTTTAAAGGGACTACGAGGACTTTTGGAAAGCAAAGTGTTTTCAAACAACATTTCCCATGAGCCTCCGCACGCACTGTGAAATTCTTGGACCGGATGAAAGCGAAAACATGTGCCAAGAATGTTTTCATTAATCAAGAATGAAAGTCAGAGGTTTGAAGATGCCGTCGTAGTTCCGACCATAAACGGCGATTCGGTGGCGTTATTCCCATGACCCGCCGGGCAGCGTCCGCGAAACCGAAAGTAGGAAATGCTGGGCAAGTCGACCACTAAATAATAATTTCAAAATAACTATAAAGACAAGATGATATATTTATCGAAAATGGACCCATTAACAAGTGTGGGTAACGTAGATTCATCCACATTAATATGAAACTCTTTTATAACCAAAAGTCCTCGGGGTCTCTTTAAATAACTGAACATTAAACAATTGGATGGGAACAACAATGGAACAATTAAACATCTATCAGAAATTTTTAAAAAATTCAATTTAAAAAGAGAAATTAATAAGAACACAGATATCAATAAGAGTTAATAAGTCAATAATTTTATTTTGATAATTGATTACTTCATAATGTAGCCAATGCATTTGCAGTATAGATAAATAGGCTAAATTCATTTCAACGCAACTGTTAATCCTTTTTCCATTTTTTTCTGAGATATATACAGACAAGTTATGATGGGTGTTACACCACAGTCGAGGGGAAACTATGTTGAGTTTGGTGAATAAAACACCTGTAACACAGTTTCTGACAGTGAGTTCTGTTGCTTTGGTTTAAACAGGAACGAAGGGAAATTTCATTTTTACACAGAGATTCAGTTCAAGTCATATTTTCTCTCTATTAGAACAAATTGTCTTCAGCTCCAGTTCTCTGTAGAGTTTATTGTCGTTATTAACCAAACGTCTCTGCAGTCAGTGTGGCGCCAGTCTTGGTATAATAAACGCTCTTCAGAGATGTTCATTATGTTGCAAAGTTGTAGAAATAAACAGTTAAATTAGTGCAGAGACTGATTTTAACCCAGATTTCAAATACTCACAGTATTTATTATAGAGTTATGAAAATAAGAGTGATTACATGTTTTAAAAATCTACATTTCCATATAATAATGGGTTTAGAATCAGATTAGAGGCAGATCTGCTGCTTAAATAGTAATGTTTTACTGAATAATACAACACCTGGATGTATCTCAAGGCCGAGAGCATGAATGATGTAATGAAAAGGGTTTTTTTTTTCTGACATGACATAAAAAGCAATAAAAGCTCTGATGCATACTTGAGACAGAAACCCTGAAAGTTTCATTGTTAATATGTCAAAGTCCCATCAGACGAAACTTAAACAGAAAAAAAAGGAAGAACCCACATCCATTAGTGAAGACAGGCATATTATATAACTCCATATTTGAGCTCAAAGACAGATGGGCCACAGGGTTATTGCCAACTGTAATTTATCACAGGGGATGATTGACCTTGTGTCATCTTTAAATCATAGTGAAGACATTTTCCTTCCAGCTTCGAGTCAAAAAGTCACAGATAAAATCACAGGATGTATTTTCATTTTCTTCAAATTGTTGCCTATAGAGATAACGGTGAACTTTCTTTTCAAAATGTGGGATCAAAAATGTGACAAAGTTTCTGCAAAGCCTGAGGTGATTCACAACGACTCATTTGGCCGAAGCTTTTTACAATAATTAAGCTCATCAATAAGCCACCAGAAGTTCATATAAGTGCTCGTTAAGCTCGTTAGGAGAGGAGGTGTGGAAACCCTGACTCTGATAACATGTGGAAGCTTGATCCAACCCCAGGGAACCACAGATGGGATCAATCTGGACTAAACTGATCAATGAGGAACAAAGGAATAGAACCAAGAACGACTCTAACAAACTAATGGATCCTTTATCTCCAAGAATCTCCTCTTGCCGCTCCTTTTCCTAAAACACTGACATGTTTAACCAGCACTTACTGTGATTTTTTGGAGAGTATTTTCCTAGTGCGATCACCCTGCACTTATCAAATGAATTCAGCTCTCTGTTATTTAATATTTACCTGAAGGTTAATACAACGCTGACGCATCCTGATGTTCTTCAGTTCTAAGTCGCTTTGGACAAAAGCGTCTGTCAAATGTTTAAATGTAAATGTAAGTGTAAAGAAACACGATAAACTTACGCAACTGCAAGAAAGAAAAAAAAAGAAAAAAGCTGCAATTTTCTACCAGTGTTACGTTTAATTGACGGAGAATTATTTGGATTACACCCTCATTACCAGGCTGGAAGAAGTGGGTTTTGTTGAACCTGCAGGAGGGACGAGTGTTGTTGTATCAATCGCTAATGAAAATTTTGCTAATTTAATGATTGCTTGTTAATCACGCTTCCTCTCTCTTCTTCTCTCTCGGCCTGGTGAAACCACACGTCTCCACTTTAAATCCAAAACTCTCTGCAGATTCATATAATTTCCTCTTTTTTTTGTCCCTTACGTTTCACCAATGTATAGAAAGACAACAGTGCTGGGACTGTTTATTTATGTGATATGTTGCATCAGAAGCTCTGTACTTGGCCCAAACCTGCACTTCAGACTCATGGATAAACCGATTAGACTTTAAGATCAAAGGTCAAGCTCATTCTGACCTCACAAAAACTCATTTATGGTCACAATTCAAAGATTCATGAAGTTATTATAATAAAAAAAAATACACCTAAGAACTAATTGCAGCAGAGAGATAAAAACTGCAAAGCTGATGAATTAATATCTCACAAATGTCTTTTGATCTCTCTCTCTCTCTCTCTCTCTCTCTCTCTGCTGTGTCGACGTTTAATTTTTTGTTAAATAAATTAATGCATGAGGGTCTCAAAGTGAATAACAATCATTACATTTCATCTGTGTGAAGAAAGAAACAAAGAAGTAAAAAACTGCAGATGTATGACTTTTTTTTTTTTTAAATGCTTCCATAATGTATTTTAATTTTCCATCTGTTGGGGAGAAGAGTTTTCACTTTGTGCTTTGATCCCTTTTTTTGTTGTGGTTCACTGTGCTTTTGTTGTGTGGTTGAAAGACATTGATCCATCTGTGTGTGTATGTGTGTGTGTTGCAGAAAAGTTAATTGTCGAGGTTTTTTTCCTGCCTCCAACACTTACAGTAAAGACACCTTGTGCATTCATTCATTACGGTTCATTTGTGAGAGGAAAATGTTTCACCAACAAGCACTTCACATCCACACGGTTACAGTAGGCTACATAAATGCATATATAGCGCTGTGTGTGTGTGTGTGTGTGTGTGTGTGTGTGTGTGTGTGTGTGTGTGTGTGTGTGTGTGTGCGTGCTGTGTACAAGCCATAGGGCACCACACACACACACACACACACGCTGGGTAAGTCTCCCGGGATGCTGAACACCTGCCAACGCCATTGGGCAAAGCTCCAGGAGATGTAGTGAGCCACTCTGAGTGTGTTGGAAGTTTCTCTTTATGCTTCAGAGCCAACAGACAGAGACTGCCCACTCAGCGAGAGAGGAGGAAGAGAGGAGGGAAAGTGAATGAAAGGGAGGGAGGGGAGAGTAAGAGGCTTGAGTGAAAGAAATGAGGTATAAGGACTAATAGATAAAGAACTGAGAATGAAAGTGCAATAGAAAAAAAAGAGCGAGAGAAAGAAGCAGGGGTAAAAAAAAATAGAGAGTGTTTTCAACAACAAGAGGGGGAGATTTATGGGAAATGTTTCTGAGCTGGTGAGAGAGAAAGACAGAAGGGAAAAAAAGAGCTAAGAGAGGATTTAAACAAGAGAAAGAAAATTGAGGGGAGAAAGAAAAGATGTGTTTGCAGAATCGGGGGTCTTATTGGCTGGCTGGCTGTGGGGAAACGTATGGGGAAGTGCAGGAATTACCTTGCAGCTATAAGCCAGAGTCGGTCCTGCAGTATAGCTGTGGACTCCCGAGTATATTTCAGGACTCCCTGTGCTGCTCTCTCCTTCACTTGACTTTGACTTCACACACTGGTTTCAAATGACCACGGAGACTCAGCGATCTGCATTAACTCCACTCTCCCTCATACTATACTTTGATTTGAAGTTGCATGAACATTGTGTCTGGTATATATTTCTTGGAATATAATTATATGCTGTGCATATTATGGCTGGTTATTGGCAAGATGAGAAGATATGATGCATATCCTGAAGGGAGGTGACCACATGATATAGTGCAATATGCTGGGATATATTAGGAAAGGTGATATACTGCTTTTTTTTTTAGTTAGTTTTTAGTTAGTCTATTTTTAGAAAAAGAAACTCATAATATAAAGATCATACAATGGTATATGCACAAACAAGTACATCTTATTTTCATGCATTCTGAACAACTCAGATCATCCACTTCATAACACCTTGATGGACCAAGAAAACAGCAGTGGTGGACGGAGAGAGAGATACTGTACAGAAGATCCTTTGTACCTGCAGTCATCACATCAGGCTTTTTAAATCTTCTGCAAATGGTTGATGAGCTGCCAGACAAATAAATTTCCCTTTGGGGATTAATGAAGTAATTTGTATTCATAGTCAGAGCAGTTACATCTGCATTTATATTTTACACTTCCTATTAAATCCTAAAAAGTAAAACAAGTAAAACAAAAAACAAAAAACAAACAAACATAGGAGGCTCAAATACGACACTAAATCACTGTCACCATGTAAGACAACAGATGCACCAATTAGTAAAATTCTTAGCAACTTTCACAGTGGGTTCTTGGTTTCAGATGTTTTGCAGCTTGATTGACAACTATAAGATTTTATCAGCTGTAGCTAACAGCACAATCAAGCTCTCATGAGAGATGGTTAAAAACAGTGTCCATCTTATATTATGAAAGTGGTGTGTAACATAATCAGTGGCTAACAAGTTCTAGCATTCAGATGTAGAAGACATTTAAATGAAAAGACGCCATATTTTTGCTTCACAGGTGGTTTGTCCTAAAAGTTTAATAAAAAACAGATTAATAGGAGACAGAAGATTCTTATTTCACTTGAATTTAACCAGAGTTTATAGCTGCTTAGCAGACTGTAGCTGTGGCCCGATTGAGAGGCTGGATCCTTCAGAGGAGGCAGCCTACAGTACGTGTTCTGCAGAGACAACGGCTTGGGAGGAGGAATCTCTGACGGCCGTGTAAATGTGACGGTCTAGCCAGCGTCCAAATGCAATCACTTGGACAAGATTAGCTAAACTTAACCTCCTAGATGAGATAGTTACCTTTCACCTTGTTAACAGCTGTTGAATCCATTTCTCACACTTTTGGTTTCCATTGAAACTCTTTTTATTCTTCTCTCTGTTCGGTCTCGGCCTCGAGTTCATGTACGTCCAAATCCTGACAGGTCTGTTCTGCAGAGTGAGGCTGCTAAACTACAATTAGACAGTTTTTGTTGAGGGTTTTTAAGGGGCAGTCAGATGATCTTCCCCTGGGATTAATAAACTCTGCATTACTTTAATCTATTAAGTGAAATTGTATGTTTTTCCACACCACCCTCACTGACTTACTTTTTAGCCGTGCACTCAACAAACATCTTTTATTTGTGTCTGCAGGAACACAGTCTCTTCAAAGTGACAGATGCTGCTGTCGGCTCTCTGCCGTCGTGTCGGCTGTTGATACTGTATCTTGAGGACACACACAAAAAAAAAGTGCCAACACCTGCATCGTATACTAAAGAAAACTCATGATTGAAACGCCACCCGTTGTTGTGTTTCGCTCACATATTTTATGCAGAGCGAAGTTCTCTGCTATTCCAGGCTGCAGCTCCGGCACCATATGTTCAAAACACATTATTACAAGACATAATGATGAGTAGTCACACCTTCTTGTCATCAGACATTCAAGAGACGCATTGTTACTCATGAATAATAAGATATAAAGCGGAAGATAAGAAGTGAGCAAAGACTAAAGAGATGACTAAATCATAATGTGAAAGTTTTTTTTTTTTTCAATTTACTCATGCAGCGCCTTTTAAAACACTCAAGTCTGACTCCTTTCTCAAACGTAACATTAAAACTGTTACAGGAACAAAAATGATTGCAAGGAAAGTACAAAGAAAATCTCTTTTCTCAGAAATATAAAACACAGAAAGACATCAAATCCACATTTTTACCTCCCACTTCTTCCTTTACAGAGTTTGTGCTAATCAGTTGATTGAGTCTCCGGACTTAAAGAAATAATTGGCTGCTTAAAAACTAAAGCACAGCCTGTGTCGATGCTTCTAAAATAGCTCCTCTTGCATGTTTAAAAAGGTTATAGGTGTGGTTACATTAGAGTTTCATTTCTGAATCCTTTATGCTAAATGCTAAATGCTTGCTATTTTTGAATCTCCTGGCCCGGCTCGGTACAGATTGGATTGCTTTGTTATCCTGACGTGCTGATTTTCCTGCCATCAGGAAAGCCACACATCATCAGATGAAAGTGAATCATTATGCCAGCTGTGATTACAGTCTGCAACTGGCATCGGAGGAATAGTTTAGCGCCACAGGAAATTGTCCCAGAAAATGCGTCCCACAGTGCAGAAGAGACACAGGGAAGCAGTGCAGGAGCATTTAATGTTGGGGTTTTTTTTGTTTTGTTTTGTTTTTCTGTCTCCACAGAGTTGCACAGAAATCAGGAATCATCCCCAGCTTCATTGTCTAGTTATCTTTTGTGTCTTTCTGTTTTTGCTGTCTTAGAGGGCTGTTACGATCTGGTGATAGTTTGGCAATTTAAAATGAAACAGTCGTATCAGTAAAATGACTGTTTTTCTATTTGTTTCACCTTTGGCTTTTGTTTTTCAATCCAGCACAGAGGAATCAAAACAGCAATCCTCGTAATTTGTAGATGATAAAACAAGACAATGATATGATTGCATATTTAAATGAAGTCCTGTGTGATACAGTACATAGAAATAATGTTCTTTTTCTTACACGGCACATAAGGTGGAAAGATGAGTATACATAACATTGTGCATGCATGAACTCAGTCTGTATATCATAACTGTGATATAGACCTTATGTGCAACTAAATCAGTGTCTGTTTATACATATTTGGAGAATATCAAAAATCATCATAACTTAACGCAGAAGCAAGCGGAATGTTTGTGTTAATATAAGTCTTAAATGGTTATATCTTCCGACAGCAATCACTTATATAGAGTGTTTGGTCTGAAACACGGGTCTGTCAGTCAGTCTGCTCTGCTGTAAGCCGAGGAGAAAACTTTCCTTGTATCCTACAACCTTTATCCAATGAGGAGAGAGAACGGCATAAAGGGGCGGTCCTCTCTGTGTGTGCAGCCAAGGGATGCGCGTGAATGTGGTGACGTAGGGACGAGGGCGGGGACTGCTAACTCCATCTGCTGACAGGAAGTTAGCCAAAACGACTGGATCGCTTACTTCTGCTTTAAGTTCTATTTTTCTATTAAGTTCTGTAAACTGTTTTCTTGTTGTAAACTGTTTTCTTGTCTGTAACAACATCTTTTCCACCTCTGTCCGTCCTGGGTGAGGGATTTCTCCTCTGTTGCTCACCCTGAGGTTTCTCCGATTTTTCCCTGTTAAAAGGGTTTTCTATGGAGTTTTTCCTCAGTGGATGTGAGGGTCTAAGGACAGAGGATGTTGTTACGATGCCATGTAAAGCCCTTTGAGACAAACTGTTTGCAAAAACGGGCTATACAAATAAAATTGCCTTGCCTTGCCTTGCCTTAGAGTCTTAAAGGGATAGTTCAACATTTTGGCAAATTGGCCCATTGCCATAATCCCTATAGTCATAGCAGTAGGTTCGTTACCTTTAAATTGTCAGTGCGAGCTGTATTTAGAACGGCGGAGCAGAGCCGTGAGCTGCTCAGAGCTACGCTACGGAGGATAATGGGATTTCTTGGTTTCCCTCATCAAACTCATCAAATACACAATCCAACAACTCCAAAACGCTCTGGTGGACAAGTTGTGACCTGCACATTCACCACGCTATGAGATAATAACAGAACGTTACGAGACAGAGTTGTTTTAGAGGTAAATTCATGCAAAACTGCTGATGTGCGTTCCCATCGGAGGCAGTTTTTCAGCAAACAGTCCCTGCATTTACCTCTAAACCAACTCTGTCTGGCAACGTTCTGTTATTATCTCATAGCGTGGTGAATGTGCAGGTCACAACTTGTCCACCAGCGCGTTTTGGAGTTGTTGGATTGTGTATTTGATGAGTTTGATGAGGGAAACCAAGAAATCCCATGAGCATCCGTAGCGTAGCTCTGAGCAGCTCACGGCTCTGCTCCGCCGTTCTAAAAATAGCTTGCACTGACAATTAAAGGTAACGAACCTACTGCTAAAACTACAGGGATTATTGTAATGGGCCAGTTTGCCAAAATGTTGAACTACGGTATCCCTTTAACTACATCTTACTATCTTCAATCATCAGTATATGGAGTTTCTGTCGATGAAGACCACCATATTGTGGCTGAAAGCTCCAGAAAAAGGTTACAAATGAACTATATGTTCTCACCTAACTCCCTGCTGTTTCACTCTAATAGTCACTCTCAGCGTCAGTGTCTTTCTACTCCTCCATACTGTATCTTAGCTTCAGGCCATGTGTTGTATATAGCGCTCCTCTCTCTCTCACTCTCTCTCCCTCTCTCTTTCTCTCTCACTTGTAGCTGACAGGTCTGACAGTTGTGCACTCTCTGTTCTTGTTGAGGTCTGCGTCCTTACATGAGAACCCAGGAACAGAAGTGTGTTATCTTGCCCTTGTTATCCATCAACATCTCATCATCTGGATTCAGTCGTCTGAAAGATGGAGATGGAGCCGGAGCGCAGAGGAAGACGGGATGTGACAGAGACGTGTCCTTATCTCACCTGTTATTTTTCAATCAGAGGAGAATTTGCATAATAGAGGGAAGCTGGAGAAGAAAGGCAAGAGGAGGAGTTATCATCATGCGGCTTGAGTTTGCTCCTTTTAAAAAAAAAAAAAAAAATACAACAAATGCTGCCTACTCATATGTTATAGACCTTCATGTTGCCATGACAAAACCATGTGCACATAATCAGGAAAATACAGTTTAAATCCTAAGTATGTAGACGCTCTGCCTGAACTGTACCTGCAGCTGAAGAGTTGAACATGTACAAGCTTTTAAATGCTTTTAAAAAGACAACTGCTGTGTCTTAATGCGCATTTGCAGGTTTTTTCATTCTGAAAATATAAGAAAATTTGCTGCTGATGAATTGTTTGTATGTAACACTCTGCATAACAAGTGAAAATCTGTGTTATTGCTGCAAAAAGTATCGCTACAGTAAGTCAACAGTCTGGACTCCTTTCATCTCCTCTCGCTGGAGCCTTTCCCCCACTTTTCCATCTATCTCTCTCAGCTCTTTCTTCTCACTTCACCTCTGCCCTCATCCTTCTTTTCTCTCGTTCCCTCTCTTTCCTCTTCCTCGACCGGTCTCTCCGTACGGCTCCATCCCTACATTTTTCGCCTTCCTCCTGACAAATGAGGCCGCTGCCCGGCCGCCGGCAGCGGTGCATCAAGGGCACAGCTCCTGAGGGCCCAGTCAGTCAAACCACACCAAAGCTCAAATCTCAACCCATTCCTCTATTCTCAGTCCTTTTTTTTCTCTCCACTTTTTCCTCCTATCTTCGTCTTCATCCCCAGGGATCAGCTCTAGTCTGCACTGAGCACTCGGCCGAGTCGACGTCAATTACTGATACGGTGACTAACTTCTCTCTTTGCTCACCTGGTCTAAAGACTCTCGGTTCATCTGAAACCCTTTTGCAGGATTTGTCTTGATGGACGGTTACTAGAGGAAAGATATTACCCACAGACAGAGCTGACATTTTATTCTGTGATCACACTTCAATTGCAACAAGGGGCTTCAAATGAATCATTTCACTGTTTTACTTAAGAGTTGGTTTCACATCTATCACATCTTTCATGCATGAGTGAGTGGATAATGAGAGGGATAAAACTGGGAACTGGTTCTAGGAGCAGAAGGTGGCATATTAAAAACCTGGAATAATACAAATTACATGAACATTATGCTTCACAGGAACATTGTTAGAGCTCAATAATGCTGTATTTAGTGGGGTTGGTCCATTGCATTTTGCTGTTGCAGGAACATAAACACCTAATTTACATTAGTGGGGATTTTTTTGTTTTTTTTTACAATCATCTATTCTTCATCAAGGTTTTTGTATCTTTGAACTTACTGTTTTGTTGCCTGTGCTCAGAAAAAAGTAGTGAACACAGCAAAAGTTTTTAGCAACTGCATAACCAGATATTTCTCTACTGAGTTGGCTGCAAAACTTCAGCTAAAAAATAAAAAATAAATAAATATTGGACCTGACCTTCTGAAAAACAAGCTAAACACAGCATCCCTCTGCTCATAGTGCACGCTGAGTCAGATGAGCTGTGATGCATAATGTGCTGCAGAGTTGACCTATTATTGTCCATTATGGGAAAACTTATCCAGAGGGAATCGTGTCCTCGATGTAGGTGGTTTTGGTCTTAAAGGCGTGTGTGTGTGTGTGTGTGTGTGTGTGTGTGTGTGGGATTGCAACAACTCCCTTTATCTTTATATCTGTACAACATTCACCTCTCAGGATTATACAGTGTTGAGTTTATCTTCTATTTTCTTTACACTGCCTTGGGAAATAAAACAAATGGTCACGCTCTCACTCTGCTAAAGGCCTCACTTACCTACTTGTGGAGAAAGATGATGATGAAGAAAGCTGGTCATCATCAAGTAACCTGGGCAACGCGACCATTTAAAGTACTGTAGTGCTGCTTTTCTTTGTTAAATTTCTTTGTGCTATATTTAGCCTGTTCCCAACACCTTACATGTGTGTCATGCAGGTTTTCTCTCTTGTGCCGAAGTGCGATGCAGCAAAGTCACCTCACCTGTGAAATGTTGTCTCAGAGATAATACAAATCTAGAGGATTTGGGTTTTCTGTCACTGTGGGGATATCTTAAACCCAACATTTCCCTCAACCTCTTCTTATCTCTTTTATTTTTCTTTCTTGCAGCTCTTTTCACAGAGGTGCCACACGACATCACGACGCAGAGCGGTGAGGATGTAGAGATGGCCTGTTCCTTCCGTGGGGCCGGATCTCCATCCTACTCTCTGGAGATCCAGTGGTGGTACATCAAGGACCACAGAAACTGGCAAGACAAGTCAGCCCAGATCACCAATAAAGTGAGGGGAGAAAACAGGTTTCTTGCTGTTTTTGTTGAATGTATTCATGCAGACGTACTGTACTTGTGTTTACATGGGCCTACTTCTACAGTTGCCAAAGGAAAGCACCACTGATTAACTCATCCTAACTCAACTTAGAGATAGAAACTGAGATTTGATAGAAATATAAATGCACATATTTTAAGTTAAAGGGATTGTGCAACATTTTGGCAAATTTGCCCATTGCCATAATCCCTGGCCTATAGTTTTAGGAGTAGGTTTGTTACCTTTAACTGTCGGTGCAAGCTGTTTTTAGGACGGGCTGCTCAGAGCTATGCTACGGAGGCTAATTGGATTTCTTGGTTTCCCTCATCAAACTCATCAAATACACAATCCAACAACTCCAAAACGCTCTTGTGGACAAGTTGTGACCTGCACATTCACCACGCTATGAGATAATAACAGAACGTTACAAGACAGAGTTGTTTTTGAGGGAAATGCAGAGACTTCTTGCTGAAAAACTGCTCCCAACGGGAACATGCATCAGCGGCTTTGCATGAATTTACCTCTAAAACAACCCCGTCTCGTAACGTTCTGTTATTATTTCATAGCGTGGTGAATGTGCAGGTTACAACTTATCCACCAGAGCGTTTTGGAGTTGTTGGATTGTGTATTTGATGAGTTTGATGAGGGAAACCAAGAAATCCCATGAGCCTCCGTAGCGTAGCTCTGAACATCTCATTGTCCATATTGGTGTTTTTAGTCAACATTAATAGGACAATCGAAATGACAGTGAAACTATTTTTCTTTATCACTGAGATACTTCTGCTCATAGTTCATACTTAAACTTTTACCTTTTTTTTTAACTGTTCAGTAGACTTATAAACAACCTCGTCAGTTTAACAGTTTTTTTTAGTTTTGGTATTTCTGTTTATTTGGACATAACTGAAGCTAAAGCTCATTGTACACCACCAGGCAGAGGGAAATGCGATATTAGCCATGGCAGAAATCCTCTAGCACGGAAAACGAAGGGATAATTGCTGATTAGCATTTGCCAGCACTGGGGGAACAGGTTGACTCTCTCCCATCATGGGGGAACTCGAGCTCCCATGTTGTGCCTCTAGACACTATAATTGGCACTGAGAAAGAAATAGATTTTCAAATTCTGTCTGCTCCATGCATAATTCATACCTATGCCCAAAAGAATACCTCTGTGCCTCTGCATACACATTCACAGACACACTCTCCTGCTCAGAGGCCTACAGTATACGTGTTCAGAGATGCAGAGTGTGTGCTCGTCGTACACACACACACACATTTAAGCATGCACATGTAAGCATGCATACAAACACATAAACACAGATAAAGCTGCAGCTACCAGAGAAAAAATGAAAGATCAGGAATCTGTGCAATTTTGTCGTCAAAACACTGTAATATTCAGCTGCTGTGAGTCGTTACGTGCAGCTTTTTTGTTGTTGTGGTTGTTGGTGTTGTTGCTAATGCATCATCATCACCTACATTTCTGTGCAGGTTGTTCCCCTCGAGGAGACGTCCAGAGATGCCACCAAAATTAGTGTAAGTTTGTCAACGAGCACCAAGCAAAGTAAAAAAAAATGAATACTGTATGTGCTTTTGCATGATTTATTTACATTCATGAGAAGATGCAACAGTAAATCTTAAACACAACAAAGTAAAGACACAAATGTCCTACCCATAATATGGCCCAAAAACACAAAAAAAGATTACTTTAATCAAAAAAAAGATTTTCAATCGAATAATAACTCACTTCAATCACCGAAAAAACCTTTTTAATCAACGAAAAAAAGTGTTCAAATGCAATTTGTTAGGTGTCAAATATACAGTATATAACACTTTTTCTTCTTTGATTGAAAATGTTGTTTTTTGATTGGAGTGAAGTTTTCTTTTGATTGAATTTTCTTTTCTTTTTTTGATTGAATAATAAAGACACAAATCTACCTTCCCAAGGTTTTAGCTGAAAACGATTTCAGATGTATTTTCCACCATCTTTTGTGTTTTCTTTCTCTTTTTTTTTGCCTCCATCAGGTGGTGAAAGTCGCCGGGAGCAACATCTCCCACAAGCTGCGTCTCTCCAGCGTCAAACCGTCAGACGAGGGCACGTACGAGTGTCGGGTCATCGACTTCAGCGGCTCCGTGGGGCAGCAGCACCACCGGGTTTCCGCCTTCCTCCACGTGGAGCCCGACGCCACCGGGGGTCAGGGGCTGGACGGCGTCCGGCTGCCGGAGCCAGGAAACCGGTCGCAGGGGCAACACCCTCACCCTCACCCTCACCCCCACCCCCACCAGGAGACAGAGGGCAGGGAGCTGAAGAGGAGCTCGGCTGGCAGCAACACTGACTGTAATGAGAGCTGTGTGCTGTAGAGTGGTCCGTCTGTCTGTCTGTCTGTCTGCATGAAGGACGGTCATCAACACACAGTTTCTGCAGAGCTGATGAGGTGTCAGTCGGTAATGGACCCTTTGAGTTTCATAGGTTCATTTGTCTTTATCTTTAATATTTACGCTGTTTTGGATGCCAATGCTGTTGAATGCAAATAAAGGATATAGTTTTATTGGAAGAATACCTATATGGTAACACTTTAGTTGAATAGGTATTCATAAGATTGACATAACACTGTGATAACCATGACATAACAGCTGTCATAAACATCAATGAATACTTATGACAGCTGTCCTTAAGTGTCATTCGGTAAGTTATGTCACTTTTAATGCAAAGTTGACATTGTTTGAGATGTTTTTGTTCTGACAACTTGACATAAAGACAATTTAAACTGTCATAGCAGACCTAATTGCCGAACTTTAAAAATTATGTCAAGTTCTCATAACAAGGAACATCTCAAATAATGTCAACTTTGCATCAAAAGTGACATAACTTACCGAATGACACTTAACGACAGCTGTCATAAGTATTCATTGATGTTTATGACAGCTGTTATGTCATGGTTATGACAGTTTTATGTCAATCTTATGAATACCTATTCAAGTAAAGTGTTACCGAATATATTATTATGTTCTTTTTTTTTTTGGTGTTGCTTTGTTTTTCTTGTCTCTGTGCTTTTGTTTTTCTTCTTCCTCCTATTGCATCTAGTTTCTGTCTTCTTACAAGGCTACAACAGCAAAATAGGCGCTTTTATTTATTTTGTCATCTTGTTTGTAGACAAACTCCCTCGCCCAGAACCCTTTCCTCATAAAGTTGCAGTAAACAGCAGTAGAGTCAGAATTAATATGGCTTACATGAATAATACATAGAGCAAAGTTGGGGTTCACAGCTGCAGACACAGAACGAACCCTGTGTCCTTTATTACAACACGCCGAGCTGCAGTATTTTCAGTGTCGATGCTTTTCAAGGAAAACTTTTCAAAGTGCATTTCTGTAATATTTGTTTAAACACTCGGAGAGAGAGACCTGTATGTATTTAGCTTTCTTAACCACAACTATAATGTTTGTTAAAAACACAAATGTATGCCTTCATCTCACTAAGATTATATAAATATATAAATTCTCATGTATGTTCACACTTGGCACTGTAGACTTTTCACTGTTTGTGGCTGAAATGAAGTTTACTATGTGCTACTTAACCAAATGACTCAAGAAACACAACTATGATATGTTAATCACACTTTCTCGTTTTTCTCAACCACAATATAAAGTTTTTCACATGTTTTTCATCTCTCCTCAACTGTGTTTGTTCTAAGTGCTGATGTTTGGTATCTGCTCTGTTAAATACATTCATTTGAAATGAATTTGTGTGCTTTATTTTTGTGTCTTTGATTCTGCTTTTGTCTTCTGTGGTGTTTTAAAACCTTGAAGGAACTAGTATACATTTATTGTTTGTTAATATTTCACAATGGGGCTAGAGGATGAGACAAGATACCTGAAAAAACATTTGTAATATGCAAAAATGGTAAAAGCAATCTTTGTTTCCATTTGCATCTTTACTTAATGTCTTATTCATCTTTATTGTGGATTAGAAGTAGAAAACCTTTTTCATTTATTGGCTCGTGGATCTTTGTTTCCTTAATTTAAACTATGCAGTAAAATCACATTTTTCAAACAAACACCTGCTGTGGATGCCAACATGCAAAGTCAAACAGTCAATTTTTATCATTATGGGATGATTCAGTTTTAATCGTCCATATTAAACCTCAACACCTGTGAAACAGCTGTGTGTTGCTGCCAACTACTGTGCAACTCTGACAACGCATCATGCCGAAGCTCTGACTTCCTGTTCTGTTCAGGTTTGGTTTCTGACCAGCAGAGGGCAGCATTCGTCCTCGATCTTTCAAACTAAATCACACACATACACATACACACTTTTTTTTTTTTTTACCTAGTTAGGGACTTATTTTAGGTCATAGGACCAACTGCAGCTTTGTAGTGGTCAATACCAAAATTACTAAGAGCTTAATCGAAAAGCTGCCATGATCAGTTTCTTTGGCTTTTGGATCATAATTCCTAAGAACAACTGTGTGATAGTTGAGTCACTGTTAATGTCAGTGGTCAGTGTCCTCTGCAGGACAGTGAATATCCAACATCGAACATGTTTGTATTTAATTAAAAATTAATTAAAAAGTCATTTTAGAGGCTTTTGGAGGTGGTGAAAAAAGGTCTCAAAGGTCAGGGGGTCACAGGGGAAACTGGAATAGAGAAGGTGCCATGTTACAAAATATGTCCTATTGACAGAGAACTACAGACAAAAAAAAGAAAATGAAAAATGGAGCACAAGAAGGAAAGATTTATTGAGCTACTTGGCAGAAAAATGAAAAGACAGAATATTCCATAACAGATTAGTTTCCTCCTCAGTGAGAGTGATCAGTGGTGAAGGATTTATACTGGGCAGCCAGGAGAAGGAAAACAAAAACATCTTATCAATCAGTTTTGTTGTGCAAATAATACAGATTGTTGCAAATGCAAATTAACTGGTTGAAATATCATTGAGACGTGTGCAGCAGCCCA
Organism: Trachurus japonicus; assembly: GCF_045865225.1. Classification (NCBI taxonomy): domain Eukaryota; kingdom Metazoa; phylum Chordata; class Actinopteri; order Carangiformes; family Carangidae; genus Trachurus; species Trachurus japonicus. The sequence goes on from NC_140911.1 coordinate 8,252,688, forward strand.
CTTAAGTGTAGCACCTTGAAAGTATAAAAATAGTACATGGTACTTAAAATACTACTCATCACCTCAGCGTGTGAGAAGAAATCGTTCAGATTCTCTTAAAAACTTTTGCATGCACATATTTAATTTGCCTTTATGAGTACAACATGTTCTCAGGTCCTGTTTAAATATCTTTATATTTCTAAATAAAAACAGATTTACATGTCAAAAAGTTCAGAAATACATTCTAGAGCATATGAATAAAAAAGCATTTTGTGTCAGTGCAACAGCATGCTTTGCAGAATAGTTGAGAAACAAAGACTTATGATAAAAAAGGAAGTGAAGGCTGGTGAGGGGTGGGTCTATTTCCCGATGATGACGTTCCTGTAGCCTTTGACGTGACACAGCTTGTTGCTGTCGAAGTCGACCACCAGCTTCCTCAGCCCCGAGTGGGAGGGAGTGAAGTAAATTTTCACCTTGGCGTCTTCCCCCGGCCCCACTGTGGAGGACAGTCTGAGGGGTAAATATTTAAACATTAGTTAAGGCTTTATCACAGACCCTCGCATAAATATTTAGACAATCGATTATCGCTGACAACGACGGTTATGACTATTTATGGAGACGGCACAGAGGAGACCATGAAAGTTTTGATCCACCAGAGCATGAAAAATTCATCATGTTCATGCAGTCGGACGTCCACAGCTGCATTTTTGCATGAAGAGCTTGATTGGCTCTTCACGTAATAACAGGTTGGTGCTCTGTCTAAATGAACTGCTGCATGCTTTTCTTTACTTTCAGCGGGCTGAAACGTCCGGACTAAACAGCAGCAGCAGCAGCAGCAGCAGTCAGACATCTGGACGAGACCGTGACCAGAACATGAAATCATAAAACCAAAAAACACATATCTCATAGTTTGGAATTCAAATGGTGAAGAAACGTTTCCACACAAGATTGATGGAGGCCAAAAGGTCCCTGTGCATATTTTGTTTGTTTCCTGCTCCTAAAATATTTAAATTCACACTTGTACTGTGTTACAGGCTCTGATTTATGTCTGGTCAGTTGTTGCTCTGTGTGAGAGAAGAAAAACAAAAGAAAAAAGCAGCTGGTAACTCCTCCAGTACCTCTCAGAGATGACGTGGCCCCCGGTGAGGTTGGCCCCCTCGATGCTGAAGCAGCAGTCCTTCAGCGGCTCCGGCAGCGGGTTCTGGACGGTGATCTCTGCAGCCAGTTTACGGTTCTCCTTGGGTTCTCCCAGGATCTGCAGAGCAAAACCACATCATCAAGTTTCACCAAGAGTTACAGCACAGTTTTATCTTGGGCCAAATTCTTGCACTTTTCAAATTTCTAATCAGTTCGCCTTCAGTTGTAGTCAGTCAGTCAGAAAATGTATTGCCATGTCAACAAGTGACAAGGAATTTGTCTTGGTTTGTTCTCTAATACATACAATACAAACACCACATAAAAAGAAATACAGAATAGCAGAGGACAATATAAATTACAAAGGACAGTACCCAGCAACATCATGTTCAGTATAGGTGCAAAGTACAGAAGTGCAAAACTGTGTACAGTATCTAATCCTTTTGCAACTGTATTATCTCAAAATAAAAGTTTTTACTGTTCAAATCTCTACTCACTCTGACTTTGATTTCAGGATTGTCCAGCACGATGTTTCTCACTGTCAGTAACGTCTCTCTGGTGGTGTAGTCCAGCAACAGAACAGCCAGGCGGATCAAGTTGTCCTCAGTGACCAGGCCGCCGTACTTTGAGTAGTTCAACCTCAGTGGAACCCGTCTCTCTGGAGGAACAAACACAGTATATTTAAAAACAAACAAACAAACAATGAAACAAACAGGTAGCATGTTTTAAGCGTCCGCATGTGGACACTCACCTCCTCCCGGTGCCAGTTCGACGTTGAGCAGATCTTTGAAGCCACAGTTTCCTCCCGTGACCCCGTTGTAGGACACGGCGCAGGACCCGAACACCAGGCGGCACTTCTTCTCGCTCTGCGTGTTGTTGGTCACCACGGCAAACACGTCAAAGTCGCAGCCCTTCCTCATGTCGGGCGACAGCTTGATGGCGATGTGCAGGCCCTGGTCCGGCTGCTGCTGGAGCAGCTTGTTCTGGTGGTTGGCCCTCTTGAACGCCTCGCGCTCCTCGGCAGAACCTGAAGACCAGAATAAGAGTTTAGTCTGTGAGATCTCAGACTCTCTGCTACTCAACCTGATCTGTTGATCTGTTATACTGTCAGTTTTACAGAACTAGTCTCGGCCAGTTTTCATTAAAGGGATAGCTCAACATTTTTGGCAAATTGGCCCATTGCAATAATCCCTATAGTTTTAGCAGTAGGTTCGTTGCCTTTAATTGTCGGTGCAAGCTATTTTTAGAACAGCGGAGCAGAACCGCAAGCTGCTGGATCAGATAATAACAGAACATTACGAGACGGAGTTGTTTTCGAGGTAAATACTGTACAGAGACTGCTTGCTGAAAAACTGTCCCTGACAGGAACACGCATCACCGGCTTTGCATGAATTTACCTCTAAAACAACTCTGTCTGGTAACGTTCTGTTATTATCTCATAGCGTGGTGAATGTGCAGGTCACAACTTGTCCACCAGAGCGTTTTGGAGTTGTTGGATTGTGTATTTGAACTTTAGACTATAGGGATGGGCCAATTTGCCAAAATGTTGAACTATCCCTTTAAGGCATAGAGGTCTAATCATATGGAACAGTTTTTCTGCCTCACTCTGCAGTCACTCCTCATTTCAGTCATGTTCAAAAAACATCTTAAATAGTTTCTCTCTTCTCAGTATTAAATCAGCACAAATGTGAAACAAGTGCAAATAAGTTATTGTAATTTATTTAACTATTTATTTTTCTCTCTTTTGTTTTCTGTTCATTAATCACGTTTATTTTTCTTCCAAACATTTTCATTATATTTTTGGCTGTAAATTATTATAATCTGTCTAATCAATTTAGACAGATTTATTTGGCAAATGTCCTGTGTACAGCAGGTTTTTAATTGTTGGTTGGGTTCTCTTTACAAGCCCTTGCGGGTTTCTTCTTCCCATCTGGGCATTTTTCTTTTGTTGTTGTTGTTTCTCTTATTTTTATAATAAGCTAAACTAAAACTAAGTCTAAGTCTTGTCATTCAGAGAAATGAACAAGCAGGGAAACGACCTGTGCAATAAACCTGACATTCATTCTTAAACAGAGGCAGTTGAGACTTGAGTTTATGTGCAATGAGATTAACAACATCGCTGATAAGGAGTGTAGGAATTTACACAGTGAGTAACCTTGTGGACAAAGTCGATATGAACGAACAATGCGCAGTAGCTACGGTGCAGTGCGGCGTCGTCTACCTTCAGGATACTTGTAGTGGTGAGTGACGTCCTCTCTGTCGTCGCTGCCCACGCTCTTGGTGCTGATGTTTCGGCCGACCGCCTGAGTGTAGGTGACTCTCGACGTGCTGCCGTCTTTCTCCCTCTTGAAGGTGATGACGTCGGCGTTGACCTCGGCGAAGACGAACGGGGCGTCGTACTTGATCGTCAGCTCGCCCTGCTTGATGGCTTTGACCGGGACGGGGCCGCAGCAGAACACTCCTGAGGGAAGAGAAGAGGTGATGAACAGATATGGATGATGTGATTGATCCAGATCCAGGTCCAGATCCACATCGGGGAGGATTTTTCCTGAATACAGAAACATCATCAGCGGGTTGGTACCTTCACTTCTCTCCTGGGGCGTGGGGTCACTGGCCTGCCAGCCGTTATACTCTGGTCTGAGGTCGGGTCTGGTCATCCAGCTCTCCACCCAGCAGTGATAGTTCCTGCAGGTGCAACAACATCAAGTCAGAACTAAACTAAACCTCTTCTGTGTGTTAGTGTCTGTCAGATTCTCTGGCACTGGAAAAACTCACCTTCACGTTAAAGGGTAAATATCTAATTTTTGACAGTATGGAGATTTATAGTTTTCTTAGAGGGGAGGAAAGCATTGGAGGCATGTTCCCCCTGTACTGTATGTAAACCATCAACAAATGAAATTGCCATGTATTTATTATACGTCTGTTTGTTTTTTTGGTTTGTTTTATTTGAAATGCTTTTCTCTAAGGGAGTTAAAGGATGATTTACGTTATGGACTGTGCAAAATAACATGCTAACTGCCCTGCGATGTTTATCTCATTGAAGATGAGCCTTACTCTGTTTTGCACCTGTATTATTTCTTGTTGTAGCGTGATTATTTATTCTGAAAATTAATAAACACACTTGTTTGAGTTTCTTACTAACTAGTGGGAGGTTCAACAGCCTTCTACTAAAAAGAGAGAGTTTTTATATACAGTAGTTACCCTCCAGACTCTAACCCCTAGAGGCCTAAATCAGGAATTTGATATAAAACTATTTCTTTATATTTATTATTATGTGCGTGCTCCTTGCCTTAGGTTTGCTCCCTTTGTTTTATTGGATCACAACCTACCATCAATATACCTGCAAGCCTATTGGTGTGGCCCCATTGTTCCTAGAAATAGCACCTGAAGAAGACCTGTGGTCGAAACATTGTGCAAAATATCCAAAAATGGCAACTTGTAAGAGTATGGGCGTACCTTTCTTTTATCAGGTTCATCTGATTAAACATTGTTCAGTTTATTTAGTTTAATATTCGACTTTGTCTCGTCTCCTCTGAGTGTTTCTACCTTTTTTCTTCACTATATGTGAAGTTACTGTAGAATAACATACATTAAAAACACATGAGCTCTCACCAGATCATCTCGTTGGACCTAAGGGGTTGTCCATTTTCGTCGACGTAGCGTTCGATCACCAGGTTGCTGTTGTTGTCGTGGGCTGACAGGAAGTTGGTGATGACTCGACAGGGGATGCCGAGGGCTCTGGCAACTGACAGTGACGGATGTGAAAACAAAATTACATGTGTGTAGCGGAGGAGGAGCACAGTCTATATCATAAATGCATGTGTGGACAAACAGTAGCCTATATGGTGGTTGTGTTGTCTGTTTGAGATGAATGAAGTGTGTTTTGCAGTGATAGCGCCGGCTCTGTCATATCTTACCAGAACAGGCCACTGCAGCGAACACCCAGCACTGTCCGTAGCGCACAGGCTGACAGGCCTGCGTGTCCCAGCTGCGCAGGATCTCCACGCTGCCCCTCCAAAACATGGGGCTCACGCCTCCGTCATAACTGTCCGTCCAGTTCCCCTGCAACACGCCTTTGTCGTCGTTACAGTTCACCTGATGGAGCAAAAGGAAAAAAGAGCTTAAAATACACGTTTATCAGCAAGTCTGTCGTTTTTAAAACAGGAAAGAGCCTGGAAGTTTCTTTTTGAATGAATGAACTTGAACTCACCATAGCACTCAGCACTCTGGACACATAGATGGGATTTCTCCGCCCTGAACAGTCCTTTCCAGGATTTCTCTGACATTTTGGATTCATGTCCAAAATCCTCAGACAGACGTCAAGGATCCCGTTTTCAAACTGAACAAAAACAGGATTACAGTGTTAACTGACTGACTTTTCATTTAGTGTTGATTTTGGCGGCCCCTGTGGACGAAAGCGGCGGAATGAAGACTGCATTTCCCACTGTGATGAAGACGTTTGTCCGGCCGGCGCGTGTAGATTTATTTTGGAAACGTCAGAAAGAAGACGGGACTTGCTTTTTTTTTTTTTTTTGCAGCGTAATGTATCTATTCGCATCGTTTCGTCAGTGGTCCGACCCGACCATGCCTTTCAGAGGTATAGAAGTAGACTACTTAGAAATAGCGTATCTTAACACTGACGGGCTCATTTGCTGTTGTAGGTAACAGAGACACATCAGCAGAGACTTTTGCGTATCCAGTTAAAAGCTCCATACAGGGGCTTTAAACATGAAAGAAAACACAAAAAAACAAAAACAGGAGAACATTAAAACTATTCTTAGTGCTTGATGTACTTCACAAATAAACATTCCAGTCTTATCAAACTGTATCAGTTATTGAAGAAAAGATAACAACACTGATAAAAAAAACATCTCAGTTCATTTCCGTGACAAATGTTGGGAAATCACGGCGAGTCTCGAGTTACGTAACGCATCATTTATCACAGGATAAGTGGTTGTTTTCCCCCTCTTATCATCTTAGGATGATCGCTGACGCTGACACAGTGTTGGCTGGCTCGGAGAACTTTTCACGCGTGATTGAGTGAAGCCGACAGCGCCACTGTTGGTGTTGGTACCTGGCCAAAGTTCCAGCCCATGGGGACGGGATGGCTGGCGCTGCCACGGAAGATGATCCCGTCCTGAGACAAGACGTATTCTGCCAAACTCCGCTCGTCCTCCATGTACACGGCATCACCTGCAGCCAGGAGACATAACAGCAGAGTGTTGGGCTTAACCCTTTAGGACGCTCGTTATTGGAAGATACTGGAAGTGTTGTTTTATTTATCTATTTATTTATTAATTCATTTGTAATAATGATAATAATGTTTGTAAATGCACATGTTACAGTAATACTCTTATATTTGTGTTAGGAAACCTGATGTATTCATGTGTAGCTAGACTTGACGCCACAAAGAACAAACTCATTTTAAGTTTAACTAACATTAATGATACCAGTCACCGTGCTGGAAACATTGGTACAGATGCCTCTTTTTTTTAATCATTTTCACTTTCTTTTTTTTTTTTAATGAATGTTATTAAATACGAACTTTTAGCTTACATCATCATTTATTATATGCATTGTGTCTGTTTTTGTATTGTCTGTCTTGTATATGGACCAGTCCGTAATAAAGTTTAACATTTTACATACAGTAACATAACATTTTACTGCAAATAAGTTACCTGAAGTTACTGTAAATGGTTCTTCACCCTTCAACGGTAATAATTTTATATATAAAAATCTAATATAAAAACACACCAATAAAATTAAAGGAACAGTTATCAGTCCGTACAAATATCTGAGAAAGATTTTTAAAATGTCTTATTCTAAAATGCAAGTACTTAAACTTAAATAACTTAAATCATCAAAAAAATAAGTTACTGAATTTGTATTTTTCTATTACAGTTCATTTGACTGAATTTGAAACTTTCATTTAACCTTAAAAAGAATCTGGTAATCTTAGCTGAGATTGACTTCCCTGTTCGATTTTAATTTGCACATTGCCTGGCATTTGCACAGACAAGACTTGGGAAGTTTTGGTTTTTCCCTGGCCAAGAATGAGTCACATATTTTCCAATAAAACGAGATTTGACATGTTTATTAATTAGCTTTAGCCTGGTGAGGGATTATTGTCATATTTAGACAGAGCCAGTCAGGCCTCTCCTCTCCTTCTGTTTCCCAGTCTTTATGCTTCACTCAGCTAATCACTGCTCACATGTTGTGAGATATGATACAAGTAGTAGATCTTCTTATTTAACTCCTAATAATCCCACTCTGCTATGAAACATGATCATCAAAGCGCTTTGCAGTCGGAGATCGCTAAACACAGGATCCACTTCGCTGACAGTTTGACATATGGGCTCTTTACCCACCTTTGCACCAGGGGTTAAAGAGCAGGATGAACTCGATCCGCGCCGACCGGCCCAGGGTCAGGGTGTAGCGGCCTATCGGTGCATCGGGGGCGGAGCAGATGGACAGGGCGACCATGTCCCCGCCGGGGGGGCTGGTGACCGCGGCGCTCCAGCGGGAAGTGTCGATGTTGGGGGACAGACCGAAGGAGGCTCTGGTGCCGTACTGCTCATGCGGCTGAGGACCTGCATGAGAGGAGAAGAAGCCGTCAGTGAAACATTTGTCTGGGAAGTGAAAACTCACAGGATAAAACCCATTTTTCTCAACCCCCCATGCAACATTTAGTTCAAAGTAGGAATCTTATCATGCATGATCAGTGTAACTGTGTAATGGCATCGAATTAAGACCCAAACCAGCTGGGAGTCCAGTCGCACTGAGCCACTTCAGTTCATAATTTTGAATACCTCTGAGTTATGTAAACATAAAATAATCATCATGTAAACTAATGGCAGGTTGTTTGATGGTTTTTCCTCACTGGGTGGGATCAAGTCAAACGTACATTACTTGACTTTCAAAGATTGATATTGTTATCTATGATTATACACATGCTTTCCTGTTGGCAACCATCACTTCCTGTTTAAAGGGTCTGGTCCAGCAGCTGTCTTATCACACTCTACATGAGGAGTTTATCCAAATATGAAAAGAGGAGAAGAGTCTGATCGTTTCCACTGTTTCTCTAAGGTTTTCTGAGGGCAGACACAGTAGCAATCTGGAGGCTCCCAACAATAACAGGCAGCAAAAAACGAACAAGAGGGGAGGCTCCACTTGACAATGGAAACAACAACAGAACATTTTACAGCTCCATGCAGTGAGGTTTAATGTAAAAAAGCAGTAGCAAATACAAAGAACAGAGGAAAGTGCCCCATGTTTCCTTCCTTCCTCTCAGTGAGAGGACATACTTTAACTGCAGAGGTTTTTCCTGCATCCTTTGGTCATTATAGGATCATTATAAGATATTTTTCATAATGTGAAAGTGCAGATCACTTCCTTTTCTGAAGAGTTTAATCAAGACCACACTGGACAGAAACTGCAAAATATATCTTCACTGACACAAAGGGGGTATAGCTCAGTGGTAGAGCATTTGACTGCAGATCAAGAGGTCTCTGGTTCAATTCCAGATGCCCCCTAAGAATTTATTAAATGTCCTCCACAAAGGACCTTTTAAAACTGGCATAAATATCAGAAACACCTGGTACTTCCACAAATACTGAATATGCAAATCTATGCACTTTCCTATGTAATATGTCCATGCACTTTACAGCTTTACATCCAGATAAAATGGCAGGTTTCTTGTTAATCTGTTTTTCTTTAAGAGTTTAAAACAGTAGCCAGTGTTGTTAAAGACATTTTAACCCATTGGTATCGGGTCGGTGCCTGGAATTGATTGATGCACATGTTCAGGAATCGGTATCAATAAGGAAAATTCCTGTTAAATTGAAAAAAAATAATCCTCAAATGCATTGATTTGTTCTGTTGTGTTATTAAAAAAAAGTGTAGCACCTGTTTCTGCGACAAAGTCCAGAGAGCTGAGTCCTGGTTGGTAGGTTGAGGAGCGGAGGTACAGGCTGATGGTGAAGGCTTGTCCTCTCCTCACGATCAGACGTTCGACACCGTTCAGATCAGTGCGATGGTCGGTGTTGTTGAAAAGACACTCCAGGTTCCAGCGTTCGATGTCCAGAGCTTAAAAGAAGAAAATAAGCAAATAAATAAATAAAACCCAATTAAAGCAGCTGATGTTGTTGAAAACATACACTGTTTGCAGATCAATAAATAATGAGTTAACTGTGACTGTGATGGGAGAAATATTGATTCTGTCATTCAGTATGTTACAGTAATTTTCAGCTGGTTTAGTTTTCTTTAAAAAACAAAGGCCCGAGGCCCAAAAACAACAGAATATCAACCAACAGAAAAAAAGAAGTCACGAACAAGCCGAACATCGGGCTCTGATTCCAGATGCCAAGAAAAAGAAGCAAGCAGAACATCTGGACGGCATTAGGTCTAATGTTTCCCTTTCTTCTCACATACCAGTACACTTGCCGTAGGTGCAGTGTGAATAAATGATTCAAGTAGAAAATGATAAATAAATGATTTTTACACATTTTACTTTCACAACACACCTACAGTATAAGTTAAAGATTATTTGAATATGATCAATTAAAGTTGGTCATGTTTTAACATCTGTATTCAGCTCTACCGTCACTGCTCTGGATCTTATTTGAATCTAACAGTGTGATGTATGTGCGTGTTTATGAAGCATGTAAAATACCACAGGGAGTTCTTGATGAGGTGCTGGTTGTTAAATGTAAAGCTGCTGTAGGATGAAGGATGTTTAATAACATTTACAAGGTGCAACATATACAAATGCACTGTTAAAGCAGCTTTATTGTTAATTAGATCCAAGATTTATTCATGTTTGTATGTGTTTTCTTCTTTCCTTCCCTACAAATTCAGTTTTTATAACAGCTTTGTGTGTTTGAATGTTTGTTAAAAGGCTCATTATTTTATCTTCAAAGCCGCGACTCATCCTCTCTGTGGACTTTGGAATAAAAAAAAAAACCTGTGCCACTTCAGGACACTTGCACTCATTCATGCTAAGATAATTTTGTGTCACAGAGTTTAACAAGAGGTGAAAACACAAGAGAGTCTGTCACTCCCTGTGAGGTGTGCAAACACACAACCACCACCCCCTCTCTCTCCGCTGTGTGTGTGGTGACTAACAGAATCCCACCCTTTGATTTCCTGTTGGTAGGAAAACTTTAAGTTCTTCTATATAACTTCCTTCAAGGTCTTTCTGTTGCTGAAAAGCTCCACATATATAAAGCATGAAGTGATGGAGTCAAGGACTAAAGCTGGACTAAAACAAACAAAGACCGAGCTGTAAAGACTTCCTGCTGTTTTTGCATGACCTCGTTCCTCGGTTCTTCCTCTCAGGGCTCTGATGTTTTACTGATCTTTCTTGACCTTTGCACGGTTCTTAATTGGAGGCATGTTAGTGTATCTAATTGGGGCAAATGCCTCAAGGATCATGATGCTGTGACTGTTCTTGGGACAGCTGGAGATTTGTAGGCAAGGGATTGTTTAGTCTGCAGACTCTCCTGCCGTTTGATATCAAGTGCATTCGGGGAACAGACGCTATTTAAGAATTTAGTGAAAACCACCAGGAGAAAGAAAGAAAGCAGGCAAGAAATACCAAACATGTTTCCAAGGAATTTTCAAGGACTTTTTGCTGAAAGCTTTTGCTGAAATCACACCATGAGAGCCCTATAAAACAGATCTAATGTGAAAACTATTAAAAGTCTGAGACCAAAAATCCTTCAGAAACAACAGAATAACGGTGCAATGATGTAACTCTTTTCCAGATGCTATGCATGTGAGGTGCCAAACTGAATACATCTCATTGTCCCACAGCCTCTTCTATAGGGTGACGTAACCTCTAACAGCCCAATTGCTCTAATATGAATGCAGACATTCCTCTGCCGTCTTCTCTTTGCAGCTTTACATACTGTACTGCACACTCCCACGCTGAGCTCTCCTAACTCTACCATCCATGACCCGCAGAGGGACCGTCTCTCTGTGCTGTGGCTGCACTCAGCCCCGGCATTAAGCCTAATAAGGCAACTCAAAGCAAAATGTCAACTAGTGTCAAACTGGGTTGCCTATTTTAACCGTGGAAAAGTAAATATGCAAACTCCCATTTGAAGAAAGAAAAGGGTTTCAGTCTTGCAGCTGAGCTGACACCCATACTGCATCACAAACACTTTCTATGTAAAAATGAAAACGTTGTGCGTGTGTTTTACAGGAGGGTAAACAGGTGACGCTGCTGATTCATCGATGTGCTGTTTATTTTAAAAACCAACGTGGCCAACAACAAGCTCTGGTTCATATTTGTACTAAGAAACCGGACTGATTTTTCCTGTAAATAAGAAGATTAAACTGGCATAAAGTGAATATTTCTTGAAAGAGTCAAGACTAGGCGGTGCCAGGTCTCAATCACACACACACACACACACACACACACACACACACACGCGCACACATACTGAATACAGACACTCCTGTTGTAGTGAAGTGTCGTCCTTAAGTATCTGTGGTATGTTTCACTCATCAGTAGATTGCAGTTTTGACTTTTTAAAGGTGATTTATAGCAAACTTTAAAAGGTTTGACCAGTTTCCTGCCCGGGAGTGTTTGTTTGAATGCCTTTACAAGAGTTTTAACTATTTGTAGGGTGCAGGTCATGTGTGTGTGCATGTGCCAATAAAGGCAGCAGCAGTTAAACAGTGAAGGCTGCAGCTGCTGTCAGCTGTTGTTATAAATGTTCAGGTCCCACAGAGACAATTATCAGTTCAAACACTGAGGGTGTAACATTTTTCAAATGCACTGGACTTCAGATGTCTGAGTGAAAAAACAAAAGAGCCTTCAGTCTGAGTCTGAGTCCCAGCAGCAGCAGCAGCAGCAGCAGCAGCAGAGGGTGATGGTGATCTGTGCCGACTGTGACTGTGACAACAATTTGCTCCAGTGAAAGTCTGGACTTTCACTCGCTGCTCGGTCAGTGACAGAGAAGCTGCATTGCATCATTAAAACACAGTGAGACTGACAGTGGGCAGCATTTAAAGTCACATTAACACTAATTGGGACATGCTTTGAAGAAAATACCATAGTTAAACCCACAGGGAAATCAATTAAAAATGCATTTTAGGTATTTAACCCTATTATAAACTTTTAATTAAAAAGCAAAGAGTTTCCATGAGTTATTTAAACAACACAGGTGATTTCTGGTCTGATTTAACAAAACAAAACAAAACCAAAAAAACATGAATCAGTGTGTAACTCACCTTGTGCCATGTCTGCTGCTTCTTCTTTTTCTTCTTTTCTTTTCTTTTTTGTGAATAAACTGTTTATTCTTCAGTGAATCTTCGGATCAGACGAAAACTTGGTGTCTCGCCCTGTCTGCCTGTCTGTGTGTCTGCGTCCTTATCACGCTCTGCCTCTGGTTAATATAGTCGTCGTCGTCGTCCTCCTCCTCCTTCTCATGCCAGTCAGTCTGGGTCTGGGTGGGAGTGGGCGTGACGACGAGACGAGACGAGACGAGACCCTCCTCCCTTATACGTCCATGTACTGTACTCACGCGCACACAACAAGCCAATACTGTACGTTGCGTTATGTTAAAGCCTCCTGTCCGCGCGTGATTCATCGGATTCCTCAGCTGTTGCGAAGTGAACAAACATGTCACCATCAGTGCAATGTTTCTTTTTCTTTCTTTTTTTTGAATGATTAAAACAGTGTTGACTGTGGAAAAGTGGAGCTGGTACATTTCCAGAGGTGTGCATGTTTTAATGAGTCAAAAAGATGTAGCCTAAAGCAAAAGCAGAAAACATAAGTTACCCAATATCAAACCTGCCTACTACTGTTGTATTATTACTCACTCACATTATCTTCCACGTGATATACTCCTGTAGGCTATTGGGTTTAAAACTTATTATGGACAAAACAGCTGCAGCCAAATCATGAGCTGGTGCATATACAGCCTCAGTCCTACAGTAGATCCTAATTATGAATGAAACTAAAACAATAAGTCATTTATAGCAGATAGTAAATAGAAATAATTGAATTATTGATAGTGATTGATATTTTAAGGCTCAAATGGACCAGAAGTAATTTCAGACTGTGCATCATCATCAACATTGTAGACAACTTACTCATCACTGAACCTTGTGCAAAAACAAAATCCACAGGTAAACAAACACACGGACTGGATTTTATGTATAAAAGACTTTCCTTGGTACTTCATCTTGTTTATGTAAATATCTCCATAAAACCTCACTCTGCCTTTTGTTTCCCTTAACTGTCTGTTCCTTGTGTTTTCACTGAGCTGGAGAAAAAAAAGAGCATATAGTGTGGAAACTTGTTTAGGGAATGAGTTAAAACGGTCAGATCTCACCTCCTTTGATCTCTTTGATCTAACCTGTTTCTTACTTTATTTTTATTATTATTTTATTAATCACAGTGTGTACTGTCGCCCTCTTGGCCAGCTGAGATGAGTTCCCACTGGGAAAAGAGACAGCTCAATAAAGGTTAAATAAATAAAACAGAATAGATCTGCTACAAAATTCACTGTTATCACATGGAGGGGGGAGCGGTTCTGGAGAAATGCAGTCATTTTTTCTGTTCCCTCCTGGGAAATCTAAAACCTCTTTCTTGTTCTTATGTTTTATTTTAGCCCCCTTTTCAGAAGATTTCACTTAAAGTTTTAAGAACTTTACAAAAGGTTGTATGTCATGATAAAGAGGAAAAACTCACTGGCTGATTTACAATTAATTTCCAACATGTGAAGTCGAGTCTGTTGCAACATAGATGTAACTAGTTAATATATATAAAAACAAAAAAGCAAAGCAAAACTTATATATAAATGTGATATACTGATTAAAACTGACTTTTAAACAATTAAACACATTAAACACATGGCATGAGGATGGGGAGGGGTCCCCATCCTCATGCCATGTGTTTAATTGGTTGATTGTCAAGTCTTTTATTCTATTTACTGGAATATAAGGCACAAAGTATGAAAGTATAACAGTATTTATTCACTTAATGCTGATGTTTTTTAAAATCTTTATAGTGTCAGACTTCAAAATAAATGATAAAAACCTTGTGATGTGGGCCCCTGGTAAACCACACATGCCATTGCTTAAAAAGAAGAAGAAGAGGCAAACAAACCACAGCTTGAGTCCTTTAATTACGATAAACATAATTAACCATAGTGGGAGGTTATTTTGAGTTAACGCTCCACAGTGTGAAGCAATGGACTTCCTGCTGAGAATTCATGAGAAAAGTTTTGTTTAGTGTTTTAATCTCTAAGTCTGACAATCACGGTCAGAGCATGACTTTCAGAGCAGATCATTTCCTTCTATTTCTGTGGAAAAACTTACAGCTACAACAACGACATGCACCAGATCTGTACCAGAGAAATGCTTAGGCTACAGTAGTTAAGTTACAGTAATACGGATTTTGTAATTAAACCTATGTCAGTGATGCCATGTGCTTCCAGTTCCACCGAAGAAGTCAGTGCTCTTTTAATCACAAACATGAGTCCTCCTGGCTGCAGAGTCGGTGCATTACGTCACCAGAGAAGTGAATTCAGTGATTAACAGAAGTGAAACCGAAGCCAGAGCTGCATGTGTCCAAAGCCGCAGAGTGGAAACGACTGTGTGTGTGGCTGCCAATGGCTTTGGGATCTGGCATCAGAGTGACTGTGGCTGTGGCATCCATAACCCTCACTCACTTCCAGGTTAAATAATAAATGTTTGGTCATTTAAAAAGAAAAAGAAAAGAAAAAAAAAGTCAGACTGGGAGTGTGCGAGTTATGATGATGGCAAACGAACAAAATCGAAATGAAAAGAAAGAAAAAGGAGTGCAACACAAAGTTTAATTTAAAGTAAAATCCTCTGAAAATACATTCTCTAAAATACAATTAAAAAATCTTAAACACAAACACAGGACCATGCATTTTAAATAAAGAAAATACACATTGTATTGTCTACTGTTGCGTCTGGCGAATGCAGCTTCTTCAACACCAGGGTGTGATTAAAGTTGTCATTTATTGCGTCTTAATTATAGAGAATTTTACGTTTAATTTCGTTTCCAGATTCCAGCTTGAATGTGTTTTTCCAAGCTGAACTCGGTATTTGACTGACTCACATGTACAGCTGGGTATGTTAGCTCCAAAGATGGGTTCATAAAATCATTAACGGGAAGTGTTTATTTTATTTTATATTGCAGCATTTTACATAAATCAAAGATTTCCTTTGAAACACCAATTACATTAGTTCCTGTAAATGTCTGTTTGGTATATTTTATGTTTTGTACTGAGGCCAGAACTAATGTCATGACTTTAAACACAACCTCTGATGAAATACTGAAGGAAAACATGGATGATAATGTTCATATGGCAGCATCTGTATTATGAATTATGTTCTTTTCTAAGATGTATTTAAGCTGCAGATCGTGCTACTGTGAAAATATAGACAAATATTCACAAATCTAAATCTGTACGTAGGTGAAGTTTATTGTATAAAAAAAATATACATTGTGGTGCAAATAGAAATACAGATAAAGACAAACATACATCATTACTGCAAATATTCTGTATTTCAAATAGAAAGCCATAAAACTGTTACACAGATCAATATCTTCATAGCAGTAAGTTAACTGTTGTTATAGAGACAGTAGATGTGTTTGGGTTTGTTTGTTTTTTTTCAGAAAAAATAAGTAATTAAGTTTGATAAATCTGTACAAAAAGCAATACATTGTAGGGCATTATTTTTATTTTATCTTTTTTTTTTTATCACAATGAAATTAGCCACATTTTCAAACTGCAGTGCCGTGTAGGATTTGGTTATGACATGTAAAGACTGTAGTAACTTCTATCATCCTTTCAAATGATCTATGAAATCAGGCTGTGTTAAAATATACTATGCAAAGACATGTACATATATAGACATTTTTTTCTCTCCCTTCCTCTTAGTGGTGACATTAAACATTATGCATTTACAGAGTGGTAACAGGCTGTCTGTTTAAATAGTTTCCTTTTTCACGCAGACGACAATCTCTCTCGGATTTTCATGGTTCGCCTCCGATCTGCAGAATAAAAAAGTGAAATCTTTAAACTTTTCCTTCTCTCAGTAGCAGAGTTTATTATTAGTGAACACATAATAACTATTGTTGGACTACACTCACCTTGTACCATCTCTCTCAGGTCAAACCTCAGTGGATTTACCAACACTCGTGCTCTGACCCTGAGGAATCCAAAAAAGCATTGTGATTATTTAATATAAGTTCATCGATAACAGACATGAGGAAATGCACCAAGCATGCATGCAGAGGAATGGAGGGCAGAGACAGTTCATTGAGAGAGATGATGAGTGATTCTGGGAGTAATTCACTTCCAGCTTGAATTATGTGCTCAGAGTTTTTCCGATGCTTTTAACCCATAAAACCAAAAGATTAGCCGGTTACTGGTTGTGAGATTTGTACCGCACCTTGCCACAGGGGAGATCCTTTGCCAAGAATTGTGGTTTGGGTTTGGT
Organism: Trachurus japonicus; assembly: GCF_045865225.1. NCBI lineage: Eukaryota > Metazoa > Chordata > Actinopteri > Carangiformes > Carangidae > Trachurus > Trachurus japonicus. The sequence goes on from NC_140911.1 coordinate 8,269,290, forward strand.
TTTGGGTTTGGGTTTGGGTTTGGGCTTTGGTGCAGCTTCTGGTGTCTGGGTTTTCTCTGGGGATCCTGCCAGAGCGCTCGGTTTGTGGGGAGCTGCTGCAGAGGCTTCGGCTCGCTGAGCGGCCGCAGCGTCTTTGACGGTGGTGACGGAGGCGCAGACGGAGGAGGCGTCCTCCGCCTGGTAGCTGTGACTGCAGCTGCTGAAGCCGCTTATACTCTCTCCTGATGACTCGGAGCTGTCCACTGGAAGACGCAGAAGATTTGATTATAAACATGACAGATGAACACTGCCCTACAAAGGCAAAGTGCAGTATCTGTAAAAATGCCAAACTGAGAAAAACAACATTTTGTGTTTTTCATTGTCAGGTTTAAGCATTAAATTGTGAATAACTACCAAGTCTGTAATTGATTAGATAAAGGTGGACTGAATTAAATGTATTTTGTAGTTTGTCTTTCTGACCAATTTTGACCGTTTTATGGCATATTTTGTGACCAATTTTGACAGTTTTATGGCAGATACTGCACTTTTGCCTTGGTTTTGGTGCAGATACTGCACTTTGGCTTGGTATTAGCTACAGATACTGCACTTTGGCTTGGTATTAGCTACAGATACTGCACTTTGCCTTAGTTTTACTCCAATGGAATTATTATAGAATGTAGGGAGTACAGTACTCGTTGCAGATATTGCACTTTGCCTTGGTTTCACAGTGTTTTTTGGATGGACAGCAAAATAAAAAGCCCAATAACTCTACACATTTTAGCAGTATCAATATCAAATTCTACCAGATTGGAGAGAATTGGCCACCCTTTTGATTGGTCAAAATTTTTTATTTTTTTTTGAAAAAAAGCAGATACTGCACTTTGGATTTGTAGGGCAGAATAGATGGATGGACAATTATTGTGCTCCATAAGTTGTGCTTCATCCGAGTGACCACTTACATAATAAGTTCTGATTCCCGCTCTCGTGGTCCAGGTCATCTTCCTCCATCGCTCCGGGGGGTGACGCGTATCCTGCAAGCACCCCCATGACCCCCCTCCGCTTCGGCCCACACCCACCGTATCCCACCGGGGACAGGGACCCTCCCCCAGAGGAAGAGGAGGAAGAAGAGCAGCTTTGAGAGCCGAGAGATTTTGGGCGACCCCCCGGGAGGCCGTCTTGTCGTCTCACGGAAGACAGCACCCTGTTTTCTCCAGACACTGTGTTAAAAATAGGTTTTTATTAAAGGAAGCTTGATATATATATATATATTTAAAAAAAACTTTCACAATGAGAATGAATCTGTGTTACAGGAAGTATTTGCTCACCTCTTCCCATCAGTGCACAGTTGATGGCTCTGTCGTTGATCGCTGCTTCACTGGGTTGGATATCCATGAAAGGCTTGTTCCCGATACCCATGAACACTCTCTCCTGCATACGGACCTCTGACAAACAACACATGACATGAGATCACCTCTTTAAGAAACACATTTCAAATTAAAAGAAAAGAAAAAACCTGAAACATCTGTGCTGGTACCTCTGTTGTGCACTGCCTGCTCCCAGAGGATCCGCTCCAGGTCTCTGGTCCAAGCCTCCTTCACTTCCCGGCTAACGGCCTGGAGCATGTACGTATCCTGAGTTTTCCTTTTCCTGAACCAGATCTCAAAACACAGGCCACTTTCTCCGCTGTTCTGGGTCATGCCTATGTCTGACGTCTGAATAAAAACAAAGACAAAGTTAAAAGTAATTGTGTTCTTTACTTCAGTAGTAGTTTCAAATACGGCAAGCAAGTTTTGCAAATGTGGCCAAACACGGAGAGACTCGACTCCAGGACTACTGTCTGGGGGATATTTAAAAATGATTGGGCCAGTGGAGAGTTATGAAGTGTGTCCGAGAGCTAATAAACTGCTGGAAAAGGAGAGTGAAATACTGTAAGTGCTGACCGGTCATCTGGAGCACGGTACAGAGAGTCTGGCCTGGTGGTCGCAGTTGTAGTTGTAGGTTCATGATCTTAGTGAAGAGCCAAGAGCCGAGTCTCTACAGAGATTTTTTATTTATAGAGCCGCATCATTATGGAGCGACCAATCTCCACATCTCAAACAAATTGGTCTTCAAAAAGAAACTTAAACTTTATTTGAAAATGTAACTTCATTGCGGCATTGGTAGGGAACTGTTAGTAGTAGTTTTTTGCTTTTCTCTTTAATTGTTTTGTGTTTTTCTGTTCTTTTGTTCGTTTTGTTATATTATGGTTGATGGATTCAATTCTGGCTATTATTACATGTATATATATGTTTGTATCCTTTTGTATATTTCATGGGGACCCCAGGAAGATAAGCTGAATGCTACAGCATCAGTTTAAGTTGGATCCCTATTAAAATAAAATAAATAAATAGAAATAGCCTATCTTCATTTAAAAAATAGAGAAAAGTAAAAAAAAAAAGTTTTTAGTAAGCCTGATTCTGCAGCAGACCATTTTACACTGCTTTTCCATTTTCTTTCGTGCAATCCCACTATTACTATTACATTATGTCAGATATTATTATTTCTTATGCTGACATCTGGTTAAAAGCCTTGAGTCAATTTTCTCTCCTCTGCCAGTGAGTGATGAAGATGTTTTGCCATGTTGTAGTTAATTTAATTTCTCTGTAAGTGATGACTAAAGTAATTCCACAGCAGAGGTGGCAGCATGTCCTCGGCCTGAAGGAAAAATACACATTGCACTGACTTGTCATAAAGAGGAAGTAGTAACAGTGCTGAGATCTAGTGTTGCGTATTGGATTCACTGGTATTTCGCTGTGTGTAGCGTCACTGTGGGTCAAAGTGGCTGTTTGAGGGTAAAGGTTTAATGTCAGGAGGTTAGAGTTACAGTTGTTAGGTTAAAGTCCTAGGGATTTTTTTTTTTTATGTAATCTTTATTCACCCAGGTAAAACCCATTGAGATTGAACTCTGTTTTACTCTCTCTCTTTAACAATTTATATTCATGATGGGTGTTCATGAATATAGTAAAAGAGGATGTATGTGTTTGGGTGTGCACATTTGTGGGTTTACATATGCGATGTGTACCTTGAATGACTGCTTGTAGATGTATGTGTCATTTCCTACATCGGTCTTGCGGGTCTTGCTAAAGAGGATGAGTTCTTGGAAGAGGAAAATGTGGCGGTAACATTTCTTCTTTCTGAACGTCACCGCAAACTCATCTTGGCGAATCAGCTGCCCCTGCTCCTTCAGATTAACCTGCAGGACACAAAACGAAAGTCAGAGTCTTTGCAGTTCCTCAGAAACAGTGGAAAGCTTCAATAGAAATAGGCAAAATGTGTGGACCAATGCACAAAATTGCTATGAATCTCACTGAATTCCCTCTATTTCCACTTTACAGTTTATGGCGCTCCAGGGAATCGCCTCACTCATCTCTAGAAACGATGACTCCACAGTTTTCACTGCTGAACTTATTCAACCCCATTAATCAGGTTGAATCAATAGTATCGTAAAAAGCCAAATATGATTGATATTTTCAACAACACTTTCCCTGGAAGTATACTGTCATTTGCCTGTACCTGTCTCCCTTCTCCCTTTTGCATTTTTTTGTGATGAATTAAGTCATAAATCATTCTTATCTAGAGAACACTAGCAGTGTATATACTGCACTGTAAAACATGCAATCTTCCTGTCTTATTATCTTGCCCAATCTCTCACTTACATCACAGTTGTGGATTGCATCCATGGCCAGCAGGTTGTTGCCATGGCGAAGTTGGAAGTGCACGACCTCCAGGGCGGCCTTGACCTCAGCCAGCTCTCTGGTCTGTCCCGGACCGCACTCTCTCATCATGTCCTGCAGCAGAAGGCTGTACTTACTGATTCGCTGCACGGGCTTCAGCAGATACGACCACAGGTCCATTTTATCCCCCAGATTCAGCTGCTTTTGCTGGTGGAGGAGAAGAGGAGTAGTGTTCAGGTTCAGGTTCAGATTCAGGTTCAGGTTACTTTATTGATACCCAAGGGTAAACTAGTTTCGCAGTCGAGACTCAATTCGAACAATCAAAACAAGACATAAAACATAAAACAAGAAACAAATTAGAATTGACAGAAAGTGCTGCAATCCATGAAATAAAAGCATGAAATGAAAACAAATAATTAAAATAATTAAAGACACCAAGAGCAAATTTCCAACCTACAGATATAGGTTAAAAAAAATACATATGGTAAAGTTACAGGTGTTAGGATAAGGTTAAAACTGTGTTGAATGGATCAACTCAGGACTCAGATAGTGTATGACATCATCACAATATTGTAAAGAAAATAACTCAAAATAATGATATTATCACAATATACAAGACATTTTAAATAATCACATTAATAATAATGCTTTCAGACAAATTCATCTTTGTTAATTGTTAGTTTTGTCTCTGTTTTGGAAAAGTAATTATAGTCAGAGAGGAGAAGAGTCTGTAACTGTAACTGTACACAAAGGTGCAAAAAGACATTTTATGAACTGTGAAAATCCAACCAGAGAAACTGCAAAATAAAAGCTCTAGATACTGTATGCTACACCATGACACGTCTAACTTCACACTTTTATTTGGAAGGAAGATAATTTGCCCGTAGTCATTTCTCTTTATGAGCCATGCTATACGGCGACAACATGGTAAGATCCCTGCAAAACTAATGACACTAAACTCTGTGTTTAGTACTAATTAGGAATTGTTAGCATGCTAATACATTAAACTAAAATGAGGGACATAAGGAATATAATCTGGTAAACACCTGCATGATAGCGTTTATGTTTGTGAGCATCTTAACATGCTGATGTTCGTGTTCAGCTTTTAGCCCAGCTGTGCATTAGTCAGTGCATCTTTCCAGAGCTGCTAACAGGACTTCTTCATCTTGTTCAAACACACCAGGGTTTTTTTTCTCTTGTTTCTGAAAAACCCTGATGTAGTTTTATCAGAGACGGGAGAGAAAGGGGAGGCTCAGTGGGTCTCACCTTGAAGAAAGCCTTTCCATGATTGATGAGAAGAGTGTCAGACTGCGGTTTGTTCTTACTGTAAAGGGCGTACAAACCAAAGCTCTCCCTCTAAAAACACAAAGAGAATAAATACCATTGTTACTCCCCCATTATCACCACCAACACCAAAAGTGCGTGTCTACGTGACTGTGAAATGTGGGGTGTTAGTTTACCACAGGAGGATTGCGTAAGCTAATACAACCCCCCCACCACCACCACCACTTCCAAAGAATGTGTCAGTGATATCGGCATCTCAGCTGGTGGAAGAAAAGATTCCTGGAAGCTACTGACATGGCACCGGTTCACAGTCAGGACACATCTGGAGCAGCTATTATTATTATCGATTATTCAGAACTATTGGTTCAAAACAGGAAACACAGGGGACACAGGCTCCCGTCTGCCCGTGGTTGTGGCATTAAAATAACAATCACACGCTGTGAGTGTTTTTAATATGTTCTTCTCATTGAGATTGTAAAAGCAGATCAATGACCTTTTACACTAGCATTTGTTATTAAAGAAGATTCACTATTCTACAAGAGGATGTGCTCAAATATTTTATGCTACATGGAAACCTTTCTTAAGATATATAGACAAATTAGACGTCACTAATATTGGTGTTTTATACAACTGACCCTGTATTGTATATAATTTGAAACCTATAAGAACCAGTTTTAATTTCTTATTTATTTATGTATTATACCTTATTTCCAAATCCATCATGCACCATTACTGTTTAAATTATGATGCATGTAATATAATGTAAATATGTGGTTGTATGCAAGATCAATCAATACTAGGTTGTTGAATGGTACAGTAATATTGTTGTAGGGATGGGGGGTATTATGTTTATGTTTGTACTATTTCTATTCACCTATGCTTCTGAATGTATGTACTTTATACACTCTGTCTCTGTGTCTATATATATCAATAAAACGACTTGGAGCAAAAAAAACAAATCGAATTGAATTCAGAATCCAAATTTTTCCCAACAAAATGCATCCCACTTCCAGAGTAAACAGTCCCACTCTCTCTCGTGTGTGTCACATACATGTCGTAGGAAGCAGCGTCCCACTCTGAACGGTTCATTCACGCAGCTCTCCAGCTCATTGACGAAATGATGCCGGTGGAAGTCGTGGAGTTTTTCCAGGTTGCCGAAGATGCTCCCCCTCTGGCCCCTGAGGTCCTGAGGGACGTCGGCCCTCTCCAGCTCGGGGAAGTAGTGTTCTCGAACATAACCCAGAGCCTTCACATACTCCCTCTCCGTGGACAGCAGCTCCTCCATTATCCTCCGCAGTTTCCTGTTCCACATGTAGGAAATGAAAAATGTAAAATCAAGTGATTTCTTGCTAAAGCTCATAAGTAAACCCAGTTGATCTTGGGGGGATTACACTCAGTTTTATGTTACTTGTCTGAAAGTAGAAGAGAATTTATGTTATATAAGATTATTTTTAACTGGTGAACAGCTGTGCTATTCATGAAGAGATCGGTGAACTTTAGGTTACAGCTGTGGGTGGGAGGGAGGGAGGGATGCATTACTTACAATACATTGCTGCTGTTGTTTTCTGCTGGTGTGAGTAATGTCTCTGGGGTCCTTAAATGTTTGGTGGAGCCCGTGCATCCTTCTCCCTCCTCTTCATTACTGTCTCCTCTTGACTTGCAGCTCAGGTTTCCTGGGCGTAAACTCTCGTTATGGGAAATGGGCAGATTTTGGACGGGCTGCAGATTTTGTCCCGGTGGCTGCGTCCAGCTCTGACAGTGTTTGTGTCTTATGTTCAACGGTGAAAAGCCAGAGATGTTGGACAAATGAGAGTTAACGCACGATCCCTCGCTCAGGGACCGACTCAGTGCTTTGTGCAACGGGAAATCAGTGCCCACTCCAGAAGAGTCTGCGCCCCTAAGATCTGCCTCGCTGTGGTGCTCTCTTAGCCTCCATTTGGTTTTTGGATAACTGTCAATATTTGGTGAGAAAACAGGAGTCATTTTCTCATTTTCAACTGCTGCATCAGGTAATCCCTGTTCTCCTTTCAACTCAGGTTTTAAGTTGTGGTCGGAGCTTGCAGCAGCGATGCTTTCTGAGCTATTGGCCACCTCTTTAGGAGAGGCTGGCAGCTGTGTCAGGGAGGATTCATCCTCCCCCACCTCACTCCCTTGCTCCTTCTTCTTCATTCCTCCACCTTCCTCTTGAGAGTTTGCAGCTGTGGCTTGTTGGATCTGGTTCTTATCTTCTGCTCTCTTCTTCTGCGTCTCCTCAAGACGTTGCCTTACTTCTTGGCAATGAACCAAAGTTGCATTCCACACCTTCATAACCCCAGAGACCCCTGATCCCGCAGCACAGGCCTTAACTTTCAGAGCCTGGAAGTGTTGGGTGGAGAATTCGCCACCTAATCTCTCTTCATACATCTGGAGTGTGCTTAGGTTTTGAGCTGAGTAACACCCTTGCTCTACCTGCTCCAAAAAATGACTGCATTCCTTGGCCATAGTAGACGCCTAGAGAAAGAGAGAGAGAGAGAGCGGGAGGCAGGAAGAAATTTGAATGATTAATTCAGCATTTTTCAGATTTAAAGGTTAACACAAATCAGTTTGAAATATGCAGACAAAGGACACTTGTCCTTTGTCTGCATATTTCAAACTGATTTTGTGTGAAGAAGGAAAACAGAGGAGACTTAAATCACAAGTGTCAAATGGGGAAATAAAAAAAACACACACAAACCTCATGGCAGAAGCGGTACACATACACCAGTGCGTCCAGCTCTTTGGACCTCTTCTCTGCCCGCAACATAAAATCATCCATATTGGATTTGAAAGTGCCGACCAGAGTACGAAAAATATCTGTTGCAGGAGTGGAGTCACTAGTGCCAACGAGTCCCTCGGCCTCTGTCACCAGGTTCAAAGCATGTTGTTGTTTCTCCTGAAGAAAACCATGAGATGTCAGGTTGAATTCTCTGCCTGTGAGTTCTTTATCTGTTATTTACTCTTATCACTGCAGACATTTAAATATTTCCGTTCTTTGGGAAAAATAAGAGAAAAATGTCGGTACGGGAACAGAAAGACAACCCAAAATAAAAGCCAAATACGGAAACATTTTTACATCCCTTTGATATACTGGAGAAATACCTTGCACTGAATGAAAAAATGTTCAAAGTGCTGCAAAGCCTCTTCAGTGCACACCAGGGTATTATCTGTTGTGTAAGAGTCAGTCAGTTTCTGTTCCCCTTCTGAATTGAACCAGGTCCCAACCTGCAAGACGCAATGAAAAATTATACAATGTTGGTTTATGGGAACACTAATGAAAATCTGGACAAAGAGTGACCAACTTTCATATCCCCCTCTCACCATATTAATGACATTTAGATACAGCTTCAGTGTATTTAAAACATTTATAGACTTAATAGAGAGCTGATAGTACCGTGCTGATTTTGGCCTCCATCTCTCTAAGCCTGAAGAGGAACTCGAGGTGCTGCAGTGACTCATTCGATCTCATCACCAGCATGTGGAGCTTCTCCTCCACCTGGTTATAAAGGCTTGTCACTGACTCCAGTGCATCTCTGTAGGGGAATATGTGGTTAAAATAATAAGTTAATTAAGCCTGCGAATAGAGTGCATTTTAATCTACGATTGCCCTTCACAAGTTTGCTGCTGTGATAAAACTATAACTACAAATAGGTCCAATATAAATGATGTGCTGCTGTATCAGTATATAATGCAAATTAACAATTGATTCAATATTAAAATTCATATTTATATGAGCATAGATCTAGTAAAATTCAGTACCATCCATTTGCTGTGCACTGATTTTGAAAAAAGGCTTCAACTGATGATTTAAAACACAGCTAGAGTGCATCATATCATTAGTATAACTGTCTCTGCAACCTGTAGTGCACACACACAGGTGTTTTCACATATTTTCCTTAATTAGACCTCGTCAGGCCTGAGTGGGTGAGTAAACCTGGGCTTGATTTACAGTAGAACTCCCTCACACATTTCTCACAGTTATCATTACAACTGTGAGAGTAGGACAGTCTAAGTTATTTATATTAGCACTGTACTTCAAATTCGGTGATATATTATTTAATGTTATTCCCATCATAGCTCCACCCAGTTTACCTCTGACTAAAGGTCTAATCTGCCTGAAAAACTGGACGCAGCTACAGTACGAGGGTGTGCAGAGTATTTGACTTGGAATGAAAGTAGTGACTTGACACATGTAGTTATAATGATGAAGTCAAATGTTCCATATCGTGGGAATACTAAAATCGAGGGAAAAGTACCTCAAATTTGTAAAAAAAAAAAGAAAAAAAAAGTGATCAGTGTAGAGAATGGGGTAGATTGTGATGATTGTGCTGTTCTGATGTATGCATGTTGGCGGCCTCTGGTGGAGGATTTATGTGCTACAGAGGATGAGGATGTACTGTTTCTCAGTTTCTACTACACTGAATGGTATGTACTGTATGACAAATATTTATCTAGTACCTGTAGTCTTCAGACTGTGGAAATCTGAACTCCTCTCTTCTCATCCTGGCCAGTACAGCCCCTCCCTCTCTCTGCAGGCCGACCAGTCGAGTGTCCTCCAGCACCTCCTTCATTGAAGCCCTCTGTTCCTGAATGCACTGCTGCACCTCCTGAAGTACGAGCACAGTCAGCATTTATTCACCCGTCCAAAAAATAAATCATATCATACTATGACTGTACGCATTTTTTTACCTGGGCAGTGTCCATCTTTTTGCTGCCGTCCACTTTTCTGATGGCCTTCTGCAACAGGCAGTCGGCCCCTTGCAGGTCAGTCATGAAGGAAACCAGTCTCTGAAATGAATTAAGTTCAGAAGTTACTGTAATCTTGTTGCAAACAGCAGCTACAAATCTGCCATCAGCTACATACAGAGAGCACAATGGACAGTATCATCCTGCGGCCTGTACAGATGTACTGAGGTGTGCTTATTACAGGAGACTGCTCTCAGTGCAGCTAACTATGGTAGGGGAAAAAAGACCTCAGGGGAACTAAACAATGTCTCATTAGTTTTCTTGGATCTAACCCACTACTTTAACATCCTGTGTTAATGAAAACTTGTTCATCTTTCTGCTTTGTGTGCTAAACATCTACTGCATTAAGCTGTTCCTGAGGAGTGTTTCTATCTTATGCATCAGTGGTTTTTCTCTCTGGCAGTTTGAAGTTTGGATTGAGACCCTTTACAACGAGGCTACTACTGTACAAGTAGTTAAAGCAGATATCAGTGGAATGTTTTTGTTAATATAAGTCCTAAATAGTCCTATTTTCCGTCAGCAATCACTTACATGAAGTATTTCAGCCTAAACACGAGTCTCTCCGTCACTCTGCTCTGCTGTAACCCGAGGAGAAAATTTTCCTTGTGGGATACAAGTGTTATCCAATGAGGGGAGAGAACGGCATGAAGGGCTGTGTGTGTGCAGCCAAGGGATGCGCGTGAATGTGGTGACGTAGCACGAGGACCAATTGATGCCTGACAAGGGCGGGGGCTGCTAACTCATGGTGCGTTCAAGGAAACTCGTACTTTGTGTTTTTCCTTCCTGTGAAGTCATACCAGTTCGATCTGGTACGAGTTCACGGGTCGGAAGTTACGAGTGGCCGTTATAGGGAACTTTCACAGACAACAGGACGGTAAAAACACGAGCTACGGGTTACCTGGAACGCTACCAAGTCGTAGTTGTGACTTGAAGCTGTAACTTACGGTTTCAAAAGCCTGCCTTGAACACAGCATTAGCCGAAACGGCCGTGCCGATGATATCTGCTTTAAACCAAAGAAGAACTTTTCCCTCTTAGATTTATTTAGAGGCCTGGAGATGTACAATTTACTACCAAAAATGCATGAGAAAATAATCAGACAACACAATTTCAGTGTTGCAGAATTACATTACATGATTATATAACAACCACTTAGAGGCAACAAAACAAACTTCAGCTTCTCAGCTCCGACTTGCAGTGTAATGACCCTGATTTCCAGTCTTGACCATTTCCTTCCTCCACTCAAAGTCTAAACGTACACGTGGCATTACAAACAACAGCAGCAGTTATGAAGTATGTTTGGCTTAAGTGTGTCTAAACAGAAAGTAGGAATGTGTTAAAAAACTGCATATCTTATAGGGCAGTAAAAATAACATTTGCACAATATTTTGACAATTTTGGCTCCTCCTGGGTGTTGATAAGGTTTAGGATAAAACTCTATGCCTCCACTATGTTCTGACACATGGTGAATAGTCAGTACCTGGTGGAACTGCAGCCAGTCTGTATGGCTGTAAGTAAAGCTCCCGCCCAAGTCAGATGTCAGCTGGGAAGCTTCAACTGTCTTGTTTATGGCTTTCATGGAAGTCAGCATGTCCATCTGGTAACGACACAAAGACAGTGGCTTGGTGAGGAAAGAAGCAGAAGTAGCACTCACAAAATAAAAGGTGTTTTTATTCCTGACCTGCAGCCCGGGCTGTTTTTCAGGGCGTGGAGAAGTGTCTTTGTCCAGCAGCATCACGATACTGTGCACAGCATGAAGAGCTTGTTCCTGCAGGAGGGAAAGGGGGGTCAATACATTTAACACAATAAAGATCAGGTAAGGCTGTCATGTGTTAACTAGAGCAGTATTTTATGATGACATGTGTTTGTGTTCTGGGTGAGTGCTCTGTTTGATTGTTCACTCTGGCATGTGTAGGCAGCTGTCTTGTTCCAACCTGGGCCATCAGCAGAGCTTTGTAGAGGTGAAGCGGAGGAGGCTTTTTCCTGGCATTGACGACCAAAGTCATTCCCAGCTCTCGAACATCCTTCCTAGGAAAACAATCACTCATGTCAGGGGTGGATGAGGACACGTTCATTTGATCGCAGTGGTCTTGATGTGATGTCATTACATCATTCAAATTCTTTCATGCTTCAATTCTTCCACCTCTCGAATTTTGTATTTATCTTTTTTCACCATCTGACATCCACACAAACACGCACACACCTCTTCGCATATCCTATTCCATTTCTTTAACACACTCACACACACCCGCCCTCTTAATGCCCTCTTCTTGGGTTACTGTTGTGTGAACCCACATGAGACAGGGCTGCTAATTCTAGCAAGGCGCTGCATACCAGACAGTTGGCAGCCGGCCTGGCAAAAGACTGTTGGAGTATGGCTCTTTTACTGGGGACAGGGGAAGGCCAGGCTATGTGGTAGAAAGACTTTTTTTTAAAGTTCAAAGACACAGTGTAAACAAATAACACTGTTAAAGTGCTCACTAGTAGACCTCTGAGGGCGATGCTGAAACAGTTTTGGCAAAGGGTCGGCACAGGTCAGTGTTAACTACAAGCAGGTCTAAAGGCACAACTTGATGAGGTAGAATTATTCACTGAGCTGTGTGCCTGGCCTGCATATTTGTCTTGTTGTTGTAATGGCTGTAAAACTATTCAGGGGGTGAGTCATCATGAATCTTTTAGTTTGATGTGGGAGCAAAAGTAAGCAAATATTTTTGTGTTGTGTTTTTTAATTCAGTCTATAACATCAATAACACTCTGCTGCCATCTAGTGGTCAGACCCATTATTACACACCACCACACTGAGCTCCCCCACTAAAGCCAACAATAACAAAATCTCTGCCCGAGCAGTGAGGAAATCCCCATCCCACAATCAGCATGGGTCAAGCCTCCCTCCTGAAAAATGTACTATTAATACACAGACATAAAGTATTGTTTCCAGTACCTTGGTATGGAGTGAAGGTAGAGCAGCAACTCGCAGAGACTCTGAGCTGACACAAGGGGGGATGTCCACTCCTTTCTGTCGCCATGAACCTCCACAACTGCTCTGCCCGTCCTGTCCCTGCTGCCTGGAGACAAGCAGGGCAGAGAAAAGTTAGTGATATGTCACAAAAAAGAAGATAAATAAAGGCACATTAAGAATTTCCTTAATGAATACTACAAGCTTTAGGGATATATAAATTACAGATCATATCATGATGTGTGATTTCATCATCATTAAATCAAAAATATTTTCTTACAGTGACTTTAATGTGAGATTTTGAGATCTAGATGTATGTATCGACTTGGGTATAGTGCAAAGTACCTGGCAAACAAATAATGCCCAGTTCAAGGAGACCACTGACGCGTCTGAAAATGGATTCTCCTGTTTGTGGAGCCTGAGCTGCGTCAGCTGGAGTCTGGACTTGCGGAGACGATGGCTTTTCTGTCTTTGAGTTGTGGAGTCTGGAGTCGGCTCCATCTGCGGTGGAGGAAGCTTCACACCTGCTTGAGTGCGCGTCTGTCAGTAGATACAAATATACATGTTCACTGACAAGCAAGGGGAAAAATAAGCCTGTGTCTGTGCATATTCTGTTTGTCATCACTTAATTAAGGTATACATCAGACTGTTTGAGGGAAGTATATGACCATGTTAACATCTATACTTATCCGGTGACATTTGCCCTTTCATATGAACAGAAATAATTCCTTTCTTCAGCCATAACTCCTTATATCTCTCTGTCAACATCGACCTGCCCTACATCTCTGCACAGCTGTACGCAGACAGAATGTAAACATTGGCCATAGTGACTCTGTAACAAAACCCTGCAGTGGCGACTAAGCCTGGCTTTGATTTCAGACATCCCAACTGAACTCTCCTTGGAGCCAACAAAGCCTCGCCTGTGTGTGCGCTCTCTCTGTTTCTGCTTTAATAGCCCATGACAAGCATGTCTCCAGTCAAGATCTCATCATGCCCCCCTCTGAGGGCAGGATGGCGCATGCCAGCGGGTGCAGGGCACACAGAAACCTCCTTCTTGCATGTTATGCTGTCTCTCTTCATTAGAGGAACGCTCTGCTCTCGCTTTTTACCCAGTGGTATCAGGCCCTCTCTTTCATCCGGGTGCAGCTTGCTATTTACGTTCACTCCCTCGGTAATGGGGATGACGTGAGTAGAGCCGTGCCGCCACAGAGCCCAGACAGCAGTGGGAGAATCCTTGGAGGAAGATCATATTAGAGCCTGACCTTTTACCTCTGAACCCTCTCTTTCTAAAGAGCCTTTATGAACTGTGACCTTCAGTGGAGCGCGTTCCCTTGAGCACGCAAGGTCAAAGTCTGTTTGGAGCGAATGTTCATGACGCCCTTCGAGCATTGAGCAACAGATTATAATAAATAGCTTTGTGTGCAATAACAACAATGTCCAAACTGTGTGTGTGTATGTGGGTGGGGGGTTTCAAAAGGGAATTCAAAAGAAACATGAAGATTTTGTCTTAATTTTCTATCTACTTGCCTCTTTTCGGACTCTTTCCGGTCAGCTTCAGAGTCACCTGATCCAACACTTCCCCTTTTTTACACTGGATCACGCTGGAGATTGTTTCAGGGCAAATATCACTGTGGCTCCTGTTGTTGAGTTTATAGAGAAGTGGACTCCCCTTGGGTGTCTCTGACACAGTGGACAGTGACCTCATCTTAACTTTGTGTTTCCCCGATGGTTTTATGACCTCCACCTTCTGCTGTAGTTTCATGACGCCATCGCCAAGACACATGTCTGATGCTGGATGCATGCCTGCTGCATTGTGTCCCGATGGGTGGGAGAGAAGTTTAGTAGGAACTCTCTGACTGTGGCTCAAACCAGGGAATGATTTCAAGATTGCGGGTGATTCCTTCATAAGGTTTTCAGATGATTCTGAACTGGCAGGACGGTCTTTAAGGAGGGAGACAAAGTTTTCTGGTGCTGGTTCACAGCAATGTTTATGTTGGCAGAGATCATGACGTATCACAGCCTCTTTAGAGTGGTTGCAAACCCTTCCAAGTTCATCTCTTGGAGCTTCAAACATAGCCTTGGATCTTAACTCCCCCTCTTCACAAAGGCCAACCTCCTCCAGAGCAGAGAGGAGGTCTACACTCCCCCTCTCAAAAGGGACTGGGTTTCTCAGTGCTGCCAGGTAAGAGTCTCTGTACCGACACTTTAAGTCGTGTTCGGTGAGCTCCTGCCCCAGCTTCCTCTGGCTGCATGGCGTACAGGGCTCCTCTGTGCGCCCACAGGGAATATTACGCCCAAGTGGTGCAGGTGTGGGTGGAGTAATGGGTTTGTACAAAGCTGAATTGGCAGGATTTTGGTGGCTGTCTCTATGTTTATCTACAAAGTCTTTCCCTTTGGCGACATCCACCAGGTCGACATAATCCCCCTCAATCTCTCGATAGTTACGACTGTCCCACGTGTTAGGAGAAACCCAACCCACAGGTTTGATTAAAGGTTTGGCGCATGATTTTGGTGTTCTTCTATCATGTTCTACTTTGACAAGTTTGGATGAGCCGTCCGCGGGCCTCAAAGACGCCGACATCCTGTCTTTTGCAGAAAAAATCGCAGCTTCCATCGGGAGGGTGCAGGAGTTGTAATGGGAGGGAACTGAGATCAGCTTTGGCTCAGGAGGAGCTTCCCGGTAACTGGGCATGATCTTAGGTTTGTCCAGAAATTCTGGGATCGCTATTTTGGCCCAGGGCAACTTGATCACTCCTTGATCTGTGCAAAGCAAGCAGCGTGACAGAGGAGTCCCATGGCGTCCTTCATTGATGTCCTGCAGCCATTCTTCAGTGAAGATGCAGGGGTACGAAGTCTCCGGCACTGGGGTCTCCTCCACTTCTCGACATCCCTGTTCCAGAAGACTTTTGAGGACAATGCGAGCTGCTTGGTCCCCGAAAGGTTCCACCTGAAGATAGAAATCTCCAGGACGCAGAAGCAAAGGGTTTACGGGCGCTAACTGGATGACAGTTTTGTCGTGGAGACAAAGAGGCCAGCCCTCGCAGCGGAAAACCACATCAGAATATCCAGCCTAGAAAAAACAAGACAAAAATGAGCATCATTACAGTACATATTGCTTTCATTTGCTCTACATAATTCAGTTTTCTCAGAGTTGCTGTAGTTGATGTATTTCTTCCCGTATTTCTATGTAGTTTTCCAGCTTCCTCATCTTAACCATCTGCAGTGAATTGTTTGTCAGTATATACTTTTAAATGGAATTTATTATGAGTATAATATGAAATATTTATGATTTTCAAGGACATGTAATGCACATAAGATATCAATATCCGAGTTATCTCACACTGTTGTACAAATACTGCTCTTACAGTGTACACTAGCTAATCTGTGGCTTATAGATTCAACATGGTTTTATATAAACATTATTTATGGAATGCACAGACAGTGGAAATCCCCACCACCATCCAAAAAACAGTACATGAAACAGCAGAGGAAGTGTCAGTGCTATGGATTAAAAGAAAAATGTTGATAGGACATTATTAGTTTTTTATACATTATGTGTTGATTTTTGCACTAATATCACTGAAGCACGTTGGTATCGGATTAAACTTCATAATGTCAGATGAGTTTTATAATGATCTGAAGCAGTAATATTTCAAAGGTGTATCTTACACCGAATCTTAAACGATATGCTTTATGTCTGTGTTTTAAGATGTGACTGATTTATGAGTCTGACATTTTTATAATAAAAGATAGCTACTCATCTCAGGCAGTGTCCTTGCTCCACATCTTTTTAAACCCTAGGAAAGTATTCCTCCAAGTTTAAAACCCTACATGGTCTACTCCAAATCTCTCCAACATGTCATATAAAAATAATAAGTCTATTTCTACTCCAACCACCTCCTATTTTTCATTCTACTTTAAAGTGTCTAACTCTCTCCCTCCAAGAGCAGAGGCTTTTCTGCCAAGTCTAACCGAATACATTACTGCATTAAATTTGGGCTCTGAGGAATGTGCTGTTTGTATTGGTGCATCTTACAGTATGTAACTTCAAAAGATGTGTGCATGTGCATACTCAAAGAGAGAGGGGGAACAAATGTGTAACTTCAAAAGTATGATACTCACACATGCTGCCTGTTGGACACTCTCCAACAGGTGTTTGGAGGGGATGAGGAAGTCCAGCAGGCACTGCAATGCATCACCGTGGTAACGCTCCTCAATGGTGCGAAACAGCTGGCTGAGGACGATGGGTGCTGTGGCCTCGAAAGGTGGGAAGAGAGCGGAAAGGGCGCTCTGGATGGATGAGTCCAGAGATTCCGGGTTCTAGACGACAAGAAAAGGAAAATGAAACTGTGAAATGAGGTTTATGCAGCTGAGAATGAAAAACACATTTATTCTGAGACTCTCCAGAATGTGTCTAAACAAGACAAAATATTTATACTCTTTTTTTTTTTGGTATCAGGCCTGGTGGCACGCACATGTGCATGTTAGTGCATGTGAGTTCACTTACCCTCCTCCATACCTGCATAAACACAGAGACCGCCCACACACTAGGGGGCCCAGTGCAGTGAGCAGCAACCTCAAAGTGGCAGTGCCCAGGTGCCCAGTCACTTTACTAAAGAAACCAAGTGTTTTTGTCTAAATAAAGCAACAACAGAGACAGAGATAAAACCAGAGCAGAGGTAGACTGGACATGGGGACTTTGGCTCAGAACGCAGTGGGTCGGCGATCCATCAAAACAACCACAACGATTATAATCGCGGTCCCAACGGCTGAATGTATTTCCGACCATGGTGGAGCCAACGCCCCGGTGTAACGAACCTTTATGGAGATGCAGAACCATTGTGAGCTGCTCCAGCTTGCTATTCTTCTCTACGGGTGAGTACCTTCACGCCTCGACCATATTTATATTAAATTGACTGCAACAAAAGTCATTTTTGTAACATAAACTGACTCGGTGTTAGCGGGTTGCTAGCTGACTGTTGCTAGGTCTAGCAGGCCTGACCAACGTTTAGCGTTACCATGGTTTCTATGGAACCTAGCCCGGGCTAATGGTTGTTGCCAGACTGAGCGATTGGCACTGGTTGTAGCTGGTTTGTGTTTTTGTTTGTTTGTATTTGTTGGCTCCTGTGTAACTTTTTTCACTTGGTTTTGTTGTTGTTTATTAAGTGGGGGCTTACCTTGCTGACTGCTAGTTTTAAGGGAGGGGAGCAGTGAGTTGTGGCCGTCAAAGTGTTTGTATTGGTTGGAAATGGTGGTGGCCCAGCACGGCGTCTAGTGGCAGCGACGACAGCATGGAACCACTTCTTTTTTCTTTCTCTTCCTCATATCCTAATGTTGGACCTCGTTTTATCAAGTGCTTGTGTGTTAAACTCCCAGCAGCTGAACTAAACTGTGTTACAGTGTCTGCAGAAATCAAATTTTAAAACGATTTACACCTAATGACCAATGTGTGATCAGTGTCGGTACATTAAAGCAGTGATGTGATCTGCACATTCTTTTCAAATGAGAACTTAGTTGACCTCTCAACCAAAGCACATCAAGAGCAAAAATATTTAATTTAGGCAAAATTAATCTTTTTAATAGCAATTGTGTCTATTTTAAAACAGCTGCCCTCAAACCAAAATCCTAGTTGTTAGTCTTTTTCATCCCATGACTTGATGGACATCTGCAATTATCATTTCCAGCCTTATTCATATTTTTTATTTGACTGGAAATATGCATATGAAAAAGGTGAAACAACCTGGCAGCAATCTGCTAAGACTGGAAAATTCATTTGGTCATAGTTGGAGGAGTGAAAGTTTGAAAAAATTACATAAAATATCCTTTAAATAAGGCCCACTGAATTTCATAGCGCTTGCAGCATCACATCAACTACACTAAAAGGGGTCCAGTCATTTCCTGCCATTTATGTTGTCACCTTTAAGACCCATACTTATGTTAATTTGTGGTTAATGCGAGATTCAGACAGTATGCACTATGCTTGTCTTTGGATTTTAGCTCTGGTCAGTTGTGACTGCTCTATCTGCAGTGCACTGCCCTAATAGAAATTCTCTGTGTGCGAAAATAAGTTGTTGTGAATTTTAAAAATAAATGTCTATTTGGACTGGTTGTTAAACCAATTTCTTTGAAGAAAGTCCACATGGCCAAGCTATGTGCAGAACAAATCCTCTGCTAATGCAAAAAGACTGGAGATGTTTTCTTTGGCCCTTTCCTCATGTTGCACTCATTTAGAGTACCCTGGTTTCAATTTTTTTGGTTTTAGGATCAGGAAAACAAGTTGTTTGTTTTTCTGTTTGACGACAGTACAATCTGGGATCATTGAATTCTTACACAACAATATCATCTCAGCCTGAGCCTACCCAAAAAATAAACCTTATGCAAAAGTTCAGATTCAACAAAATTGCAGTGAAGATGTCTATGAATGAACTCAACATAGGAGTTTGAGCCTAAATTAAACACTGTCATATTTCAGCGGGGGGTGTTTCTCAGCCTAATCAAAAGCATCTCAACTGGTTCTGGTGATGATTAAGTCTATCCTGCGTGACTTTGTGCAACTTGCTTCATGTCTGGCCAGGATACACTTCATTTAAGATGATATATTTATAACAGACCAGGGTAAGCATCTCTTCTGACTCAAAGTGACATGAGGAGGAAAATGCGTAGAAAAGCATATGTTTTCATCACAACCGCCTTCAGAGATGCAACTGTGTAAAATGACACCATTTGCCGTCACACTTGATGCCAGTGTTTACTGCCTGTAGTACAAATCTGCTTTTGGTAACCATCTGAACATCTGCATTGGATGAAGCCACTGGCATCAGCTATGGGCGAAGTCCAGCTAAACACATGGAAACTAAGGAGATGAAAAGAGGGGGGCACCTTTATTGGTGAACCAGTGGGGCTGTGAGTGAGAATCAGAGGTGTTGATGTCTTGAGATGTGAGGGTTGTCAACATGGATTAGTATAACATCCAAGCATTTTTACAATATGTTGAGCTTTGCAAGCACATTTGACTGTATAATCGGACTTCCACAGTAATATGACTTTGGGGCTTTGCCTGTCAGTTGGCTGTAATGTATCAGATGAAACACTCACTGTGCATTAATACGCTGATACACTAATGTACTACCCATATTCACCTCTCCAAATAAACAGGTTCCTCAGTGTAGGCTATATACCTAATGTATTTAATTACAGTATCATACTTAAAATCACAGTCTTGCCTGGTGTTAGATAGAGATCTTCATTTCCCGTACTCATGTTTCCTTTTGTCTCACTTAGTGTAGAGTTAAATAAATAATTCTTCGCAATGAAAAGAAAAACAATAATATTCATGCTGAGTCAACAGTTGAAAATAAGGACTTGACACTTGCATATTTTTTTTGATCTGGACAGGTCTTAGAAGTTAACCACAGCAGGCATGCTATTCATACAATCAGTTCACGGTATCCTGCTGAGCAAATCTCCCAGCTCCACAAAGGCCTCTGTTTTTATCCCCTTCCTCATTTAGCTTGATGGCCTGGCCAAGCCCAGAGACCGGCCCAGGGTAAACACAAGTGTAGCGGCTTCAAAGACCTCACACTGGTTAGCACTGGGACTGTGCTAAGCGTTTGGCTAACTGATAAATATGCGAGCGACTTGGACATCAAACATCGGGAGCAAAGGTCTTGAAATTCCAACTGTTTATAATGATTTCTGTTCTCAGTTATATCTTTAATATTGTTTGGATACAAGGAGATTGTGCTTAGTGTCTGTGATGTTTTGTTTTTAAATAAGCTTATAGTTAACAAGCAGAGTGATGGATGTCAATCACTGTTGAAGTATTTGACCACCTTTCTGCATCTCTGTATCTCCGGTAGATGTTGCATGCCCTCAGCAGAAAGGAATGCTTCCTTTTTTCTGATTGTCCACATCTGTCACAACAGATTAGGAAATGGACAACAGAATACCTTTGAGGCTGTGCTCTTGACTCGTAATGCATCACAGCTGTTTAAGACTGACTGCAGCCATTCAACTTTCGGTTCTCCTGAATTTCTCATAGCTTACTGTAAAAACCTGAGGTCATTTCTCATGAAGCACAGTGCTGTGAAGTTGCCATACGCACACAAGAAAGAAAAAAACAAAACAATTTCTGAGCAGCAAGTTTTATTTAAACCAACACAGCACAGCTTGGCATGTGTGCCCCCCAACTGCAGACTTCTAGATTTCACTACTGAATCCACTGACTTATTAGAGCATGTCTACTCTTTTGTAACTTCCAGTCAGTCCCTCACTGCAATTCAACCTTCACCTAAGATTACAGTGATTTATTATCACAACATTACTCCAAAACCATTGGAGATTGAAGCCTCTTTTTTTTTGTTATCGCTGTGGTTTGAAATGGACAAAGGCTGAGTGCCTGGATAAACTCTCAAAACAAAGACGTTTAAAAGTATGAGGCATTTCGCCCCCCCTTCCCGACTGGAGGTTCTCTCTCTGTGGGTGGTTTGGCGAGTGATATTCATATGAGTGAGACCCTCTTGAGACTTTCCTAAGCATAGCTCAGCTGGACCCGGCTCAGACAGGCTGGCCAGCCAAATGAACTGAGGGCAGGGAGGGAGGGTGGCTGCCGGTGTTGCGAGTCCTTCTGTATCTCATTACATCTGACAAACTGCCAGACAACATGCCAAACAGGCCTGAGCTGCAAGAGGTTCAGCATGAATTCTTCTCAGACAAAGCAAAAATCGTGACCTGAAGAGGCACTTTCGGTTTTTGGCTTTTTGAAAAACACTGACTTTAATCATCACTCTAATCAAAATGATGGTCATAGTTATAATCATAAAAAAAAAAGATGATAGTCGGCCTTTTGAATTGTAAGCAAATGTGTTCTGGTTAAAACATGTTGGCTAAGTTCTTCTATAGTTCAATGAGCAAGCAAACTCAGACCTGTAGAAATATTTATGACTATTAAACAGGACAAGACAGGATACCTGACATGCAATACATTCACAGCATCTGCATCTCATATTAAAAACTCACATTCCGCATTTTATGGACCAGTACTTACTGAGTACCTTTTTTTCTTTTCACTTCAGTATCTCAGTTTATAATAGCAATGGCAGGCTGTTGTGAAAGGAAGAACACACTGGATATGAACGCTGGACTTTCCTGGTCATTTCACAAAGTCTCTATTTGACTGAAGCAACAGATACAGTATAGCTTCCTGTTTGTGAATACTAGTGCGACTTATAGCTTAGCTTATACGTATATACAAGCCTGTTTTATATTTGAGAGGGATTCATAAGCCTTAGCTGGTAAACTACTGTATAGAAACTAGTGAACCTGTTGCTGAGGGAAATACAGTAAGAAAATAGACAGTCTACATTTTCTTTATCAATATTCTCACATTCCCAGGGTTTTTCTGCAGCGTCTGGTGCTGGTGTTTAGTCTCTCTGCTGTTTTGTCTGCAGTGCGATGCGTCACCTCCCCACCCCTATAATAAACTCCTGGTCAACAGCAATTTATTCAGTCCCAAGCGAGCACCCAGACACAATCACTTCCCTCCATCACTATGATAACACAATAACACAATATATCTATATTTTTTTTACTGTATATCTCTCTATGAAATCTGCCCCTCGTTTTCCTTATGTTGACACAAACATAGTTGCTGCTTCTTTTTCCCGCGGTACGTTACCCCCACAGTCGGACCCAGCGAGGTGCGTTCAATCAAGCTTAAATCCTGAGCCTTTATCTCGGCCTGTGGAGATTATGAGGTTTGATCGATGTCCAGCTGATGACCTCATTCCACCGCCGCCTCCTCTACACATTCAGGACAAGGGGATTCCCTCTCTATTGTCCACTGGAGCCAGTGATTTAATTCTAGAAAGAAGCTCCAGATCATTGTTTGACCCGAGTTGTAAGCGCGAACAACAGGCATCTGTTATAAAGGTTCACTCTCTCTTTGTCTTGTCTGCCATTTAGTCGGGGCTGAGAGGTTTTTTCAAAAGAGAGCATTAAGCAGGTAATTACAGGTTTTTCTGTATTGCCTCGGGCTCTGGCTAAAGAAAGTCAGATCTGAGCCACAGTATAAACAAACTGTCATGTGTTGTAACGCACAGTGTGTCATCAGCCACAAAGAGTCGAAAGATAAGCGAAGGTAAAGGAGATTAACCTCGACTAAATGGACACAGCTCTCGATGTGACATGCTCAAAGGATTTTGCTAATGTCTCTCCCTGGTCCTATCACATTTATCTGAAATCCAAATTGACTGTCACTCACACATTAGGCCTAAAACTAAAAAAAAAAAACTATAAGCAGAAGTGACAGTTTGCGTTAAGACCTGCCAGTAAATCCACATCACTGACTCAGTGAGTTCTGCAGGTACAGACATGCAGATGTGTCCCAGTCAGAGCCTGAAGAAGATGACACACCACCGACTTGGCCATAACAAAAAGAGAATCACATTGTGGACACAGAGGACACTTAACCACAAGAAATGGTATCATGAAAAGATGAGTCGTGTCCATAATATGCAGATTTTCATCCTCTCCCAATCTTCTCCCCTCTTTCCTCCTGAAACATTCGGTATCTTCTGTTTGGCGCTGAGACAGTAGCGTCTTTGTGTGAGATCCACTCTTGTTAAACTCAGCAGAGGGCCACTCCATTCAGCTAAACCATTCAAAATCCTTTTAACCAGTAAAAAAAAAAAGAAGAAGAAAAAGCCCCTTACGAGACAAAACTCCCACGACTTTGCTATAAGAGTCATTTCTGCCAGGAGTAAACTTGGTGCGTTCTCACTAACAGACACTTAGTCTGGCAGGGGATCCTATTATTACTCATTTTGTAGCTCAGCAGAACTGGAGCCATGTTTGTAAAGTGAAGAGAGCAAATAAATCCTGTGTCAGGTTTCTACTTTGGTGTTTAGTCATCTGAATAATGAACAATGAACGTCTATCTCGTTATAATCTGCAATCTAACCTGAAAGTCTCAGAACAACAGTGTAGACAGTCATCCTGGAAATATTTGCCTATGCAGGACAATGAGGCGAGTGTGCGTAAATCCAACATAAATCTCTGCTCTCATCTCTTTGGAGATCACAGACGCTGACTCACAGCTGCCACTCATGGCAACCGCATGTTATGAAGATGTAACATTGAAGCACGGTGCTTTAAAATCGATTCCCTTATTGTTCTCCGATTTGACGATGCCGTGAAACACTGAACAAAAAAGCTGATTGGACTCTTCTTTCCTCTTACTACTTACAGTTCAGCGTATTTTTTAAATTCACAACAGGTGTAAAGTTAATGGAGTTGCTCAATGACTGATGAGGTGATTGCCAAGGAAGTACAGTGTTTGCACAGGGCTCGATGCGGTTACGCCAAAAACACTGAAGGATGAAATTCCCTCATGCAAATAAAAAAGAAACTAGCGTGCAATATTTCAAAACATCTCATGTAGATTTTTTTTTTCCTCTGTGATTGATTCACAAACTCTCTCTCACATGTAACATGACAAAACAAAGGTCGTCGCTCAGAGCTCGCACTTTGGCAAACGACCAGACATTCACTTCTGAAATAGTTTGTTTTTGAATAGCGCAAAACAGCCCATAATAGCTCCCATTGTTCAACTCAATAATGTTAAAATGGCCAAGAAATTGAAGATCATTAAAAAAAATACAAGGAAGGCATTGTGAAATCCATAGCACAAGGAATTTAAGTCGGTCAGCATGCAATTGTGTTTATAAGGAGTGAGCTGCACACTGACATCTGTTGCTCTTCAGTCTGCAGTCTGCAAACAAGTGCAAGACCACAAACAGAGCACAAAAAAATGCGGAGAAAAATTAGTTTTTAACCACTAACACAAACAAACTGTGCTTTAAAAATATGTAATTGGAAGGTTTACTCTGTGCACCTTGGGTGACGATGTGAAATTTCCACCCTAAGTGCCACCTCAGGCTCTCACAGATAAGATTGAAGTTGTTCAGCTGGTTTTAAATACAGGCAAGCAGAAACCTATTCTTTAGTCTGGGTTAGGGTGGTGTGACATGACCGCTGAAGTAGCTCAAATACAACAGTTTTCCTCCTAAAAACAAAACAAAACCAAGGCACCAGAGGCCACAACAGCAGCAACACTCAAACAAAGTCTGGGAAGGAAATGATGACAGTGTTGCTGCGACTGAGTTTCTAGAGACAATGCAGTCTGAAAACAGAGTCGCACACAGCCTATAGCTGATTCCCCTGAACACTTGGCAAATGCGTGTGTTTTGAAAATGCACCGCACAGCCTCTGTTGGGTTTGACCCACTTTTGTGATACATAGATAATAAACACACTGAAAAATCCAGTTCAGAGCTCTGTGACAGCTCTCCAAACCCCGACTTTGTGACTTAGGCAAATTAGAAATAATTCGCCTCACACAGCTACACAGGGCAGATGTCTGCAATTATTCATCTTTTCTCCATAAATCACAGCAGTTTATTGTTTTAATTTTCTCTGTCTGACTCCTTTGGTGGGGATTTGGCAAAATCACAGCAAGTGAAGCAATGCAATGGGCATGGAGTATTATTCGTCTGCCAGACGTGAACACAGATGACAGCATTGTAAAGATGTGCTGACTTGTTGCAGGCAGGGGAGGGAGCTACTGATGACTATCCCAGCACTCTGAGAGAGAGAGAGATACAGCTGTGACCCTGTAATGCATGCAGCATGTATGTTATAGACTGTGACAGCTTGTGCCTGTTGCTGTCAGTTAGCTGCAGGGTAAAAGATGATAAGCAATATTCCCTATCTTTATGACAATGGACTACATTTGTGCATACAAAAAACCTACCGAGGTTTATCAGCTGAGCTTTTGGTTTAGTCTCTCAGTCTCTTATATAAACAACAATCATAGAAGCAGCCAGCAGCTCATTTTTAAAAGTCTGTTTCCAGCCCAGCAAATCAATGAATGAATAGATAAAGAGGTTAAAAAAATAGCAACTAGTGAATATAAAGGAGTGTTTAGAGGCTAAAGAACTATTCCCATATAAAGTATTGTAAATTTTGGTCGCTCATTAGTTACAAACAAACTGTTAAGTGTTATAATCTGTTAATGTTCACTTTCTGTTTCGCTACTTCACCCAAGTAGCAGCAGAAAAACTAGTGAATGCTGTTTTTTTACAGGCTTGTCTCTCTGCTGTGGATTAAGAAAAGCAAAGTCCAAGAAATTAACTTTTGCTAATCACAGCTGGTTGGCATTTTCTCCGTTTTGCATGAATCGGTGAAAGACCTGCTGAAAGCTCATGCAAAGCACGTTTTTTTTAAGCAACTCTAAACTGGCTTTGCATGAGCTTTGAATAAACTTTGAATACTTCAACAGACAAACAGCACTGCACTACACACATACTATCTGCCCTGAGCCAGATCACCATGTTTACTGTACACTCGATGAGGAAAAAAAAACACCACATGCTGTTGTGAGGTCTTAAGAAGAAAGTGCTTGACCTTGCTGGTGAATGAATGACTCTTGGTTGCCCCTGTCACACAGTAACTAAAATGCAAATACAGAACCCACCAGCATGCTAGTGTTCTGGATTTCGTTTGTTTGTTGAGTGTTTATCCAAGATACAAACTCCTGGTCACGCAACCTCACAGTAATTCAATGATGTAGACTAGAGACTGTGCGGGCTCGTGACGGTACGTTGGTGGGGTAGTAACGGAGGACAGCATCAGTCATGCAATAAGTAAAACAAACAGATGGGGCTGTAAAAGCTGGTCAAACAAATGCTGCAGTGGCTGTGAGCGGAGGACAGAGCGCAGTGGTGGCCATGATGAGCAGCCAAGTTTGGACTTCTTTAAACATCCTTCCTTCCTGCTCTCTGTAAAACTATCACTTATCTGACTGGCAGACCTGGACATATATTACAGGTCTGACTGCTTCGCTCTGTAAAAGGAGAAAGGTTCAATGAATAAAATCCAAAGTGGCGCATTGTGGAGATTCGATGAATAGATCTGAGTTTGCCAAAAAAAGTTCACAGTCTTGCATCAGTCTGATCTTAATCTGTAAATATTTGGCAGATTGGAAAACAGCAGCAGCAGCAGGGACCGGTAAATACAAGTTCAAACGAGGCTAAAATGTTCCCATCTTGCGGCTCACACACACACACACACACACACACACACACACACACTCACTGTCATTAATTAGTTTCTGTTGTGACTAGTTCCTCTCCAGTCATTAGAGACCTGCAGTTTGAACTTCTTAAAGAGCCGCAAAACACTGAACTGGAGAATTTCCATTATGTGCAGCAGATGCAAAGCAGCCAAATAATTTATACACCAAAACACTCTCCACTCGCTGAAGTATGTCTGCCATCCGCATCAATTAAGTCCTGATCAAAGGGCTTCAAGAAGCAAAACAAAAGACAATGTGCCTCTCTCCGTCGCTCTCTTTGTCAGCGTGCGCACACTTGGAAAGCTTGAGATGCTTTGGGCTGTGGAAGTGAAACAGTCCCACCGACTGTGCTCAGGATAACAAAAAAAAGGTTTGGAGAGTGCTGTGACATTAGCTTTGTGCTAAAGACAAGGTTTCATATAAAAAAAAAAGAGAGCACAAAAGATATGCACCAATGATAAAGAGGGGGGAAAAAGACTTAAAGCGTTTGAAATAGATTTCTTTTCTTCTCTAAACCAGACTTGGAACAGACGAGGCTTGTAAAAGTTGAGTGACACATGACTGCCAAAACCACAGAGAGAAACAAAGTCAGAAACTCATGCTCTCAGTTAGTGGGTCAGTGGAGCACTTTAACTCCTCAACCAGAGAGGAGCAGCAGCAGACAACAACACCAATGACAACCAGGAGTAAAGAAAAACAACCTGATGTTACTTTACCATCTTTGCAGGAGTTTGCTCCTCTTATCAGACACAAAGTTTTTTCATTCTTGGCTCTTGATAATCCTCTGCAGACAGCCTCTTCCCTGGGCTCCGAGCCGCCGACAGACTTGCCATGTTCAGCGCATCAACAACAGGAGGCGGCCGAAGTACGTCCACATGACAGTGAGTTGCGTCGGGCGAAGAGTAATCAGAGTCATTTTGCATTCCTCCTGGACTTTCTCACAAGCCTGAGCATTTGGGCTGCAGATTGTCAAGCTGCCTGTTGATTCTCCTCTTTCACTTCTCTTTCGCTTCTCTGGAGTGTTTGGGGGTAAGAGAGAGAGAGAGAGAGAGGAAGGGAGGGAGGGAGGAAGGGAAGGAGGGAAGGGAAGAGTGTCTGAGAGGGGGAGGAGAAAAGCTTTCCCTTTCAGAGGAAATCCCCCTCAAGGCTTTTCAGAGTTTCTTCGTTCGCTCTCTCTCACCCGCTCTCTCTAACACTCGGGCTTTATCACACACCCGACCACACCCACAGTCACAGTCACACTATTCCACAAATGGATACACAAAAGCATGCCAGCCGGTGCAGACACACTCACCGATTGTGTGTGTGTTTGTGTTACTCTATGTACGGTACGACCTCAAACAGTCATGCATGTAAACACACACACACACACATACATACTACATGCGCACGGATGCATGCATACACACTCCTCTCTCCTCTCTGGCCCGGCATCAGAGAGCTGCAGAAATCCAGCCCCTCGTTTGTGGCCCCTTTCTTTCTATTTTAATCACAGGGAGCTTTTTAGAAGGCTAAGTCACTCTTTTCTCCTCTCTCCCTTTTTTCCCCTCGTAGACTTCCACTGTCTGCTCCAGGCTTTCTCATTTCCTTTCTTCAGCAATTGTCTTCCGGCAGACTGCCCAGTCTTTGACTCGTATCAAAGCGGAAGGGCTTCCCTGCAGAGGACCAAGCCAAGCAGCAGGCATGAGAAGAGTGCCGCTATATACCTCCACATTAGGCCAGAGGAATGCAGGGTTACACCCCTCTGGACTTACATTTTTACATCTGGAGTTGGAAGATGTATAGAATAGGAAACTCAAGACCTGAAGAAGAAGATGAAGAAGAAGAAGAAGAAGAGAGGCTGAGGAATTCCTCCAGGAGAAAGACTGACAGGCCGTCGTTTATTTCTGTCGGCTGGAGGCCAGAGAATGAGCGTGAGCGAGGCGGGTTCGACACCCTCGGTCTGTTTCTTCACTCAAATTCCAGAAATGGCACGAGAGGTTCATCGCTTCATTTAGAAAAAGAATGACAGAATATATTTTTCTTTTAATCCAAAGTTTTTATCCAGCAGGTGAAAGTTGGAGCAGCTGGAGATATAAACTCTAAGCCTCCCTCAGTCTCCCAACGCTGCGGTTTCCCACTCTGCAGAAAACTGCAGTCTCTTGAACATTCCTCACATGTTTTTCTTTCACGGCAAGACAGCCATGCTAATTTGTCTTTCACCCTAAACCACGAAAATATGTAGGTGACTTTCTTCACATGTGTTACACTACTCCACCCCCCCCCATTTCTCCTCTTTGTGTCGTTCTCGCCTTCTCCATCATTTCCTTTCTTCAATGCCTCTTTGACAAAGGATCATAACTTGTGGCTTTAATGTGTACAGTTGTTTTCAGAGGGGATTAAGAGAACAGTAAGAAAAACAGCAGGTCCTTCATGAAGCCTCTGCTTTGGTCTTCGTCTGAAACACTCAATATTAGAGATCTTATTACATTTTGGCAAGAGAGAAAAGAGCATACTGAAGCCAAAGAGCTCATTAGTTCATCAACAGTTTACTTATGGTGATATTTATGCCTTAGCTTGCATTTTGACAAAATCTAAATATCACTGACATTTTATCATGGTATAAAGCAGCTATCACAAACATCCAGCAGATGTGGAGGAACGTTCGCTTTTTACAGTCATATTGTGTCATTTCTCCTTCCAGCTCCGACGTATTTCGCAAAAACAATGTTTGGCTCAAATCGACCATTTTTCTCATGCGTATCATTTGCACTCTTTATCTGTGACTCCAGCTGATTTATGAGAATGTGGGGCAGTCGACTTTTCTTTTCTTTCTTTCTTTCTTTTTTTCTTTTCACTCATTGTCAAGGTCTAGACCAGTCCAGGTCGTCCCACCCTCCCTCTCCCCCCTCCAGAAACGTGACGGTGAAGCTGAGGTCGGCCGGGATGAAAGTGGGCCGCAGCGGGCTGACACTGAGTTTTGATCCCTTTCCTTCATGAAAACCAGATGGGCTGTCCATCTAAACTAACAGAGGGGACGGAGGAATGGGGTTGAAGTGGGGGCGGCGGCAGCGGCGGTGGTGGTGGTGGTGGTGGGTATGGTCTGCTCTTGCTCTGCGCTCTGTGAGTCACAGAACGGTCGGAGATTTGATAGGGTGCTGTTAAAAATGCAGACATAAACACTCATAGGAACACAGACGGTGAACCAGACAAACCTAGACGGGGGAAATGTACACAGAGATAGAGGATAGAGGGGCGAGTGCTCTGGAGATGCTGCCAAAGCCAGGAAGTTTGGGAGCACACGCCCACATCGCTTCATTAAGCAGCCGTATAAACACATACGTACGTACGCTGCAATTTTACTTCAATATACTGTAGACATAAACACATAATTCTCACACATACTTGCACGCAAGCAATAAATAACACAATACCCCCCCGACAACTGCGCCTTCCCCCTCCACCCCGCATTTCTAAATTCTTCCCAGTGAGTGGGAGAGACTCCTGAGGCGAGTGAGCAGGACCCCTTTTAGTGTTTACTTCAAGCAGCGCTGGCCTCCCATGTACACTTAGACACAGCAGCCTACAGTCTATAAAGCATGACTCACAGTGAGCGTACACACTAATTGTCATTAAAGGATTAGAAAGCACCAGCTCTTCCTCGGGGCAATCTACCTCCTGCATCACTTCTTGGATCAATTATCTAACTCCATTTGCTCTCTAAGCCCATATTCATTAGGTTTATGTGTCGCGGGTTGTTTTTCATTTAACGCGAGAAAAGAGAGGAGCAGCAGCAGCCTCAGCGCTGGTGATCCGTCGAGTGTGTCCGCTTCTTGGATCAGGCCCAAACACTTCCTGTGGGACATTATTATGTGAAGTCTACTGTCTCGGTGACGAACGTCTGAACAGCTCTCAGCCGCAGTCAGTCACGTCTTGATGGGACGAGATGAAGGGAGGAAGGAGGAGACAAAGGGGTTATCTGTCTCGCGCTTCGTTCTCTTTCCCAGGGAGAGTGACCTTATCAGCAGAGATCTGCTGCTGTGACTGTGACATCATTTCCTGCCTGACCCCAGCCTGTCAAGATTAGGGGGCCCTCAGGCTCGTGCTTTAGACCTTTTGGTTTGTTCTTTCAACAAACAAGGGATAGAAGTCCAGGCTTCTTCCCTGTTAGTATCTGTCTACACCACAGATGTGTTTTTTGTGTATGTGTCAGGTATTTCTGGCTCGCTTGTTAAAGACAGGATTTAAGGCATGTTTGGAGTAGCATGTCACTCTGCGTGGTGCTTGAGCATAAGAACGAAAATAAGGGTCTTGTGAAGATGTTACCTACACAAGAGCATTCCTTCAGGGTCAGTGGGACTCTTTGCATGTGTGTGCTTGTCTCTCACCGTTAGTTCAGGTGCTGCTGAGTGATGCACTGTCACACTAAATGTTCCCAAATGTTCGTTTCCCCCCTGTAATTGTAAATCCATCGGTCTATCGAGTTCTATATATCACGCTCCATTTTTACAGCTAATAAAAGACAGGACAGAGACGCCTTCAACACTTTAAATTGCTTTCCATCTGTCCCAATTTAATAGCTTTTTGTTCCCACTGAGATTTTATAATGAGACATCGCAGTTTAATAGTGAGAGAAGGTCTCGCTGGAACACAAACACGTCCTTTTGTCAGTGTAGACAAAAGGACAAAAAAAAGGTATCTTGCTTTTTAGAAAAGAGAAAAAATAACATTCACTACAGAAAGTCTTTTTAGAGATAGTCACACATTTGATATGCAAAGTGTAATTTAAAAAAACGTTAGCACAAACAAACAGAGCACACCACTCTTCCAGCAGCCAGTGATCTGTATACAGTAGTAAAATACATTATAATCCCTGTTTGCAGAGACTCAGATTCCCCCGTGGTCTTGCTCTCACCACCACAGATAATACTCTCACATCATGTTGTTATTATATCATGAAATCCTGTTGGGGGCAAATCCACAATATGAACTTCAATCCCCCTGTTGGAAAACAATGTGCTTTGCCAATGAATCCCACTCAACTGCAATCTATGGATATAGCCTGGATGTGTCTGTGTGAGAGCTTTGAAGATCAAATGTTGAAGGCAAATGGACCGTGCATGCACTGCAGGAGAGGAATGATGCATTAAAGACTTCCCAAACTGGAAACATATTTGCCATAGCCGGAAAGAACAAAGCATATGTTTTATATATACTTTTAAAAAAAATTTTCCTTAGGGTTTGAGTGGACATTCTAGTAGGTAATTCAGTGGTTTACAGATATCACATCAATTTACAGTAAAGTAATTGAGGACTGTGCAATGATCCTCTAAAGATCGATTGTTTCTTCTGGGACAGTTTGATCCAATTAAATCAAAGACTTTTCCGGCTCTGTGTACAAAAGCTTTGGTTCACATAAAGAAGTAAGCATTTAGATGTTGCAGGGATTATTATCATATGTGAAACTCTCATGGTGGACCCACTGAGCTATTCCACATGTTTTGATTGGTCCATTTCTGTCTTGAAGTGTTTTCCCTGCGAGTCACAGCGCTGAGAGGCTTCAACCCCAGCTGGCCACCGCTGGGTGCTGGTCCAGGGTAGGAAGCAGGTGTGAACAACAGCAGACAAGCCAGAGGAGAAAAGAAATGGCTGCAAGCTGAGACACTATGTGGGAAGCGTGAGACACTTGTTTTAAAAACTTTTGTTTCCCACTTTTTCCCAACAAATGATTCAGAATGAAAGTGTCACTAGTCTTCTGAGGATGTAACGCTCATTACCCAGCAGAAAACAACACTGCTATATTGTAGATGAAAACCAGACAGTTGTTCTCAGTTCCTCTCCACCAGTGGAGCAAAAAATGATAAATTTCACTGGAGGGGTACTGCCAAAGGGAAAACCACATTGTCACCCAAACAAACAAATGAATAAGTCAGGACGTTTTGATATTTTATCAGGCCCAGCTCTAGAGCTGTCGTCATGCAGTCCTGGCAGACAGTAAAATAAAACCTCCAGCCATTCCAGCTGTTCACAAGATGCTTCCAATTCCAGTTTAGTAAATAAATTAGCTCTTTTTGCTGCCTTTTTAAAAATATATATTTTAGAGTTTTCTTAACAAGTCAGTCCAGACAAAAACTCATTGACTTTTGGGCCACATGTGGCATTTAGCTGGCACCTCTGGCTGAGATGTGGTATGGCAAAACGTACTGTATGAGGGCCAAATCGTAACCATATACATGTTGCCATATATTCAACATTGGAGGGAATTTCTCCTCTGGTAAACTTCTTTTATTGAGGTACTTGGCCCAGATAATAGAACATACTTTTGGCCACGTGGTAGGCCTATGACACTGACAAATGTGATGTGGCAAAACACATGAGGGCCACATCATAACCACTTCGGTTTGGCCATACCTTCAGAATTGTGGAGGGAATTTCTATTGTGGGACATTTCTGTAATTGAAGCACTTGCCCAGATGATAGCGTTGACTTTTGGGCTACAGTTGGCATGCAACTGGCCCATGTGGCAATGGGTGGAGTAAATTGCGACACCCTCCGGACCTTTTCATTGTCCCACACTCAATTTCTCGACTGGCTAGCTTTGGGTAAGTGAATTCTAAACATTTTTGAATTTTGTTGAACTAATGATAAGTAATAGCACTTTTATTCACACTATGGTTCCACTAGACCTACATCTTTAGAGGAGGAAACTACTGTAATAGGCCTACGCTATACGGATAACCAAGCAGAACTCCATTTTAATTTAATAAAACGTGTGTGGGCATCTTTTAAAGCTAACCCGATTGCTTACTGTGCTGCTTTTCGGATGAAAATGTTTGATTTAACGTTGATGACCTCTTGACGTGAACGTTATTGCTATGAAATAGTAATTCTTTTTAAATAACATTAACATGTTGGCATAGCTTTCGTACGTTTTGTAAAAATGTTTCATCTTATGAGGTTGCTTATCACACATGTGGCTTAACACAAATACAGTTGCTTTGTTGACTAAAAAGTAACAGTAGCTAAATTAGGCCTATCTGAGTTTTACTTTAGCTTAGTGTAATTGCTCCTGTTACTTACGCAATGTAAAAGTAGAACATGCTAGCATGCGATTAGCTTTGATCTGAAAGTACGATAAAGGCTAAAGTTTTAATTTTTTTAATTTTTTACTTTACTTTTATGTGTCTGAATTATTCTCTACACACTGGCCATTGCAGAAATGATTTCAAAACATGAACGCACATGAGTACTAGTGGTCAAGGTTAGCTTCATGTTAAGAAACAATACACTGCCTGTTTAAATGCTAACCAGTCATTCTGTGTAATAATCACATAAAGCTTTTCCTGCATGGGAAGTCACTGGACTGGGGTAGTGATTAGGATGCCCAGGAAGACGGCACTAAGACGGTGTTTAATGGTTAACTCTCAACTCTGTTTGCCTGTGTAAGCAAAGCTGTCGACACAGTGGTGTTTTGGAAGAGTGGTATATGAAAACAACGCCTGCTGCTGGAACCATGAGAATCAGGGAGACCCAAACATGCAGCTGAGTCACAGATAGACTGCTGTGCTCACACACAATGTTATTTCAGGTGAAGTGGAGGACAACAGGTGTGTGTGTGCGTATGTGTGGGAAAAGAGGAGCTTGGAGGAAAGATGTCCTCATGCTTCTTTCCTCTTTGACTAAAGAGCTTACTGTACAAATACTGTTTTACTACTGAGATGCAATGTTTGGCTCTCACAAGATCCATTAATAAGATGGAAGAAGGCCACAGTGACCAGTATCAACAGCAGATTTATGGTGTAATTCACAGAGTCTGACATGTGAGTAAACATGGGTGTTAATTTAGTTGGGAAAGCCCGAGACAACAACACAACAATGTGTGAGCTTTATTAAATACCACTGAGTCACCACCAGACAGTGTAAATCTGATCCGTCAGCTGTCCCCACCCTCTCTTCCTCTCTCTTTCCCGGTATCTGTCTCATCAAAGGTCTCCTCGGTGTCTCTCGGGATCATTTCTCTCAGACTTCCTCTAACTGCTTCACCTTCGCTGACACTGATCTCTCAGCACTCTTCTCAATCAGCTATTTCCTCTGTCTCCTTTCTTTCCCCCTTTTCTTTTCTTGCCTTCCCTCTTCTGCGTCCCTCACCCTTTGCTTAGTCCATTCTTTAACCCAGATGAACTCAGTGTTTTTTAGCTCTCTTGTCCCTGCTCTTTTCTCCCCCCGTTCTTGCGGTTTTCTTTTTTCAGCAGTAAGCACTCCAGAAGCAGCTGTTGGGAGGTGGCTGCCTTTTTTGACTGGAGCTAATCTTCCTGATTTATCACTTAGTAACTGGAACTTGAACTGGACAAAGTTGTTAATCCTTTTCTGAGACGCTGAGCATGAAAAATTCCTATTTGTGTATCATTACTTTAACCTTTCCCCTCTGTTTTTTGGGTCTCTTTCTTGTCATTTCTCCTCCGTTTGTACTTCAAAAGCACTTTTAATTCAAGTACCAAAACCTAAATTGTTTTTTCCTCGACGTCTTATATAAAGTGTTTACGGTAGTTTCGCTTAATTTCTCCAAGTCTCAGCTGTGCCTGCTTCCTTTGCTTTCTTTGGGTCATGGCTGTGGGTGCAGCAGATGTTTTGGCTAACCATAAAGCCGCACAGCGCTGGACTGACGACCTAAAGGACCAGCCCAATGCACAACAGCAACATGATTTACTCTTCCTGTGATAGAGATCAAGGAACAAAGGCCAGCGCTAAGGGACTGTACGGAAATTATTAGAAGGGGAGAGGCAGGCAGAAATGATTTCCTTGGAAAATAGTTGATAGTTACTGGACGGTCAAGTTGAAGAGACCAGTTTTAACATAAAACCACATCAGGATTTGTTATTTTCCTTCACATTAGGACTTTTAAAATGACAAAATGAGTTTTAGATTGCTGTTGTTTGATTACAGTAATTGGCACCAATACTTTCCTTCTCTACACACTGCAGTGAGTTTTGTTGCAGCCTTATGTTGTCCACATACAGTAAATCTACACTCAACACCCCATAATGACAAAATCTATTAAAAAAAGAAAAACAATATCACAATGACATTGTGGACAAACTCAGAATGTTTGCAATGACACTTGAACTTTAGCTCCACTGCCTCCAATTTCACTTGATCATCTTTGAGATGTTTCTAAATCGGGGTCCGCCTGTGGTAAATAAAACTGATTGGACATGATTTGAAAACGCACACCCCTGTTTATGTAAGGTCTCACAGCTGACAATTCGCATAAGAGCAAAAACCAAGCCATAAGATCAAAGGAGCTGCCTGCAGAGCTCAGGGAAAGCATTGCGTCGAGGCACAGGTTCTGGGGGAAGGCTACAAAAACATTCTGGTGCATTGAAGGTTCCCAAGAGCAGAGCTGCCTCCATAAGTCTTGTAAGATGTAAGGAGTTCAGAACAAACGGGACTCTTTGTGGAGCTGGCTGCCCGGCCAAACTGAGAAATCAAGGGAGAGAGGTGACCACTGGCTCAGCTTCAGAGATCCATCACAGTAGAGAGGCCAGACGGAAACCTCTCCTCAGAGAAAGACACATTAAAGCACCTTAAGGACCCTCGGACTGTGAGAAACAAGATTCTCTGGCTGAAATGCCTGGCGTCATGTTGTGAAAATCAAGCACCAGGCATCACCTGCTGAATAGCATGCCCATGATGAAGCACGGTGGTGGCAGCATCATGCGGTGGAGGTGGTTTGCAGCAGCAGGGAACAGAGGAAAGTACAGAAGTAGAAGCCTGATCCAGGACACTGAGGACATCAGACTGGGGCCAGAAATTCCCCTTCAATCAGGACAATGACCTTAATCTCACAGCCAAGACAACACAGGAGTGGATGAAGGGGAAGTCTCTGAACGTCCTTGAGTGGAACCAGCCACTGTCCGGACTTGAACCCAATCAAACATCCCTGGAAATCGGTGTCATCTGACAGTCCTTGACCAGACAGATCTGAAGAGGAGCTTCAGAGAACAATGGCAGAAAATCTCCAAACCGAGACATGCACATCTTGTCGCGTAATCACTGCCAATGGTGCTTCAACCAAGTACAGAGGAAAGATTTTGAATATTTATGATACTTCAATTTTTCCTTTTTGATGGATTTGCAAAATCTTACTTTGTAATCATGAGTTATTGATTTGAGATGGGGGGAGATCTAACAACTTAAACATATAGCTTCAGCATGACAAAATGTCTCGAAACCGAGTTCTCTACTAAACCACCTAAATGACAAAATCACCAAACAGAAAACTGGTTTCAGTTAAAGTTACAAACAAACTGAGAGAAAGACAGGGAAGCAAAATGAAACTATCTTTATTCCACTTATTTATCCATACCAATAAGTAAGGGGTCTGAATACTTTCTGAATGGGCTGTGTGAACCTGCAGTGTAAATGTTTGACCACCAGGTGTCAGCTTTCGTCAACTGTCTAAATTGTTTTGTGCCTGTAATTTGAGAAGCAAAGATGTAAAGTCACTGTTTCTCAGCAGTATATGCTCTCAGCGCTCTGTTTTACATCTGCATATCATAGCCTGACTTCAAAGTATCTAAAATGAAAAAAAGAGCTGACAGGAAAACCTCCCCTTACAAGGACAAGATGATGCAGTGAAACAAGACTGAACCAAACAAGGAGGACTAATGATAAGTGTTTCCCCTCTGCTGCCAGGTGAAGGCAGTTTTTAACCCTGGCAGGGTAAATTGATCCAGATGGCATGTGGACTCAGCAGTTACGGCCTTATGGCCTCCTCCTCACCTGCTTCCTTGTAAGGCATTATTATCATCATCACAGGACCAGAACGCATCTGGCTGACTTCAAGGTTATCGCATCCGTCTTTACTAGGAGGATTTTTCCAAGTTTGATAAGATCTGTATTTACTCCAGCAGCGTCTCTGGCGGTGGCACGTTGTCGCAAAGGGACGTGATATACACCAAGCTGGTGTGGTGAAGTGTTACAGTGTGTGAGCTTCAAGTCAACAATGAAACTACGATCAAACAGATTAAGGTCTGTAGATATAAAAACATTACACACATTGAAGTCGTCACACATGATGCATTGTGTGTGCGTGTGTGTGTGTGTGTGTGGATACTCAAGTTAGCAGCTGTGTAAGCAAACCACCTGACAGGGACATTAGTGGAAAAGAGCCGAGTCTATAAGCACTTGTTTGGATTGCATACACACACACACACACACACACACACACACACACACACACACACACACACACACACACACACACACACACACACACACACACACACACATGCACAAAGACACAAAAAGGAGCAGATGTGCTCTTAAGGGGACATATAAGATGTATACCCTTTATGCTAAGTGTAATAGTCGGCAGTCAATCCATTATGCAGCGTACATCATCTAACCTTTTAAGATAATGATTGAAAGCTCAATTCTCAAAATGTCGAAAAGTCAAGAACAGCCACCCACTCAATTCCTGACAGATGCTAAAAGCAACCAAAAAAACAAGAAAATAGAAAATAAACAGATGACGAACTGTTTCTCACTGATTTATTTGATGATTACTTAATGTATCCAATAGATTTTAATGTCCCTGCAGGGAAATTAGTCTGCGTGAAGTTATCCTCACATACTATCGTTACTTAACTGTTTTTTTTTTTGTTTTTTTATCTCTCTGGGTTTTACATGTCTGAAAGGATCGAACAACCACAGGTTTCTAACCACCACATGTGTGCATGCATGTGTTGGGTTTTTTTTTTATGGGTTTACGGACACACCTGTCTGTCTGTGCCTGTGTTTGTTCAGGATTGTAAGGCTTTCCGTTCAAAAGCCTTTAAAAGCTTTTATGTGGGAAATGTGACTGTGCATCTGTGGAAATGAAGAAAAACAAACAAAAGAAAACAAGCTAATAATAGAAATTTCAAGATTAATATAGCCTAGTTATTGCATTAAACATGAAGCAAACTGCACAATCCAGTGAGTTATATTTATCCACACAGGCAAAGGTGGAGCTTTTTTAATTCATGATTTTTTGTTGTTGTTGTTTGGGTTCAGATCAGATTTATACACTTTAGAAACAAATCCTGCTTCTGAAAATCGTATTTAACAACTAAAGCACTAAAAAAATCTAGACTCGGGCATCGTCAGACCAGGCAGTGGCCACAGGAAGCTATTTAAAGGTCATGACCTTTTAGTCTCCATGACTCAACATAGTCTAGAAAGAAAACAACAGATTCACTCTCTCACACACACACACACACACACTCACAGTGACCAACAGGTGGGATTCCTTGATGGAGGAGGAAAAGATTCCCAAACAGGAAAGCCAGTGAAACTACATGTGTCTTTGTGCAGGCTGAGAGGCCCACAGGTAGGAAACGTGACCTCTGGGATCAAATGAATGGATTTTACCTCCATAACAAATACATCGACCTACTTTTTTTTGTCCCACTGGCTTTTGTCCACACAAATCCAGCAGAAACAGCTCAATGTCATATCTTACAGCGAGGTCTCTCACACAAAAGCTCCGGTATCAAATTTCTCACTCACACAATATTGCGTATATACGTTTCTTAGATGATGCAAATCTCTCAAACAATGTCCCAGACACGTACACCCAGACACGCACAGACAAATGAAACATAAAAGTAAAAAGAAAGAAAACATAAAAGTAGAAAAGAAAGAAAGAAGATAAAAACAGATGGCCGTGATTCCTCCACAGGATTTGGAAAAGATTTGAAACCTGCGCTGAGACAACTGAGCAGATACAAGCTTCAAAGCGAAGCCTTAGTTAAAAGTTATATCCCAATTAGCTTCACCCGCCATCCTTCGCTGCCATTGAAGATAAACTCAAAAGTAAAATCCAATATCACAAGATTCACTTTTCTTTTTTTTTAAATAATATACTAATTCTATGTCAAAGCATGAGAAGAAAAGCTTTTTTGTGGTGCTCAACTTTGTTCACTGAGGGTGTGACGTGTTTTCATTGGCATCTTGAATAGTTTATTAATATTTTTATAAAAGCAAACAATCAATAATCATTAAATTAACACCAATGAACACATTCTGTCTATCACTTCAGCCTCCCATCGAAGCCACTGCACTAAAGGGTGGCATATTATTGCTTTCAGTAACCACCATGGAGGGTTCGTGCTCCTGGAAGGTGTTCATATGGTGAAAAGGCAAATCTGCAAATTTCTTGTGACCTTAACAGCACCTCGCAGCTGAGGTGTGCATCAAATATTAACACAACCCCTCTGGGCTTAAAGTACAGGAAGGTGTGAGCCTCATCCGTGCAGACGGGCCTGGAGGCACAGGCTTTAGCACACTCCCACACTGTTGCTTTTCACACCTGGAGGCCGAAACAGACAGAAAGTTCTCCGAGATGATCTGAACTGCCTCATCAAACCCCAAATTACCGTCCAATCTCTGCAGTCTATGTTGTAAAATCTTAATTGCAACAGGTTTTACAGCAAAATTTAAAAGAAGAAGAAACGTGGTTTGAGCCTACCTCGTAATGTCACTTGATAACAGTTTTCCGTTTACACATTCAGCTATCAAAGGAGATTCATCCTTGCGCTGCTGTGTGAAATCTGCTCATTGTCACCAGGCAGGACGTTGAAGGACACGCTGCAGCAACATGCCATGTCCTGTGCAACAGGTGTAGCCTTGGAGGAAGGGTTGGAAGAAAAAGAAAGAGGGTGGGCTGGACATGTGTTTTGGAGAGGGAGGGGGGTGGAGTCCATCTATAGACCTGTTCTGCTGGGAATCTGCGGCCATGCTACAGCAAGCCTTGTTTTCTGTGTGAACCATTTATTCATAGGCTTTTTATTCCATGTGTCTATTTTTCAGAGCACTCTGTGATGTTATTGTGACAGGAGTGGAACAAAGGCCATGGTCCAAAAAAACAACTGTGTGCCCTAATTAACTATGAAACCTCCAGCCATTATTTATGAGGCAGCTGCTGCAGGTAAGTAGGGATGCAGGATAACTATCAGTACAGATAATTATCGGCTCGATATTGGCTGATAATTATCGACCAAAATTCACAGTTGAGTCTGATAATGACATGACGAGAGCCAATTATATTTCAAACATTTTCAGTCCGTCACCCTGTTGATTTGAAACAAAAACGAATCCTAATTTTTGAAGAGTTATTCATGTTTTTGTTGTGATTACAATAGTGATGTCGGTAATATTGTTTGGTTAAGTCAGACGCAGAGCTATAATGTTAAAGGGATAGTTCAACATTTTGGCAAATTGGCCCATTGCCATAATGCTTATAGTCATAGCAGTAGCTTCGTTACCTTTATTTGTCAAGCTATTTGCAAGCTATTTTTAGAACAGTGGAGCAGAGCCGTGAGCTGCTCAGAGCTACGCTACGGAGGCTCATGGGATTTCTTGGTTTCCCTCATCAAACTCATCAAATACACAATCCAACAACTCCAAAACGCTCTCGTGGACAAGTTGTGACCTGCACATTCACCACGCTATGAGATGATAACAGAACGTTACGAGACGGAGTTGTTTTCGAGGTAAATTCATGCAAAACCGCTGATCCGCGTTCCCGTCGAGTGCAGTTTTTCGGCAAGCAGTCTCTGCATTTACCTCTAAAACAAATCCGTCTGGTAACGTTCTGTTATTATCTCATAGCGTGGTGAATGTGCAGGTCACAACTTGTCCACGAGAGCGTTTTGGAGTTGTTGGATTGTGTATTTGATGAGTTTGATGAGGGAAACCAAGAAATCCCATTAGCCTCCGTAGCGTAGCTCTGAGCAGCTTGCACCGACAATTAAAGGTAACGAACCTACTGCTATGACTATAGGGATTATGGCAATGGGCCAGTTTGCCAAAAATGTTTACTACATCTTAGCCTTTCTTTCCTAACTTCAGGTGTGTATATAAACTATTAGAGATGTTATCGGTTATCACTATCGGTGGACAAAAAGAGTTTTGGTGCATCAACAAATAAGTTTGAACTCCTCTTTAGAATGATGAAATCAAGAAAAACAGTAAAACAAACTTGAATCTGTGCAACACCAGAAACAAGTGACTGCCCTCATTGGAGGCTCCGCAGAGAGCGCTCTCGCCTTCATAAGAGATCGGCTGGTGATAGAGGTTGCTCGAGGTCACCTCTTTTGAATAAATATAGCTGTGTACTATCTCATGCACAGCCCGACCCTGTTCTCGCTGTGTGCCCAGTGTGCCTGCCTTCCACCCGTCACACACAAAATGGAGCTCTGAATTTGGGTCAAGCAGCCCCAGGAGTTACAAGGCTGTCTTGTTCAGACTGCATCATCATTGCATGGATTATAGTATGTGTTCTGCAACATTTCTCATGATCACAAGTTTCTCTTTACACCGCTGTGGGCTCACACGCTTTGATAACGACGTCACGTAGATTGAACGTGCTGCCGTGTTAAGTATGAGAGGAACCGTACAGGTCGCAATGGAGCTGTTACAAGAGGGACCATAAACACGATTTAAGTGCTTTTATCTAACAAAGATGAGTGTGTAAGAGACACTTGGCCTCCAGATGCATCATTATATCTTGAATGCTTCCAACTAATTTCCATGTTTTCTTTCACTTTGAAAGATGTATTTTGTTTTTTTCTCCCAGACTCTCGCATGTTGTGTTTGGCTTAACTGGAATTTGCTTTGTTTATCACTGTTACATCCGTTTTAAAGCTTGAAAGGGGCAAACTCAAACTCTGATGTAGAAAAACAAATAGTTTCACTTTATATTTCTTAAAGGATAATTACCGTTTTTTACAATCTGGACCTTATTTCTAGCAAAAAATACGATCATTTACTCACCCAGATAACTTTGGTGTCATGAAGTCGTTCCGACGAAATTAGATCCAGCCGAGAGCCGCGTATATCCGTACAATGCGAGTATGGGGCAGCGCAATGCAGCTTCTAAATAACACATTATCCGCCGTGCAACTCGTTCGTTTCACTAATATTTTGTATGATATGCTAGTGCATAGGTTGACCTATAGTACCTCTGACCTGGATCATCTCCGACCGCCGCGCGGCGCGACTTGTTGCTACCGCTAATGCTACGGTTTGTTTCTAAGTACAGTAAGGTAAAGTGAAAATCTCTGAATTACTAATCTCAGAATTCTTATGTATTTTAACATTTTGGATCAGAAAGGCAAATTTGAACTGAATCATTTTGAAAATGCAATTCAAAATTTCAACTAAGTAGCCTTGCCTTAGTGTTTTCTAATGTGTTTTACTTGATTTTGAATAATTCATTTTTTAATGGACTTATTTATTTGCACAATTAAAGAAATACCAGGCAGCAAACTGGAATTTAAAAACAGATTTTGCAGGCGAGATGAATAGAAAAGCCCAGGAGAGCTTATAAGAGAAATAACTGTATGCATAAGGTTAAATAGATTATAAAAATGAATCATCATACTGGAATATTTATTTTATTTCAGACAGAGATGGACTTCAACACAAATTGTTTTCTTTGGATGGAGATTACATATTCAGATGTGGATTTCCTGACTGTGACTTCACATGGCCAACCATCCACTACACTGATCACAGTTTTAGTATTGTGAAGTGTAGAGTGCACTCCATGCAGTCAATGCCTTTCACTTTCAAGTCTGCCTCAGCAGGACTGTGCCTGCTCCTATGGAGAAGATGTTATCACCAGCTTCCTGCTGTGCTGTTCATGCAGAGATGTAGGCCAGTTTAAGTCTCAGCACTAATCCGTCACTCTGCAAGTCTTTAATTATTGACAGTGGTTCAGTGGCCGGCCACGGACCTGATGTGTTTTCACCAAAGTGAGGCCTTTGTTACATCCAGACAATTATGTATAATCAATAGTCAGAGTCTGTTGTACCGCAATGCGAATTCTGAATTGCTTTTGTCAGATTGCTTGTTTGTAAAACAACAGGAATGATGGAGAGTTACGCAAGCAAAGTTAGATTTTCTGTTTATATCTTCTTTGAAAAGGATTTTTCCCCATATTTTAATTATAATAATTAAATCTTATGTAAGATTTTGTCCCATAATGAGATGCATTGTTTTGATGATTCTCTTTATAATGACAAAAAAAAGGTTGAACCACACACAAGTAAATAAGTAAATACTAAATCACCTGTTTTTCGTTTCCTGTGTTTCTAGACAACCATTCTGCTTCCATTTTATTTATAGCATGTTTCGCAGTGTAAAATGCAGTGACAAGCAGCTGGTGGTGATCACAGTCAATCTGACAGCTCAGTGTTCTCAGCTAAATTTACTCTTGCTACCTTTTTCCTCCCAGATAGAGAAGAACTTGCTCGAGGCGTTTGGAGATTTCTAGCAAAATAACTAATGAAAGCCCGAGATTTGAAGTGCTGAAAATAAGGACGCTGATTCAAATCTGCATGTAGCATAAACAGAAACCCTAATGAGGCTAGGTCTTGGTCTTGATCTGCTGCTGCTGCTGCTGCTGCAGGAGCTGTATGGTTCTCCCAGACCCAAGTGAAATATTAGGAATTCAGCGTTTCTTTGTGTTGTCCTTCAGATCTTATTGATGAGATACACTGTGTGTGCTTACCCACACATGA
This sequence comes from Trachurus japonicus, assembly GCF_045865225.1. Taxonomy (NCBI): domain Eukaryota; kingdom Metazoa; phylum Chordata; class Actinopteri; order Carangiformes; family Carangidae; genus Trachurus; species Trachurus japonicus. Next base: position 8,313,663 of record NC_140911.1, read on the forward strand.
CTGCACTCCTCTACTACTCCTTCCTTAGGCTAACTCCGACTTCAAAGATGGTGTATTTTTGGTTAATATGACTCATTTCCTCCTGTCAGCACAGGGGCATACAGTACATTCAAACAGGCATGTTGTCTGAGGCAGGAATACTTTTGTGTGTTGTATGAATGAAAAACGAATCCTGGGCCTTTTGCAGGAAAAACCACAAAATATTTATAGTTTTGCATTCAGTAAAAAATCATCCTGATGTTCCACATAATGTTTAAAATGTGCACCTTTTTATAGCAAAGCATTTCAAGAGAGTACCCCTTGCTCCAATCCTCCTGCAATCCCTCAGTTTAACATCTGAGCGGCTTCATATGAGACATTTCTGTGTTTGCATGAAGTCCGACCACCAGTGTCTTAGATGTTATTAAAAGCCTCACCACAGGCCCAATCAATGCAGACAGTCCTGCTGTGCTCTGTGCCACGGTTGAGAAAAATAACTGGTGCAATATGGTGAGCTGGATGATCAATAACTCCAGTCATCTCACTTAATCCCCTGATGCCAAACACATACAAATTAGCCAGTGAGAGGACCAGCTCATCAGTTGCTGCTCACCTTAACACTGTCGGCAGCTCACCAATAATTCATAAATACATCATTATAGATTAAAAAAATCCCAGATACAACAGACCAAACCAGAACAAGATTTACATGTATACTGTAATTAACAAGAGCATTAACTCTGGCTTCTTGTATAGCGATGCACTTCCTCATACAATCATCCTGCAGTGCCACTACTCTTAAAAAAAAGACCCAACCACATCAGAAACAGTAACTTCTACTACACTTTTTTTATATACTATGTGGAGAGTTCAAGCATAAAACTTTTATGTGCCACTTTTATGTTCCAAAACGAGAAACTTGCACAAAATAATGCATCCGGACAAGCACTATCTCTCTACATGTCAAGTCAGTTTGATTTTTATTTTTATTTATGTAACCCCCAAAACCACAAATCACAGATTTTACCTCAGAAGGCTTCACAATCTCTACAACATGACACTACGCTTCTGTTCTCAGAGCCTCGATTCAGATAAAGAAAACCTCCACAGAACAGTAGTGCGAGAATAAATGGTGACTGGAGATGAAATTTGAAGGGGTTTATCTAAAACGAGAAAACTATTATGACATGAAATACACACCCTGCTGGCAATAAAACTAATTACTAATCCTTCCAAGTTGTGACACATCCCAGTAAATAGATTTAGTATCAAATCATTAAATATTTAATTTGTTTATTTTCCAAAAATGAAACTCTTCATATTTGATGATGTTACTTCGTTGTCGTTGGGGGTAATTTATGCAAATTGAAAAGCTGATTTGGCTTTTGCAAAAATGAATCGAGCAAACTTCAGCACTCGGTTTCACATAAGCACTCTTACTGCAAATTGAAACAGTTGATCCTAAGCTTCTAAAATATGAAAAAATACCAACACACACATACTCATTCATCCCCGTAAACACATACACACACACCCTGATGCAGCCCTGAATGACCCTGTACTTTGTCTGTACTTGTACCACTTCAGTAACACTACCTAAACAATAGTATGAAATTTTAAATGGAAGCTTGTTTTTGATATTCAGCCACTGTGAAGCTGCCTCCGTTGCTTCATCTACTGTACACTTCTGTTCCAGTTGTGTGGGAAAACACAAAAAGTGCTGAAAAGTTGTTTTCGGAGGTCCAGTATTATTCTGGTGTGATTGCAAAGGAGGGAGGGCAGATGGTGAAATCACATCAGGCTGAAAGAAAAATAAGAAGTGCTAAAATGACAGTGAAATCTAGGACGCTGCAAAGGTGTAGCTATAATACATGAGCAATAGCAACCTCTAGTGGAGCTCAGAGTCTGGGTGGGTGGGTAGCAACTTGATGGAAACACTGTGATGGAGATGTTGAAGACTCTGTGTGTGTGTGTGAGTAAGACAGAGGGAAGAGAGAGTGAGAGTATGTGGGTGTTCAGACATGAATTCTATTGTGAAGTCTGCACATACTGTAAAAGTGTGGGTGTGTGCCCCCAGAGCTCAAAAAAGTTTTTAAACACAGAAATGTGGCTGCAAGCGAAGACACTCACTGTATGTGTGTGTGTGTGTGTGTGTGTGAGCACATGTGAGCGTGTGAGTGTGTCTTGCTGTGTTTCTGAATAAAATTTGAATGTATTTGATTTCCATTTACAGTCTTCAGAAAAGAAGATGCTGATGCGCGGCGGTGGTGAAGTGTCGTACCATCAACGCCTCTCAAACGGCGTAAATACAAAACAGCCAAGCTTCAGATGTGAGCGCGAGGTTTTTCTCAGCAGACGCAGCGTTAATTACCGTTTCTGCCATTTACATATGAAGATGTCAAAAAAAAAATCTGCATTCTCCAGTATGCTGCTGTACAGTATGTCACGTTGTGTGTGTGTGTGTGTGTGTGTTTGATCATTGCAGTGCTGCAGCAGAGACAGTGGAGAGTTGGATGATGTCATGATCTCAAGAAAATACAACAATCCACTGCAACAACAAAAGCACAAATACAAACACACGGTGTAATTAATCACAAGGCTGAATGTTTTTTTTTCTTACTGTCACAACCACGTCTGCAAATGCAATCTAAGAGACATTGTGTAAACTAAAGGAAGTCCCTCTCTGGTTGAATTGCTCACAACTCATGGCTCAGTCTCAGGCTGTAAACTGTGATAAGGGTCCACGAGAAGATATTGCTTTATTTTAAGGGGTCACTGAGGTCGGGGACGATGGGGTGTTGCTGTCTCAGATAGTTTTGGTTGCCAGTTCTTCATCCCAGATATGTCAAGAAGAGAAGGTCTGGGCTCAGGAAAAAAAAATAACCCAATAAAAAGTACAGAGGGATATTGTTAGCGTAACTAACTACAGTAGCTTTAAAATAGACACGTGGATGAGGATGTTCATGTTTATATACGCTTGGCTTCATAAGTGTTGCACAGAGCTGTAACACTGTGTTGCATCTATAACAGCAGCGAAACCGAGTATAACCCACAGACAATATATAAATAAAACAATATAGTGTAAGATCACACTTACTGAAAGTTTTTATAAAAGTCATGTGATTGTTTATGATAAAGTATGTAACTTCACTTCTATTTGAATATCATAACAATATGTCACCTTAAAATGAAGACGTGACCTCATGAGAAGAAAAGGAAAACAACAGATAGAATTACATTGATGATTGAGTCCCTGGGTAGAAAAGAAGCTAAATTGGGACACCAAGTCATCAATATGTGGGCCTTAATTAGACAGAGATGATCACAAGTTAATTGTTAGAAATGATCTTCTCAGACAGTGACATCCACCTACCTGGCTGGGACAAAAAAAGCCCCTCCTTATTATAAAAGCCCACATTTTCTATTATGCAAATAAGTTTGTCAAATCAACATGTATTATTTGTGCTTCACCAGAGTATCTTTTTACAGAAACGCATTTATTCAGACTCGCATCAAAGTCAAACCAACACACACACACACACAAAGGATCAATCAAACACAGTTCATGTTATTCTCTGAAGCTTGTACACTTCACCTGCCAGCAGGCGACGGGGTAAAAACCCTCATTATGCAGATTGTAGTAAGAGAGAGTCGCGTGTTATCACTTCATACTGAGAATATTGCCCGTGAGTTTTACTTGGGGTGAAGATGACAGTGAAGAGCACGGTGGTTTTGTTTTGTTGTGGTTAAAATGTCTTGGTTGTAAATCGTGTGTGTTTTCTTCAGTGGTCAGATTAAAACAGAAGAAGGCACATGTTCGTTAATTAGCTACAGCAACCTAATCATATCCTCAACATGAAATATTAATTAAGCCTTTTATTTTGCAGGTTGTAAAAAATATTTCAACACATTTTACACTCATGATGTTGAATTGTGCAATGTTTCTGTCATAATTACAGTACATGCCTGCTTGAAGACAAGCAGAGAAAAACTATCCGATAAATATCATTATCATTATACTAGCTAGCTAACCATATCCTAAAAATGGTTAAAAAAAACAAAACACGACAGGGTGACTGGAAACACTAAACCAGGTGAAACCAACTCTGAGTACTGACAAAGATACACAAGCATTTGACTGTAAAAATGCTAATTCAGTTAGCATGCTTAGCTCTTCAACAGAAGCCTTTCCTCTCATTAAGAGATAGTTTACTAAGATGAATGTATGTGTGTGTGTGGGTGTGTGTGTGAGTCACTCGTTAGCATACAACAAAATTGAATGGGGCCTATTTTTTTTCCTCTTTTTTACTGTGGTAAAAAATGTGAAAGTCTTGAGTTTTACCAGAGACCTTGTATCATACAAAAAAAAAAAAAAAACAGGAATGAAGGAAACTGCAAATTCATTCCAGCAGCACAAAAAACCCACACTGTTTTGAGTTGACATTTACACATTTCTTACTCCCTTTGTTACACAATGGAAATAGATTTTCTAAGTTGCATTTTTCCCCCCGTATCCAAATAAAGTCCGAAACATCTCCTTGTTACAATAGTGAACCACAAGTGTGTTTGTGTAATCCTGTTTTGCTTAATCTCTTGACCCCTCGATGTTTCTGTGACACACACAATGACAGCTCATACTGAAAAAGAAACTAAAACAGATTGTGTGTCTGTATGTCTTCTGTCATTGTGAAGGACAGATATCTGGGAATTAACATGAATTACATAAAAACAAAATATGAGCTGCAGAATTTGTTTTTGACAGAGGAAAGTGTTGGTTTCTAGTCAGGCTTTGGCTTGTTTTGTATGTAGGTGTTTCAGAGAAAGAGTGTCTGTGTTTATGAATGTGAGAGACAAGAGTCCAAGGTTCGGTCCTCAGTGATAATCACAGTCCCTCTGGTGTTAGTTCTCCCATACGGGCAAAGTAACAAACAGATACAGATACACAACACTGCAAAAGCAGGATGGGGATTTTAGTATAAAATAAGTTGTAGTAAACGTTGTCGCTGTGAGAACATAAAGCAAAAAAAAAAAAAAAAGTAATTGTCTCTTAAGAGTTTTGATTCTCACTGTTAATGTGGTTATTTCACTTTCACTTAACTGGATTTGGCTCATTTGCATTAGACGCACAGTTGGGGAAACCCTCAGGGATACAGCAGCTTTCAACATTTTGTAAAAAAACAGAGGAAAAGATGCCTGAGGAGAGATGGAAAGATAAAGACACAGAGATACACAAGCATAGTATATGCACACACACACACACACACACACACACACACACACACACACACACACACACACACACACACACACACACACACACACACACACACACACACACACACACACACACACACACACACATCGACACAAACACAGACTCTGTTTCGCACAACATTAAAGGATATCAAGTTGGCACAAACATGAAAAGCACAAACCTCAGAAGCTAATCCAGCACAGACATGTTATGTAATGAGTATGTTTAAAACTTCTGCTGGGATCCCACACAGACTCAAAGAGACAGTCCCATTGAGCTCAGTAATATCACCAACATCACATGGACCATATTCATTCACTACAATACTGTTAATCTGCTATTTAATCAGGTGTCAGTGAGGAAAACAAATAGTCCTTATGTCATTTTCATTTTTCCTTCTGAATCGGATGTAAATCAAAAGAAATATTTCATATGGAGAGAGTTTGTCATTAAAAGTCGCATCATCTCCATCTGCAGCCTGAACCATATGTTATGTTATACTGCAGCTTCTTTTCATTAAGGGTAGAAATCTGCTCAGAGTTGTTTACAAGTTGCAGTTTGTGCTAAGATACTGATTGCATTACATTTATGTGGCAGATGCTGTTTTCCAAATTTTCCAAAGCAACTTGAATTTGTATATTTCTTTAAAAAAAAAACTTTTGCACTGTTCTTGCATTTCAGCTTCTTGCATAAGACGACACAAACTTGTGGACTGGAGGAGAACATGAACATGACATGAACCCTGTGCGCTCAGCGACCACCTCAGCTCCGGCCTGCAGGGACTGTAAGTCCTACACAATGTCCTCAGAAGTACAGTGGTACGAGATTTTGTGTGTGTGTGTGGGTGATTAAGCGTTGCCGAACATGGCATATGTCCAAGCTTATTAACACATGCAAGGTCATGCATGATGTCGGTGACATGATAACAGACATGTCATGCTATACCTTAGCACCGTGTTTGGCATGACATGACATGTTGTTTTACATTTATTAGATATCCCTGCAGCACTTTGCCTTCAAATTGTTATTCTTAGGCTTTTAATAAATCATTAGAAAATCCACACTGAGAGTCACTTGGAATAAAATAACTGCAGTCTCACATCTTCTTCATCTTTATATATTCTGTAGCAAAAAAAGGCATAGAGACACTTTGCATGAATGTACCAACTGTTTCCAATGCCTTGTAGGCCTGAATAATGTATTAATGCACTAGTGCAGAACAGATGCATTGTAGCCTATATATTTATAATACATAACAGACCGTTCAGAGAATGAACTGGCAGCTGGTGCTGGTTTTCCCAGCAGAGTCGTCTTTGGCAAATCCACATTCATGTGGATTTTCTCCCAGTTTTTTTTCCTCAAAGACAGTCAGTTATCCTGCGTGTTTATATAGTATTTTCTATATTATGTGTAAAGCTTTTGGGTTTGTGTGCAGTAGATAGTTTTTCACATCTAGTTCCCGTCTCCTGTTGAATATGTCAGATCCTCAGGAAAAGGTCAGCCACTGGTCAGACCAGAATTTTTATCACACAAACACCAAACACATGCTCCACTTGAACTCAATTATGCTATTTGCATATCTTTATTTTGAAATATGGTCAACAAACTGGACAGTATTGTCATTCTCTGGTCTAAATCCCTGTCAGTAATCCTCTGAATCACCATCTACAAATAATCAAGTGTCAAAAAACATCAAGTCACTTCCCGTATGGAGGCATTCAAAACAGCATTCAGTTTAGTGTTGCACTTTAGCAGCCCAATGCTAATCCATCAGTCTCAATGTTTGTCACAAAGCTGCTTCTGTTCCCATTTGGCTGATTTCATCCCTCCGCCCCCAACTCTTAATGTCCATGCTAGCATTAAGGAACCATCTGTGGCTGTGTTTCATTGGCCCCTGGCTCAAGGCTTTGGTTTTTAAATAGAAGCAATGGATGCGTTTGCCCCCAAAAAGGAGCACGGTCAGGCTTTGGGAGGGTTTGTGCAGATTTACACTCTAAAAACACAAACAAACGAAAAAAGGAAAAAACAGAAAAGAGTGTAAAAACTGTTCTTTCTAAAAAAAGAAAACAAGTGAGCTTCACTTTGCCGTGACCAGCTACAGCTCTATTACATCCACAACCTTTCAATACATAAGTCAACACAGATTTCTGCTTCTGCAAAATGTCAGAAAAACAAAACGTTCAAGCCCGATCAAGCTCCGGCTGCACAGAGCCGGTATTTACATTCATTTGGTACCTTTGTGATATTACTGGGAGGGAATGCGGGCTACAAAAACAAACACAAACACACACACACACACACACACACACACACCGTCGGATGAATGGTTTTACATTCAGATAACTTCCATTTCACCTTGTCTCATTACTGACAAGGGAGCCATTGCCATGCAGTTACCATATTTATGTGCTTTCAATCAGGTGGAGGCTGTGGTGAGCAGAGGTTGTGCTTTGGGAGAGCCAGCAGCTGAAATCTTTAAACAGTGAATGTAGGTGCTTAAATGAACTCAGAATTGACCTGTGTGTGTGTGTGCAAGAGAGAAAGAGCTGAGGATTGAGGATATACAGTTGGCGAGATGGTGTGTGGGAGTAAGAACTCAAGGACAGAGGAGGAAGAAAAGAAATCAAGGTCAAAACTCAACAACAACATAGAATAACATTACATTATTCCATATGACACGGCCCTGACGTGATTTGTCGGTCGTGTTTTTCAGGTACCATTTAACTGTAAGTGCTTCTTTTCTCTCGGACGCATTCATCTTGTTTGTGCGTACCGCTACAGTGTTTACGCTTGTGTTGCAGACGGTGCACACGTGTGCGGAGGCATCTGTCTGGGCTTCGAGCCACCGATCATGTGACGTCTTGTGCCTGACGATGAACAATAGGAAGAGAGACACAAGCTCGAGAAGGAAGAGAAGAGAAGAGAAAGAAAGCAGTTTGCTCTTGGTTGAGTGAGAGGCAGGACATTTTTCTGACATTTCTTCTGATGACATTTCCACCCTGACGGAGAGAGAAAAGCAAATACAGGGAGAGGAGAAAGGAAGCAAACGTAGAAACAAAACAATGCAGCAGCGTTTCGCCTCCACATGTGTGTGTGTGTCTGTGTCTCCTGATGGACTTTGGTAGCCGGTCTTCCTCTGCAAGAAAATAATTGGTGTGACCTCTGGAAGTCTAACACAGATCAATTAACTTTGTTTTTGTGTCAGACTTGTCTTGTTGCCGTCTGACTGAGGCAAAGGTCAGGAGAGGCAGCTGATTGTGCAGGTAGAAAGCCATTCAGCGCTGCAGTTGCGGGGTGTAGGTGGTGCGACTGAGCAGCAGGTGAAAGTAAAAAGGGTTTTCATTTTGAAGCGAATGGGGAACGCGCTGATGGTGGGGGCACGGAAAGTAATTTACAGATGCACACAGATACAGCCGGAAGATGAATTGTGCAATATGTTGCTGTAAGAAATAGAACTGGGAGTTAGAAGTGACATCTCAACACAAGCAGAAATCAGCCACGTTAAAGATGGTGGGGAATTCTCATTTATGTGTTGGCTGGGATACAAATGGCTGCGAGTGTGCTGTAATAAAAAAAAGAAAAGAGAAAAAAAAAGCAATATTTATCAACTGTTTGTTTCCGTTTGCTCTGATTCACTGAGACTGAACTACACAGGCCGGGAGATTTAATTCATTTAATTCTTAATCTGTGTGGGATAAAGAATCCAGATCACAATTCATTATAATACACCGTATCATTACAATTATATTTAGAGCAAATCCTGCAGGTTATTTATAAGCGGGGCAATGTAATATGATAATTCCCAGAGCACTCATCTGATTGCACAAAGATAAAAGTTCTCCATTCGCTGACATGTAAAAATTCCTGCAGTACAATGCAGTTCTGATTGCGTAGAAAGCCGAGACCTGTTTTTTTTTTTGTCTGAGGCAGCAACTGCCCATCGGACATCATCAGCCAACGGCTTCTCCCAATGGCCCCATAAACTCCCCTGTGCTCCTGTCACTGGCTTCAAGCTTCATTTGGCGGCATTCAGTCCAGGGCCCAGAGAGAGAGTCATGGAAAGAAGCCTGGCTAAAACCAGAATCAACGTCTGCACGCTCCTGCTGTGACCTCCTGTCAAATCCTGAGCTCTGGAAAAGGCTCAGCCACTGTATCAGCTGAGTGCTTCGGAAAATCTAAATCTGTAATTATCTGTTTTGGAAAAAAAAGAGAAAAAACTCAATGTTTTTGCTTTATTGTTTTTGATATGTGTCAAAATTTGGCTTCTTCACGCGACAGGCTACATTTGAGCAAGTAGGTAAATGAGTTGTAATTTCTCTCCTTTTACATAGTAATTGTGATATTATTTTACTGTAGTTACCTTCATAATGCCGGTAGTAATTACCCATTAATGCAGTGTTGTTCTTTAGTAATAGTTGAGATATTTCAAGGCAATTAGTTAGTATTTACTCTGTAGTTACCATCATTTTTACCAGTTTTAGTTACCTTGTAATTTCTTTCTTTTAACTTGTAATTACACAGTAAATACACAGTAATTAGGGGGCTGTAAAAGAAAGGGTTACCATATATGTGTCAAAATCTGGCTTCTTCATGTGACAGGCTACATTTGAGCAGCGCAGTACGAACGGCTTTAAGAGCTATAGGCGCGGGCAGCACTCTTCACATGAACAACCACTCAGACATTTCCTTTGAATTCTCTCACTTCGTCCTTGTTGAGTCATTAATCGCACTGTTTGTTTTCTTTGTGTGCAGAATCGTGCATTCAGTCAGCAGCAGTGTGCATTTTTTTTTTTTTTTTTTTACCAGGATGCCAGGAACAGACACGTGTTCTTGAGGGGGGACGTTTTCAGCCACAGCATGGCTCTGTGGACCCACACAATGCTGGTCTGTCACTGGGTCAGTGAGTTCACCTCTGAAGCTGCTCCACTAGCAAATCAGATGGATTTCAGTGAGATTTAGTGCGGGAACGTTCATGTCCTTGGTTTACAAGCAAAATCTCCACTATGTTCTCAGCTCTACTTGACAGGTTGGTATCAACAAAGCCCCATATAGCCACTAGCAAACTATAGAGTCTGTGCAACCTTGGAAAAAATGAAGGTTTACACACATTTACACAAAGACAATCACATTTTGATTGGTAATTTATTTGCAAAAAAAAGCTGCATAAATCTCCTGCTCACATTTACGATTAATATATAACCATTTATTTTGTGCCATGTCCCATATACCCTACACCAGGATTTACAAGTGTAAATCAGTGTAAAAACAGACTGTTGTGGTTGCAGATATTTTTATTTTAAATCAGAAGATGTTCTGCAGCTTCTTTGTGTGGGAGTCAGCAGCTACTGTATTGAGGCAGCTGGTCCTGGGGGATAAAATAATAATGACAGTTTCTAATAGTAGGGGTTGTATTACAGTAGATGATGTGAACACAGCCTTCCTGGTATATTGTTAGTTAGAGCATCAGATTATGAACCTATATGCATATAAAACACAATCAACGGCAACAACAACACACGTTATTTGGGGTATTTGAACCACACACACCCAGAATAGACGTATTTGCCATCGTTTTTTAAAATGCAGCACTCGAGGTGACAATAGATCACATAAGGAGGGATCATTTTTAGAGCTCGTTTGTATCACATTTGCGAGGTGTTGACAGGGTAATATATAGCACTAGGATCCCACATAGACCATACAGTGTGATGTGTACCTTTTACGTACGTTGTGAAAATGTATTATGTGCTATTAACGCTGTTACCGTCAGACTGCTTATTATTATATGCAGTGAGAAATACTCAAAGGATGGTCGTTTTTCTTTAAGGCTGTTTGGTATAGGCGTCGTGCAGCAGCAGAGCACTAGATGTCTCTTGTGGTGTTTTTATATCGCACACTGACTCCCACGTGGGGATGCTATTGAATAATGATGGTGCACGATGGAACTGATTTTTACAGTAAATCAACGAAACACAACACTGTTTAATGAACGATCACATTTCATTTTCAACTTTTATAGAATTAGCGCTGCAGTGCGGTGTCCTATAGCAATTAGCAATATATCCCACCCTCACCTGTTACAAAAAACAAACAGAGGTGGTTTCAATCCCACCTGTTAAATTGGCCTGATGGTTGATTACATTGACCACATCCTCTCTCCATAATGCAGGAAGCTCTAATTTTGAAATCCAATTACCTCTGAGCAAAACAACACCGACTGACAGACGGTAACATTTAGCAGAGGCAGACAGGTGCATCAGTGGTGTGTGTGTGTGTGTGTATATTAGTGTAAGTGTGCGTTTATATGCACGTGTTTGCACATATGTGTGCTCATGGGTGTGTTTGACTTGTAAATTGTGCAGCACTCGCTTCCTGTTGACTTTTATAAAGCATTCAGCCGTGTCAGCGCTGAAATGAGTGATCTGACAGGAGGGCAGGTGTGTGGCAGGGACAGATGCTCCACTGTGGACAGTCATGACATTATATCAGAGTGTGCAGGTGGAAAAAGTCAACAAATGGAATACATTTCTCTCTCTGCAGTGCACACGTTTCATTTATTGTCACCTCAGAGTGCTGCACTTTAAAAAATGTGGCAAATAAGTCAATTATCAGAAATTGCCTGTGTTTGTGTGAAGTCATCATGTTATTAAAACTAATTAAAGCATGGTTTTAGCTGAAAACTGAGGTTAATCTTTCAGAATAGAGCCTTTGTAAATGTTTTTTTTTTTTTGTCTAATCAAAGTGATTGTATTCTGGAGGAAAACAATCTGTCCCCGAATTTAAATCAGGTTGAGCTGACGGTCTCGTGGTGGAATTTGCCACATTTGTCTCTAACAAACAAAAAGACGACAAACTGACTGACTAATTTTCAAGAAACTGTGACAACGATTTGATTAGCGCATGATTTTTTAGGAACAGCTTGTGCAGCTACCAATCATATAATTTGGTTATAGGGACATAATATATTCACACATAAACACACACTTCGTCGATCCACAGAAAGTTAATCTGCTGGAGTTATTTTTGTTGGTTGCACAAAGCAAAAACATTTCGAGGCATCACTTTGGGTTCTGGGAAACTGGGACTGACACTTTTGCATGTGCTGACATTTTATGGTCTAAACAACTGACTGTGTGGATATAATAATAATATAATATTACAACTCTCCGCCCGCTACCTGCTCTTCTTTGTCAGTGCCAGTGTCCAACTGAATGGAAACTGTAAACTGGTTAAGATGAAGCTGAGCCCTTTCTGTTTTGTTTTTTTTTACCTCAGGAGTCAGAGCTCAGCACACGGTGACACAAAGAATAAAACAACAACTGCCCTTCAACTTCTGGTTTCTTCTGGTTAATGAGCTGCCAGGCCTGTTCTTACACCTCACGCGGTTAATCAATGTTGTCAGGGACGTTGATGAGCAGGTGCAGACATAATGCATAAACAGTTACTATTTCTTTAATTAGTCCAGGGCCACAGTCAGAGCCGTGTTCATGCACCGGAGTGAAAGGTCCCTCCCTCTCTCTGTGAAATGCTCCGGATTTTTGAAACTTTATGTCCTTCTTTTCTTAAGAGGAAGCAGTTTGCTAAACGGCTTTGATTGTGCGTGTGTGTGTGTGTGTGCATGTGTGTGTGTGTGTGTGTGTGAGAGAGAGATAGAGGGAGAGAGAGAGAGACCATCTGTTTATCAGCTGCACCATCACATGTCTCACTGCTCTGCCTCAGTCGTTCTCTGTCCTTCATTTCCATCCATTAATGAATTGCAAATAAATGCATATTTACCTCTGGTGCTTATTTGGAATATGAATGACTTCCACGCCGCTCTGGCCATTAAGATAAATGAGTTAAAATGTAAATGAATGTTTTTATGTATGTGTTTATGAGGTGTAATAGACACCACAATTACTCACTATCTTGTAAAGCAAATGCCGCGGGGACGCTCTGATAGACGCCTATTAAGGTGTTTGATTACTTGTGATTGCTTGTGCTCTCACCGCACAAACACACACACACAGACACACACGTACACAAACACAAAACTCACCACCACCCCTTCTAATTAAGCAGGTAATCCTCTCTCATATTCCCTTCTCACACGGCACAGATGCTGCTGAAAGTGTCCGGGACCAAACAGCAAAGACCAGAGAACTCAAGGTGTAAATGTCCAAACAGATGTTAATTTATTAACAAACTCAATTCAAAAGAACATCAAAAGTATAATAATGAAAATACAAAAATAATCACTCTAAATGAGGGCCCTAATAATTTAAACTGAGGTCAACTTAAACAAACAGCAACTTAACTCAACATAACTGACCTCACAAATGGCACACTAGGTAGGGCTTATATAGACAATGGCTAGCCGACAGACAATAGGTGGGGGAAGACAAACAACCTATCACACTCATAATACCATCAAAACATAATATAAACAAAGACTACAAAGTAGTAACCTAAACATACTAAATATAAACACTCAATTGAGAAGATTTAGAGTTCTTAAGTTTATGTGATAATTTAACTAAATCTCAAAGAAAAGGCAGCCTCCCCGCTGGCACCTCCAAGTTGGCCTCTTCCAATCACTGTCCCCACTTCCATAAGAGGCCACCTTGGATGGCGCCGCCTCCTTTCAGGTCTGGGGAGCTGCAACAAGACACACACATGGTGAGGTGAGCGAACTCAAACAAAGAGAATGTAAATCAACAGAATGTCAATCAAAATGCGTGCACTCAAATTAATCAACACCTGCCAATAAACGTGATTTTGAAAAGAACTAAATGTGTGTCATTATTTCAAAGAAAAGGCAAAACAAACTCAACTTAAAGGTGGTCACCATGTGTGGCCACCACACACTCCCCCTCCTCTGGATTCTCACTGAGGCAACGGGACAGGTAGTCTGCTGTAGCATTCATCTTGCCGGGGATGTGATGGACCTCAAACTGGTAGGGCTGCATGGCTAGGTACCAGCGTGTTATGCGGCTGTTGGCATCCTTCATCTTCTGAAGCCACTTCAGGGCCTTGTGGTCCGTCTCCAGGACAAACTCCCTCCCAAGCAGATAATATTTAAGGGAATCCAGGGCCCACTTAACTGCCAGGCATTCCTTCTCCACTGTCGAATAACGCCTTTCTCGTGGATACAGCTTCCTGCTGATGAACGCCACAGGGCGACGATCGTCTGGAAGGCCCTGAAGCAGTACTGCACCCAGCCCTCTGTCTGAAGCATCAGTCTGCAGAATAAACTGCTTTTCAAAGTCAGGGCAGTGCAGCAATGTCTCACCACCCAGTGCTTGCTGAATATCCATGAAGGCGTTCTTCGCTTCCTCAGTCCAGCGCAGCTGATTTGGATGTCGTGGGCTGACCATATCTGTAAGCACAGCAGCTCGAGCAGAGTAATTAGGTATAAACCTATGGTACCAACCTGCCATGCCAATGAATGACCTCAGCTGGGTTCTGGTCTGGGGCAAGGGGCAGGATCGAATAGCCTCCACCTTCTGCACTTGGGGCTTGATGACACCACTCCCAATGACATAGCCGAGGTACTCCACCTCTGCTCTGGCCAGCATACATTTTCCTGGATTTATGGTTAATCCTGCTTTGCTCAGACACTCAAAAACAGATTTGAGATGTTTCACATGTTCCTCCCAAGAATGACTGTAAACAACAACATCGTCCAAATAAGCAGAAGCAAAATGTGACAGGCCAAACAGTACCTTATCCATGAGCCTTTGGAAGGTCGCTGGAGCCCCATGCAATCCGAAAGGCATAACAGTGAAATGGAAGAGTCCCCATGGAGTCCGGAAAGCGGTCAGCTCACGACACTGCTGTGACAAAGGGACCTGCCAGTAGCCTTTAGAGAGGTCAATAGTGGTTAGGTATTTGGCCTTGCCCAACCTCTCTATGAGGTCATCAATGCGAGGAGTTGGATACGAGTCAAACTTAGAGATGGTGTTTAAATACCTAAAGTCCATACAAAATCTCATGGTGCCATCCTTTTTGGGTACCAGAACAATAGGGTTACACCACTCACTCTGGGAGACCTCAATAATCCCCATGGACAGCATCAGATCAATCTCTTAAGTGGATCAAGCAGGCGTTCTGGGATTCGATAGCTCATACGTCTGATTGACGCACCCTCTTTAAGTGTAATATGATGCTGAATGACATCTGTGCGGCCTGGGTCGGCTTGAAAGACATCAGGTGCACACAGAGCTCTCACCTGTGATTGCTGCACTTCAGATAAATGTCCAAGGTCAGCTGACGAGGGACCCGACACTGGCAGATACTGCTCCTCCTCCTCCTCCTCATCCAATACCTCTCTGATGAGGAGCACAGTAGACGCCTCCCCCGGCCGAGGGACCCACTCCTTTAGCAGGTTGACATGCAGGGTCCGAGTAGGGCGACTGTGACCTGGGGTAGAGATTTTATAGGTGGTAGAGCCAAGTTTTTTAATTACCTCGAAGGGTCCTTGCCACTTGGCCAATAGCTTGCTCTCCTTAGTGGGTAACATCACCAACACTTTCTGGCCAGGGTCAAAACCCCTCTCTCGAGCCGTTCGGTCATACCAGGTCCTCTGTTGATGCTGTGCAGCGGCCATGTTTTCCCGGGCCAGAGCAGTCATTTTGTCCAGCTTCTCCCTCATCTGGAGAACATATGATACAACATTAACAGGTTCTTTACTCCCTTTATCCCCCTCCCATATTTCTTTTAGCAGGGTTAAAGGGCCCCTGACCTCATGACCAAAAAGAAGTTCAAATGGTGAGAAGCCAGTCGAGGCTTGTGGCACTTCTCTATATGCGAACATGAGATAAGGGAGCCACTGGTCCCAGTCTGAGCCTGTGTCGTTCACGAACTTACGGAGCATCTGCTTCAATGTTTGATTAAACCGTTCTGTGAGGCCGTCTGTCTGTGGGTGATAGGGTGTCGTCCTCAAACCTCTGATACCCAGAAGCTGGTACACATCCTTCAGCAATCTGGACATGAAGTTGGAGCCCCGGTCAGTCAGTATCTCCTGGGGAAAGCCAACCCTTGAAAAAAACTGCACCAAGCACAATGCAATTGGTTTAGCTTTGACAGTCTTTAGTGGAAACACTTCAGGGTATTTAGTGGCATAATCTGTTATGACCAACATAAATCTGTTTCCTGCCTTGCTCTTCTCCACCGGGCCCACAATGTCCATTCCCAGGCGTTCAAATGGTGTACCAATTATTGGAAGAGGTTGGAGGGGCACTTTACTGGGAAACTTAGCTGATGTCTGTTGGCACTCTGGACAGCTCCTACAGAACTGTGCCACATCTTTCTGTAGGCCTGGCCAGTGAAAGTAGCGCTGGATCCTCGCTATGGTCTTATGCTTCCCCAGGTGGCCAGCCCAAGGAATTGAATGACCCAGAGTGAGGATTGTGTCTCTGGCCACTTTTGGAACCATCAGCTGTCTAACTGACTTGTAGCAGCGGTAAAGGATGCCATTCTCTAGAACATAGCCTCCAGTGCTAGGCTTGTCCCTTCCAACCCCGCTGCTCCCTCTGACCTCCTGCAGAAACCCAGCTAGGCTTGTATCCTGCTGCTGCAGCTGTCCTATATTCTCTGGGAGCTTAACACCTAGTGGTAAGTCAGGGGAAACACAGGGCTCCACTGCTGTGTGCCTGAACTTCTCCTGGCGCCTCTGCCGGCGAGATTTACAAGGTTTACTGGGACCTGATTGGATTTCCGCATCATAGAATGGTAGAGTATTTAAAGTTTGCACCATCTCATCTGATTGTTTTGCCTGGGCCCGTGTCAGAGCTACATTACAGGGCTGCACTGGGTGGATCAAATCCAGAAGAACAGGCAAATCATGGCCAAGTACTACAGGAAACGGAAGATTATCTGTGACCCCAACACTCAGCAAATAAGTATTTCCTTGCACTTTCACATATACATTTGCTGTAGGGTACGGTTTTTCATCTCCATGAACACAACAGATGGAAACTGTCTCAGTAGTACAAATGACATGATCAGGAACATAATGACGATGCACCAGAGTTTGTGTGCTTCCTGTGTCAATGAGTGCTTTAAGATTCTGCCCATTTATCTCAACTGAGGTCACTCTCAGGGGCTGTTGAGCTCTCATGTCAGGTCCACATTTCTGTCTTGGTACATAGCACATCTGTGTCAACTTTACTGAATTTTGAGGGCACCTTGGTTTTGTGTGACCCTCTTGACCACATAAGTAGCAGATGAGGGGTTTAAAGTTCTTTGGGTTAAAGTTCTTTGAGTTAACATTGGAAACTGTTTGATTCTCCCTTACAGGAGGCTTACCAACAGGCAGTGCTGCCCCTGAGGTGTACTGATCCAAGCCTGGTTTTGGGATGTATTTAGTTGGCTTCCAGGATCTGTAGGCCCAGGACTGGTTCTTTGGACGTGCTGCCACAAACACGTCAGCCAAGGAGGCGGCCTTAGCTGCAGTCTGAGGATCCTGTTCTTTAATCCAGACCTGGAGCTCGGGAGACAACATTCGTAAATACTGCTCAAGAATAACAGTTTCACCAATTTCTTCAATCGTTTTGTTTTTTGGTTGTACCCACTTCACATAAAGTTCTTTCAGTCTTACATACAGTTCCTTTGGCGTTTCCTCAGGCTCCACCTGAAGAGCTCGGAACCTCTGTCGATAAGTTTCTGGGTTAATATCATATTTCTTGAGAATCACAGCCTTCACTTCCTCATAATCAAGGCTTTCATTGACATCCATATGAACATATGCACTCCTGGCTTTACCTGTTAGCAGTGGAATCAGTTGAAAAGCCCACTCTGACCTTGGCCACTGACAAGCAACTGCTATTCTTTCAAAGGTGATAAGGAAATGTTCAATATCATCTGAATCAGATAATTTTTGAAGTTTGGGTTCCCTAAAGAACCGAGACTGACCTTGTGTGGCTCCAGATTGCTGAACAGTTGCTGGAAGAGAAGCAGTCGGAGCCTGGATAGCAGGATTTGCATCTACCTGACGAGGTGTTAATGGAGCAGGTTGAGACACAGAGGCAGTCCGTGTCTGCACCTCTAGCTGGAGGAGACTGAACTGGTGTTGCAAAGACTTAAACCTTTCATCCTGCCGGGCCACCTCTTTGTTCCATTGGGCTTCCCGTTCTGTCTGCTGTCCCATGTATGCCTGCAGAATGCTCGCCAGATCTCCAATGGTAGGTTCGCTGCCCTCTTCTGCCTCGTCAGACACCCCACCAGTAGCTCCCTGCTCATCTCCCTCATAGTTTGATTGCTTCTCCATTTCCAGCTGCTGTCCTCGGCCACCACCTGCTCTGCTTACTCTCCCTCCTCTTCCTCTCATCCTTCAACTTCCAGAAAAAAAAATGGAAGGAAGGGGCAAAACGAGAAAAAAAAAACATGGAGAGGAACAAAGAAAAAAATACACCTGGTTCTCCACTGAATGATCCCACCACTGCCACCAAATGTCCGGGACCAAACAGCAAAGACCAGAGAACTCAAGGTGTAAATGTCCAAACAGATGTTAATTTATTAACAAACTCAATTCAAAAGAACATCAAAAGTATAATAATGAAAATACAAAAATAATCACTCTAAATGAGGGCCCTAATAACTTAAACTGAGGTCAACTTAAACAAACAGCAACTTAACTCAACATAACTGACCTCACAAATGACACACTAGGTAGGGCTTATATAGACAATGGCTAGCCGACAGACAATAGGTGGGGGAAGACAAACAACCTATCACACTCATAATACCATCAAAACATAATATAAACAAAGACTACAAAGTAGTAACCTAAACATACTAAATATAAACACTCAATTGAGAAGATTTAGAGTTCTTAAGTTTATGTGATAATTTAACTAAATCTCAAAGAAAAGGCAGCCTCCCCGCTGGCACCTCCAAGTTGGCCTCTTCCAATCACTGTCCCCACTTCCATAAGAGGCCACCTTGGATGGCGCCGCCTCCTTTCAGGTCTGGGGAGCTGCAACAAGACACACACATGGTGAGGTGAGCGAACTCAAACAAAGAGAATGTAAATCAACAGAATGTCAATCAAAATGCGTGCACTCAAATTAATCAACACCTGCCAATAAACGTGATTTTGAAAAGAACTAAATGTGTGTCATTATTTCAAAGAAAAGGCAAAACAAACTCAACTTAAAGGTGGTCACCATGTGTGGCCACCACAGAAAGACACAGAGAAGAGCCGCTTTGATTCAAATGCACGAGTTGGGCTTATCTGCAGGCTTGGTGTTGCAGCAGACATGATCAGAATACACGCCGCGCCGCCTGTCATGCATTGTGGGTTCAAGTGGGGATCTAGAGGGCTTTTGCCATCAGACTCCCTCCTTTAGAGTCTCTCTCCCTGCTGCAATGCAACGTAGGAAGACAACAGAGATGCCAGCAAACATATTTTTAAAAAAAGATCATGAAAGGCTCAGGAACAGAGCCGGTCGGTTTCTAGCACCTCCAGCCCCGCGGTGTGCAGGTCCTCTCCCTCTCTCCTGGAAGAAGAGAAGTGTTGGGTGAACAGTATATCAGCAGGACTCACTTCATTACCAGTGCAGTTCAAAAACTGCTGCCGCAAAGTACTCGAAGGGAGGTCTGATGGAAGACTGATCAATGAGCAACAGCTCTGCTTCGCTTTGGAGAAAAGTGGGAGCTGTAGTCTGCAGGAATTGATTGAGAGAAAGAGAGAGAGAGAGAAAGGAAGAGCAAGAGAGAGACATTGTTTTTGAATGGATCCACACACAGTGTACATCTGCATTCCTGCCCTCCGAACCCAGGGCTGACAGCTTTTACTGCAGGTCTTTGTTAGACTCGTTTTAAATGCGCTCCCAACAAATAACACCAATTCAAAGCACCGACTTTTGTACTTCAACTTCAGGCAAACTGAAATCGGTCACAGACAGAGCTCAGGAGAGTTATGAATGGGGTTAGTCTCACGTCTGCTGTGTGTGTGTGTGAGTGTGAGAGACAGAGAGAAAGAGAGAAAGAGAGAGAGAGAGCTCTTGTATGACCAGGCTTTATTGAACATCAAGGTAAATGTTGACATTTCAAGGAATACTTGTGTTTTCTCCACGGCTTTCACCTCCTGGCGATCAAACATGACAGGTGGAAGCCAACCTGTAATAAAGCAATAACCCTGTGGTTATAACTCTCCTCCTCTTCCTCCTCCTGCTGCTGCTGCTGCTGCTGCATTAGCTGGACCGAATCTTGTTTGATGTCTTCTTCTTTTTTGTTTGTTAGTTTGTGGATGTAATTACTTTGCGACACCGATCTGATCATATCTTCTTCGGTCTGTGTTTTCGAGCTGAACTGGGATTGACTGACAGACGGGATGAAGCAGGGTTTGTTTGGAAGTGTTTGGCCTAGTTAGGAGACACAGTGAGCTGTCCATGGTGCTGAATCCATCTCACATCTCACAAGTCTTTGACTCTTTCCACTTCCACCTCGGCCGTGAGCTTTATCGACAGCACATGCAGAGACTCCATAGAGGGTGACGGTATGAATTACGTTTCCCGGCACAGAAAGAGCAGTCTGATCAGAACAGATGGGCAGATCCGCAGTGTTATTTTGTATTCATTATCGTCGCCCGTCTCTCTTAATGTGAGACAACAATCATCACATCTTGTAGAAGAAAAAAACTGGACTCAGTACATGTTTTTTTTTCTTTTCTCTCTCTCTCGCTCTCTCTTTCTCAGTCGGGTTTATTCCATAAATTCTGCTTTTGCTGCACTGGAAAATAAGCCTCAAGTTTTCAAAGCAATACTGAGATAAAACAGAACATTTACAGACTTCTCTCTCTCAGGGATCAAAGTGTCTCCGTGTTTCATTATTTTGTTCGGTTTACCTCTTTAATCATGTTGCATTTTTTGCTTAATGTTTTCAATACCTGTAGATTTTTGCATATTTTTGTGCATTTTTTTCCCTACACTTTGGTTTCCATTCATTGCAGTCTTGTATGAATCCTTATTGAAATTCTCTTGAACCATGCTTTGTTGTGTGAAGATCAAGTATGCATTCATTTTATTTTATCTCGTCAGGTTACATCATTGTCGAAGTGTATGGTCTTGGGTCTGGATATGAATGAGTGTTTATTTCGATCACAGCATCAAAATTTCAACAGAACAAATTCAAGGTAGTAACAAATACTATACAGCTGGTCGAAAAGGGTTGCGGCTGAAGCAAAGCTTATAGCTGCCGCACCCTAATAATGATAAAGTGAATTTAAATACAGTATAATGAAAAACACAGTTAGTGTCCGTTTACACTGTTCAGCATGATGTGTAATGTCTCCTGAGCTTCAAGTCTGAGAAAAATGTATCACATGACTGTGACCAAAATCACTCCTTATTCAGAGTCTTCAGCATACACTGCGTTTTTATTGTCCACCACATTATGTAAGCGTCCAAACAGGCTTCCAAAATGTAAATGTACTGAGTAAACCACTGAGCATCTATTATATAAGGAGAAGTGAGGGTGAGGTAGTTGAATGAGGGACTTATCCTGGACACAGCCATGGTCATTTAATAGGCAATGAGATTATATTAGGCTCCTGGTTGCATTATGGGAACTGTAGGATCGGCTCTGTCTGTTTTTGACCCATAACAGAGACCGAAATGTGGTGGACTACAGATAAATCAGGCAAGTTGTTCATTTATTGTCTTGTTGTACAGAGGGAAACTGAAGACAGTGGATGGAAAGAACACAACATCTGAATGTTTAGTGACACAGTTAATGTGATGGTAACCGTGTAAAGAGCTGAAACTCAAAATGAACTGGTTTGAAGTCAAGTGAACGCAGATATCTGAAGAGAATGACTGGTAGCCTAAATACACTGAAGCCTTTCACTTGTGATTTGCCATCTCTCTCTCCCTCTCTCCCTCTCTCCTCCTCCCCCTCTCCACCTCTCTCTCTCTCTCTCTCTGTAGAGTTTGTTGCTGGTTGCAGCAGCAGTGTCAGTGGCTCAGTATCTACCCCGGCTCTGCTGGCAGCCTGACGGACAGAGGCAGTGCTCCTCTCTCTCTTTCTCTCTCTATCCACCGACCTACCTGTCTCTCTCTCTGTCTCTCCGTCTGTCTGCTTCTGTGCGTCGTCTTTAAACGCATCTCTAGGTGTTAACACATAGACACACAGGGCTCGGTAATGGAGACCACCACTTCCACCACCACCACCACCGTGCACCGGGGCTTTTGCTTCCCGCTCCGCCGCCGGAGACGCGCAAACTGAACCGGGACAAATAAGGCGTCAAAGGACAAATACCGGTTCTCTACGGGGGAAACACCGACGCTGCTGCCGCTGCTGCCGCTGCTGCTGCTGCTGCTGCCGTGACGCTCCCTGTGTCTTCTTCTTTACTTCCTCCTCTATCAACACGTCTTCTCAAACAGATGCTCTGCTCGGGAAGTTACGCACAAAACACGGATACATCCTCCAAGTCGTCTTCTTCCAATTTCCAGGAGACGAGGCGTGCTGCTCACCCTGAGGTAAACACACTACACACACAGATGCGGACACACACATTTCCATACACAGACACACACAAAAACACATAGGCTACATAACATGCATAGACTAAAACTGTTGAATTGCTGGGTGATGTTTGTGTCTCGCAGCCTACGCGTTGCCCACTTGCACGCGTGCAGCTGTTTGTGTTGTGTTGTGTTGCGTGTGAGTGTGTGTGTGTGTTTTACATATTAAGTCAGATCTGTCAGACAGGAGTGAACATTTCGTCCGAAGTGGGTGGGGAGGTGACTCATGCTGATTCAAACGCTGTTTTTGGACTCAGTACTTCCACTGCGCCTTTGCAGGTTTTAAAGATATCCCATAGGCTATAACGGGGTTCTGCTTCTTGAGCCTTTCTCCGGCGCTCCGGTACAGGACGTGCATGGGTCCGCCTGTGTGTGTGTGTGTGTGTGTGTGTGTGTGTGTGTGTGTGTGTGTGTATGTGTGTGCATGAACAGAAAAAAAAACAACAGTGGGCGATCTGTCTGTGTGATGTTGTGCTGTGTGTCTGAAATGATGCAGCTCCTCCTCCGCGCTTTTCTCAGCAATATCATTTTTGACAGGTCAGAGAGAAACGCGTAATGGAGGTTTTTTTTTTTTTTTTTTTTTTTTTTGGAGTCTTTGGGTGGTATGTGTGTGGCTACTGGCCGGCTGACATTTGAGGCTTGTCAGCTTTGGTTAATGACATGCTAATCACAGACTACAGGATTAGTTCCCTGCATGTGGAGGTAAATGAAAGACAGGAGGGGAGAAAGTAGGAGTAAATATGAGCTGGAAAGCTGCTGTGCCAGGGTGATGTTGGCATTTACCAAGATATGGTGTCTACAGTTGAATATTTTTACTCACATACTGAGGCAGCAGACTGTATATTATAAGATATTTTAGGGGGAGGGAGGCCGTCGTCAGAGTTTAATGCATTTTACAGCTGTACTGTATTTTCTACATTGCCTATTTATGATGTCTGACTGCAGACCTGAGGAATAAGAGCTTGCTCTCCTCCACCACAGTGTCAGGTGGCCCTGAGGAGGCTGACTGTCTCTATTCACTGTTAAACATCAAGAGCCATCGTTTCATTGGGTGAAAACACTCCAAACTAGACGCTCTTCACAATCATGAACGAAGTGGGGTTTGTTGTTTTGTGTTGTTTTTTATTTACACTGAAAAGAGACGAGCAGAACTGGCATCTGTTTTCTTATTTTTTTTATTTATTTTTTTTGTAGCAGATGCAAAGTTAGTTTTCTGTAAATAATGATAAATCTGTTGTGGGGGTCTCTCAAACAGCCGTCAAGTGCCCAGTGGAGCATCCCAACATTTAGCCCTGTTTCCAGAGATGACGATTTAGCTCCGACTCCCCAGTCCCATATTTACAAGGTCAATTACTCCACAAACTCAAATGAATCACCCGCCCAGCTCCGTCCACTCAGCAGCACTCACTGTCCCACAGCATGGATGAGCAGGGAGGGGGGAGGGAGGGAGGGGCATCTCAGAAAACTGAGGATGTGAGGCGTTGTTCTTCTTTCTTCATCATCTTCTCTGCAAAAATCTCGACCAAACACTGTATAAATAATCAGAAGAATCTGGCCGATCTGTGTTTGGCTCTTCACAGGAAGCTGTATTTCCAGATCCTGCTGCGCTCAGCCGGGGCCTAACAGTCAAGATAAATCAATAGTATTTTTCCCAACAGTTTAATCAAATTAAGTCGAGTGCTGCCCCCGCTGCACAGATGACACAAGACAAGTTGTAGTCGCTTGATGTACTACAGTACAACAACAACGTGCGCGGATCCTTTAGTAGGTTGCAGTGTCTTTCATTCCATCAAATTAACAATGGATTTAGGTCTAGCTACCCTTTTAGCACAGCTTTTTGAGTGACCTGAAAAGCAGCCTAACTGCTGCGTTAGTGGCCTCAATTTGCTTCAACTGCAAAAAAAAAAGCTCTCTTATGCACTGTCACACACTCTACCTCTCTCTCCCTCCTGCTAGTATGCACTCACTCAAACTGTGTCTCATCGCATCTCATCACTCTCAGCAGCACTCTGCCCTCTCTGCTTGTCACACACATACACACACACACACACATACACGTACACGTACATGCACATGCACACACTCAAAGAAGCATACCAGCCCACAGCCATGTTGGGTATTATTTGATATAAAAATACAAAAAAAAAAGCTGTGATCTTTGCACTCAGCTCTCATATGCATCCTCCTGTGCCTCAGTTTTACATTTTTGTGGGTATATTTATTTGGTTTGTATGTTCGTTTGTTGACACTGCACTGAGTTGTTGTCACCTACTGTACGCTGCTACAACCTCTGTAAACTTAGAAAAAGGTTATCTCTTTATCTAAGGCTGTTATGAATGAATGAATGAATGTCTGTTCTGACTCTCATTGTGTGGGACAGAACGACAGAAAGAGAAAATCTAAACCACAGCGGTATTTCAAGGGCAGGTCATTTCTATTTTCTCTGTTTGCGCAGCAGCTACGTATATTGCAAAGGGCCATTTATAATGTATAGCGCAGTCCTGTATTAAATATCTGCAGAGTCGGAGGTGTGTATTCCACTGCTCAGTCAGTCAGAGCGGGTGGGGGGCAAGATTACACCACATTGCATCAATGGAGAGATGAAGGGAATAAGGGGGAAAATGAGAAAAATACCTTCCTGCTTGTGTTTCTGCAGAAAGTTTGCTGCCTGTTGTCTTTATTTGGAGAGAGTGTATGTGTGTGTGGCTCAGTAATGATTAATATTTAACCGGATGCTTTAATGTTACTGCAGTAAATACGAGTTACAGTGCCGATGCCTCCCACAAAAGGTTAAAAGACAAAAAAAATTGTGATGTCACCGTCGCTGGAGTTTTCAAGGATGAGAACATAAAAGGATGTCGCACGTATCAACAGACTCGACTCTGAAGCTGCAGAAACAGATAAAGTAGCAGTGGAAGTCTATATTTAAATGGCCTCACTAGAGAGATAAGATGTTGTTATCCCCCCTCCTCGCCCCCCCAGTAGGGAAATTGCGCCTGGAGAATGAAGCAAAGCTTTTATAGCCTACCACTGTGTCCTTTTATACTTGTTTCTCAAATCGAGCATTTTAGAGATTGATCACAGCTTCAAAATCTATTTACAATATTGTTATGTGTTGTTTTGGATGAAGAATGTGCGTCTGCTTTGATATGAAAGCACACACAAAAAAACGGCATCACATTTATTTATTTACCCTCCACACAGCAGTCGTTGGCAGGTACAATCAGCTATGTCAAAACTGAATAATTGACACCAAGAGGATTTCAAACAATCACCTGTTTGCCAAGGAAACGATTCCGAGCTGCTGGTGGGATGTTGTTGGACAACAGATAAATATTCCTTATTATCAGATAATTGAGATGCTAGAAAAGCAACAGGATACTGTACTGTCGGCAAACTGGGATCAACGCTCAGCAAAGACTCCAAAGTCACCGTCGGTAATTTGTTTTAGGGAAACTGCAGTGATTGCCATGAAAGATAATTGAAATGAATGAGAGCAATGTTTGTCATTCAAATTCATGTCCTGGCAGAAATCTCACCCATCTGCTGATTAGTGAATATGACACCAACATTCACTAAATAGTGTGTGTGATTATAGGAAATGTCAGTGTTGTCAGTGCTGCTGCTGCTGAACCTCCTTCCTGTTTTTTTGTGTGTGTGTTGTTTTGCTCACTTTTTTCCTCCCCGGCTCGCTCTTACGTCAGACGTCCACATTTCACTTGTCATGAAATTTGCTGATTCTGTTTTTGCTTAAAACCAAACACTTGGAAAGAGGTCACACACCCCCACCCCCACTCTCCTTCTCCTAACCCTCCTTCCCTCCCTCTCTCTTTCTCTCCTCCACCCACTTTTCCTCCAGAAATCAAAGCTGAGCGGTACATGTATCGCTGACATGACATAAGACTCTTTTGACATCAATTAAAGCCTCCTCCACTTGTCCAAAAAAACCCGAGAATCTCCACTCTAATTAAACCGTACGTCTCACTTCCCCCCCAGAGGCTGCAGGCTGAGGAGTGGGTGCCAAACCATCTTTCCACCTGCCCTGCAGCTAATGGCCGTGCTAGCTGGTCTGTGCTGGGATACGAGGTGTTGGCAGAGGTTCAGGCTGGCGACAGGAGGGGGTGGGGGCTGTTGTACTTCTGCACACAACATGACGTGCTACTATGGTCTGTGTGACACCAGGAAGCGCTCATTAACACAGCAAAGAACAGTTTGTGTTTTTGCACCGTGGGGATGTATCACAATTCACAACCCACTTGTCAAAATACAGGAATCTGCTAACTCCTGGTTTATTGGGGATATTTTTGAATGAAATTATTAAATATATTTACTATACTATTTATTTATATTTACTATAAAGAGACCCAGAGGAGTTTGCTTTTGGTTATGAAAGAGTCTCATATTAATGTGGATGAATCTATGTTACCCACGCTTGTTAATGGGTCCATTTTTGATAAATATATGGTTTTGTCTTTATAGTTATTTTGTTATTATATTTAGTGGTCGGCTCGCCCAGCATTTCAGTTTCCTGGGAATAACGCCACCGGATCGCCGTTTACGGTCGGAACTACGACGGTATCTGATCGTCTTCGAACCTTCGACTTTCATTCTTGATGAATGAAAACATTCTTGGCAAATGTTTTCGCTTTCCTCCGTCTTGCGCCGGTCCAAGAATTTCACCGTGCGCGCGGAGGCTCATGGGAAATGTAGTGTGAAAACAGTATCGGCAAAGTCTGGTAGGTCTTAGAGTTTTTACTCAATCCCTGCTTTATTTTTGTTATGTTTTTGTTGTGTCTTTATTGTATTTTGTCAACTATTGATGGATACTTCTGTGAGGCGAGGAGTTTGTTCAGGAGAGGAGCTTCTTTCATTAAAATCAGAGCAAGTCTGGAGGACACCACAGCAGCCTGTTCCAGCTGAGATGAAGAGGTGCTTTCATGGTTTACCGTGCTGTTGTAGCAAAGGTGGAGGCTTGGAGGTGGTAGATGTAGCTACTGTAGGTCCTTTCTGCCGTCAGCCATCATGGGAAATATCAACTTTCTGCCCAGCAAGAGTGATGAAGAGCTGGAGATGTTGGTGAAGACTCAGGAAGTCTTGGCAACAGCTGAAATTCCATGGGAAAATCTCCATGAAGTCGTTGACTAAACATCCTGAGGCATTTTTGATAATATCAGGAGACTTCAGTCATGTTTCTCTGATGGATTCACTGGGGGATGTGGTGGAGAGATGCACACTGAAGATGGTAGAGGCCTGTCTGAACAACTCCATGACGCCTTGATGGACCAGTGGTGGACGGCTCCTCTCTCTTTGTTGTAGGATGGAGAGATATAGACTAGATTAGAAGATCCTTTGTACCCACAGCCATCAGGATTTTTAAATCTTCTGCAAATGGTAGATGAGCTGACAGACAAATGAATTTCCCTTTGGGGATTAATAAAGTCATTCATATCGTATCCGTACCCACTCCTACTTAAAGCGAGACTCTGCACTGTATGGGAACTTGGCATTTAAACTCAGTGAACTGGAGGCTGAACGGTTGACATGATAATATTTAGTTTGAATAGCACGGCGGCACACTAATGCTAATCGGCACCATATGAGAGCACTGGTCAGACATGGTAAAAGGCACCGTGTGCAAAGTTTGCATACTGATTTGCCAAATGTTTATCTCTTGCCTGTTTAAAATGCGCGTCATGTTTCCAAACAAGCATCCGCAGAAAGAAACATTCCTCATACGGCGGCTCCTGCATATTTTTTCTATTCTGCAAAGGCTTAAACTCTGTGGAACCCCAAGGATAATTATGCACTTTTCAAAGCTTTGCTAATGACCACGTCAAGTTGTGCAAAAAAAACCAAAAAACACCCACCTAAGGTCAACAAGGGTACGCCTGAGAGAAATTAAAATGATTCTAAAGGGTTTTTATTTCATTTTCAATGCCAGCTGCAGAACAAAAGCGTGATTTTGTTTTCTGTGTTTATGTATGTGTGTGTGTGTGTCTTTATTTCCATATTTGATGACCCAGCTTAGAAGAATATCTAGTGATCAGTCAGCCACTGCACCAGGAGACATCTGCTCGCTACATCTCAGTCGAGTCCCCTCTTGGCACTGTAACTGTAACGGGGGAGCGCACACATCCAGACTCCACAAATGGGAAAGTGATTACGATGCGCGTGTCAGGTGTTTACACTGTTTTGTGGAGACAAGCGCCATCCATCTGACGGCGCTTAACGCGATCAACGGACCGAATGCCCGGAAGAAAGTCGCAAGTTTTTAGTCGTGTGTGTGTGTGTAGTCAACCTGGATTCACTTCCTGTGTGCTAGAGCTGAGATTCTGCTGTTTTCCATCGAAGCTCTGGGGACTTTTTTCCTCCTCAGCTGTTCTGGCAGAGAAAGAGAGTGAAAGAGAGAGAGAGAGGATCTGTCTTCTTCTATGTGCTGATTACCTGGCTGTAACCTAACAAAGTGTGAGAGCGAACCGTGCCATGACTGAAGGATGCCAATGGAGTGTGAAATGCTGTTAGGATGGATTCGTGTCTCTTGTGTCTCCATGTATAGACTGTATACCTGCTGTTCTCTCTGTGCATCTGTATAAGCTGCATGTGAATAATGACCGACTGTAACGCAGACGTGCCTTTGAAGTGTTGTAAGAATTGTTTTTTTCTGTCTACTAGGCTGAAATGATTTCCCTTCAGTCCCCGCCATTAAATGTTGAACAACGACTTTTTTTTTCTTTTTATTAAAAAGCAGACTCATCTATGTATCCAGGCACATTTCAGTCACTGGTGAAACATTTTAAGCTTGTGCTGCCTGGCTCTGACTCACCAGAGGTAGGCTGCTGTGGTGGGTATAAGCCTGACATTGGGCGCCTATTTCAGGCGGCGTTCTCCTCCCTCTCTGCTTCCCGTTACCATTTGTTACCATTTCCAAAATCCCCCCCCTTTCACTACTGGAAACAACAACCTCTGGGCGAGCAACCTACACACTGACAAAGTGAAGTGTTGATGGAGCTTTCGGTTGACGAACACTTTCGTCTGTTTTTGTGGCATTTTAATGACTTGCACCGCCTGAGATGCTTGTTATACGTATAAAGAAATGCAGCCAAGTCCCAACGTTTGTCCCCAATAGCAGAACGATAATGGCTGCAGCGCCGACAAATCTCTGTGGAGAAACAGGTCTGGCCATGCGGGACTTGTTACTGTCTTAGCTCTCCTTGGCTGGAGGACTGGAGCAACTCTGCTGCTTCTGTTAAACTCCAGTGTGACACATTTGCTTTAACTGTTGAGCTGAACTCAACACAAGCCTTTCTGGGGCATCCCAAAAAACAAAAACGTTACAGCGCCCACCACATCCTATAGTTTCAAATCCTCTCAATCCTCCTCAAAATGCTCCGAAAAGATATTTTTGAATAAAGTATTTGTCTCAGTCTTCAATGTTTTGCAAAGTGAAGGATATTTTATACTGCAAATATTTTCCATAATAGATGGAATGGAAGACAAATATGTGATTATGAGGATTTGTTTATGCAAATCGTGCGATCGTTTTTGTTCCAACTCACATAATAAAGGCTTTTGAGATTAAGACGAAGAGATGGGACAATAAAATTAGAAGAAACTATATCAGTGTTCAACATCAGTGTTGTGATGAATTAGATAACACACCAAGTAGAGCTGCTCTACTTTGTATTGTACATACATTTATGCCCAATCTTTCTTTTTTGCTGCATCAGTTTTCCCTCCTTCACCCTAATCCTTCCTCCCACCACCAGTCAAGCCATCCTCTCCACTGAGCCACCTAATAACAAGGCTGTTCCACACTCAGGCAGGCATTAAGATGCAGACCCCCTTCTCTCCTGCTCTTTCTCAATGGCCTTAATCCTTTCCTCCTCTCTGCTATGAATGATAGCCTCAGCAACTAGCCCTCTGTCTCTGGCAGGCACAGGCACAGGGCGAAACACTAATGGTGAGAAAATGGCCGCAGTCATAAAGACGTGTCTCGGTGAGGAGAGGTCAAGCCATCAGCTGCTCGGTGATAACGGTGGGAGTGAAAAGGTCTCTGTCAGGATCCCAGCAGAGAGAGAGACTGTGGAGGACTGGCTGGTGTCTCTGTTGTACTGGAGGTTTAAATCTATCTGACATAACCCAGTGTCCGCCAGTTGACCCACCAATGTTTGGACTTAATGAATTCATTTGTACCAGTTAATTAATAAAGATGAGATCGTCCATCTGCATGTGTAAATTTACCTCAGTCATGTAGATAGACTGTTGATGCAGCTGTTTCCCCTGCATTTAGACAGATTTAAGAAGAAAGTAATTACCTGCATGGAAGAGTAGTTTATTAAAACATTATTTTTCTCTCTGCAAAAAATTCATCAATATCACACCAGGAGACCGTTAGCTCAGAAACACCAACATCTCTCCCTCCGTCTTTTAAAAACCATCTCACCTGACTCTTCCCTCATGATGTTTGTTTGCCCCTCCTCCTCCCCTCTCTCTCTGAGCAGCATCAGAGAGTTGTTCTTTATTAGCAACGAGGCCACTTCTCAGTCGGATGGAGCCTCATTGAGATGCGTAGCCCCCCCCCCCCCGCCGGAGAGCCAGGTGGAGAAATGAAATTAGAGGACAGAGGAACAAGCTGAGAGGAGGCCCACCTCTGTGTTCAATTTACTCCTTAAATGTATTCACAACGCCCTGGTAAACACCCCCCCCCCTTCTGTCTCTGTCTTTCACACAAACATGTACACACACACACACACACACACACACACACACACATTGCATCGAGATGAATGGTTTCACTTCGATGCTGTCTGTGAACAACACTGCATAATAATCTGAGTCGTCTGAGTCGCCTGTACGTTGCTGACTGGTAAATTGCACATTGTCAGCTTCTGAGAGTTTGTTTCCATTTTCACAGTTTATTACAGTAGCGAGCCAAAGAATCGAACATCCTCCGATAGATGTTAGTCAAGATGAACAAAAGCAAATGTTATCGAAAATGCTACTGTAAAGGCCGGCGGAAAAAGGCCAACGGTTTACTGACGATTTATGTGTTTCTGTTGACATTTTTTAGAAGAAACTTCCGACTTATCTGTTGGTACTGTTGGCACTGTCTTTTGGCTGATATACCTTTACAGTAATTTATTCCTCTGACTTTTAATCACTTTTTGATTACAAATCTTGTCTTTTATGTTATTGTTCTTGTAAGATAGTTGTACTTTTACCTCGACAATCTTTTTGCATGTTTGCAGGAAGTCGCTACAGAAATAACATTGAATTTATGCGAAGTTTCCTCCCTCGTTGTGCTACAGTAACTCACAGTTTTGCTTCTGTTCGTGTCCGTTCATGTATATTCAATATCAATACCTGCACATTGAGAGAATTAACCTGTGTCTCCTCATCGTGGCCCAACAAATCAAGATATCTCTAAAGCAATCAAATGTAATTGAAAGATGAACATGAGCCAAGAGAGTAGTAACTTTGATCAGTGCTTACATGCAGTTTTGAACATTTAAACACACACATGGATGCACAAGCACACACAAAGCCCCCTGCCCACACATACACAAGAGGAAAAGTCTGGTCTTTGCACAGATTAATCGGGGCTCGCCTTCAACACCCCCCAGTGATTGGTAAAACCACTTTAAGACTTTTATGGCCCTCCTATTGCTCCCACAGTTCCCACTGATATAACCACTCTCCCTCTCCCTCTTTCACATTGTGCATGTGTGTTGTGCGTTAATGTGTCTACACTGTATTAAAAGGAATATAATGCAATAACTACTGTATATCAGTTACAGCGATAAACCACCAGCTGCACTCAACCAAAATGAAGTTTGTAGTTCGTAAAGACAAAAGACTGAGCAGCCACGAAGGAGACCGTGCGTTAACGTTCGCTGTCGCTGCAGTTTAATTAAGGCGCTGGTCCAATATAATAAGTAGACCGCCGCTCTTAAGAAGCTGCCATGAGCTGCATGTATCTCTCTCTCCTCATGTCTGTGTGCTTTCTTCTGTACAAGGCAGCAGATGACTTCTTTTCTTTCACTGTTTTCTGATCTCGTCATTTGTCTCTCCTCGTTTTTTCTTTTTTTCTTTTTTTTTTTTACGTCAACGTCTGAGCAGTTTCTGGTCGTCCGTGGTTGGTTGCTTTTCACTCCCCCAGAGATTTCCTCCTGTGTACCAGTCTACCTGTACCTGCAGTATTATCAGGTGGTAAACCAGGGCTGTGTTTATATGACATGTCACCACTTATTACTTAGGCTATACCGGGGTAAGCTGGGATGCATAATTCCACTATTATTCTGACACTAATTGCATCTTAATAAATGCAGCATTTACCTCAGGAGAAATAACAGTGTGGCTCAGGCGAACCAGGCTGCAAAGGAATAAAAACAGAGAGTTTCCTGCACTAATTGCCCTAAATGATGCTGATTGAAGTGGCACCAAGACGTACTGTAATGCACTAGATGCCACATGAGTTATGGCACACGTTTCGTCGGATGTGGATCTCTGTTTGAATTTTGATGAGTGTGTGTGTGTGTGCAGCAGTGGAGAAAGATTTATCGCAGCATTTCTGATTCAAACTAAGATGTTTGCCTAATGAAAGTTTAATTAAGTGTTTGTCTGTGTGTGTTAGTGTTTGTATGTGAGACATGCAGTGCAGCAGAGACATTCCCTGTAAATACTCCTCCATTAGGTCTCATGGCTTTTATGTCCACCGCTTCATTTTTACGTTATTTACCTTTCTGCTTTTCTTCTTCGTGTATTGTTTTCATGCTAATTTATCTCCATCTTCTTGTGGTCTGTTTCCATTTTTTTTGAATTCCTTTGAATCTCCGAAACACTTTGATATGCCCTGTGTTTGAAATATAAATAAACCTGCCATGCCTTTTCGATATGAGTTGTTTTGGAGTAATTACTGGAGTCCTCTGCAGCACAGACCTGTAGGTGACTCATAAAGGATATCACAGAGACAGAGGAGAAATAAACAGGAGAGAGAGGAGCGGAGGGGAATGTCAGGGTGGTGCAGATAAATACAGAGACAAGGAAACTGCCAGATGCCATCCCCACTGATGAGTGGAGAAGCTCGGCGAAAATAGACATGTATTTAATTTGGTATATGAGGAAATCTATATAATCGGGGAATTGCCTTTGATCTGTAACAGCAAAAAGAGCGTTTCCCCTATACAGCGAACTCATGTCAGGTTTCTCATCTTCTCTCCTATTGTTCTCTGTCGGTGTCAATCAAGGCTTTGTTGGACTTTCTGTCTTTAGATAGTGACTTTTCTGTGGCTGCCAATCAAAGTGCTGTTCCCACCAGATTAGAGGCTGATTCCACGTTTAATTTTGGTTCATTTGTTTCTTCTGCAGTCAGTAAAACAAGGTTCATCATCAGTTTCAGCTGTGCAGCACAAGAGTACAAGTTATTGTGTGTTGCACAGCATGCAGACATGTTGTGTTTTTGTGTGTCAGCGATCCAGTGTGGCAGGATTTAAAATATTTGTCAGTTTACCGCTTGTTCAGGGTGAAATGTATCTATACTTTTTCTTTTTAGCACTTTCTGTGCTAATGTTAAAGCTAAGCTGGCTATGTAGCAATAGTAAATCTTACAAATAGCTTCCTCCTGTTCTCCTGGAAGGAAGGACGAAAGGAAAGGAAAGGAAAAGAAAGGAAAGGAAAGAAGGAAGGACACAGGGATAGAAGGGAAGAAGACAGGAAGGAAGGACAAAGGGAAAGATTGGAGGAAAGAAGGAAGGGAAAAGGGAAGGAAAGATAGATGGAGGGAGGGAACAGTTCGGATCAATTGGGTAAAGAGGAAGGAAGAAGTAAGGACAAAGGGATGGAAAAAGGATTGTGGAAAGAAGGAAAGAAAGATGGAGGGAGGGAACAGATATGTTCAAGGAAGGCTGAAGGGAAAAAGAATTGTGGAAAGAAGGAAGGGGAAAAAAGGAAGGAAAGAAAGATGAAGGGAAGGAGGGAACAGATTTGTTCAAGGAAGGAAGAAGGAAAGAAGGAAGGTAAAAAAGGAAGGAAAGAAAGATTGAGGGCGGAGGGAACAGATCAGATCAATTGGATCAAAAGCGGAAGGAAGAAGTAAGGATGAAGGGAAGGAAAGAAGGAAGGGAAAAAGGATTGTGGAAAGAAGGAATGGAAAAAGGAAGGAAAGAAGGATGGAGGAAGGGAACAAATTGGGTCAATTTGGCCCAGAAGGACAACAGAAGGGTAAAGACCCAATATATATCAAGACCTCTGGTGTCTCATAAAGAGATGTTACCGCTTCTCTAAACCTTTAGTAACCTTCCTCGCCCTACATCAGTGGCTGTTGATCCGGTCAGAAGACAAACAAGGTCATCTATACCAGTCAACAAAGACGCTGGTCTCGACTGAA
Organism: Trachurus japonicus; assembly: GCF_045865225.1. Classification (NCBI taxonomy): domain Eukaryota; kingdom Metazoa; phylum Chordata; class Actinopteri; order Carangiformes; family Carangidae; genus Trachurus; species Trachurus japonicus. The sequence continues at coordinate 8,348,788 of NC_140911.1, forward strand.
CCTCCTGGAGTGACCTTGTATCGTCTCAGGAGAATACAGCTAATTATGTCGTCCGTGTTTTTTTTGCAGCCTCACGGTAGCTTAGCACTGCAGAGCTAATTGATGCTAACCCTGCCCCGGCTCACTGTCGATGGGCTGAGTCACTGACGAGTTGTCAGTGCATTTGAGAAGTAGTTGTGAGGGGAAGAATAAGGCCTCTTGGCACCAGAGCACTTAACATATTACACCACCAGCTTTTTACTGCACCGGATGACAGATGTGAGCAATAAGGATAAAAGATCTCAAGACAAATATTTTCAGATTTGTGTAGAAAGGCAATGAAACACTTCTTTAATCTGCATCATCGATTACTGCCGGCTCTACATCCTATTTTTTTGTTGTGATAATAAGTTACTGTTTGGGCTGTCAATCGATTAAAATACTAAATCACAATTATTGCACGAACGTCCATGGTTAATCACGATTAAACGCAAACTAATCACACATTTCTACATGTTGAAAATGCACTAAAGGGATATTTCTCAAGCGGTTGATGTAACTTAATTATACATTATGAAAAATAACAACAAATATTGTCTGGAAAACCTCACTGCATTTTTGAATACGCTTGAAAAATATGCTTAAATAATAACACGACAAGCCCAAGTCCATCAGGCACAGATATTGCATATTGACCTGCTCAATTTAACATCACTCATTAGCATGAGTACTGAGAAAAACATCCTTTGCTTTTAAGCTTGAACAACAGACACACTATTCAACACATCCACTGATCAGCTAAATATTCTGTCGTCTGCATGAAGATCCCTCACACTTATGAAGCAAATCATGCAGTGTTGATGCATGGGATCAAAACAGTATAATAGAAAATTAAACAGCAATAGATATGGTAAGGTGAACAGGAAGAGTGAAGTATAATACAGACTTACTGTAGGATAGTGCTGTAAGGCTGTCAAATAGTAATAGTATAAATGTAGTTCTGTGCAATCTATAGGATCTACACTGCAAAAACTCAAAATCTTTCCAAGAATATTTGTCTTATTTCTTGTCAAAAAGTCTAAATTTTAGTCAAAACTAATCAATTTCCACTTAAAATAAGACTCATCACCTCAAAATTAACTTGTTTTTAGATCATTTTCACTTGTTTCAATTAATTTTCAATTGAAATAAGTAGAAAAATCTGCCAGTGAAAGGAAGTTTTTTGTGCTTGTAATAAGAAAGAAAAACTTGATCCACTATCAGATTTTTCTACTTATTTCAAGTGAAAATTGCTTGGAACAAAAGCAAAAAGTGTCTAAAAACAAGCTACTTTTTAATGCGATGAGTCTTATTTTAAGTATAATAAGATTTGTTTTGACTAGAAATGATATTTTGACTAGAAATAAGACAAATATTCTTGGTAAGATTTTGAGTTTTTGCAGTGTAGGTATAAATTTTGGAAATAATGTTTTGTTTTTGCGGGGTATGAAAGGTCACCTACTCATTCACTGCATATTGACAGTATTTGTAGAAACTCCCGAGTTCATGAGTTTAATGATATGGTGCTGTTGACGTAGCCGCTGATCTGTGACAACAGTTTAAGGGGGGCCCCAGTCAGACAACGACCTGGAGCATAAATAGTGTCAGAGAGTCGAGCCAAACCTCAGAGTGAAGTCTAAAAATGGATTACCAGCCAGATGAGTTATCCTGCCTTGCTGCATTCTGCGCCGTAGCAGGCGAGAAAATGATTCATGTAACAGCATTCTCCACAATAATGAGCACTTGGCCACGACGCTAACTGACAAAGATTGAGGAAGTCGTGCCCTTTACCTTCCTCCTCCTCCTCCCTACCTCCTATAGCATCACTAGAGGAGGTTTGGTCTCAGAATGACTTTATTAGAGTTGATGCTCCAGCTGATGCATGGAGATGGTGCAGATTATTATACTTTTATCATGAATCACAGAAGCTACAGGCTGGTAATGAAAAGGACGGCTGCACTATAAACCGCAAAAACCTTTTATAGACAAGTGCAGCTGGTAGATATGATGTCTCAGACTCCTCCAGTAAACATTGCACAATGAGGATTTATCTCACCTTTCCAGCACTCTGAGTTTATCTTTATCACTGACTGACTGTGCACATACAGTATTGAACAAAGCTGCTTCTCCTTCACATGCACAGTGCTTGTTACGCTGTTGTTTTCTCATTAATTAATTTAATAGTTTGGATATAATATAATAAATTCTCCATATTAGACAGAATAGAGCATGACATCTGGCAGAAAATACAAGTGATGGGACCAGGTGCCACTTGCTGCTCTTTTTTTCTCTCGATATTAACCTTTACTTCTGTCATTGTTTCTGATAAATGCTATATTCTTTCTTCTGTGGAAAGTTGTCACTGAGTTCACCTTTTGTAAAGTTTTGCAACAGAATTAATCCAAACTAAGACAATGAGCTAAAATGAAGACAAATCCTCTGCTTTAGAGGAAATCCATGCCCATTAATGTGCTGTAATGCAATATAGGCCGCTCACTGAATAGCATATTATATATGCGGGAGCAGAGAGAGTATTACTTCTGAGCATCTCATTAACCTTTAAAGTGCTGCATGATCCATGCTTTATGTTTTATGGCGACAATAACAATGCGCTGAGGTGACTGCGATTTTAAATGGGCTCCATTGATCAGTGTGATACCGAGGCCCCATTTAAAATGAATGAATCACCCCAATAAATAGTGTATTCATTCTTTCTACATGTGAATGAGACATTTCCAATTCAGTTAGTCATGTCGGGGCGTCTTTGCTACTATCATATGAATCATGTAACCTCCGTATTAAATGCCCATGACCTGTTTTTTTAACATTTTTTCCTCCCTCTGTGCTCATTGTATGTGTGGGCTTTGCAGTTGCACCAGCTGCATACAGCCAGCTTGAATCTGGCCCATATATGTTAATGCCATTACAGAGCAGATTATAATGAAATCATGTTTGAACATGAGCATTGCAGTGAAATAACAGACAAATGGCTTTCGGGGCAAAGGACTGTAAGCTTTATAAATGACTGAGCTTACGCTGAATCATTCTGCGTTTCACTCATCGCTGCCACCGAACTGAATTCACATGTGAATACGTTTTTAAAATATGGGACAAGAATAACACAATGATGCGGTACTTGTGCGTGCGAGCGTGTTGCTGCGTGGCTGGTGGTCTCTGTCTGTCTACAGCCGGCAGTCATGCCCCGTGTCCCTTCAATGGTGCCTAACATTGTTAGCTGACTGTGACAGACTAGCAGCGACAAAAAAAAAAAGAAAAAGTAAGAGAGAAATTGGTTGAAGGAATGATGCTAAATCACTAGTGTGACAAATCAATTGTATTCAGAGGGAGAGCAACACTGACTGCACTACAGCACTTAGTAGGAATAACAGCTGGAACTGACTGAGCTCGTCGCCTTGAGGGGGGTGGGGTCTTTGTGTGCATGTGCACTGTGTGTGTGTGTATGTATACATTGATTTGACTTTTTGTGTCTCTTTCCTCTAAACAAGACAGAGTCTGAGGCCATGCTAACGGTCCTTTGAAGCAGTTTTTTTTTCCACAGCTGTGCTTTGAACTAAATGCCAACATGCTCACAATGACAATGTGACACTTAACAAGCTGATGTTTACCATGTATATCAGCTCAGTGCTGTGTGTTAGGCACTCTAACATTTGCTAATTAGCTTAAAAGACAAAGTGCAGCTGAGGCTGTGTAGAGTTATCTAGTATATAAGCCTTGGAGGAATTGACAATTTGTCTTAAAGGGGATCTATGCAAGATTTTTACCTTAATTAAACAGCTTTGTGATGGTTAAATGACTTTTTACGAGGGAGAATGGTGGCTCTCTGACTTCCACCTAGCGTCTCATGGTAAAAAAAACGACCTTGCAAGATCAGCTGCTCTGACCCGGTGTCCCAGATCTTGTCTCGGCGGCACCACGACACATACACACCCTGTAATGTGTTATCTCTTGTCTATGACAGATAAGACTTCACAAATATACATTGTAAAATGTATACTGTATGATACATAACATTATCCACTGCTCCATGGATTCCCTTCTCGCTGGAGGGTTAGCAAAACAGTGATAAAGCACCAACAGACTTGCATAGTTCTCCTTCAACATTGGTGCAAAGAGAAGAAACACAAAGGGACCTTCACCCTCAATTTGACAAATTGCATGAAAATCCATCCAGTAATCGCAATAATAAACACAGTTGCAAAGTGCTTTACAACACACAATCATTTATATAGAGGATCCTTTGTACCTTAAGTCATCAGGCTTTTTGATTCTTCTACAAATGGTGATGAGCTGACAGACAAATTAATTTTCCTTTCGGGATTAATAAAGTAATTCATATTCGTATTCGTTTTTGTATTTGTATTTGTAATATAAAAGAATATACAGCAAATTAGACAAGTTTGTCTCATAGGGTTTTGCACAGCAGGAACAACAACATCCTCTGCCCTCAGGGGATCAGTAGGTGTTAGGACCATAGATGTTGCTATATTTCTACAGTAACAGTCAAAAACAACTGCCTGACTGGCTAAAACCACCAGGAAGCAATCCATAGTGTTAGTACATGGTGTCGTGCAGGCCGATCAGGATTGTGTGTCAGTGACTCACAATGACAAAGCACTGGAGGGGGGGGTGGGGGCTTGGTGCTTGCTGCTTGGTGCTTTGCTGATCTGTGTTGGGCTCCAGGAGAGCAGCACTGGAAGTAATGGAGGTCACACTCACTGCTTTTGTAAAAGATCAAGAATCCTCCCATGAGAGTTGTCACTACACGCAGGGAGCAACGAAAAGGAGTGAATGAGAACAAAATAAAGAAAATAACTTGTTGTTTGCAGTTTGTACTGTAGTTTGTCGGCAGATAAGGTGGAAAAGTCAGAGCCACGTTTTCTCCAGATAACACTTGAAGCGCCGGTGCTTGCTAAGTGGAGCACTGTTGCGAGATCGCAGCGACGGTTATTGTTGCCTTAAGGCTGTTTTACTGACAGACATGTTTCCTCCTCCTCCTCCTGCGGTGACAAGTGTCTGTCCTGAAGTGAGCTCGCTGCCAGTGATTCTCATGTATTGTGTATCAGAGAATCTGCAGTCTGCGCTAGCTAATGCCCGTAATGCTACTGAAAAATGAATATAGTAGCTACAATGGAGGAATAAAACATAACTTTGTGGTCTGACTGAGTGCCCAACAGCAGCAATCAATATATTCATCACATTAACTCCCCAAACTGAGTGTATCGCTCCCTGAAGGCATCAGGTTACAATGTGGAGCAGTGGGGATTTTACACTGTTTTCTATCATGTGAGATCAGTGAAGCTGTGATGTCATTAATATAGTGGAAGATTTATTTCTGACTAGTGCTAATGTGTCGTGTCTAAAAGCAAACGTTGTCTCAAACCGAGACAGTAGCTATGTTTCCATTCACATCCGATCTTCAGAAGACGGTGAAAACACCACTTTGATGAAGATGCAGCTGCACCTATAGCGTTCAATGCTACACTAAACCAGAGGCGACCTGTGGTTTGGGAACAGGTCGTGGTTGAAAAACAGTTCACAGAAAGCCTGTCTGTCCATATGTCCACCATCTTTCTTTGTTTACTCCCGCCATGTCTTTGAAAAGTCGGAAGTCGCAATCGCACATTTTATCCGGCAAACGACTGTTTCCATCAGCACTTATCGCATTAGCCTTTAATCGATCTGGAGAAAATTCGATGAGATTTTGTGAAACTTTTTGTTGATATTCATGACGTTTAATCAAATTTTACCATTTCCGTAAGGTATTTGATATAACTTAACGCGCATAAAAAAAACATGAGGATGGAAACTCACTAACTAAGGAGTCCAGAGAAATTCAACGACCAGATATGAATCCAGTAGATCACCTCTAGGGTTTGGTAGGGCATGAACTGTGCAGCATGAATGAAGTTATGTAATCATCATGTCAACATGGAGCAGAATCTCATAGAAATGTTCCCAAACATCTTATTGAATCCGCACCACAGAGCTGAGGCTGTTTGAGAGTGAATGAATGAATGAAGACTTTAATTATACAATAAGAGAAGAAAAACAAATCAAATCAAATAGTTAAAAAAAATACAAACATGCCCAAAAAGGACTAAGACAAAACATATGCTTATGTAATCCTACTTCTTCTCCATTACTCAATAAGGAAAAGGAGGCTCTACCCAGTAGCATGGTATTCCTAATAAAGTGCTCAAGTGTATAATATGGTCCTGTAAGCACCTATGGAGAATAGATAAACAGATAATGAACTGTAGTATAGACACTTGTAGTAAACTAGAGTGTGTCTCCATAGCATAGATTATCATTGCTGATAAATATTCTATATGAATAAATATATGTTTTATAAACGTATTACATTGTGTTATAAAGGCACCAATGCAGCAGCTGTTTTGTATAAGTAAGTCTTACAAGGCTTGATGTGCTAACGCCTCGGACCGTCTGGAAACAGTAGGTCACTGAACTGTTTGAAGATCAATGACCCGCGTGGTAATCAGCTCCCTCACACTGCTATAAGCTTTGTGCTTCAGTCAATCCACTTACTTATTCAACATCTCAGGTCATGTCGTGTGACCAAGGTCATCGGCAGAATTCACGCTATACACAACGACGGCACTGCGAGTAAATACATGCATGCGACTTGGTCCGGCTGAGCCATCTGGACGCTCGCTCACTGAGTGTGTCAAAGATGCTGTAAGAGGAGGTTGACCTTCACAGCGGCAGCACACTTTGCAGTTGTCCGCGGACGTTAGCCGGCCACATGAGCCCATGCATATTTGATGCGAAAACCTCACTCGACCTCTTCGCAAAGAACAACGGACACAGAGAGAGAAAGAAAGAGAAAGAGGTTTGTTTTTGTGTCCACAGCTTTTCATACCTGTGTCTTATGTGTGATTTATTCAGGTCTTTGTTGGTCTTCAATGACACAAAAATGGAGGCCCTTGAGTTCCTCATGCTTTAAATAGGCCAAATGCTGACCTGATTGCCTGCACTGCTGTCAGTGGAAATGGGACTGGTGCTGAGGAGAGGAGAGGAGAGGAGAGGAGAGGAGAGGAGAGGAGAGGAGAGGAGGAAATGTAAATGATGCTCCAGGATGAGGAAGAAGAAGACAAGTAATGGATGAATGAAAGTAATGAAGTGTTCCACAGATGAAGAATGATAGGGAGATGGAGGTGTGGTACTATGCACTAGCTGACTGTCGAGGTTGTCTTCACTGTGGAAATTACCACATACAGTGACTGCATTCACACATATGGATGTGCACACACACACACACACACACACACAGAGAGAGAGAGAGAGAGGGCAGAAATAGCCTTGGCTATTTTGACGCCACCTCTGTAAAATTGACTTCAGGAGGAAACTGTTCTTCAGTTAATCTGCAGCACTGACAGAGCGACCGGTTTGTTACACAGGAAATAGAAAGCGATGTGAGAGCATGATGGTGTGTGTTAAAGACAGAGAGACAGAGGAAGATAGAGACAGAGATATACTGTGTATACATACTTATGATTGCATATAAACGTGTTGTCTATTCAATGTCATCATTATTGTAGATGTTTTCCAAAAACCCTGCTTTCTCCTGAGGAAGCTAATGCCAGGCTGCTCTGAGGTCAGCTTCTGTCTCTTTTAATGCTAGTGCTTCATTCCTCCTTTGTTCCCACTGCACTCCCTCTCTCTTCCTCTGCCCCCCACCCTCCCCTTCACCCCACTCCTACTGCAGCTGCCACTGTCCTTGTTTTTTTTTTTTACCTCTACGATGACCTGGACCATGTCCAGACAACACAAGGAACCATCAGATTTTGTCTCAGTGCCAGCTTTAAGCTCCACACTCAGCCATCGGCGGCGTGTCAAAGTGTTTTTAAAAATAAAAAAAAGACTGAATTTCATCATCAAGGCCTAAAAACACTGATGTGTTTTGTGAACAAAGTGCCAATCCTGACATGGATGTGATTAGTGTCAGTTCTCCTTCCAAAATCTGTGCTCAGAGGGAAAGTTTGGAAACGATTCATCTGTCATCTTTGAGTTATTTCAGCTTATCGCTCCAGCATTTGAAACTGGCAACAGAAGCGCTATCATGGTGAGAATATATAAACTGTTAACATAGATGTGACTCATGTCACCAAAACCTGTTTTTTTTTTTGTTTTTCTTCCTCCTGCAGGATTTCATGCACTAGTTTGCATGAACGCCACAGAACAGTCTCAACTGGCGTACACACCGCTACACCTGGGGACATTTATGCTAAATGAAATGCGAGGAAAGAAAAATGCTGCGAGATTATTCTTGACTGAGGCTCGTCTTCCCATTAGTCCCCTTTTTGTCTTGTCTAGATGATCTATCACAGCAGTTCAGTTTGTGCTAATTCAAACTGATTAAAGGAGGAATAATCTCTGGAGGAGACGAGTAACATACTAAAAGCGAAGTCCACCACACAACAAACACAACGGATGAGGAGGAGGAGGAGGAAGCTCTCGACTTCTCAGCGGAACATCTGCAACAGGATTAGCAAATCGCTGTGACAGTCTGACATTTGAACCCTAGGGTAGAGCGAGCTGGTGGAGTTAGGCCGTTGATAGCTGATCGTGATGGGGTCCTGACAGTGCCTGTTGGTATTATTATAAATGTTTGTGCTGCACCAACAGTATCCCTGCAAGAGCTTGTGTCATGTATTTTTATTTATTTATTTTTTACGACAAGGGCAGATTTAAGAAGGATTGGCAGTTAATCCTCAGGGGTTGCCCATGTTTGGAGATAATAGCTCACTTCAGTTGCAGGGCTGACACTACAGACAACGAGGTAGAAACCTGTACTGCACAAAAAAAAAAGGTAGCAAAGACAAAGCTGATTAATGACTTGTTTGGATTAGAAACATATTCACACTTTCTGATGAAAAATAAACACAATCACAGCATTTTCAGGAGTTTTTGTTATTATATATTTACTTCTCTGCCCCTTTTTTCTTTGTAAAACACCTGATGTTTAATTTTCACAGTCGAACCCGCTCGGAGCACAGCCACCCCACAGCATCAGATCTGTAAATCTACCGGCCTTTTAAAAAAATACCTGTGAGACTTAAGTGTTGAGTGTTAGTCTCAGTGACAAAAGCATCTCAGCCACAGTGAGCATGGACGTGCAAAGTGCTCTGCGGCAGGTCTGAGTATGACACGTGAAAGTGTGTGTGTGTGTGTGTGTGTGTGTGATGGCTGTACAGTTGTTGCAGTGTGAGGTTGCACACAGTGCTGTGCTGGATAAATATCCGACAGTTTTGTAGCTTTTCCCGTTCTCTCTCTCTCTCTCTCATTCTCATTCTCTTTCTCTCTGGAACATCTGAAATGTCAAACATATCAAATTTTCAAAGTTGCTAAAAATAACAAAGGTAGCTTTATTCAGATGCTTTTAGTGTACTCCACAATTCAATCCAAAAATCCATTTGCCTGATAAGCCCGACCTCATTCACCCTCCTTTGTCTACTCATAAGTGCACTAATGCAACATGCCAGCTGTAGCCCTCACTCACACAGAGCAGCAGCATCCAGGCCGGACCAGGACCTTATCTGAGCACAAAGGTCACCCAGAGGTCACGCTGACACTCATCCGGCTCATTAGAAAAAAAAACAAAAAAAAAACATGCCTGCTGTGCTGCTGCGAGCCTGTGAGTCAACTTCATTCAGTTCATCAAGTCCTGACCTCATTTGGTGACGTATGGGACGCGGTTGTCGTATATCTAAATCTGCTGTTAAAAAAAAAAACAAAAAAAAAACACGTGGCTGAGGAACTTTTCGGTGACAAACGTGGCTTTTCATCCCCGAATAACGTCACGCATGTGGATAATGAGGATGTGAGACGAAGGTCACGTTCAGGACGTCATGTGTTTTGTTTAAGATGTTTTTTTGCCCTCCTCTGCAGCTCAGACGACCTTAAACTGAACCACGTAAATCAAGATCTGCAACTGTTTCTGTCCATTTTCCTTCGTCCACACCACCTGTGTTTGCATACACGGCTTTGCAATTTCAATTTTGTTTTTGAGCTCCTGCAGGTCAGCGTTTTCAAACAGTGCGAGTCTGTGCAGCTAATTTCATATAATTGTAATTTTCCGCGCCCAAGGCCCAGTTTTGTGCTTTTCATGCTAATTTACTTGTGTTTGCATAGTTTACACCTTCTTCAACAAACCTGGCAAAATATTCATCCAGCGCCTTGAGTCAAAACAACGTTTTGGCAACTTTGTGTGTGTATGAATTTGAGTTTGAGTTTACAATAGTAAAAAAAATCTGTTTTTCATTTCCTACTTTCCTACTTTCTCTTTATTCATTATGGATGTTCTCTGTCCAACACAGTTTAAAAGAATGTGGTTGAGTTGTGCATATAAAAGAACCGGCTTTGGATAAAGTTTGTGGATATGTTAGGCCCCTAATCTCCCATTAACTGTTTAAAATATGTTTTACTTATATTTTCTGATAACGGCATTATAATTACTGCAGTTTTCTGTGCTGTTTAAACCACCTTCATGGTAAACGAATCCTCACCGTACACACAATTGTGCAGGGGTCAATAACCGAGCACAAATCTCACTAATCGCACGTTGTCGTTCTGAATATTAATTAGACTCATTAAGAATTTAATTTGTTGTGAGGGTTTTACAATAATAACTGGATTTTGAGGAGATTTCATCGTCAGTCGCGGTCTCAAGGACGAAGAATAATTCGCCTGTGCTTGTTTATGGAGTGTGTGTGATTTGTCTGTGTGTTACAGAAAGAATCTCAGCCTGCTCAGATGTGTTGTGAGTGCTTCAATGTCACTTCGGTTGAAGTGAAAATGGAGGATTTTTGTGGCCAAGAGGCAACAACAGCCAAGTCCTCATTCCCAAACTTCTCCCCTCTGTCTCCATCTTCTTCTCTAACCCTCTCCTTGATATTGCTCTGCTCTCACCTCCCTCTCTCTCCCCTCTTACCTCCTCCTTTCTACCATTTCAGCTCTTAGTGTCCCTCCTCCTCGCTGCCTCTCTCTGCTGAGTGCCCTCCTGCTCTTTGCCAATGATGGGGCAGAGGTTTGAAGTTTCCTCCGTCCATCTTGTCCTCCACAGTTTCTTTCAGCCACATTGCTTTCATCCAGTGTTTATGTGCTCACACATGTTCACTGCGCGCACACGCACACACACACACACACACACACACACACACACACACACACACACACACACACACACACACACACACACACACACACACACACACTCACCCAATAAGTAATTCTTGGCATATGAAGCCACCTGCTGTTTGCCAAGGTGCCAAAGATGAGATGACAATTTTATTTCGCACAGCAAATTCATAACTATAAAATAATAAAGCCCGGTAAGCAGCCATGCAGACGACAGCAGTGAATTTTATGACTTAAAGCTGCACTAATCAATATTTTTATATTGACTTTGGATCAGATTAATGTGTTCATGAGTCAGAGGTCGCCTGTAGTGACAAATAAACTGTTTTCACACAATGCCCATTTATCAAATGACACAAACAAGAGTCCAGATGAATGTTTAAGTTGCCCAATCAGCCTATTGAGGAAACTATATCATTGTGGAGTCAGAATTTAGGGTGTGCCACTTTTTAAGTCTAGTTGTGCCCACCCTCCTTGCCTATATTTGTCTGTTAAAGGGATAGTTCAACATTTTGGCAAATTGTCCCATTGCCATAATCCCTATAGTCATAGCAGTAGGTTCGTTACCTTTAATTGTCGGTGCAAGCTATTTTTTAGAACGGTGGAGCCGCGAGCTGCTCAGAGCTACGCGACGGAGGCTAATGGGATTTCTTGGTTTCCCTCATCAAACTCATCAAATACACAATCCAACAACTCCAAAACGCTCTGGTGGACAAGTTGTGACCTGCGCATTCACCACGCTATGAGATCATAACGGAACGTTACAGAGTTGTTTTTGAGGCAAATTCATGCAAAACCGCTGATGCACGTTCCTGTCGTGGGCAGTTTTTCATCAAGCAGTCTCTGCATTTGCCTCTAAAACAACTCTGTCTCGTAACGTTCTGTTATTATCTCATAGTGTGGTGAATGTGCAGGTCACAACTTGTCCACCAGAGCGTTTTGGAGTTGTTGGATTGTGTATTTGATGAGTTTGAAATGAAGGTAATGAACCTACTGCTATGACTAGGGATTATGGCAATGGGCCAATTTGCCAAAATGTTGAACTATCCCTTTAAAGATGGAGGTTGCCTCTGTGACGGCACTTATATAGGTTTCTGAATCTCAGAGTGAGCTGCTCTGCCGTCGACATCTCGGCAGCGCCCAACTCCACTTAAATCCACCTTATCCCAAAATAGGCCAAGAGGACGTCCGGTGTGAACTTGCCAAAAGTGATGCTTTAAAACTCAAACGTAGTAGTGGTGGTAGGGATGTAGCCTTCACCTCCAGCCTGTAGTTTCCTGCCTGGAGGGTCCCACATCCTTTCAGCAGGAACTATCCACATCTCAAAGGGCAAACACTTTGTTCTTTTCTACAAAATCCAAACTGAAACTCAGCAGCTTACTGGTTTTTCTGCACCTGAGGCAGCCACAGCAGGTCGTCTCCCCCAAATACTTGTAGTGTTTTTTTGTTTTTTTACATCTGTTCTTTCTCTGACTATCTCACCTTAGACAAACTATTGTGTTACCACAGATGGTCAGAATACATTTCACTTCCCATCCAGCAGAATAGTCTTCAGAGTTTAAATCCAGTGTTGAATCGTCACTGTGGTCCCCTCTGCACAGTACAGCTGTTGGTACAGGATGCAGATGTGTGATACAGAGGCTCGCGCTGACACAGATCAAACCTCCGCCTGTGGTTCTCTCGAGTTCAGGATAAAAAGGATGGAAGTATTTATGCTCGAGCGTTACACGTCTACATTTACATTTGGAGTCAATGCCTGGGGAAAGTGGGGTGGCCCTAATTTTGACAGGCAGCTGTGAATGTCTCTGCCGGCGGCTGTGTGACTGACGCATTGCAGGCCTGATCGCATCTCACACACAAAACAACCGAGAGCCGGGAAATTTGCTTTGTGAAGAAACCATGTTGTCTTCTTTTTTTCTGTTCCTGCTCCACAATGTTTCAGACAACTTTTTGGTTCATGTTATCGACTTCCTTCCTTCCCACACTGAAGCACAGGAGGATGTTGTGACATTGAATCTGCAACACGAGTTGTGCAGAAGTTGATATTTCCTCTCTGTCTTTATCTTATGGATGAGTTTTTTGTTTTTGCTTTTTTTTTTCTCTACACTTCACACTGCTGTGTTTTTTGATGTCATGATGTCCAGAGATGGATCAAATTTGCTTTCACGCGAAAAGCAGGTCAACTCCAAAAGCCCGGCGCGGCGTTGTACATCCTGTATCATACCAGCTGTTAACATTGGCCTTTTTTAAAAAGTTTAACCTAGATGAACTCTTCACCAGCCTCAGGGTTTTGGCTGCCTAATGTAACCATATTGACCAGGGGGATTTGCCTCAGCATGTGGACACCAGGCATTAACAGCTAAAAAAAAAAAAATCTAAATATGTTTATTTATAGGTCTTTTTTATTTATTTATTTTTAAATCAGCGTTTCGGTCGGATCTGTTCCAACTGGTTCAGGTTGAGCGTCTGTTCCCAACATGGACAAAAACTGAGCACCTTAAAGGAACGACACATTGAATTATAGGGATATTCAACCCTATTTTAAAACCCATGATGATATTAACTGTCCATGGGATCAGAAAAAAGTTATCTTAAAAAAAACATATCAGCAAAATCAGCACTTACAGTACACTTCATTTATTTTTAATCAACTCTGTGATCCCCAATGCTTAGTAAGGTTGAAATCTACATTTCTACCACTAAAGACAAACTTTATAACAAGATGAAATCTAATAGAAGTAACTGAAGGACAACGTATTGACAGATCTAATACGCATTTGACCCTGTGACTGTGTATTTTTTTAGTTTATTCAGCTAAATTAACTTCAGCTGGACCCACTGCAGTGACAGTGCAGTGCTGCCTTGTTTGGACAGTGTTTACATGGCTGGAAACTAAGCTGCATTTAAATTGTAAGGGAAACGGATTTCTACAAACTCAGCACTTCCCATAGATTAAGAGTGTTATTTCATCACGCAAATTACACTTACAGACCCACTTAAGCAGAAAAAAAGGCATAACACATTGTTTCACGTCTGATTTAATTTAATCAATTTTAGCTTATTTTTGTTTGCCCAAGGTTAAAGAAAGAAAGAGACCCAGAGCAAAAATATAGAGAGAGGCAATATTATAGTAATCTAAAGCAGAGTGATGGGACCATGAATCAGGAGCTGGAGAAAATGAGCTCTGTGGTGATGCTGCTTTCACACCATTGCTTTCTCATTCCTCTCTTTGTAAACCCCCCCTTTCCTCCCTCTTTCTCCTCCCCCCTCCTCTCTCTCTCTCTCTCTCTCTCTCTCTCTCTCTCTATAAGCATCACCTCGCTGGATGTTGTCTCCATGGAGATTCTTATGGGTCTCCTTGGCAAGGTCACCTTCGCCAAAGAGAAAGAGAAAGTAAAGTCACCCCAATCAGGGAGGTATCTTCTATCTATCACACAGTATGGAAAATTGTTGAAATTCTTCTTAACACAAAGAGGAAAAAAAAAAAAGGAGTGTGACTAACGAGCAGGAAAATAAGGGGGGAGGAAAATGAAGGGGTTTGGCTGTGGGGGAGAGTGATGTCAAGAGAGATGGAAGAAGATTGTGGAAAACAACAGGAAAGAAAAGCAGGAAAAAGAGGGGGGTGGGGTGGAGGGGGAGGGGTGCATAAACAAACACACAGCTCCGTCAAGCAGCAGACCTCAGGCTTGTGTTAAGTCTAACGTGGGAGAAACATGTTTAGTGGACGGACACACACACACACACACACACACACTTCTTTGGATGGAGCTCCAGATCACCTGGAAGCAAATCACCGGATGTAGGCTATGTGAAGAAGATGCCAGCTGGCGGTGGGGATTACATGTTTTGTTTGTTTATTTATTTATTTTTTACACACAGTCTTAAAGGGATAGTTCAACATTTTGGCAGATTGGCCCATTGCCGTAATCCCTATAGTCATAGCAGTATGTTCGTTACCTTTAATTGTTGGTGCAAGCTATTTTTAGAACAGTGGAGCAGAGCGGCAAGCTGCTCAGAGCTACGCTACGGAGGCTAATGGGATTTCTTGGTTTCCCTCATCAAACTCATCAAATACACAATCCAACAACTCCAAAACGCTCTCGTGGACAAGTTGTGACCTGCACATTCACCACGCTATGAGATAATAAGACGTAGTTGTTTTAGAGGTAAATTCAAAGACCGCTTGCTGAAAAACTGTCCCCGACGGGAATGTGCATCAGCTGTTTTGCATGCATTTACCTCTAAAACAACTCTGTCTCGTAACGTTCTGTTATTATCTCATAACGTGGTGAATGTGCAGGTCACAACTTGTCCACGACAGCGTTTTTGGAGTTGTTCGATTGTGTATTTGATGAATTTGATGAGGGAAACAAAGAAATCCCATTAGCCTCCGTAGCGTGGCTCTGCTCCGCCGTTTTAAAAAATAGCTTGCACCAACAAATAAAGGTAACGAATCTCCTCCCAAGACTATAGGGATTATGGCAATGGGCCAATTTGCCAAAATGTTGAACTATCCCTTTAACAACACACATGCACACACACAGACTATCATTTCTTCTCATTTGCCTCACTCCTTCTCGCCCACCTCCATCTGCCGTGGCCTCCCCGTCCTTGTCGCTGATATAAAGTTCACTGGTTGTGACTGTACCTGGCTGCTGCTGCTGCTGCTGCTGCTGCTGCTGCTGCTGCTGCTGCTGCTGCTGCCCGCCGTCTCTACCTCCCGCTGAGTGTGCTGGAGGTGGCCCTCGCCTGGGGACATCAATATTTCAAGCTCTCTCAGCTCAGGGGAGTACAGGGTGGTGGTGGTGGTGGTGGTGGTGGTGGTAGGAGGTGCTGATGGAGAGACAGAGCAGGAGGGAGGAGGAGAGAGCAGGTATGATATGGGAGAGTGAATGACAGAGTGAGGGAGAAACATTGAGAGGGGTGGATGGATATGAGGAGAAAATGATAGCGTGCGTTACAGAGAGAGATGACCGGGAGGAGGAGGGGGGATTGTTGATGGAAGAGGGTTAAAAACATAAATTTTCTGCTGCTTTGTTTCTGGATGGATGCTGGATTTTAATCTAACTGTATCAGCGCTGCATGATGAACTATGTGGAGTGCGAGGAAGATATGATAATAATTGTGACGATGGTAACGATCTGTGTATTTATGGCTCTGAAAATCCATTTGCTTGAGGAGAACATTAAGCAGTTAATTATCTATTAAAAACGAGGCAGTAACACACTGGGGGCAGAGGAGACTACGGACGCGGGGGGAAAGAGACAGATGAAGCCGGGAACCAGAGAGAAAAATAAAAAAAAAGTTTTGAAAAAAAAGGGATGAGATGAATGAATGGATGGAGTGAGAGGAGGAGGTGCAGAGAGACTCCTGCTCTTTGCTTTTTTAAGCTCCTACCCTCTTTTTTTTTTTTTTTTACTCCGTGTGAAAGAGCACCACCACCACCAGCCAACTGTTGCTACGACTACAGCTGTTGCCACAATGGTGGTGGTCATTAGGGGTCGTTACCATGGCGAGGAGGAGGATCCCGGGGGGCAATCGGAGATCAGGGGAAGAGACGCTGCACCGCTCCTCACCTCTCGATCCGTCGATACGCGTCGGGTTGTTTATGGGTGGGATGTCAGAGTGATTGTGGGGAGTTAGCGATCAATAGCCGATAATTTTATTTACATTGATTTTTAAATTAAAGGAGGTTTAACTGAACCTATGAACCCAAACAACATGGCCGTGATTATTGAGACTTAAAGGTCTGCACATAAATCACACACTGAGGCTTTAATGTAAAGGAGTTCACCCCTGATACAGATGTTAATATTCAAACTACACACAACTTACATCATAATAATGGAAATTTAATGTGATTTAATATAGACCATTATTCAGAATAGGTTCACTAGGTCAGAATACAGTGTGTGATGTCAAAGCAAGATTAGATAAGATTATTAGGACATTATACATAGCCTATATAAAAGGTGAGAATAATAAATAGTTTAAAAGACAAGATAAGTTAAGTTAAGAATTACTTTATTATGTTAAAGGTTGGAAGCCAAAACAGTCATCCCCTATATAAACAATATTGGTCGTCTTCACAATGTCAGGATTAAATGACATTACAGAAATGTATATAATTTAACACAAAATGAAAGACACCGTTTTACAGATCCAAAAAAGTCTAAGACTGAGAGTACGGCCTCTGTGCACGACATAAATGCTAATGTTTAGCAGGTACAATACAATACAAGCTGAGGATGATGGGAATATATTGGAGATATTAATGACTGCAGTTTATCCTGGTGCCGACATTAACTAGGAAAAAGAAGTGGGGGGAAATCACCAAAATAATTAGGACTCAGAGTCACAGTGGGAGCCGTAATTGTTTGCACCAGATTTTATGGCTGTTTTTCTATTTGATTGGTTGGTTTTTCAAGATATTGTCAACAAAACAACCTGCTTTTTTGAAGATAAAATTACAAATATTCATGATTTTCTGTTGTCTGCAACTACAATCTGTAACAGGGATTGATTAATCTACATTATTGTTCTGAAATCTTTTTGACTCAATTTTTGAGATGACTAAACATATATACTTTTTTGCCTATTAGTCTCTTAACGGCGTGAACATTTGTCAGCAGTGGTGGACTAGTTAAAGAAGCAAAGTAAGCCAGGGCAGGGTAACTTATAGGGGACACAAAGTGGAGCAGGAAGTAGAGCAAGAAAGTAGCACTCATGAGCAGAGCAAAGCTAAACTAAAGTGAGTCTCTGTCGGTTTTTCCCCCAGGAGTCGGCTTCAGTTACACTCCAACAATGACCAGGGAGGATATTTGACCACGGTGATTATGGGCTCTTATGCAGCAGAAAAGGACGAGTGACCTCTGACCTCTGGTTCACATCGCTCTGCAGCAAACTGAGCGTTCAGAAATTGTCAAGATAGTTATCTCCTCGGGATGTATATACTATATCACTGCAAAAACTCAAAATCTTACCAAGAATATTTGTCTTATTTCTCATCAAAATGTCATTTCTAGTCAAAACAAATCTCATTATACTTAAAATAAGACTCATCACATGAAAAGTAGTTTGTTTTCAGACACTTTTTAACTTCTTTCAAGCATATTTTCACTTGAAAGTAGAAAAACCTGATAGTGGGGCAACTTTTTCTTTCTTACGACAAGCACAAAAAACAGATTTTTTTTAAAAGTATATTTTTGGGGCTTTTATGCCTTTAATGGATAGGACAGTTCAGAGAGTGACAGGAAATGGGAGGCAGAGAGGGGGAATGACACGCAGGATAGGGCCACTCGACGCAGGATTCGAACCGGGGCCGCCTGCAGTGAAGACTGTAGCCTCAACACATGGGGCGGCTGCTCTACCAACTGAGCTAAACACCCCCACCCCCCAAAAAAAGATTTTTCTACTTAAAAATGTGTTTGAAACAAGTGAAAATCATCTAAAACAAGTTAATTTTTAGGTGATGAGTCTCATTTTAAATGGAAAGAGATTAGTTTTGAGTATAAATGAGACATTTTGACAAGAAATAAGATATATATAGTATTCTTGGAGTTTTTGCAGTGTGACCCTATATAACTGCAGTTTTCTGTGTGTGTGTGAGTAGCTGTCATTTCTTCTGTAAATAGAGAAGCTGATAAAATATCTGTGGGCTGATATGAGATATCGACCAAGTCCAAGGCACTGCCTTCTGAACCATCCTCTAATTTAATCTCACTCTGACACAAATTCACCCTCAACTCATTTAAGCTTCTCTCCAAAACACTCGGTAAGGGCGACTGTCCTTTTGTATCTCACCTGGTGCCTTCGTCGGCTTCACCTGCCCGTGACCCACCTCTCTGCTCTGACACTCTCACCAACCGGTTACCTCTGAGCACCCCCGTGCTGAGGTTATACTATCCTCCTGTCACTGATAGGAGAGGAGAGAGAAGGACAGCGGGTAAATCCGTCATCTCAGGTGGATTATGTGGGCACTATACTCCCGTGCTGCACTGCCTGACTCAGACGTTTATAAAGGGCCCTGCTGGGAAATGGGAAAGGACGACAACGAACGGATATTTGATACAGAAGTGTGGCACTTTGTGTGTAGAGGAGCGCATGCTAGAGAGAGAGGGAGAGGGAGAAGCAGGAACATGATGTCATGTTTGTTTATCTGACAATAGACCTCTTTTGCATTGATATCCCAGTGGACTAGTCACTTTGTTTGCTTTACACCCTTTGTGATATGAGTGTGACAAGAGAAGAGCGGGATTAAGGAGGGGGAAGGCTTCTGCGTTGATTTACAAAGCGGCTCGGTCAGTCAGATCAAAACAGGGATTGTGACTCATCAACGGTGAGTTTTAGCAAAAAAAAAAGGCACAAGGACAGAGAAAAAGCAGACAGATAAAACAGGTGAGAAGGGTGCACAGGGTTTATTATGAGGAAGCAATTAGCAAGAGTGGCAAAAACAAACACGTCGGCAGGTTAACGGAAAGACAGTATAGAGATGAAGGGGAGATGACACAGACAAGTGTCAATGTTTAGTGTTTTCTCCCCTTTCTCCCTTAATCTGTGTCTTTAACCCCACCCCCAACCCCCGCTCATGCTCATGTAAAGCGCCTTGAAAAGCCCTACAAGTTATTGTTATTACTATAAGTGGCTGCATGGCCTGCAGTGAGACAGTGAGATCTGGCTCACAGTGGTCACAAAAGTGTGTCACAGGAGAGCTAGGCTAATGCACCGGGCTAATGTCGCCTCACTCGCTCAGCCCCCGCTGCATCCAGACCTCCCGCCTAGCACTTTCTGTCACTGTTAGCACAAGTTGTGCCCTGAGAAATCAAAACTGCATGAGGCAGAATCAGAAGAGAACCAAGACTGCAGTCAAACTCTGCTGTGAGGATCTATGACAGTCACTAATCGCTGCTCAGTCAGTTGAATGCTTTCTCTTATTTATTTTATTTGCCTCAGATGACCCTGACTGCACCGGCGGAGCTTGTCAGAGAACTGAAATTTACATAAAAGACAAAGCGGTGCACACTCTCAAGGATCGATACAGAATTGGCAGAGTTACTGACAGTGAATAATACTGCAAAATGTTGCCTAAGATACGAATGTGCCCCTGTGTACAATCCCCTCCCCCCCAAGGCCTCACAATCAAGACGAATGCCTCTCCTACCTTGTAAAACATTGGCAGACGCTTTCAAATCTTATTAAGTTTGGAGTTTAAAGGAAATAAATAAAAAGAGGGCCGCGCCACACAAACTAGCGCTCACATTGAAAGTTGTTACTCAACATTTTCACACACACAAGCTAATGCTAACTGACAAAGCTCGTGTTAGCATGCTAATAGCCCACCTACATACAGCAATAGGACATAGCCTACCTCTGACCTGATACTTGATTGATTTATTGATTTATCTCACATGACAAAACTTAAACTTATTTCTAATCCACAAAATAAAGCCTACCAGGTTAGTAGCCTATAATGAGCTAATACCATCCTATTCAGTTTAAACTGCATGCATGCCACCTTTGTATGTACGTAACTCATATTTCCTTCAAAGGTCTTTTTATTGAGTAAGAATGTCACTGTAGGGAAGTAATTTCATGATTTTCTGAACACTTAGACCCATGCACATCCCACATGGACAAACACAGACAACCACTGAAAAAATTGTGGATAGACAGAAATTATTGTTGTGGGTTTCTCATAAAATACCAAGAAGGGCGCCATATTTTATAGAATTTATTCTCTGATCCCCAAATAGTGCATCTGATCTTCTCTAGATTCATGCAGGATCCCTCTAGCTAGAAAAGAAGCAAAAGCCAGAAAGTTGAGTAGTAGCTTTAGGCAAATCCAAATCTGATATCAGTCAAGGGATTGGGCTCAGTTCGGTGATGAAGGTTTCTGATAACGTATGGAAAACTGATGTTCAAAAGTTACCTAAAGTGGGACATGTCCACTTCATGTGATGGAGTGAGGCAGGTGCGCCTCTACATTTATCACATGTAGGGTCGACATCACATTCCTCATATTTAAAAAAGGATTGGGAGTTAGTTTAATGTTTTCTTTGGCCTGTATAAAAAAAAATACATTATGGTTTGTACTTGACAAGCCTATTTCTTCATTGTGGAGCGTGGATGTGAACACCTCACACACACATTTGAGTTTGGCTTCGGGCTCCACATGTATAACTCTCCAGGCATCATTTGAGCCCGTCTAAAGGTTGTGACTGATGAGAGCCAAGCAGATACTCACTAAAATGTTCACTCCTGTGCAAATACTAGTCATAATGAATTTACTGCAGCATACACACACACACATATGCACAGATGCACACAATGAAATGGACCTCAGCTAACCTCTGGTTAATGAAAGATGAACCCAGCGGCGAAGCCCAAAAAACTGATGCTGGGAGCATATGAGCTGAGACGTTTAGCCTGCATCAAATCTCTGAAAAGCACCAGAGAGCTGCAGCTTCTCTAATCAAACAGAGGTCAGGTGAACATTAGTGTAGGTTAGTGATCAGCGCCGCCTCTGTGGCTCTCGCATCCAGGAGTCAACCAGGTATCGTCATCGTGTGGAGGAAGAAAAATCAACAGGCAGCTCAACATAAACCTCTCATTATCTGTCTCTTAGTGAAATTACTGTATCAAAGCCTCCACAATGCAGCGGTGTGCTTTCCTCATTATCTTCTTGTGTAAATATCAAAGAGAGTCAAAGTTGAAAGAACAAATCATCAAGATGCACTGTCACATTATTTAAACTTTCTTTAACACAAATAATCTACATTAAAAAGTCAAGTAATTTTAATTATATGTTCAATTCAGCTTGAACCACTGGCAACATTTTCATATTTATCCCCAAAAAACAAAAACAAATGAGTCATCTGAGATGCAGATCAGGCTGCATCATGGAAGTATTCATAGTGAAAGGATTCCTGGGGAGATTTAACCCAAATTAAATGCATGCATGGAAGTATGCAAATAAGTTCAATAAGTGTGCTTCTATCATATCTACCACACAAGCCTTGAAGGTATGAAACAGATCTAAAGGTGGTGACTAAAATAAAACCTGTGGCCCACAAAGCTTTGAATTAAATACATCTAAACATGCTTACTGTATGACATTATAATAAACAATCACCCCTATGTATCAAGTCTTTTTTGTCGTAGGCCTATTCATTTTATGAAATGACGACGCACCCTCAATTTTAATACAAATTCTGACATTTGAACATCAAGGCTGGTTTTTATGAGGTCATGTTACATTTGGACTTAGTTTTGAAATGCTAATCACCAGTGGTCACAGTGACATTTCCTCTAGTCCCCCCTGTCTCCCTCTTTCTCTCTCTCCCTTCTTTTTTCCTTCATAGCTCAGTGTGTATTGTGGCTCAGTTATCACCAACACTCAATCACACTGAAAACAAACTAAAGAAAAGACTCAGAGTAGTTTGCAGAGTAGCAGGTCCAACTGAACCACAGCATCTCTCTTCAGGAAACGATCACCTCGATAGCCCTGCTCAGTGAAAGCCTGTGCGTCACAGCAGTGTGCAATGGATGGAGCCTATAATGTTTAATGACAGAGTGCAAAAGCAGCTCTAAAATTAGGTTCTTGTTTGGTGCTGTACTGTATGTGGGACGTTGGTTCTGAAACTGCTCTTATAGGCGACTGCTGCTGGCTGCAGTACCGTAGCATGGTTTTGTTTCAGCAGCTGTTAATGGAAACATTAGACTCCCATTTACGCCTGGTGTTAAAATGTGTCTCATCCAGATTGTGATGATTTTAATGTGATTAAATTTACACCTGGGGTTTTATGTGTATCCACAATCAGATCCGATTTGCTATGTCCAGCTCATGTTGCATTAGTCCTGTGTCGTCTGTATGAGACCATGTGGATGTGGACTGACAGTCACACATCATGTGTTCCTCCTCTGGTGCTCTCACTGACGGGATCACAAGCTTTTCCTCAAGTGCAATCTGACCACTCTTGTTTGTGCATGTCCCTTCTCTCTGAATGTCATCATATGAAAAGACATACAAGTATAAAGGGCTGGTCTACCTGTTTTCACTGTACACAGCAATCTGTGTCTCTGCTGTCAAAGAACAATATCTAAAAGTTATATCATGTAGAAACATATTTCTGCTGATTCATGATAATGACTTCCTGGAGGTTTTGCTGCCCGTGGAAGCATTTCCTCTATCTAATCTATGGTTTATAATTGAAGTGCTTTATCTCTGTAGGTGTGCAAGTTTGCCTATCTCACAAAGCTAATTGATTTTTTCCAAATAAATGGAAAAAAAGTTGTCCGGACAATAAGCAGACAATCAAACATATGATCAGAGCACTATAATAGTTTCCATATTCGCAATTGAAAACTGTGTTGGCCACTCAAATTCCACTGACAGTGCTTTTGTAGGCAATAAATATAAAGTGATTTGAGTGAATGAGTTTGCATTGTCAGATCTACAGTTTGTTACAGAATGAATGGTCTTTGAGACTGAGATAAAACTTCTTCCCCAGGCCAGTGAAAGCTCTGACGTGGACTGTGGTACCTACTGGACATGCACCTACACACTGCACTTTACATTTCATTAGGTTTTTTTATGTTTATTTTTTTTTTATTTAGGGTTAAGCCTTTCTATGAGTATTTATTAAAATGCTGCTATGATGACAGCGACTGCTCTCAAAGGAAGTCTCATTGTATGGAAATGCGCAATGACAATAAAAGCATCTATCTATCTATTTGTGTTACAGGATTTCCTCCTCCCTGAGCCTGTTGTTCCCTGACCTCAGCAGCAAACTCTGCAGTCCCCCCAATAAGGTAAGGTGTTTTACAACCTCTGTTTTCCTTCAAGCCCTCAGGGCAGCGATAATCTGTCTTCATTGAGAGCCTGTGTTAGCATCTTCTGCTCAGCTGAGAGCGATCGGAGAGCCGGCGCTCAGGAGACAGTGGCCTGCTTGATGTTGTTGTTGTTGGATATGTTGAAACATATAACATCTTAACTGCCAGGAGAATTATCTCATAGGCTACAGAGAGACAGCACGCCTTGACCTTGTCTGGATTGAACTACGATGGCTCTTCAGGGCGTTTAGACTGAGCGCTGCTGTCAGATAGAAAACAAGTATGAATCTGTGGGAGGCAGAACTTGTCCTTTTGTACGGGCTAATAAATCTCTGAGGGCTATTGTTGGCTGGGGCCAAACAAAAAAAAATACTGATCAGAATAGAAATGTCAGCGTATTTGATGTTAAACAGTTTGAATGTAACACGAGTACAGTAAGTGTACCAGTGCTGCGCGTGCAGTTGCATCTATGAAAGGGCATGTTTTGTCATGCAGACGCATGCACAGTGTTGCCTGCAGAGCACGGAGCTCTGATGGAACATCGCCGCGGTGCTCGGCATCATGAGTGTCCTCTGTGGGCGTCCCCGAGGTACAACACTGGACTCTTGATTTCACGCTGGATTAATTTCATTCTGAGCACAAATCTCCTCTGTGATACTTTCCATAGGAGAAACACACACACACAAACGCTGTCCATCCTGTTGTGCAGCAAAACAAGCCTGTTAAGGAAGTCGGCTGTCTGTCTGTCTTTCACATATTTCTGTTTAAAGACGCCATGAAATGAAAACTGTCTTTTCCCAGCTTTAATCCACATGTTTTAATTGTTCATTTATCTGTTGATATTTGCCAAATTCACATCTCAAAAGGAAATCTGAGTATTTTTACATCATAAATCGATGTATGTTCTCTTCAGACGTTTGATGACTCATCCTGCACACAAGGGCGTTCCTAATTTTGCATCCAATTACAATTGTTTCTTCAATTTTTACATCCTTCCCCCTTAAATATAAATCCTGCCTGTCACAGTGACACAACCCCTGAGCTGTGAGCTACTTCTGTCAATACTGTGTGAGCTTGTGCTAACTCTGTGGGGATGAACCTGCATCTCTCCCCTGCTAGCACAACTGCCTCCTTCAGCTCTCTGCTCAGTCTGCATGGTCTCGGTCCAAAACAGTTTTCATCGCTTTTTTTTCCTGTGTCACCTTCGCCCTTCTCATCACTGAGGTCCACAGGTGTGTGAAGTCTCCCCACACACACACACACAGCTGCAGACCAATGCCACAGGTGGAGCTTAAAGCAACACTATGTAGTTTTTCAACTTTAAAATAATGTTTCTAAACTAATTTAAGTGGTAGAAAAATGGTATGTAGGATGAATGGTGCCGCCACTTAAGTCTGAGCGGGGTTGCGCCAGCTGCAACTGCACTATGTAACTTTCCTGTGCGGGTAGGAACACCGTGGTCCTGGTTAGGGATGGGTACCTTTTGCATTTGAATCGATACGGTATCGATACTCGGTACCTGGGAACCGATACCGGTACCAATCGGTACCTGTTTTCGGTACTTTTTGTGTGTGGTAATTAAAAAAAATTTAAAAATAAAAATGTCTAAAATTTTAATATTAACCTCCTAACAACATCACAACTCCCCAGCCTTTAAGTGTATTTTATGTTTTAGGGATGGGCAATGATTTTAATATAATGGAATAGTCATTCAATGAAAAAAAAAAAAAAAAAGTTTATGAGACTGTCGTCTTGTCTGAAAAAATGTCCGTTTTTACTGTGGGAAAAGGAGAAACATGGAGAGACTCCTACAGCCATCAGAAAGCTCTGTGTGAAACTTGGTCAAAAAAAAAACAAAACTGAAATGCAGTGCAAACTCTGCAACATGTGGACTTCACATTTTGACAAGAGGAGAGTGGGAGACTTCATCCTCGTTTAGATCTGCTCTCATTACGTGACGAGGACTTGAATGGCGCCGCTGTGATGAGAAACGGGACTCGGGACCGGACCGCTTCGGTACGGATTGTCACAACAGTCCGTTCTTCACGTTAAATGACGGACGGCTGTTTTTCAGGTAGTGATTTAAAACGACGGGCTGGCGCTGCCGCTTCTCTGTCTCATTTCAGAGAGAGAGAGAGAGGGAGGAGGAGGGGGCGTGTGCGGTGCTCATGCAGACTGCACTCTCGCTGACGCACGACGAAGGTGCGTTCAGGTACCGAAATGTGGTACCGATTGACTTTATGTGAATCGATACTCGGTACTTTGGTGGGAATTCGGTCGGTACCAAAAAAGTACCGAATTTCGGTACCCATCCCTAGTCCTGGTACACCGCAGCTCCGTTAAACTCCATAGACCAAGCTTAAGCTTAGTCTCCCTGTGCTTCTCACCCAGCTCTGGTGAGCTTGCAACGGCGACAGAAAGGCACCTGTACATGCAATGGCAACAAATTCACGTAGGCCACTGTGCTTCTCTAGGAACGAGGTAGCAGACAGTTGCTCTTCTCAACCAGAGTACCAGTACCGCTAATCCTACATAATTGGGCTTTAAAGGAGACATATTATGCCCCTTTTCCACAAAGTAAAATTGTTCCCAGGTGTCTTAAAGGCATATCTGTGACATGCTTTGGTCAAAATACCCAAGGATCAAACATCACAGCTCTTTTCATCCTCTCAACCCTGTTCAGAACAGCTGATTTTAGTGCCGTTCCCTTTAAATGCAAATTAACCACTGCTTGCCCCGCCCCTTCTACCTGTACCAGGTAGGGGTGGTATTATGCAAATACGAGTCCTAGTTACATCACCGGAAGACAACTGAGGAAACAGCTCGTAAAACCAAGTGGATTTCAATCTAGGGAGCCTGCACATTACAGATTTTTTTGTCTCACATTTTGGGGACCAGAAGGCGACACCCAAATATATGTTAAAGAGCCTTCAAAAAGTTATATTTCCATAATATGTCCCCTCTGATGTACACTCAGTGTGATAGGCTACTGTAGACAGCAATCGATATCAACATCTGTGGCATGTCCCTCCCTATAGTTTTGTGTTTTTACCAGATTTATATAGCACTTTGAAACAGGCCTGAGAGTTGTTGCACTTCAGAAAGCAAATTAAACTGTATGAGGCAAGAGTCAAATGAAGCATTTGTGTAATTTCTCGTGGAAAGTGCCTGAGGAGGAGAACAAGAACGATTTTTCGGGGGAGCAGCCATAATTGTGAACCTTGTTAAATTTCCAGTGACATTGATAGTAGCTCCTCAGTTTTTGAACAAACCAAAGAGGTACAGATCAATATCCTCTCTGCAGCCGCTGCGTTAGTGATTCTTTGCTCCGCTGGGCTGCTTCGATGTACACGGCTCTATACATAACAGTGACCCATTCGTCAGGGAAACACTGAAAACATCACGGGGTGAAAAGTTTAAAAGCCTAACTTTTTTCACAGCCTGGCATTCGAAAACACATTTATTACATTTTTTGAGCAAATGCTGACCTCTGCAGATATCGATCGGTTCAATACTGGATCAATACTACCTAAAGAAAACTACACTGCTGGGAGGAGTCGTGCATAGGGCGTAGAGCATCAGAGGGCCGGAGCCCCTAATGAAAAAGAAAAACGCTTTTTCATCGCGTTTGACTGGAAATCCATTTACTCTCTGGGTGAATACCTCGTGTCGGATGATGTGAGCATTAGACACACAAAATAAAATCAACTAATAAAACATAAACAGTGATTTCAGCAGGGACGAACATGGTGCTACACTTTAAAAACAATCCTGTCTCATGTTTTACTCTTAATCAAAAGCAACAGCTGCAGAGTTTTCATAATAGGAAACAAACAATACAAATAGTCATATAAAAAACCAAGACATGTTGTCATCTTACCGTTCTACTTGCCTCTGAATCTTAATCCATATTTAAAAGCACAATCTGATTGTTGTTTACATAAAGACAGTATATATAGTCTGTATATTTAAATCAATGAAACTTCAGGTCTCACTTGTAAATGAGATCTTGATCTTAATGCAACTTACTGATTGAGGAAAGTACATCTCCAAATATACATATATACAGTGGGGAAAATAAATATTTGATCCCCTGCTGATTTTTGCCCTTATTTCACTTGATGAAATGTAAATTAATTTATAACCTTTATGTGATTATATTATTTATTTTTTTTGATATTCTGTCTCTCTCTGTTAAAATAAATTTACCGTAAAAACTATAGACCGTCCATTTCATTGTGGGGGAGCAAACTTACAAAATAAGCCGGGGATCAATTTCTTATTTTCCCCACTGTTTATATATATATATATATATTTGACATTTTGTTGCAGTAATTTCCATGACACAACCATCTTTCATTTACATATGAGGACACTTAGCGCGCCTAGTGCTCTCACGCCATTTGATCCAACGACTCAGTTAATTGATCATTCACATGTTTCAGGCAATACTCTTAATTGATGCATTTTTTTCCCAATTAAAAAAAACAAAAACAAACACCAACACAGCTCGTCTTACAAGTGATAGTGATAATTAGACGTTTACAAATGGTGTGTATTCTTTCTGAGTTTACATCGTGAACAATGGAGTGCGCAGTGACGACACTCGAATTCACTGTTTAATGTTAAGTGCAGTACATATGCATAAAACATTTCATTTGAAATTCAAATGATTTGTTGTCATAAAAATATAACATGCTAATTACGCGGCCTCTGTCGGTCTCAGATAAAGCGTCGACATTTATCTCCCACTGTTTATGGAAAGCACTTCGGTGTAAGACGGAGCCAAAGCAGCGTCTGTGATTATACAGGAGAAGCTATAGCACAGACGCACATGCAGTGTTTGTGTTGTGTTTGTGAAACCAAGGTGAGGTTAGTGTCAACATGCAGTTTATCTCTTGTGTTTTTTGCTTCTTCTTCAGAATAATTTCTTTACCCAGCAGCAGTGACTACAGGGAGCGTCCACACTGCTTTTCTAGTTTTGGTTAATTTCTTCTCAGCTTGAAACGTGTCCATCACTAAAATGCCAGAGAGACCAGCCGTCCCAAGAGCGACGATCCCATCGCCTTCATTCATCCCACAGTCAATTTGCTCTTCTCTCTCCTGAGAGTCACTGTGTTGCACTTTATCTCAAGGTTTTTCCATGTTTTCCTTTTGATATAGCAGATATACGTATATCTAATAATTCATCTTCAGCGCCAAATGTAAACAAAAACAATCCATCTGGACTGTTGATCATTAGAATAACAATTTCTTACCGCTATAGTAAGGCTCTCACTGTGATCCATCATTTTGGCTGTAAAATCATATATCATGATATTATGCCCTTAATGGAGAGATAGGCAGGGACCCCCTACTATATTGTATAAAATTGTGTTTTATATTAAACTGGGGCCTGGGCCTAGTGCCATGTATTAACACACCTTGTTACTAAGCTATTCAAATAAGACACTGGTTCATATATTCATGTTTTTATTTTAAACATGTGTAAGGTACAGTGAGTACAGGGCCATCCCACTGCCATAAACATACCTTGTTTACTGATACTGATGCCAATATCAACAATGTCTGTCAACTGCACGACAATCAAACTATTCAAAATGACGTTTTGAATATAATATAACAATAATATAATATTATAATCTTATGAATATAAGAAATTGTATAATCAACCGCAAACGCTGCGACCCCCTGCTGTACCTCCATGGACACTCTGTTAAAGACGTCTGCCTTAAGTTATCAAAAATATTCACATTTTTGTGTTCATACATCTTTGTATGATGTATTTTCTAAAATAAGTTATTCAGTTCTTATGTAAAGCCATGCATGCTCCAAACGTTCGGTGTCGGTGTTTTACTCCTTCCATCCTTAAAGCAGTAAGCGGAATATTTGTGTTAATATAAGTCTTAAATAGTTATATCTTCCGACAGCAATCACTTACATACTGTAGAGTGTTTAGTCCGAAACACGGGTCTGTCAGTCACAAGCCGAGGAGAAAACTTTCCTTGTATCCTACAACCTTTATCCAATGAGGAGAGAGAACGGCATAAAGGGGCGGTCCTCTCTGTGTGTGCAGCCAAGGGATGCGCATGAATGTGGTGACGTAGGGACGAGGGCGGCGACTGCTAACTCCATCTGCTGACAAGAAGTTAGCCAAAACGACCGGATCGCTTACTTCTGGTTTAGATATTTGGCTTTTCTTTGGGCCATTTTTCTATCTCTACCTCAGCCTTATTGCAGGCTGTTGTCCAGCTGGTTTGTGTACAGTGCACAGCTGACTGAAAACAGTCTGTGTGTCCTAACCTGCTGTAAAACCCCCCAACTGAGATATTGTTAATGTGCTGTATTCATGTCCAGAGAATAAACCTCCTAAACCCTGAATAATATCAGCATATCCCACGTCTTAATGGGAAAAATGCTAAATTGGGAAAATAGGCCAAATTCAGAATATCCAAACTGTGCTGTTTACATGACCTACATCAAACACTGTCATTTTAGAAATTATAAGTGCGCATGTAAATCTACTGAGTGGTATATAAAGTAAGATTGAATGAGTTCTGCATTAATGACTTCAGTGATTAATCCATCAACAAAATTCTTGTTGATAAACTTTCACTTCACCGACTAATGTGAACAGATTCATCTCTTCAGCAGCATTACATCAGTGAGACAAGGCTCTGCTGATAACATGAGGATAAATATTCATGATTAAAAGAAATTATGATTGCTTGCTCATCTCTGAAACATTTCCTCCTCTTGTTCTGATGACACTGTAGCTCATGCAGGTCTCCAGGCTCTGCACGATTTCCCCTCTGTCAATTTGCATAGAGGCGCTGGATTGGCTCTAAATGTAGTCACACTGACACTACACGGTGCAGGTCCTCGTGCGCGGAGCTTTTACAGCACTTGTTTCTAGAATAGTGAATCTACTGTGGCCACACAAGAACAAAAAGTGACACTACTGCAGTCAGCAGAGTGTTAGAAGTGAGTATTACTGTAGATGTAGAAATGCGACGCTTCATTACTGAGCCTTACGCTGGAACATTGAGTCATTAGAGACTAAAAAGGTTTCGTATGGGTCATTCTCCTGCTTCATCTCCCATACTTGTACTAGTAGTGACTGGTGCATGCACTCAGTGAGTGTGCTTCAGGGTAACACCGGCCCAAAGATCACTGACCTTGACTCAGTGCAGTGGTTAAAGTACCTAAAAACACACTGACACAATATATTTGTGTACACACACTGCCTCAGACCAACAGTGTTGTGTTACCATATTAACATACTACAGTATAAAGGCTTATTGCTGTCATTCTGCTGACATGCCATCATCGGTGTGTGTGTACGCGCACTGTGTCCAGTTTGTGTAGGCATTGCATTAACATGGTTTAATCCTCTGCATGGCTTATTGGATACAAATCCTTCCCAAAGCTTTTAAAGCTCCTGCCTTTTCATTTCTCTCTCCCTCTCTCTATCCGTCCATCAGACTGTGAAGGAGGCTGCAGTGCTCTTGGCATCACAACGCCCTCACCTTCATACTTAAACTTAATCTGATGCTTGTTTTATTAGATAATTTTTACCTCTTGGCCAAATTGATATTTTATCACTCCTTCTTTTTTGACACACCAAACACCAAAAATATCCCACCAGAGTTTCACCCAGTTACCTCCGCCAATGATTGTTTGACTGCCTGACTTTGTTTCTGTGGCGAAACTTATCAGCGGTAATGAATGAACATCAGTTGAAGTTCTGATGATGAATAATCTTCTATCTGGATGTGTTTCTTTTAAATACAGGAAACAGCTGCTAATATTAATGTTACCTCACTGTAAGAGCTACATTTTATTTCACATCTAAATTAAAGATAATTGAATGTTGTGATAAAGCTAACTCTGTATTATTGTTGATAATACTACAATCTTCAACAAATATGAAATAACAGCTTTATAAACTGACTTAAAGCCTCTCAGTTGTTTATTATGTGCTGTGCTCTAACTTTTTGACTGTGTAGATTTCTGTGTGGACTGATCAGTGATCACAGGTCTGACATGGTCTTTTAATCACGATGTTCCCAGTTCGAGTCCGGCTGTGGGATGATCTTTGCATGTCTCCTCTCCTCCCTGTGAAGTTTGGTCAAATCATGATACATAAACTGAAAAGTATCTTGGAAAAAAGGAAACTGTCACTGCATTTGGTGGTTGTGGTGGTGGTGCCGACTCACTGAACATCTGAAGTGGTGTGTAGATTAAAAACACATTTCTGCACAATGAAATGGAAAAAGGAAACATCACAAATTTTAACATCAAACTAATAATAATACTAAAGTTACTCAATTAATGCAGCCACAATTTTGCTTTTAAGGTCAAACTCAGGAGTTTAGTATAAGATAAAAAAAAAAAAAAACGATGTCATTTAATCGGCAAAGGAAATAAGGTCAGTGCACTCATGTTGTGTTTGTTCAGGTCAAAGGTCAGAGGGCGTGGTTGTACCACCTCAGGGGGTGTGGTTAGATGTGACAGTGGTGACGCAGTCTTGTGATTTTAACAATCTACACCACCCGATTCCTCTTCCTCTTCCACCGCCGCCGCTCCCTTTATCTTTGCAAACTTCTCAGCAGGAGCTTTAAAGCGATGGAGGAGGTTGAGTGAGGACAGCTGCAGACATGCTGCCTCTGATCATGTCTGTGTTAGAAAGTGCTAACCATCTTGAACCACCAAAGCTCCCACATCTCTCACACACACACACACACACACACACACACACACACACACACACACACATACACATACACACACACACACATCCATCCATGGCTTTGGAACAAAAATAGAAAATACACTTTAACGGTGCAAAGGCCCTATTTTCATCTCGTCTGCAGCATGTTGGCCTGTAGAAAAGAGAAAATGAAATTCCCCTCTGTTCCTCTTTCTTCCTCCTTATTAGAAAATGTCTGACTCGGTTGTAAAGTGTTTCTTCAGAGAAAATGAATGTCAGGGTAAATGTGCCTATTATTAACATGTGGGTTCTATTTTAATAACCTCACTACCAATTACTGGGAGGTCTTCAATATCACTATCACATGACATAACCTAATTAATGTGACAGAGACAGATGCTTTAATTTCTCATGTATGATCTCATTCCAGATAATATTTGAAGAGAGAAGGTATACTTGAACATTTTCTGTAGTGGAAAGGTAGTTGGTAGGGGGAAAAAAAGCCTTATGAAATGTCTAAGAGGTCTGGATGTATGTTATGTAACACAAAAATACACAAGTGAAGCTCCACAGGTTAAGACTGAACTGTTTTCATCTTTAAAATGTTGACTCATAGACACACACACACACAGTAATTAAGTGAAGAGGAAAGTTTTGAGTTCACGCCAGGTGCAAAGAAGAACTTCAAGGTCCTTGATTAAGTTTTTGCATGAAGGTCATTTTTTTTCACCCAAGTAATTTATTTATAAGCTCTGTCCTATCTGCCACAGTTCGTGACTTTTTCATTGATATTCCCACCATATGGCTGCACCACCTCCTTCCTGTTATTTTTAGCACTGCTGAGCGCTGCAGTCGTACAAGACAAGTTATATTTTACTTTGAAGTTTCAGCTCGGAAAAAAGGAGTCGACGTCGCATCGACCTTCTCTTATGTGCATTTCTACTGTACCTAAAAGTTGATGACCGGCCGCAGCACAGAGCTGATAGCCGGAGCACTGTCCTCTCTGTGTGTGTGTGTGCGTTGTCTCACATATATGTGTTGCTGCAGTGGTCTGGACACCTGAGACCCCACACATACACACACATATCCATAATTCAACAGGGAGCTGGATTTTTTTTGCCACATGTAATGACAGCGAGTTGTAGAGGGAAAAGCACTACGACTTAACATCTTAGAGCCGGTGACAGCAGGAGCCATATCCTGTCATTTTCACTGACTGCTTCCCCTCTGAGCGTCTCTCTCCATGACGTCTCACTCCTGCAAATACTTCCTGCTCTGCACTCACCCTTTCACATCCACACCCCTCCTCTCCTCTCCACTCCTCTCCCCTCCCTCTTTTCTCGTCTTTACTCAGCGCGATAAATACTTGCTCCCCTCTCCTTCGTCTCTTTATATCTAGTGACGGCTCTGTGTTTTGTTTTTTTTTTTCCCCCTTGCAATCTGCGAGGCCATCTGGTCCCGTGTCCTCAGCCTCATGTCTGTCTGCAGTATCTTTGCTCTTTGAATCCATTTGACAAGATTAATAGGCTGAACCTCAGACAGATATAAGCTGCTCATTTTGATAGGGATCATTGGGAGGAGATAAGTTCAGCTGGTCATGAGCTGATGAGCAGGATTGTTTTTTTCTATCGTTGTTATTATTATTATTATTATTGTTATTTATGACATCTCACCTGGTCGATCATGAGGACTCAGGGTTCAAACAACCCCCGGATTTTAATATAAAATATTAACAGACCGAGAAAAAAGCCCCCGCTACCCCCTCCTCCCTCACCCTGATGTGACTTAAAAGAATAAAACGTGACCTCTTTTATCTCCGAGTGTCAGCCCGGGTCGCAGACACACTGAAACCACCCAGCTGGCAGGATCAACTTCACTGCCCTGAACTGTAGTCAGATTATCAAGCTGATTGGTTCGAGATCAGCTGTGATGTGATGTGATGTTGTATGGACGGGGCCGCAGGACGTGCACAGTCAAAGTACAATAATTAGAACTTATACTGTCCACGTCATCATGGATCCGTGGGGTCTGGACTTTATTTTTTTCCTACAGGACATCTGCACCGTGTGTCAGTGAGGATGGGAAGAGGGAAGGATTGTGCTGTAGCTGTAGGGTTGGATGTAGGGGGAGAAACTAGAACAAAGCCCCACAAAAACTACACGCCTCGGGCCTTTTTCAGAGAACGCGTATGTCAAATAAAACTAAATAAATCTCACCAAAGGTACTTCCAGGCAAGAGAAAGTTTAAAAAAAAAAACAAACAAACAAAAAAAACAAGCAGTGGACAGAGGATTTACTGAAGAGGCTTAGATTGAAGAACTTCAAATGTGTCGACTCCAACAAAACAGCTGTTTGTGATGCATGTGCAACAGTGTGTACTGTTGTTTTTGACAATTATATGTTTGAAATCATAGTGCTGGGACTGATTTGCATAATGAGATGTGATGTCTGATCCTTTTCATCCTCGTGCATGTAAATCAACAAAAACTGATCATAAACTTTGTAAAAAAAAAAAAGAAAAGAAAAAAAAGTTGGTTTTACGGCAGAGCTGTTACATCCAATTACCATAGATTGATGTAAATTTAACAGTTGTCATAGTCATACTAATGAGTGATGTGTATAATCTGATTTCACAACACTACTTGACTTCCTGAGTTAAATTTATAAACTGTGTCGCAATCTGTGTGCATCTTTCAGAGGACGCATTTGAAGACCGATCACACTGGTCACAGCGTCATGACAAGGCCTGTCCCAGTTCGAAGGCTGTTCACCTGTTCTTGGAGGACACACCGCACCTATGCTACATGGCCTCCCATATAAATTAGATTGTGTGTCGGTGCCGTCAGTTATTAGCCACCTAACATGCAGATTGTTGAGGCGGCTGTAGCCATGGTTGCTCCACTTTGCAGCTGGCTTGGAGGCGTGGTCGCTGGCCACACATGGAGCTCAGTGGCTGTTGGAAGTGTAAATATGAGCCACCACTTTTCAAATGTTTAACGTTAGGACGTTGATTGCGTTCGGACGCAATCAGGAAACACTCCGAAGGCTAGACCGTCCCATTTACCAACGGTTGACACGGCTGTCAGGGGTTCCTCCAAAACTGTTGCCTCCATAGACCACATAGGTCCTCGGAAGGATGCAGCCCAAGACTTGTTACGGGGAGAATGAAGCCTCTCTGCCTTCGACCTAGTGTCGTCTCTTGGCCGAAAACCAACCTTGCAAGAGCAGTGCCTCCGACTCGCTGTCCCAGATCTCGTCTCGCGAGAAGCATGGACTGCTTTATGGCACTACGACACAAACACGCCGGTTAATCCGTAATCTGTTGTTAATGTTATCCACCTCGGAAGACATCGCTCCACGGGTCGCCTTGTCACCAGCTTCGTTGAAAACAGGGGGAGCTCTGTAGAGAAAAAAGTGACCGAAACAGAGAAAAAGCCAGACTTGCATAGTTCCCCTTTAAAGGAAAGGCATTCATTTCAACATTATCATTCAGTGGAAGCTTAAAAGAAATTCCCATCTTGTCAAAAATAAAGTGAAGGAGCCTCCACCTTCAGCATTAACCACTGCCCCTAGTGGCAAAGAGGAGAACTCCTCCTCTCCTCAGCACCAACCTTTCACCACATACTGAGAATCAGTCTTACAATTAAAACCATGTAGTAGAAAACTGATATAACAGATCCGTTTAAAAACACGAGGGAGGAGTGTTTTGGTTGCACAAAAAACTACAGTAGAGACAGCAAGTGTTTCTCTCACACTGCCGTTTGCAAAGCTTTATGTAACACAGTGGTATTGAATAAGCATCACTCAGTATGATGGTGTTTGACTGGATGATTGCCCTCACTGACCCGAATTTGGCTCTTTTATGTTTTTCGTCCTTGAAAACACGCAGCGATAACAGACCCACACTGATTGGACCGGTCGTGATAATGAGCTGCATCTTGATCATTTGAATGTGACCTGAGGTTGATTGAAATTGTTCTCATTTGATCCAACAAACCGCAGCACAGTTTGAATACAGCGCTGTAAAACACGCCTGGTGTGAGCGTGTAATCTGCCACATGTTGTAAAGTCTTTTTCTCTTTCTGGCCACCAACGACTTTCCTGTCGACCCACACTGGTTGTACTCTATAGTTGTGACCGGTTTAAAGGCCGTTTCTTTCTCCTTGTTTCATCCGTGTAGCACAGACTTTTTTTTTCTCCCTCTGTGCTGTTCATCATCTTGTGACACCTCGGACGTTTCTTCCAACCTGCTGCGAGAGTGCGACCAACAGATTGGCTGCCGCTGCTCTCTGGTTCATCTGTGAGTGACTGTGTCTCATGATGATTCTCTTTATTTTATCCGACATAACACGAAGAAGCTTAAATTATCACCAAAAGTTTTTTTTTTTTTCTTTCTTTCTTATCATATTCCCAGCTCACTCGTCGCAGCACATGTTCTCCTTTGGGAACGTGAGGATTTGACATTCAAACCTAAGCACAAACACACTCATTAATGACATAACACACACCCTTTGGCAAAGCCTGGCACCCAGGTAAAGTACACACCACGGCAACGTAATGATTCATGCATGATGTTAGCGTTTAACTGCTTTCTTTTTTTTGTGTGTGTGCGTGTGTGTGTGTTTACTCGCCCAATTATAGTTTCTACCCCTCCAGACACATTCTGTTCCTTAATTTTCTCCCACACATCTCTTAACCTCTTCTCATCCTCCACTTTGCTTTTTTTTTTTCTTCTCTTCCTTTCCCGGCAAACCAATTTATCCCGCGTGCTAATTAACGAGGCTGGCCTCAATTAAAGCAGTAATCGGACCATATGGAAAAACCAAACTGAGACGTGTCGTGGACCGAGTGTGCCGGTTATCCTCCTGTGTGTTTTTGGGCTTGCCGCCTTCTCCGTCTCCGTCTCCTGACATAACACTCTTCTGTTCTATTTCTGGTCTGAGAAACAGACTTTACACTCTTTTCTTTCCACTTTCTATGGACGTGTTCAGCAGTTTACCCCCAAAAAACCAACAAGAAGCTGTGTCTATTTCCCCTAAAAAAATATATATATATATATATGAGAGCAAAGTGATGCAGCATCTAAGTTAACCACCTCCGTCAAACCTTGACAGGTTGCTGCACTGAACTCTGCAGCCTCATTCATTCGTTTACTTGTTTATTTATTTATTTATTTTGGACACTTGTTGGCATGGCAACTGTGAAGCAAGCTGACAGACACAGACATGACTTTTTTTTTTTTATATATTTTTTCTAACATGCTATCAAGCAGTTGCCTCCTCTTTGCCACTTTCAGTAACAGAAGCCATCCACACTATTTTTTCCTTTATGGCGCTCTGATGTAAACACATGAACGTGTAACTTTCCCTTCATGGCACCAACTCTGCAGATCCAGCATCTGTCTCTGCAGGTTGTTAAATATTCATCTTTCTTTACCATCTTAATTTAGTGGTTATATACTGTCGATTCATCACAGAGTGTTTGCTGACAGCAGTGGTGTAATAAATGTGTGAGCTGCAAAACTTTAAAGTGTTTGATTTACACTTCAGGCTCATGTTTATTCAGTATATTGGCTAACTAACTTGTTTTTTTTGTACTGGGTGGAAGATAATCATCGTAAATAGCCATAAAGTTGGAATAATTTAGTTTTTTTAGACACATTCCTCTTTTTATTCCTATTTATACACATCAGTAATCCCCCTTGACAAGGTGCAATGATCACATACTGAGTCCTGTTCACCCAGGTGAAACAAATCCATGCTTGTGGTCGCATTGATCCGTGGGAGGCAGGGGAGGCCATACTCAATATTAGTGATTTAGTGACATTGGAAAGAGTGATATTGGACATTTTTACGCATGAAATCCCCTCGTATATGTGTCTCTGTTAAACTGGCCAAGGTTGAAAAATTAAAACAGAACCCCCAATTTTGTTTAAGTCTGAATACACAGTTTGCAGAGGTTAGTTGTGGTCTCATTTCTACAGTTAAATGTTTGGAAGAGATTGAACAATAAAGTTTTGAGATATATACACTTTATCAAGAATAAATCACACTATCACAATCGTTTCATGAGAAGAGGTAAAAGAAATATATTTTATTCCAACTTTATGGTTAACAGTGTATAAATGTGAAAACATGCTCTATTTTTACTAAAATGTAATGGTGGGAGACTCATAGCCTGTCATATCTGTCCACTTGCACCAAAATGGAGCAATCACAGTGCATTAGTTTGTTTTTTATGGGGAATTTAGCACATTTTAAATATAAATTAGGTTGAACAAGTTCCTGAATTATTTGTGTATCATTTTATTTTAACTGTAATTCACCATTTAATGTGCTGAGGGACAGATTTCTTAAAAAAAAAAAAAACTCACTTACTAAGGCTTGTTCTCATCATGTTCCCTAGTAATCCAGTGCTTAGTCAGTGTGAGCTATGAGAGGAAACAGTGTGAGATTATTATACTGCACATTCCACAAGTTCATAAATGCCAACAATGTTGGTATAGATGACAATGATGATGAAAGAGACTATTGCGGCCTCAAGGCCATGAAGACTTTTCCTTGGTATTTCCAGTTCATTATTATGTTAATTTGCTTGAGTTTGCCTGCCATGCACGACCTACAGTGATGCATATGGCTGTGTTGAAACAGCAACATTTCTGCGGACAAGGACGTGTAGAAGACGAGGGAGAAATGAATTGATAATAGGATATTCAACAACAGATGTGAATCCATGAATATGATTTTCAGATTCTTTTTTAATGCTGTGCCGCTGTGCGTCTGCAACCTGGCCGTGTTCCTTTACAATGACAGAGCTTTAGTGCTCTGCAGAACAGATCCCTGGGAAAGAAAAGTGTAGCAGCAGGATCCTCACCTCCACAGCCCTTCAGGGAGGCAGCTTTTTACAGGCTTTTCTTCTCTTTAACGAGGAGACAGGGACTGTGCAGGTAATGGGCTTTGTTCTGTGTCGGTAATTGAGAGGGGGAGAATATAGTGCACTATATTAATGCTTTTGTCCTGAAGAGCAGGATATAGGGACTTAGCAGTGATTAGCAGTGCGAAGTGGCAGGATCCAGATGTTAGCTGTTGTAGCACTCATTAGCACTCCCAGGAGAAAGCGAGATTAAGATATGGCAGTAAAAGTCAGGTGGGCGGGTGGATGGATGGGTGGATGGGTGGGGGAGGAGGAGAGAGAGAGAGAGAGATGGGGGTGTTGTTCTGAAGGTGAGAGAAGGTGAAGGATTCAGGTTTTTTACTGTAACTGGAAAGCTGCCAATATGTATTCACACTCCTGCTTCCCTAAATAACTGAAGTACCACATGTTCACAGTGCCGTGACCAACCAACCAGAGAACTGGTCATACTGGGTTCATTTAGACCTGGGGTGTCAAACTCATTTCAGTTCAGCGGCAACGAACAGCACAATTTGATCTCGAGTGGGCCGAATCAGTAAAATAATAGCATAACCTATAAATAAAAAGAACTTTGTGTTTTGGAAAGCGGAGTGTTTTCACACTACATTTCCCATGAGCCTCCGCGCGCACGGTGAAATTCTTGGACCGGCACAAGACGGACAAAAGCGAAAACATTTGCCAAGAATGTTTTCATTCATCAAGACTGAAAGTCGGAGGTTCGAAGACGATCAGATACCGTCGTAGTTCCGACTATAAATGGCAATTCAGCAGCGTTATTCCCATGACCCGCCGGGCAGCGTCCGTGAAACCGAAAGTAGGAAATGCTGGGCGAGCCGACCACTATATAATAACAATAACGATAAAGACAAAACTATATATTTATCAATAATGGACCCATTAACATGTGTGGGTAACGTAGATTCATCCACAAATATGAGACTCTTTTATAACCAAAAGCAAACTCCTCGTTGTCCCTTTAATGAACTCTTCTTTTACAAAATATATTATAAACAACCTGACATTTTTTGATAAAAATATGTGTAGTTTTAACAATATTATGCCTCTTCTGTCTTCAATGTAATTTTCACACTTGGCAAATTCATCCATGAGGGCCGGATTGGACCCTCAGCTGTTCCGGTTTTGGCCCACGGGCCGCACGTTTGACACCCCTGATTTAGACCTTAGACTTTTATTGTCCCTTATCATGGAAATTCTTTTTCACATGACCTCTTCATTCCACCACGAGGACAGAGCAAGCACACAAGCACACATAGTACAGCCCATAGACATGAACACATTTATCAACAATCTAGGAGAGAAAGAGAAGAAAGAAAAAGTCCACACTCTGGCCTGGTTATCTAGGCCTTTTGTTCAGGGTTGCTATGACGGCCGGGATGAGGCTTCTGCCAAAGTGAGCCCTTCTGCACCTCAGTGCCCTGTATCTGCGTCCTGAGGGAAGAGGAGTGAGGTGGGAGTCTGGTGGTGCTGCTGGGCTCTGTTTTGAAATATCCACACAGTAACTGTGACATTATGTCTTGTTTAAAGGTTGAAAGGGTTTTTTTTTTGTTGTTGTTTTTTTGTTCATTACTATCCTATTATCTCTAAAGTGACAGCGTGGTGGTGGTTGAGTCTGTGGGAGGGAACACAAATAAGAGAGAATACTTCAGAAAAGCTATAAAAAGCTTCAATAAATAAACACTTGCTGCTAAAACTGTGCCGTCACGTCAGGAAGCAGAACTCCTGCAGACTTGTTAAGGCGCAACAGAGTTGTGTGTCTGTGTATTATTTCGACAACATGTTTATTACTGTATATCTTCAAAAGTGTCTTTTGGCATTCCCACCTATATAGTATCAGACGATTCACGTCTGTCACAATATCCTGGTGTCTCGAGGCTGCTGGTCTGAGGATGTGACAACTGCACAAAGCGATCTGTTTAAGACGACACGCACAATTAATCCCCCAGAAGAAATAACAGATTTATGATGGAGCCCTAATGGCTGCCTAATGCTAACTTTAGCATTATCAACCTGTCACTTTAACAATGCTTTATTTATTTATTTATTTATTTTTTTCTACTACGCAGAACTGTCTTTGTGCCACCACAGTACACACTTGTGTATTTCCGTGGCTGAGATTTTTAAGAAGGCTAACACACTCTGAACGGTAAATAGAGGCTGTAAGGAGATTAACGCCACATCATCTGGCTGCAGTTTGAGCTGCGGCATCATCAACACGTCACTACAGGACGTCAACATGTCAACTTATGTGCAGAGCTTTTATTAAAACACCCCTCCGTGTCTCTCTCTCCTCCTCTCACAGACACACACATCTCATCATGTTGCCAGCATTATACCAAACTAAGGTCACCGGGTCACTTCTCACTTTCCCATGAAGCCTGCATGCTCTACTCCCCTCCTCTCCTCTCATCCGCTGTCTGTCTTCTTCTTCCTCTTGTCGTCCACCACTGTGTGTCTCCGTCTCCGTCTCCGTCCTTCCATCTGTGATTCACCCCTGTTGCAGCGTGGACTCGTCGTGTCACATCCTCTTTTCGCCGAGCTACAGTCACAGTAGTCAGTCACAGACCCATTAGCCATGGCGTGCCTGAGCCTTTCCGGAGCTGTGACGTGTGACTGTTTCTGGCTTAGGATTTTGAAACCACCTGCTGTCTGCTCCATGTCAGGGAGAGGGGCGGGGGGGGGCGGGGGGGGGGGGCTGGATGTTAGTTTGGAGTGGACGGACGGAAATGATAATGACGTAGTGAATGACGACGAGGGCAGCGACGGAGGTTATGTTGACGCGAGTGTGGCATTTATGTTTGTTTATCTCCTCCTTTCTCTTCCCCATCTCTCTCTTTCTCTGAGCCACCGTTGGCCATGACCTCCAGAGGTATATTATTGCAAGGGAGCGGAGGAACACATCTGGTGTTTGGATGTGCGTGCGTGCGTGTATGCGTGTGTGTGTGTGTGTGTGTGCGACTGTTTCTGTGGTTTTGGATTGTGTGTGTGTGTAAGTTGAGCATCCCATCTGGCCAGGCGAAATAAAAAAATAAATTATTAAATCAAACAAGACTGAAGCCTGAAGCATGCAGTGTCGCGCTTTTCTATGAAGACGCTCACATCTGTCTCTCTTCCTCGCTTTTAAATAACAGCCCAAATGTAAACAGCTACATTTGGGGGGAAAATGGATACTTCACATAATCATGATGAAGGCAGCAGCTCCTCCATACTGTAGGTTTTTGCATGCACTCACACAGCACTTATAGCTCATGACATGCATATCTTATGCTGTTGGATGCACCATATAGGCCCGAGGCAGGTGTCCAACCCTGTGGAAAAGAACAGCAAAAATAGCATTCACACGCATACTTGC
Organism: Trachurus japonicus; assembly: GCF_045865225.1. Taxonomy (NCBI): domain Eukaryota; kingdom Metazoa; phylum Chordata; class Actinopteri; order Carangiformes; family Carangidae; genus Trachurus; species Trachurus japonicus. The sequence continues at coordinate 8,391,809 of NC_140911.1, forward strand.
ATTCAGATTGACTCTAACTCTTGCACGGCCTCTCATAAAATCACCGCTCTTTTGCTTTTACTCCCGACGTCGTGTTCGATTGGCCTCCCCTGGTGAACGTTGCCAACTGAACCGTGGTTGAAAAATATTGCTCAGAGTGTCTTAAACATTCAACGTATAGCTAGGCTGTGGTGTGTTGGAAAATGTCATTGCATGTGTTTTTCTTAGGTGGTGTTGTATAAGAAAAAGCATGACTGTGATGTCATATACATGAATATTCTCATGGAGAGGATTAAAATCACAGTGAAGGGGGAGAGATGTGTGGTCTGTATATGAATATTTAATTCAACAACAGTCTGCTTTGATTAATTTGACACTAATTTGATTTGAGACTTGATTGAGCATCTGTCTAAAGCGTCTCTTTGGACAGCAACAGGCCAGTCATTGCCAGGCTGGTCAAGCTTTGGATTTCTACATTGAAGTGATGTGTTGTTGTTTGGGCAATACGATGCTTATACCCTTTACACATTATACAATAGGTTAAGGCATTTAACACAGTATTATAGATAGAAATCCATTAGGTCCCCTACCCTAAAGTGTAAGGAACAGACTCAACAGTTTGTCTATCTGCTCTATTATAAGATATAAGGCCCAATTCCAATCCGTTCCCTAAAGACTCAAGCCCTGAACCCTCACTGACTAAAGTGACGTCAGCTCTAAGTGACAGAGTGTGAGAGTCTGTGAGGGTCCAGATGCTGTAAACATGAATGGAACAGCACTTACCCATTCTCACGACACGTTACCTTGACAACAACATGTTGTTGACTCCGGTCTTGGGCCGATAATTTACCGTACTTTCAACACGCACAAGGTGTGTGAGGTGGACGCACTCAAAACAAAATGTTCCCGGATCAGATCTGCTCAAATCATCATCAATAATCACAAACTGCACACGTTAATACTGACACTAAACTTCTTCTTTTTTTCTTTTTTTCTTTCTTTCTTTCTTTTTTTTGGTTGTTGCTCTTGTCCATTAACAATAAAGAGAGCGGCGGAGCTCTCTCTGACTACATGTGTTAATTTTTTTTTTTTAACACTTGCGTTCCGACGCCATCTCATGTGTTTGACTTCACAACGCTATGAACTGTGGGTAATTCCCCTACCCAAAGTCAGCATCGGTGCTGACTTACGGTAAGGGGGCAGTAAGGGCTCATTCACTGACTCACTGACTTGATGATCTGACAGTGGAACAGCCCTCACACACTCACGGACTTCCCGTGAACGTGCCTCTAAGTCAGTGAGTCCGTGAGGGGTCGGATTGGAATTGGGCCTAAATGCCCTGCTAACTCACTAACGACCTGTACCAGTGGTAATTGAATCCAGTGTTTCATCCAAGACCAGGGGGGTTAATGTTGCAGGGTTACACATAGGAAGCCCCACTGTGTGAGAAAGTGAGAGATTTTGGAGTTTTTCTTGTGGGAGCTCACTTTAGGAGATATTTTTCTAGCTCCTGTTGTGTCAGTTTTGTAAATATGCATGTCCTATTATGGCACTTCAGCTTCTTTATCACTTGTTATTGGAAGCTACATTTATATGTATTGTCTATCCACGTTGCAGACTGATTTGAATGATTTGATTTTATGTTACTCGTCTCAGTGTATGACGTCATCTTTTTCTGACATCTGATCGGCCCACCTGATGAAGGTCTGAGGACTGAAACATTGTTTCCTTAACCAATCAATTACCTATCACAAGCGTAGACAGTGTGGGAGTATTTTCTGTTTCTCTTGTGTGAGCTTAAAAGTGAAACACATTCTGTTTATATTTTGTTCACTTCAGTAGATAATAAATGCATTTATTCAGATGTTTGGGACATGCAGCACTAGCCTCAGTGGTTAGTGCTGTTTCGATGTGCATGGTTCTGAATGATTTTTCTTTTAAAACACACTAGTGTCAACTGGATGTTTTTTTTAACCACTTTAGGAGGCTGATAGCTTGTTTTACCAGGTAGTTACATCTAACTCTGCATCTGCTGTTGTTGTTTCATGAGTTGATGCTCCTCAGCTAGAAATGAGAAGAGTGAAAATCAAGGATTTGAAATGCACATGGAGAAGGATTTTGACGAGAAGTCTTTGAGTAAAGGGAGCTTCAGTTTGGACGCTCCTGTAAATAAAAATGATGAGATCTGAAAAGCCAGTGTTGATGAATGTGAGTCTGTGTTCTGCAGCTTGACCTGATTTGACTTGATCTGCCTCTAGAAGATCATAAGGAGCTGAATAAGCAGGTACGAGCGGCGGCGATGAAGCCTTTAGCTCTCCTCAAACCAGAATTTCCAAGAAAGAAAGACGACACGGTATTTTATTATTATGTAATAGTCTTTTGCTGCAGGAAAGCGAGTGGTTACCTGTCTGAAATCTGTGAGTCATTGGTCTGTTTAGATCAAGCATCACATGGTATTAGCTGAGCTGTCACTGGCTGCTGGGCAGAGGAGAAATCACAGATGTGGATGCTTTAAAAAAGAAAAAGAAGAAGCAGCAGCTCATATTGTGGTGTTAATGTGTAAAAACAAAACAAACCTCATACTTTTATTGTATCCACTGATCCACAACTACAGTGAAGTCCAAATATAACCATGCTAACAAAGAGAAGAGCTGACACGTTCCCAACAACAGACCCAGTGCTATTTTGAGTCCACTGTCAGAGTTATTTAGGGATGATAGCTCACTCAGACTTTGTTTTGAATTGCTGTTAATCTTTGGAGTTCATTCAGCGACACTTATTAACCACAAACATGGGCCTTATCAGCGTGGGTGCCAGGATGAGACAGTTTCCTGCATCCCACAGCCCCACCACCACCACCAGCACCACCCTCCCCCAGAGACACTCTGTGTACTTGGCAAAGGAGGTGGTGCTATCACATTCTGTGTCACAGCCGCACAGTCGTATTAAATGTGCGAGAAGGACCAGCAGTCTGGGAAATATGAGTCAGACTCAGGTTTAAAAAAAAAAAGAAGAAAAAAAAACTCTGCAAAAGTCATTAAATCAAGGTCGGGCAGGAGCTGCAGAGACTTTCTTATTCTAAAGGTAAAAATAGTTTTAAAAAACCAAAGAAGATGATGTGGAGGCAGACTGATGTGGATGTTTTATAACTGTTTTTTAAAGACTTGGAAACCCCCTCCCACCACTTTTTTTTTCTTCTTCTTGATACTGTATCATCTATGTAACGCTGTTAGTCTGAGTTATTTCCCCTCCTTTATCCTCCTCCGTTGCTGCCATTCATTCCCCGAGGCCACGGAGTAAGAGAGGGAGTCAAATCGAGCTGACAGGTCAACTGAAGCCGGGCTACTCTGACAAATATGGATACTTCCATGAAAGTAAAAAGGCTTTTTTTTTTATACATTCCCCCTCTCTAAAGTTCACTGTCCCGAAACTTTTGCAGTGAGTGGACGCTGCTGCACGCTTGTTGTTGTTTTTTTGAGTGATAGTTGTGTTGATTCAGTTAATATCAAAATCCATAAAAGGGAAAGAATTGCTGTGGTAATGAATGTGCATTTGGGGATAGAAGGGCAGAAAGATGAGGTAACATGCACGAGGATTTGATGCCACTGAGCGACCTTTTTTTTTTTTTTTTGACTATATGACATGACTTATGATTAATAGATAGGCCAGTCAGTCCATGTCATGATTGATATCTAGTAACCGCAGCCTCAATGCATCATTCAATGACCCCCTTTTATGTCCTGTATGGAAGCATCTGTGGTCTTTATGCTTTTCTTTAATTCGTCAGCCATCTGTATGTCACCATCAGTCGAGAGTATGTCACAACATAAAAGCTGTCGCCCTTGAAATTATGCATGTAGCCCCCGTTACTGTGATTCATCGCTGTGCTTGTGATGATTGACTGTCTCCCGTTGCCTTTAAATTCAAACGATGATTGTCTGCAGGTAGGGGGTGTGCATGATTGAAGTGACTCAACTTGGGGAAACTTTTTTAAAGACACTTTGAAGTAGTAGTAAAATATAAAATAAATGTCAAAAAACTAAACTGTGTTACCGCTAATAAAAAAAAAAACTATTTCAGTTCATATTTGAAACATGCATTTACAATAAAGGTGCTGGTCATCCTCCTGCAGCAAACTTTGCCACATGATTTAACACAGCAGGCTGGTTTATTTTCACATAAGCCGATTTTGATTCTCATTACAGCCGCGCAGTGACTCACAAAAGTGTACTATATAACATATAGCACATATGGAATATTTAAGTTGAGGATTATATAAGATTGCCCTGTAGCTCTATCTGCTCTTCAGGAAAGGAAAGTTCACCGTGAAGTGGAAACAAATAGATGCAAGAAATGTAAATAACATTATTCTCTGCATTTATTCTTTTAGCCTGCCCTGCAGTTAATATATTACAGTGGGAATACATGCATGAGCCAGGTGTGTCTGTGAGTCTGCAGGCGGCGTTCGGTCATGTCAGTGGACTAGAAGGAGCTTCCCTCTTCTTAGTAAAGCCGCTGTGGCAAAGACGTAAGCTTCTCAATTGGCTTGGGATTGGTTTGAGTGAGACAGGCTCATGTAATAATGTCAAAGTGGTTAAGCCCCCGGGGCATCTTTAAAGAGCTTTCAGCAGTCACACAGGGAGAAAGACAGGAGAGAGAGAGAGAGAGAGGAGGATGAGGACAAAGATGGAGAGAGAAACCCCAAGTACAGAGACCTCTTTTTTCAAGCACAGGCAGATGAGGAAGAAGAAGAAGGAGGATGAGGAAAAAAGGTGGAGGAAAAAGACATTTCATCAGGCTTAAGTGACGTACAGTAGCAACGAGGAGGAAGCGGGAGAGATAATGCGGATGGTATGGAGAGAAAGAAGAGGAAGTCGGTGATATCACACACCAGCAAACACACAACACAGATGACTAAGCTGTATTTCTGTTGGATTGGCCAATGCCTGAGCACCTCTAAAGCCTCTGGCAGTGACACAGTAATGTTCCCACTCTTCAAAGGAGTCTCTGTGATTTACATTAAAGAGGACTAATAGAGTCTCTGTAGTTATGGTTGACATATTCAATTCTACTTAGCATTTTAAATGTGACGCGTTAAGTTGCGGTAGGCGGTGAGAAAGAGAGCAATCCTGTCGAGTCTGAAGCATTGCCTGTTTAGTGGAGGAGTGTGTATATACTTCAAGATGCTTCGCTCTGACACAAAGCCTGGACCACAGCAAAGGCTACAGTGGAGTGGGCTGGCACAGTTTGGTTCGGCTTGAAAAATGGCCCCCAGCCAAATATGTATTTATTTTTCCCCTCCCCCTTCCAAAGGTTGTGTAGGTAAAAGTAGAGCAATGCTCAGGCTGTGTTAACACCTACCACTCTCTCAGGCCTTGTCCACACGGTTCGTTCTTCCAGAGGTTTTTCGTGAACATGTTCGCATCGTTTCAAGAAATGTCTGCGTGCACACAAAACCACTACATGTGCCAGGCCTGTAGGAGGCGTTGGGCAACATTTTGGCAAATTGCCATAATCCCTGTAGTCTTAGCAGTAGGTTCATTACCTTTATTTGTCGGTGCAAGCTATTTTTAGAACGGCGGAGCAGAGCCGCAAGTTGCTCAGAGCTACGCTACAGAGGCTAATGGGATTTCTTTGTTTCCCTCATCAAATTCATCAAATACACAATCAAAAAACTCCAAAACGCTCTGGTGGACAAGTTGTGACCTGCACATTCACCACGCTGAGATAATAACGGTACATTATGAGACAGAGTTGTTTTAGAGGTAAATTCATGCAAAACCACTGATGAGCTTTCCCATCGGAAACTGCTGATATGCATTCCTGTCGGGGGCAGTTTTTCGGCAAACAGTCTCTGCATTTGCTTCGAAAACAACTCTGTCTTGCAACGTTCTGTTATTGTCACATAGCGTGGTGAATGTGCAGGTCACAACTTGTCCACCAGAGCGTTTTGGAGTTGTTGGATTGTGTATTTGATGAGTTTGATGAGGGAAACCAAGAAATCCCATTAGCCTCCGTAACATAGCTCTGAGCAGCTCACGGCTCTGTTCCGCCGTTCTAAAAATAGCTTGCACCAACAATTAAAGGTAACGAACCTACTGCTATGACTACAGGGATTATGGCAATGGGCCAATTTGTCAAAATGTTGAAATATCCCTTTAATGATAAGAACGCAATTGTTACAAAAGTTATTTGTCCATGTTTTCACGCATCTTCATCTGCTTCCAAAATAAGCAAAAATTGCTGCTGCATATTTTTTTCATTTTCAGCAATTAGCCACAGTATGCCTAACTTCTTTCCAGCATCCATGTTTCTTCTCCTCTGAGTTAAATTGTAGCATGAGCGAACAAAACAGCAAAACGATTTAAAAAAAAACTGCAGATACTCCTGGACGGGCCCTCGATGCCTTTTCCCTCAGTGCTAATTACATCTTCCTCACCTGTGAATGTTCAGCCTCAGCCAAGCACATAGCAGGTTATTAATCAGCCACTGAGGTCAGAGAAATTCGCCGACTCATCCCCTTCTTGTCTTCAAACATGAATCAGCTAAAATCGCCTGCAACCGAAGCTTGAGAGAACACATCCGCTGGTGACACATCTGTCAGTGAATCACCTATTCACATCTGACGGATTAATTTCTCGCTCTCTAAGTCGCTCCAGGTCGAACCCTCCTGTCATTAAGTGAGAGTTCCTGCCCCGTGAACGACGGCGAGCAGGTGAAGACACCGGTCGTCCTCCTGAACGCCTCTCTCTGCAGGTGACACCGGGATTATTCTGTGACTGACTGCCATGGCTGTTTGTCATATTTACACGATCTGACTCAGGATATGAAGTGGAAAATTTAAAGGAGAGCCTCAAGCAGGAGCCGTCCTATTTATTTAAATCACAGCAACAAGAATATGCTTTTTTTTTTTCCTTTTCTTTTTTTTTTGTGCCAGAGAAGGAAATCTGTATGAATAAGAAAACTAACAAGAGTTGCCTCAGAGTAAAGTAGAAAATATGCTAATCTATTGTTTTGATGCCATAGTTTGATCAGTTTTATTCAGGGTTACGGCTCCGCAAATTAAATATCTGTTTAAACATCAGCTGCAGTATGTCTGTGTCAAGATAAGACTTCACACACACACACACTCAGAGTTTTGTTATTTTTTTGTGTCAGTGTGAGATATGCCTTTATAAGTGGTTCAATTAATGACTGAGTGCTGCATTATTTCCCTGTTTAAGTGGGTTATTCACAGATCTGTTTAATTATTTTCTACCTCATCTGACCATGTAATCTTTCCTGTTTTTCACTCGTGTGAAATACATCAGCCCACCTCATTAATCATTCCACATTTAATTAGGAGTGCACAGTCTAATAGCTGCTGAAACACGAGACCAAAGTGTACGATTCAGTTGATTCATGCATTTAGGATTCAGTACAACATGCAGAGGACTGTCACATGAGCACAGAGCTGAGAGCTGGAGCCAAACTAAATGAGGAGGACTCTCAGAGGGAGTTGAACGGAGCAGCCTCAGACCATGTCCCCATGTAAACACAAATGGCCCAAACTCGATAATTTTCTATGCGTTTGGGCCTGTCATCTACACCTAAATGGCGTTTTTGGGCCTTATAGCTCAACTGTGCTACATTTTTATCTTAGTAATCTCTTGTTTATGTCAGATAAGACTACACAATATACAAATCGCAACGCGTAAATGATAAATAACGTTATCTACCGCTCTATTGATTGCTTTCTCACCAGCTTTGTTGAAAACAAATGCACATGGCCAGGAGGAGGGTTAGCAAAACAGCAGAAAAGCGACCGGACTTGCATTGTTTCCCCTTAAAAACGTATATTTTCGAAAACTCCTTCTGGGCAGTAGACTTTTTGACATTGATGTTTACATGTGGATTAGGAAAACTGAGTTTGACTAAGGAGGCTGGACCAGGGTAATGACCTGCTGCCTGCTGAGACATGTACACCGGGTAGCATGTTGCTGCTGGAGAAGTAGGTTGGCAGAGCTGATTAACAAAGGTTAAACATTCGTTAACTGTTACAAAGAGTAACAATGAACATTTTAAAGGGATAGTTCAACATTTTGGCAAATTGGCCCATTGCCATAATCGCTATAGTCATAGCAGTAGGTTCATTACCTTTAATTGTAGGTGTAAGCTATTTTCAGTACGGCGGAGCGCAGCAGCTGGCTGCTCAGAGCTACGCTATGGAGGCTAAGGGAATTTCTTGGTTTCCCTCATTAAACTCATCAAATTCAACATCCCAAAACTCCACAGCGCTTTTGTAGACAAGTTGTGACCTGCACAACCACCACGCTATGAGATAATGACGGAACGATACGAAACGGAGCCGTTTTCGAGGTAAATACAGGGTAAATACGGAGACTGCTTGCTGAAAAACTGTCCCTGAACGCAACGCGCATCAGCGGTTTTGTATGAATTTACCTCGAAAACGGCTCCGTTTCGTATCGTTCCGTCATTATCTCATAGCGTGGTGGTTGTGCAGCTCACAACTTGTCTACAAAAGCGCTGTGGAGTTTTGGGATTTTGTATTTGATGAGTTTAATGAGGGAAACCAAGAAATTCCCTTAGCCTCCATAGCGTAGCTCTGAGCAGCCAGCTGCTGCGCTCCGCTGTACTAAAAATAGCTTACACCTACAATTAAAGGTAATGAACCTACTGCTATGACTATAGCAATTATGGCAATGGGCCAATTTGCCAAAATGTTGAACTATCCCTTTAAGAGCTCTAAGGGAAAAAGAGATTTTGTTTTTCATTATTTTGCATGTAATGAAGTAGCTACCTTGGTTTTGGTTGAAGTTGAACTTCATCACAGTCTATTTCTCTCACCCACTGTGGGCAATAATGGACATAATGAAGAAAATGAAAAATTGCAGCCCTTCATACACCACAGTGTTATATTGTAATGGATGTGTACAGTCCTTAAAGCCTCTAACCTTGGAAATTGCTCCTAAAAATGACTCTCTTCATAGTTCTTATAGCTCAGGTGTTTCACTGTGTGGTCGGTGGAAGTGCTTTGGTCTTTAGATCTCAAAGTCACTTCCTGGTGATATTTGATCCTCTAGACCTTGAATTTCACCTCCACTCTGTCCTCCTTCGTCTCACATGTGTCTTCTGAGGCACTGTTTTGTTGTTTTGTTTTTTTAAAGATGAAGAGCACCTGAGTACAAGAGCACCTTCCTCTGCAGTGTCTTTAAAAGCAGACACAGTTAACTCGAGCTGAGTGTTTCGGGGGGTAAATATACCGTATGTAGGGCACAGTCTAATATAGTTTTTCACAGCAGCAGCAGCAGCAGCAGCACTGGTTTGGCTTTTGTCAAGAGAGAGCAGCAGAATATAGACCTCCACTTGATAACAGTGAATTATTAAAACAGCTAACAGCATCATATTGGTCCTTGCATCATGTTTTTGTTTGGGACTCCCCTCTCCACACTGGTGCAGAGAGGGAAGTGTGTCAGTAGCGATGACTAGGAACACTAGTGCAGCCGGCGTCACCGCTGCACGTCACTGCTGTGTCTTTTTTTTTTTAGGGTTTCCCCCCCGGGAACGAGTCACAGATGTGGAAATAGAGAAGTGGGACATCTTCTGATTCAACGTCGACCTTCTCATCAACTGCAGAGACAATGATTAAACTGGAAAAGTCAATATAGGCTCATGAAGTGATAAAAGCTAAAGGCTAACGGCTTCAGAGGTTGTGACCAGTGCCACACATCTGTCAAACCATCAACACTATATAAAACATATTTTGTATCTTGTACATTAAAGGGATAGTTCACTCAAAATTGAAATTTCACTCATTATCTACTCACCCTCATGTCGACTAAGGGTTGGGAGAAGTTTCAGAGTCCTCCGTGCCTTCTCTGAGTTACAGGGGGGCTCCACGCAGCACTGCACTGCCATATGACGGTAGTGAACGGGGCTCACTTTTCTTCGTCCAAAAAGACACACCAGCTCCCAGTGTCTCAGTTCACTGCTCTGCCGGAATCTCGTGCGATTTGCGGAGCCGTGAACTGGGCGTCAATGCAAATCGCGCAAGATTTGCACAGACAAAGGCAAAGCCGTGAACTGAGACACTGGGAGCTTCCGCTACAAACAAGCTTAAAATATAGACTTATTGGGGCGGTGCGTGGTGCAGTGGTTAAAGCGGCCGCCCCATGTAGAGGCTACAGTCCTCAACGTAGGCGACCCTGGTTCGAATCCCGCGTCGGGCAGACCTTTCCTGCATGTCATTCCCCCTCTCTCTGCCTCCCCCTTTCCTGTCCATCTCACAATATACTATCAAATAAAGGCAAAAAAAAAAAAAAAGCCAAAATATAGACTTGTTTAATTTTTTCGGAACAATTTCTCATGTTGGGGCTTCAATACAAGAGGGACATTACAGACAAGCACTTTTTTGGTGTGTCTGGTGTGTTTGGTGTGAGAAGCCACTGATAACTCTGAAACTTCTCCCAGCCCTTAGTCGACATGAGGGTGAGTAGATAATGAGTGAAATTTAAATTTTGAGTGAACTATCCCTTTAAAATACAGACTTAAGAAAGTCAGTCACTTACAAGAGCTCTCTTATGTAAATCACTTGCAAAAGAAAGTTGTAAAGTTGCAGCGTGTGTGTGTGTGTGTAACTGTGGTTTATCCTCATGAGGACCCAAAGAACAAAACCTGGTAGAACAGAGAAAAGCATCACACCCTGCTCCACATTTCTTAGCTGAGAAAATCAATCGCAGCCAGTTCTCATTTCCTGAAACTCCACAGATCCGATGTATCATCCGTCAGCTCGTGATAACCTGCACCGTCTGATTTCAGCGCCCCGACCATAACACCGCCCCAGATTTGATGAGCATGAAATGTCCTGTAATGAAGTGTGATAATTTCTTGACCCGATGAGTCGATTGGCACATGTCGTCCATAAATCTATATATTTTTGGCGCTGGGTTTGGTTTAAGGTGTCATGAGGGGGAAAGTGAGCGACTTTAAAGCAGAGCGCTGTCTTACACCTTTCTATTGAAGCCATATCACAGACAGCAGCAGAGAACATTGCTTTGTAATCAAAAGGTAAAGAGTCCTTGATTCTTCGCACACCCACAAGAGGTAGCTCGCAGCATTTCAGAGGTGGAATCCATATTTCTTCTCTGCATTTGAATAACCTCATTGTGAATCCGGGGGTGATGATATCCGGACAAAGCCTGGCGGAGCTTAGGGACTTTTCTCACCATGTGACTTTAGAAAGAGATCATCAGCTTTGCAGCATTGATCATGGAAATCACTGTAATGTTGAATTTAAACAGCCACGGTATTTAGCCTCGACAGAGCGGCGGCACACCAATGTATTGATTTTAGATTCTAGTCAGAGATGTGCACAAAAAAATGCTACTGAAAGTTTCACATGTTCATTTGATCTCCTGATATCTGTATTCTCTTGTTGAGATATTGCACAGACTAGCGACATATTATAGTCTATAATGGTCTGATGAATGTTTTATTAGGCAACTTTACCCCCTTTCTGCTTCTACTGGCCTAAAGTGAGGAAGGGAATGCATATTTTATATTTCTCTTATTCACTTTATTGATCATGCATACTGTACATGGACATATTCTTCACATCATCACAGGATTATGAAAATTTAGTACAACAAATGTTTTACAAGTTATGAATAAGTGTACACCACCATCTTTAGCTTCAGCTCACTTCCTGTCTGGCTTATTTTGAACTGTATAGCCTATGAAAATGATGATACTGATAAAAGTGAGATGATGTCAGTGATAATCGTCTTCATCGTCATCATGAGATGATGAGATTACGGTCACGCTAGTACAGTATATGTAGCTAAGCCCTACAGTACTATATGTACGTCTTTAACGTCTGCAGACGCTCTGGTTGCCGGCGGCCAAAGGGGCGGGACTTTCAAGCAGCGCTGCAGATGTGTCCATTCAGGCTCTCTCAATTTCTGTGATTCTGTGAGAATCCCGGTCTGCAATTGGCTGCTGCTTCAGCGGCAATGCTCCTCATGACATAAAGTTGAGCTTGGACGCTCTGGACGCTTGCATCGCGATGCTCGCCGCTGCCGCTGCTCCCGACGCCTTTCGCCCCCTAGCGTCCATTGAAAACGAATGACTTCCGGCCACCAGGACGCTCCCGACGGTTTCGGTGTGAACGTACTATAAGGTAAATGCTGTTATTAGTATGATGCTAACATGCTCGCTATGACAATGGAACCATGCTGTTTTTCATTGGGTTTAATATTTAGCATGTTCGAGAGCCGGGCAAAGCTAACAATGCTGAAATTTAGCTAATTAGAACCTAGCACATATTAGCCTATATGTTGAACAAAGTGAAATTCTGACCTGTTGATGGCACTAGATAAAAAGTTAGGGAATCTTGAAGTGCACATTGAATGAATTCATCCTCTTGGGAACATGAATGATCCAAAGCAGGTGGATCAATCAACATTTCCCTCCATTCATGTTCATGTTTCCACCAAATTGTTGAACATGCACTGAACCTCACAAAGACATTAATTAAAAACATTAGTGATGTAAATTTAATGGCACATTGGTTACCTCTTCACTGAAATGTTCCCTGTGGTGTTTTAGACATCTAAAAGCACTACGCTCTGCTCCGCTCCGCTCTGCTGCTCTGCTCATCTACAGGTGGTGGTAACATGCTAAGATGCGCCTGAGTGCACCAGCACAGGCAGGAAAGAGCCAGACTGCAAAGTGGTAAATGTGGATTTAAACAACGTGAGATTTAAAATCAGATGAGATGCAAGATTTAATGTAAACATAACTTGTGTTTGTGTAAATAAAAACCCCACAGGATACCGTAAGGTCTTGATCACCTGTCTCCTCCTCGCTTCACCTCCAGCCAGACTGTCTCCCTCATGCCATCAAAGGAAGTGAACGCATCGCCCCATTTTGTCGAATGCACCAAAACCCGTGGATCAAAGCCTTTCCAGAGGTTCAGTGACATTTTAAGCCTTCAAATGTCATCAAACATACAGTATGGTAATCGTTACTTGACGCAAGATCTGTCACTGTTTCAAGTGAGACGAAACATCAGTGTCTTCGGTATCGAGGAGCCATCTTCGGAAATTTTCTTTTTGATTGAGTTTATCTTCATTGAACGTCTCACATGGAGCCGGTCCCGGTGAAACAGTGATGAAACACCAGGCAGGAGCTGCACAGCCAGGTGTGACATTCACACACCGGAGGCAAAGTGAATCAATTGAAAGGCAAAGCGTCGTGTTCATAGTTACCAGTCATTACACACAGAGACATCAGCACATCTGCTCTGTTTTTTTTTTTTTTCATACAGTACGACTCCACTTGCCGTGATTACTGCACAACAAAGGCCAATCAAAGCTGTGCAATTATTACATCAGATAAATCTGTTCGGTAAACCCACAAATATGATGCAAATGTTACTGATTTATCTCTAATCACAGCGTCACTCACAACAAACCTGCAGATATTGGTTTTGCTTCGCAGTGTTGGAATTCATTTTTTCGGATTCTTTAAACATTTATCTCTGGTGCAGATGGTAACGGACGAAAAGCCGGTTGTCCTCGGTAACGGCTGGCTGCTGATCATTTGTCCGCCCCACCGCCCCAAGTCAAACAGCTGATAACAAATGAAGTGATTGTGTCAATTTCCCACACGAAGAAATCTGCGTGTATATTCTTGGAGGAACACCTGCGCAGTTGTCCACACACAATCTTGTTGCTGCTGAGCCGCAGCAGATGTTTGTGCCAGCGCTCGAAGACCGTCCAGATGTCTGCTTCATGCTCGTTTTTTATCAGGAAGGAAAAAACAGAACACAAAGCAGACTGCATGGCATGCATGGGCCATTTAGAGACTATTATTCTGAGGAGAAGCATATTGAGACCATTCGGTGCTTAGCCTAGATTCCTCTCCATGCCCTTCTGTCCCCCTTTCTTCACTTAAAGTGGTTTTACTGAAGCTGCTTATTCTTCTGCATTATCTCTCGCTCTGAGAATAGGGGATGGAGGGGGATAAATATAATTGGATTGCATTGTTTATTATGCCTCTGCACCGGCGACAACCGCGGCCAGAGGCGTTATGCATTCAGGTTGTGTCAGTATGGCCGCTCGTCCCATTTTTGTGAACGTCTCAGGAAGCCCTCGAGGGTCATTCTTCAAATTTTGGCACAAACATCCACTGGGACTCCTCAAGGATGCACTGATTGGAAATTGGTGGTCAAAGGTCAAAGGTCAGGGTCACTGTTACCTTGGAGCCACAACTCAAGAATTCACAAGCTAATTATGTTTATATTTCGCATATATGTGTAATACGAATACGAATTACTTTATTAATCCCCAAAGGGAACTTCATTTAAATGATGTAGTAATTACATTTCATATCAAAAAAGGTCAACGATCTGCTTCATTTTTACTTTATAATGTTATGGAAAAACACTTTTCTGCTCATTATTCAACACTGTAGCTGAGAAATACTATTGGTCAGAAGCTGAAGAGGTGACACTAATCTCAGATGCCCACCTTGAAACTATGGCCACAATGTCTAAAGTCATGGCTACAATGTTATAATCAGCTTTACTGGCCAAGCATGCAAAAAAAAAGACACAAGAGTCAAACAAATCAAATGTATATAGGCTTATCCCTCTGTTACAAATCAAAAATAATAAAGTAAAAAGTAATAAAGTAATACATTACTGGAGCAATAACCTCTCCACTCATATATATTATGACCCTGGATAAACATAGACGTAAGCTGCTACCTGTTCTCTCTCTTTCCAGGTCAAACTAGCATAAAAAAGTCATTTTCCTGACACCTCTGGTCTGGTGGGATTTCAGATTGTTATAACCTTGAGAGTGTTAAATTATTGGCACGTCAGTTACACGTCAGGTTCCTGCAGCGGCTGTGAAACATACAGTATGCAGCTTTGTAGATATTTTAAGACTGTGACCTTCCTCCATTGGTCTCTCTCAGGTTTTCAGTGGCCACTTCAAATCACTGCTATTGAGGGAAAAAGAAAAAAGGTGAATAACAGATAGTTTCAGCTCAAATCACTAATACACAGGAGTTGGTGACTTGTTGTAGCCACAGTAGGACCTTAAATAACTTGAATAAAAGCCTGTATAATCACACGTGCTGCACTGCTGCTGTTGTTCCGGCTCAGTAACGACAGGCAGCACTCCGCTGTCAGTCTGAGTGGTCTTTCTTTATCTATGAACATCCCGTGGGCTTTTACAGTAGGCCAGTCTGTTCTTGTCCTACTTTTCCAGTGTGCCTGCCTGTCCTCCCTTCCTTGTTGTCTGTTAAATGTGACGTGCGGGGGCCCTCCCTTTCGCCCCGACCTCTCTCCGCTGTATCCGCGATAGACAGACAGCCGAGCCACTATACAGCCTTGGAGACGGCTTTGGCTTTGGCTCTGCGTCCATCCATCTTGTTTCCGTGCCTCTGTAAAAATCCAATTCCCTCCTCTCAATGCACGCATCCTCGCCGACACTCATCCATCTTTCGCTTCCCATGAATCTGGGCCGTCTGGTCAGGTGCTGCGAGCACATCATTTGTTTCAGTTAGTGTTTTATCCCCCTCAGCCTCCCCGCTCTCTCTTCTACACTCTACTCCCCCCTCTTCCTCCTCCTCCTCTTCCTCCTCCTCTTTTCAGATGGCCAGGCTGTAAGCCTGTAGCTCACAAAGGGCCCGGTGACGCTATGTTCAAGGATAACAATATCACAGTGGCAGGGACGCGATGAGCTTCGACTTTTTTCGCCGTCAGCAGCTGCTCTAAACCAATAAACAGGATGTTAAATGGAGAATCAGCGCCATATAGCCAGGTTGTTGGCAGTACCGTCGGCCATAGTCCAGACAGCGGTAATAGCATCATTGGTAATGCTGCGGGTCTCAATGGGCTGTAATTGAATGTGACTTATTCAGTTACACGTATACGTCTATGTCTCCCAGTGGGGCTCGGAAAGTGTCTCCTGAGTTTCGTCTTGCAATAAAGACAGCAGAGAGTTTAATAACAGTAATGTCAGCGTAATGGCTGCTTCCTGCCAGTGTAATTGAAAATCCGAGGTGTCATATTGCGTCTTTGTTTTTTATGGCTTAGTGATGCATTTGTGTTTCCTCCTCGGGAGATGGCTGAAAATAAAACTAAATCCCCGTGCGTCTCTTTGGTGATGCGTTTTTATTGCATATAAGTCCCATCAAAACAAAAGAAAAAAAGGGAGGGAAATAATCACATTACCATTAAGACCCAGCAGTCGCACACACTGACTGGTCTGATGTGGACACTTGTTAACCCCGGGCTCACTTCCCATTACCCACGTTGCCTTTCTGCAACCTTGCTGGGAGGCAGAATCGCCACATTGTTCTCTGGTAGCTTCGCTGACATGAAATCGTTTTTTGCGTGGTTGCAGAGCTCGGTTGTGATGGAGTGTTGTTTTCTCAGCGAGAGCGTTTACTCGAATCAGTAATCAGTTGTATCTACACCATTTACAAACAAACACCCCCGCACAACAGAGCCTAACATCAAGTCTGAGTTTCTCTTCTGGTACTGGCCAAAAACATGAAGCTGTAGAGCTCAGCACCTGTCACAAAACACTAAATAAACAATAAATACACAACATATAAGATACAGAAACATTTGTGTACAGGTGAATTCACTGTTACAGGTCAAATATCAGATATGCATTTGTGTTTTCCCCTCTAGACATGTAGCTAGCAGATTAAGACACTTTATACTTAAGTTTTGAAGAATGAAAGTAACAGTCAATAAATCAAAGAGATTCAACATTTTAACTCTCTATCTGTCGTTAAATTATTATTATGTTTGCACATTTTACCACTGATTTAATAAGTTATAACAGCCCAGTTGTTTTAAAGTAGAGTAGTAACAGACTGTTGGTGTGTTATTCTTTCCACTTGTAACAGCAGCTGTAACCTGTTGTTACTGACAGGGTTACGTAAGCTCAGAACAGGCCCAGAGCTTCTGTATCCACCAGTCAGACATGCGTTAATTACAGTAGCTCTCTGTCTGTCTGTGAGACTGCAGGATACCGCTCTGATTCACAGCTGCAATATTCAAAAAATAATTATGGAAATCCATTGTCATTCATTAAAATTGTCAGCAGTGAATCGAAGCCTGTGACCGTCCAATCATTATCTTAGCAGCAGTCGTAATAAGGAAGAGCAGAGTTGGCAAGCCTGGGATTTTTCAACACGCTGAAGCTAAGAGCAGAAAGAGGAGTGACGGTCGGTGTCCGAGGAGATTAGACGGTTGTTTATTTGTCAAAATACAAACCAAAAACCCAAGAAAAGACGTGTAGTTTAGAGTTCAACGTTTAGAGAAATGATCTGTACTCTGTCAACTCCAGCTTTAGTCAGGACTCCCACATTTCCAAGTAGTGTCAATGGTGGCACTGTCATCACAGACAAGAACATAGTACATTACATTACATTTATTTTTATCATCAATCAGACAATGAATGAATTGTTTGTCAGCCAAGCTACACCCATAAGAATCAAAACAACATCAATACGACAAAATCAATATGAAAAATCAATTATAGAATGGATCATATCCTCATTAAATGTTTGCAGTTTAAATTAATCCCAGATTAAACAATTCTGGGACACAAAACTACAGTACACACACAGACACACAGACACACACTCATGGATATAAAGATAGACCGGCATAAAATGGAAAGAAAGGAGGGCTTTCATTACCGTCCGTTTCATCTCCCTCACCACATTCAATCATAATATCAAGTAGGTAGTAAATAATACATTTTACCACCTCATGCCTCTCACACACACACACACACACACACACACACACATACACACACAGAGGCAGCTGAGATAAATTGTTACTGACACTTAAAAACAGTCGGAAGAAATGATGTACTTTAGTCCAAGTCCTTCCTCACTGCCCCCTCGAGCCATCTGTCAGAGGACTCCCAGACTCTGGTCACCTGTGTTTACATGAATGTGTGTGTGCGTGCGTGTGCGTGCGTGTGTGTGTGTATGTGTGTAGCGAGTGACAGAAAAAGCACCTTTTCTCTTCATATCTTCCCGACTACTTCATCTTGTGCTGCAGCTCCAGAGAGAAAGACAAGCGAGACAGAGAGGGACAGGTGTTGTCTGCCTCGGGAGACTGCATCTCTGTCTCGTGTGTGTGTGTGTGTGTGTGTGTGTGTGTGTGTGTGTGTGTGTGTGTGTGTGTGTGTGTGTGTGTGTGTGTGTGTGTGTGTGTGTGTGTGTGTGTGTGTGTGTGTGTGTGTGAATGCACCCGGGGCAGCGAGCCTGTAATTGTGTGTAGGTGTGTATGTTTTTGTGTGTTTTCATTTAATAGTCGCAGCCATGCACAAACACATATGTACAGTATGCTCAGCGTGTGTGTGTGTGTGTGTGTGTGTGTATTAGCTGAGGGCAGTGCATCCGTGTCTCCTGAGCCAGGTCCTGCAGAGTTAGCGTGCTGCGTTCACAGTCGGTCTGCATTTTACCAGCAGTCTCCATTTACACCGTCTGCCACTCGGCTGTCGTCGACTGAAACATACAGCAAAAGGCTTCTGTTGTTTAAAAGAGACACAGGTGAAGTAGGTGCAGAGTGTTTCAAGATGTACAGTCTTATATTTATAAACATGGAACATTTAATTTGTAATATAAACACAGGCTTAACAATACTACCACATGGTTGAAACAGGCATTGACCATCTTTTACACACAAACACACACACACTGCTCTGTCTTTTATCATATTCAATAAACGATAAAACAAGTGAAGAGGATATATTGATTGAGGGGAGAGTGTGAGCTTTGGAAAGTCTGAGCTGAGTACACAAGACGAGGGGACTGGTGTTTCAGGACTAATTTATTCTAATTAAGGGATCTGTGCGATTGATTTGGGCGGCTAATTGACTTGTAACTTTTTAATTCTAGCAAATAAAAGGAACCAGCTTCTCTGTCAACAACCAGTTTCCTCCAGAGGCTCCTCGACATCTGAAGTCCTTTCATCCAATAAGGACACAGGCAAAGTTAAAATAAAAGTTTTGACAAGTAGCAGCCGACTCGTGCCGGCTCTGTACGAGTTTTAAATCACACAGGACCTGTTTTAAATGGGATTAAAAATCAACATTAGAGTTGAATTTATTTATTTTTCAATGCAAAGTTTAAGTCAACTGAATGCAATAACAATAACAAACTGAAACTTAAACTTCATGTAGAAAAATAACACAAAAAGCAGAATGACAGTGAAGCAGACACGAATCAAGATGAACGTACTTGCAAATTACAGGGTGCTGCTATTTTCTTCTCTTTAAAAAAAGAAAAGTGTGGTTGAAGAATATAAAAAGTAATTTCTTGGTTCATCTCTAAGAAGTTTGAGTGTTTAGACCGGCTCAGCTCAAAACATTAATCAGACTCTTCGTTCCGCTGTCAAAAAAAGCTCCTAAGTGGTTCGAAATACAGCAGCTGATTAAAAGTTGCATCGGCGGAAAAAAGAGTAAAATATCGAGGGCAAAAATTACATTTAATGAAATCCTGTCTGAAGGAAACCTTTGGTGATCCCATTAAAACATCTGCAGGAAACAGAAGAAGAAAAAGAAACTGGTGTTCTCCCAAAATAACAGTTTTAAAACGTTCTTCTCTGAACTTATTCTTTTGAACTTGTTCAAAGAGAACACCTGCCTAAAGCAAAACTATAGCACCTTAAAGTGGCCCATTTGTAAAGTTATATGACCAAGAAGAAACTGGTTTAAATACACAGAGGAGAGACGATGGAGTAAACTGGACTGTAATTGGTTGTTATTATGTGTCCTAATGATGTAAATGTTCAAATGTTTAATGCCTGCATGCATGTTTGAGGAGATCAGAGGACGTCTGTGTTTGTATTTGATTTGTGTGGGCTGATTTTATAATAAAGAGCGAGGCAAGCAGATCTTTGTCCAGTGCTTCAAAGTCAAACCTCCTTAGAGGAGCAAGACCAAAAACTTGGCTTGGACTTTTTCAACTTATTCTTGTGTGTGACTGTTCAGCCCTGAGGACGGCCTGAGCTGAGCTGGCTGCCTCTCCACCTCCTTCTCTCTGTACTTCATCCACTCACTCGGAGCAAACATGAAAACAGACGTAGTCCTCAAACAGCTTCTGATCTGCTGCAGAGCTCAGTCCTCCTCAGTGGTTGTATAAGATTTGGACTCATTTAAATGTTTGTGTGTTTAAGTGAGCAAGCTTTTGAAGAGTTATCAGTGTTTTATTAAGTTTTTACTTAAATTTTCTCAGTTTAGTTTTGTCAATATGACAGATACGAAGTTTTTGCCCACAGAATTTGATTAAATATGATAATGCACGTCTTGGAAATTAGCAATAAAAGTGAGTGTGTTTAATATATTTAATCCATCTCATTAGTGAGATTTAATATCTTGAGTGAAGAAGTTTGCAACCACTCCCCTCCCTTCCCCTCTTGCACTTTCCAAACTTGCAGGAGAAACTACGGTGGCCTGCAGGTAACAAAAAAAAAGAAAAGCAAAGAAAAAGGCCCTCTTTGAACCAGTGTTAGGTTTGTCCACTCTGGGCTACTGTAGAAACATGATGAAGACCGGCTTCCTATATGCAGATATGTAATTCTCAGCCAATAAAAACACACACCCCTGAAAACACACAAAATATCAAACAGTATTCAGATACCGACTCCACATCCTTCAGAAAAATTCAGATTACATCTCACCCTCAGTCTGTTAATCACCGCATCATGATAATATGATTATACAAAAAAAGTCTTTGTTTCAAGATCAAAGGAATTCAACAGGATTATTTTCAAATGTTACATTAATAAATGAACATAATGTTGGCACTTGTTTTGTTGCATTCACACCCCACCCAACCCCCTCCCCCTCTCTTTCTCTTTCTCTTTCACTTTCTGTCTCTCACTCACGCACATGCATGTAAAATCCATTATTGCAGTGACCACATTTAATCCAGTTGCCATATCCGCTGCCAGCTACTGAGTCATTAGCATAATTATAACATGCTGAGAGTTTTTGGAATGAGCGTGTGATTCTTTCCAAAAGCGTTGTCACACTGTCTCACTAGTGGGATTCATCTTCAGTCACACTCAAGTTGCCTCCCATCTGCTCCCTGAATACTACTAATTGTATAAGTGGGCAAAGTTCTCCTCGTCCTCTTGATGAAATGGCCCAACAGCTTTCTAAAGGACCCTCGTATCTTGGCCTCTTTTTCACCAGCGTTTCAATCTTCAGCTCGATATAGTTTTTCTACAGCATCGACGTAACTGTGAGAACAATTCGTACATGTACTGCAGTTAAAGCTTTGGCTTGATATTGCATCTGTAACTCGGTGACCTCCACCACGTTGTGCAGTAATTGGATTTCATGGTTGAGAAAATTATTTTCCCTCTTATCCTTGCACTCCTGCATTACTCCAGAATGAAGGAGGATATTAAAAACATACACTTACACTGCTGTGATGATGACAGTGTTTTTATCTCAGTGATGTGTCATGTGTGGGTAGAAGAGCAGCAGCCATCACTCTAACAACTTGAGTAAGATTCAGAAAGTATGTGGTGAACAGTCAACTCAACTTCACAAGTGACTTGTGATGTATGTGATGCAGTATTTATATTCACTGTCGAACCTGTGGGCAGAGACACAGTCTAAATGGAGCGACTTTACCTCAGCCTAGCGGTCAGAGTTGGTCTGAAAGCCTGGACTGTGTTGGACTGGCACATCTGGATCCACCACTGCAGCTTCAGTAATAATAGTATAGTATGTATTAGTGTGAATTTAAGGTTAATTTGAGGTGAAGCCAGGGCTTGCATAGCTTGTATTTGTCTTCTCCTTTCCTGCCAGTGATGATAAAGCCTCCACATGATGAAGACATTCAATCCGAATCCCAACTAGGCTCCATATTGGGCATGGCGTTGACGCTGCTGGTAGCAATAACAGTATAATTATCATTGCCCACGATGCCATGAACTTGTTAATTCACTTTGCAAGATTGCTACTTTGCTAAAGATCTAATTTGAGGAGAGCTTTGGTGACATGACTACACCATACGCACACCTGTTTACAAACCAATCAGTGTCAATTGTAGGGAGACTAGACGTAGGTAATGAGGCCAGGGCGTCATTATGTCATAAAAAGTTTTTTAGTGCACTCGCATTAATGTAGAGTGAAACCAGAACCAACCGGATCAAATGAAGAAGATGTAGCAAAATCACCAACCTAATGTGTTCAGACCTTGTTTTGGACTTTCAGGTGTGAAAATGCTCTAATGATTGGGATTTGATTATCTGA
The DNA here is from genome assembly GCF_045865225.1 of Trachurus japonicus. Lineage (NCBI taxonomy): Eukaryota > Metazoa > Chordata > Actinopteri > Carangiformes > Carangidae > Trachurus > Trachurus japonicus. The sequence continues at coordinate 8,414,104 of NC_140911.1, forward strand.
CAATTATAGGCTACATTAAAAAAAGTAATTAGGGATAGATTCAGTTACCATATCAGTTAATATTTCGTTTAAATGTATATGTGACATGTAAAGTAGCTTGTCCTAGTTTAAGATTCAAAAAGATTCTTTATTGTCGCTGTATAAGAACATAAAATTTGGTGCAGTCACAGACCAGCTCATTATAATATGTATAAATCTCTAATACGTGACATAACAAATATAAATATGAGTAAATCCTGAACCTCGAAGCTGAACAAAAGTTTCTGCATCACCATATCCCTGTGTTCAAGAGGCATGGACAGACCATAATGACCCTCAAGAGCTCTCACTAAGTGATGAATAATGCATCAGTTCTTCCCAGGACACCACAGGGACTGTTATCGTGTTTAGATCCACTATCTGTTTTGTTTTTTTGTCACATCACCTCTTGCAGGAAAATAGGAAGTTAAAGTCCAAAGTCAGATTTGACCTTTAGCCCTTGTCCTGCTGAATAAATGTTTTAGTGAGATTTTTTTTTTTCAGTTGAAAGCTGCACTTTTCCAGCTGTGAGACATCTGCTGTGGTAATCGTCAATCATCAGTGCTCTCGATTTAGCTGCAAAATCTGAAACATCTAATCTAATGTAATTGTTTCTCATTTGAGGCCAATTTCCATCAGGATTTAAAGTCCACGCGCTCCATCACTGAGAGAGATTCTCCACAGTGAACAGACATTTATAATGCATTTCCCCTAAATGAAGAGCCCAATCAGCAGATCCCCCCAGCCTGATACCTCAATCTGCTTCCCAATCTCATTTCTAATTTATCTTACTCTGCCCCAACAAACCCCGGTGCCGCGAAGTGCAATTTGACATTAGTCCTCCGAATCTGCAGTGGGCAATGAAGCAAGAGAAGAAGAAGTGGTTTGGCACCGATCCCAACCCCCCGAAACTCCATAAAGTGCCTTTCATTTGTCTTCTGTTCAAGTTCATCTGTGCTTCATGAATGAGTTTAAGAAACGTGTGTGAGGATCTTTTCCTCGGAGGAAGTGTAATGGCTTCCTGGTGTAAAGTTGAAGGAGAATCAGCTTTACCCATTAGCACCCACTATCTTATAGTACATCTGCAGTCACTTCACACTTTAAAGTAAAAGAAAACCCCTTTTATTCCTTGTTGCAATTAATGTGCTCTGTATTGATAATGGTTACTAACAGGGAGGAGGGGAGGGGGGTCTATTACTGTATGTTTTTTGTTCTTGTCATTTAAGTTCTTCTGAAGCCGATAGGAGATGACCTTTAACACTGTTCAGAGGTGTGTGTGTGTGTGCATTTGTGTGTGTGTGTGTGCAATTTTCCTTGACATTTTATGGCAAAAGGTCACTGCACTTTTGAGTTTAGTGTTTGTTGATTCTGTCCCAAAAAATCAAAACTAAACTCAGTGGCGGCGAAACTGTTTTTTTGTTGTTGTTTTTTTTAAGGAATTTTACATCAGTTGTTGTGTGGACGATGTTCAGGTCGAGCTGCTGCCTCCATTGGCCATTCTGGACATTTTGTGCTCGAGGAACGTGACATTTTTGTATTTTTTTCGTCCACCTCTAAAGCTGCAGCAGGTTCATGCTGCAGTATCTAGGTATTAACCAACCAACCAACCAACCAACCAACCAACCAACCAGGGGCAGCTTAACGTTTCTAAAACCAGCACAATCCCCTGGTTTCAGTCTCCAGTTCATCCTGCATATATATGAACCAATTACACAGAGAGTCTGGTCGAAGTGTCTCCTGGCTCCTTCTCTAACATGCTAATCAGCTGATACTAAAACACCTTATACCGGGGCTTAAAGGTATACGTTTGGGTTTTTGACATGGGATTGTGTGAGGAAGTCATGTATAGTCAGTACATCACCTGCAGTAGATTCAGATTTTCATATCGTGACCCGTGGCCATGATACAGTGAACTATGTAGGTGTGTTGGTTGTTTGCTGGTTTTAAAAATGTAGCTCCAAGGGAAAGTGGTGTTTCACAGGAAGATGCATATTCTACATGAAATGAACATTTTTAAATGGATATTGGATTATTTTGGTGAGTATTTGCATCTAAAACCAATTTTTTGGGGGGGGTTTTGGCCGTGTGCACAGCAGTACGCAGCTCTGCTAGTCCACCTGTTATCCTTGTCCGCTCTCTTGACCGATCACAATCTGCTGCAGGTGATTTACTGTGTCTGCACAACAACCTCACACAACCTCACCTCAAATAATCCAGAACTGTCCCTTTAAGGGGAAAGAAGGAGGACCAACGATGTCATCGGTCACCGGCGCTAACATCCTACGGCCTTATGAAGAGTAATAGTAACATCCAAACATTTGAAGACAGGTCAGAAAACTACTACAACCAGACATGGTGGATGGGAACTCGTGTTTCATAATATTTTGAACCTCTCACAGTTGGTGAATATTCAACCCTGTCCTCACACAGACGGTGTGACAGCAGAGGTCTTTTATTCAGACACTTAAAATGGTAAATGGTCGACACTTCTATAGCACTTCTCCTCCTCGGCAGACAAATTCCTTTACAGATTGTGTCTCATTAACCTGCTCACAGCTAAAGGGTGATGTTGATGGTGGCAGAGCTGCCTTACAAGGCTCTGGCCTGCACACTGGGTTCAGCCTCTTGAGGTTAAATAAGATGATTTAGTTGCAAACCATTGTTGACTTTCTCCTGCCAGAGGCTTCTTATGGTTCTGTGAATAGTGACTGTTGCCACTCAGAGGCAAAGGCAGAGGTTTTATGTGGTTGCCACACCAAAAAAAACCTATTTGCAAGTAAGTTTGGGATGCATGGTGAGGTATGAGTTTTACAGGAGGGAGTACTGTCGCGTCTTTTCTCATGGTGTCTGTCAGAACTGATGTCATTTACCCATATTTCCCCAGTTTATATCACATAAACTTAACCAGAGAGAAAGAAGTGTTTTATAATAGGCTCTGACAAACATTAATTTCCTCCCTGTTCATCAGAAAATACCACATGAGTCATTTGGATCACAAACAAACAATTTTGTTATTAAGAATCGGAGCTAATTTCCGATGCTTCCACCTGATTATACATTTGGGAGCACTTGGGTTTGAGACAGTGATGCAGCAGCAGCAGTGAGCGACTTTTCATATTCCACATAATGAATGCCTTCCAGGAAAGACTGTGCTTTAGTTATTCCCTTACAATATTGTGTCTCCCCGATTATTAGCTTCTCGCTCCATCTTCCAGTAAAGTCTCTGCAGAGCAGCTAAAAACAAAACTAGCTCTGTTCTGGTTTGACTTTATCCGAAAATCATGGATCTGTGCAGAGACGACGTTGTTGTTTTTCTCTACAGAAGAAAAAGAAACACCCCTATGAGACGCTCTGTTTTACCGTGTGAATATTCATCCATGTATGTGTCATCCACTGTACATTCACAGGTTTCTGATGCTGTTTGTTCTTTTGCATTAATTACTTGTGTTGTTTTGCGTGCCACCCGCTCCCTTTGTAAACTCGCTACTATCAAATACTTGAACAACAGATGAATACCAAAAATATCAAAGAGAATATCCAACCGTTTCCACGCTGTGTGAGTTGGACGTGTGTGAGGGAATAAAACAGTAGCAGGAAAAGGAAAAAAAAAAAAAACACTCAACACAGCAGCACATGAATATTAACACCAAGGTTGTACCTTTCTACCACCGTGTATTTGAGTGCTTCTGGGATTGATGAACAAATGTGTTTCCTTTCTGAATTTTTTTAAAGGAAAAAGATAGAATCCATAATGCACAACAAGAGAGAGTGCTGGGATGCAGTTTGATGTGTGACCTCAGAGAGACGGTCGGTCTCACAGAGATGTTAGATGGCACTTGTCAGACCATGGGCCTTTTGTAGTCGCTGCTGAGAAGCTTCAGCTGCTTCTCTGATAACGGAAATGATAAAAAAATAAAAGAAAAAGAAAATATACAGCATGTTTGACAGGGTTGTAATGTAAACTTAACACAGACAACAAGAAATAAATGTAATTAAAGCCGCAAGCGGCGATGATCGGGCACTCGTGACTCTGCGCCACCGCGGACCTGAGGCATGCAGGGGCTGTGGCGAGAAGGGAAAAGGGAGAAAAAACCTGGCAGGAGCGAAAAAACGCAATGTTTCGTTTATCCAGTGACCCTGATCACACATGTGAAGTTTGGAGCAAATCGGACAATGTTGATGTAAAACACAGCATTTCCTGTTTCCACAAGGGGGCGACATGAGTGAGATTGCTTATGAGCACATGGAGACGTTGAGGGCGGGGCTCTGATCATGTACAGAAATTTAGAAGCAGTTTGGATGAAGTATGTAGGAGAGAGAGCTGCTTGAATGGCGATGGATCAAACACGCCCCTTGACGTAGAGAAAAGCTTTTAATAATTTTTAATCAGCATCGTCTCTGGATGATGTGTAACCAATTTGAAGTTGATCGGACAAAATCCCTAGGACAAGTTCGTTAAAGTACAAAGTGTGGAAATCACGCCAAAATGGCAAGTAAAATCAAAATGGCCGACGTGATGTGCATGCAAAGTTTCATGCATTTTGGGCCATGGGAAAGGCGCCAAAAATGCGATCATTTTGTACTACAAATAATAATAATAAGAAACGAAGTAATTTCAATAGGGCTTTCGCTGGGCGACTTGCAGTCGCTGCTCGGGCCCTAATAAAGTCAATGAATACAGCAAAATATGCAAAGGCACACCATGCAAGTGCAAACACACAATCTTGTGTCCAAGTGCCGATCAAACTCTCTGTGTGTTATCAGACGAGACACATGGAGTGTGTGCGACTGTTTACACAGGCCCGGGAGGGGCAGGGAGGGGGTGAAGAGAGCCCCCCGATCCAACATTGTCGTAGCTGCTGTAACACTGCAGGTGTTAGAAAAGCGACTGGAATATGGATGAGTGGGGTAGACTGCCGTGATTGAAATGTGCTAAAGCAAGTCGGTGCCTTTGTACTACGCTCCGAGGTGTGGGAGAGAAGAGGAAGAGGAAGAGAGGGAGAAAGTAGGGCAGCAAGAGAGTAAAGTCGACAACAAGGTGGAGCTGCTTTCTGATACTTCTCTGGCCTGAGCCTGCACACAAGTTGCCCTCAAGCCACTGGTTCTCAATCAGATTATTTTAACCCGATTCGCAATGCGCCGTGGCAAAGCCTTATCCTCGGCTCTGTTCGCGCCTGTGTGTGGGTGTGTGGGTGTGTGTGTGTCTGTAGCAAAGTATGCTCAGGGTTTTGTTGTGGGTTAACAAGGAAAGCATGACACGGTTTTATGGGTTCATAGCAGACACAAACGCTGACACGTTTTTTTCTTCTCCTCCTATCTCTTTCAGGAAACTTGATCGAGCCTTGCGAGCGATGAGCAGCAGCCAATGTGAGTAATATTTTTCCTCAACACTCACTCAGCTCTGGGTTGTTTTTCAATTAAATGAACAATAAGCACACAAACAATCATGCATGCACAGGGCTGTAGCCTTGAACCTGCATGTGACCTTTAACTGCCTCCTCCGCGCTTACCATCAGGGAACGGGATTCAACGCCGACATCGTTTGTCAGCAGCTAATTGCTATTCCCTGCAAACACACTGATGGGACATCAAAGGTTGACTCACTGCAGGACAAGCCAGTGAAATTCAAATTTTCAAACAACCCCTGCTTCAGTATTATGCTACCGAGTTGCCACTTCTCCTTCTTCTTCTTTTTTAAGTTTGTCATCCAGCGCAGAAAGAAGGCTTAAGGCGCCATTAATAATGGATGAGGATGTGAGACTTTGCAGCGAGTTTTCTAGAAGCTTCAGTGCTTGCATTTAAAAAAAAAAAAACTGGCTCTCTGTGCACCTGGAAACTGGGGTTGTCGCTTTCAAGCAGATCTGGAGGCAAAGTGGTCAGACAGAGCCGCTCGCAGCAAAGATAAGACGCTGCAGCCAGGGCCGAAGCCAGGGCTAGAAAAATGGCGAGCTCTAGGGGTGTGTGTGTGTGTGTGTGTGTGTGTGTGTGTGTGTGTGTGTGTGTGTGTGTGTGCAAATACCAAAGCATATTATTTGATCACACCTTATTGTTTTCTCTGTCTCCCTGCAGCGCTTAGTCTCATCATCATCATTAGTGTCTAAGTCATATCTTCAATATGCCTCTTTCTCCTTCTGTTTCACACACTATAAATAATATGCAGCCTCACATCTTAATAGTGATCTTTAACAATATACTGTACAGTAGAAGCCAATATGCAAAGGTCTATATTATCTTTTTTTATTATCTTTTTGTCCTAATGCATTATAAATGAGAGTCTGGGTGCAGAGAAACTTAATAGATTTCTTAATACTCCCAGTAGTGCTGATAATCAACAACCAGGGCATGAGAAGGTGCGAGTGTGTTTGAGAGAGAGGAGAAGATGTTTCTCTAAGTTATTTATCGTGCACTCAGAAAGCTGCTTCATCACTTTTGGACCTGACCTACAAGAATCTATTGTATTGTATTTTCTATTGAGCTCAACTGAACTCAGGCTGACCTGCACATTACTCGCAGGCAGGGAGAGTGCAGGTCAGGAGAGACTGACTGAGCAAGAAAAAAGTGCTACTTTCAACCAACACACACACACATCGCCACAACCGAAACAGCCCTAATGACACTCGTGCACTCTCACGTGAAAATAAAAGAAAGAAAGCCCTGGAAAATCCTCCACGACGACGTGCATTATCTTTTCATGGCTGTATCCTCCCGTGACCAGAGGCATCCCACCATGTAAATTCCTGTTGCTGTCAGTGGAAGTGCTGATGATGCACTCGTGCCCTCTCTCACAAATCATAGCGGACACTGAATAACTAATCTGAATTAAGCACTTACTCATTCATCCAGGAGAAAAGTTCTCAACTGCTGTTTTTTTTTCTTCTTCTTTTCTATCCAATCGGATTTTGCTTTGACTTTTATTTTTATCTATGAAAAAAATGACCCGGGTCCAGACCTCAGTTTGAGCTTTCACAGAATAAATAAAAAGCTCACAGTTAAATGTTTTATAGTGCATCCACTTTTCAAGTCAATAAATGTTGGTAGTAAAACTTCAACCCAGTGGAGTTAACAAATGCACTGCAAAATATGTTATTTTTAAAATTTTTATGGGAAACAATATTGCTATATTTTTCCACCCATTGCTGACTGGGTGATGCTCTTATTTTGAAAAAGGACAGAGTTTCAGTCCTGGTGCTGTAATTGTGTGTGTTACAGAGGGATTGAATGCTGTTAGACTCACTAAATATCAGTCAACACAAGTTGTACAAATCCCATCCGCAGCATCATCGTGAACATGTGGATGTGCCACTAAAGGGATTTTACAAGGCTTCTTCTCCAGTCTGTCATTTAATAGAAATTTGAACCTCTGCACATGCCGCTGCACCGGATTCAGTTTAAGGATTATACCGACAAACATGACCACTTCTCACACACAATGTCAAGCCAGTGTCCTTTACACACACACACTCACACACACACATGATTCTGTCTTTGTAGTTTCTCTCAAATCTTTACCACCACATGTCTTATAGCCTATCACATATGTGTGCTCTGAGAGATATGCATTTCCATACGATTCTTGACATTCACACACATGCATACACACATGGACACATCTGCAGACCCACACATAGACACACACACACACATACACATACACATAGCCACTTTTTCTGCAGAAACAGGGGTCCTGCCAGCCGTGTTGCTGTGGTTAGGAGATAACAGGGAAGCTCCAATCACAGGTCTCCTCACAATCCTCCCCATAAGGCCCCAGATGGGAGTCTCCTGAGGGTGGAGGATGAGAGGTTGTAGCTGACATCGCCATCACAATAGGCCATGGAAGAGGTGTTAGAATTGGATCTTGAGGTTGCATTTGACTCCAAGCTTTTGTACAGTAACCAAGGAACAAAAGGTGCGCCGTCGCTTGATAACCAATTAATCATACGAGCGCCACCGTGGCCGATTAATTCACGCTTTGCTTTACTGGGTCAAAGTGAGAGACATGAACGGCATTTGCCAGAGGATAATCAGATCAATGATATAGTTTCACAGGGGGAAAGGCAAAAAAAAAAAAAGGATACGACCGCAATATTGAAACACTGATCAAAGCTGAGCTGGCTCTGTGAATGAGAATGCAAGGGAGAGGAGAGCAGGGCTGCAGAGGACAGCTGTGATTGATGCCGTACTCTCTCCGAGCTGTCTGCACACACACACGCACACACACACACACACACACAAGGAAACTGTGGCAATTTCCGTGAATCACAGAGTAGAACTTCTTTTGTCTCCTCACTCCTTCCCTCCTGTCTTGTCTCTCGCAACACACTCGTATTATAGAGTGTTCATCCTGCGCTGTTAAAAAGCCTCCCGTGAGAGCGGACAGTGAAAAGTAGGCATGGAAACACTTCACAGCCTGACTGGGACAGTGCAGAAGTGCTCTTATTACCATCCTACACACTGAATACAGACTGGGAATCACTTCTGAAGGATGCAGAATTATTTCATCACCATTTGCCGCCTGTAATTTATCACATTCAGAATGAGGCGTGAACCACCCGAATTCTCTGCCTTTTGTGGTTTATTATGACGCCTAAACAAACATACTGTAGATGAATTGTTGCTTTTCCCCCCTCAGGGATGAGGTGTACCTCTGAAAGCTGTGTATGTTTTTGATGAGTCATGCCAGAGAAAACATTAGTCAAATGGATATGTCCTAACGCACGAGGACAAACTCTCTCCCACTCACACCGTGAATAGAACATGTAAAAAATTAATTAATGTCACTGTGTGTTACTATGTCAAGGTCAACATCCTCTCTGACTCAGAAATCCTATCAGCAAAGATCCACATTACCTGCTTCAGTGCAGCCGAACGAGGTAATGAGTCCCAGTGGTGATATTCAAACCACGGTGGGAGGGAAAACCTCTTGGGAGACGGTTGATTAAGGCTACGTCCACACTGATATACTTTGATATTGAAACGGCATTTTAAAATGAAAATAATCTACATCCAGACGAGTATTTTAGCTGCGTGTCATTAATAATTTACATCCACTTTAAGGCGTCTGATAACACACATCACTTGTCCATCCATAGTCTTTAGCTTCTCTCATGCAGAATAGAGGCAATTATAGCATCATAAAACTCAGAATTTAAATGAACATCAACAGATGAGAAGGTCAGCAACGCTTGTAATTCGTGGTCCGTGTTGCGTTTATGACTGTCAGTTGAGGCTGATGCTGTTAGTTTCACCAGAAAACTGTCATGTGATATGAATGTGGCAAACCAGTGAAGGACATGATGTAGGGAGTCTAGGGACTTACCGAATACCGATTTGGCATTTTTATAATGGTCAGCATCGGCCGTGTTTTTCACTGATATGTGATAAAATACATTTATTTTAAAATGCGCTCCTTTGGCTCTGATGTCACCACAATGTCCCGCCCACTGCCCCCACTGAACCAAGATTTGTGTTTTAGCCTAGTTAGTGTTATTCTACAAAAACTTAGGGTCTTTTCATCACAGATTTTCACAGTGTACAAAAAAACAAACAAGTCTAATCCCAGTTGTTTTTCTAAATTTTGACACCAAAATTTTCAATTTTACTGCAAATGAATATCGGTTCTAAATATCACTTTCCTTGATAACTAATAATTGGTATCAGCCCTGAAAAAAACACAAAGTTCGACCCCTAATATGATGTCAGTCTTAAAACTCTTTTAGGAATAGAGTGAACGTGTCTCCGTTATTGTTTCCAAAAGTCTCAGTCTCTGTCCCTGCAGACAGGAACACAAAAGTTGAGCAGCGTTTCGAGAGGCCTCCATTTTAAGAGTCAAGTGTTAACATAGCAAATGAGATGTGTGTCAAAACTGAGACATACTTCGGTGGATGTGGCTTAGTGCTGATAATGTAGGGGAAAAAACACCTTAATCATAACAATACAGCAGACATTTATTGTCCTTGTTTACATCTATTAACACCTGTGTGGTAAATTAAAACGTTGCCAGATAATCCTTTGTTTTCGTGAGTGCTGAGAGAATATGTAAGAGCATCTTTGTCTCTGTTTTCAGCATGTGGTGCCCTCTTCAGCTGTCTGCTGTTAAAATTAGTTTTCCCATTATTCCATCTGTTCCTCTGTGTATTGAGTCAGTAACTTCTCAGCCCGTGGGGGAACGTGTCGAATTCACAAGTCCACAGGTTCTTCAACACCAGACTGAGTCATTTCACCTCCAAAGCAAAAATAAACAACAAAACACATGTTTTTTTTTCTCCATAAAATGGCAGAATGTATTTTGTTGCACTTTTTTGTGCACAGTGAAAGTGAATTGAGAGACAATAGTTGTCCTTTTCCACTACGCAGTTACAGCTCAAGTTGGCTCGATTTGACTCGACTTGAATCGAATCGACTAAACTCAATTTTGGTCATTTTCCTCAACGTGGGTGGGGTCATCATAGCATGGCTGCTACAGTCACTCTGCCTAATTCTTTTTTTTCGTTCCCCGTCGATGGACGACAGCATGGTTTGCCACACGGCAGCCATTTAACTTAGCAGTACAGAGCAGTGGTCGCTGTTGCCGGTTTTTAAACATTGCAGAAAAGGGTTGAAAGGTTTGATTCTTGTGTCAGACGACTCTTCCAGCGACAACACTCTGGCCAATCAGTGGCTTGGTCACTTGGTCGACGTCATGTTTTAGTATCGGCTCGGCTCGCTTGGAACCTCGCCTGAGGAGTTACCAAAAAAAAGTATCAGTTAACTTACCAGGTCGAGTCAAGTCGAGTAGCGCTAGTGGAAAAGGCCATAAGTAGCTGATCAAGTAAATCTGTTCCCACAAAGTGAGCTGCATTTGATCTTTAAGTTCATAATGTTGTCTGAAAACAGAAGAAGACATTTGTTAACAACTGTGGAAACAAACTGTGAGCTGAAAATAGAGACCCAATTTATTTTACCATATACAATATCAATCTCAGCTGTGATTTGGTAACAGGTTACATACATTAATTCTGGTGCTCACATCCACTACTCACAAAAAGTTAGGGATATTTGGCTTTGGATTGAAATTTCAAAATGCATTATAACCTTTAGGCTACAGGTGAATTGGCCTTATTATAACATAACATGCTGTTCTCTAACCATTCCATACTTCTACTTAAATACCCTATTCGCGATGTAATATCACTGTAGCATGAACTTTTTTACAATTTCCATAAATTTCACCCAAAAGCCGAATGAATATCCCTAATTATCTCTAAGTAGTGAATACTGCAGGTCCAACTCAATAATGAGCTGTGATCACAAACCGAATCCTTTCTGCTGCAAAAACTAATGTAATGACGCTTCCATCACTCTCAGCTGTACTTTGTGTGAAGTTCTAATTAGCAAATGTGTTGCAACCAAAACTGCTGAAGAACGACCTTTAATGAACTCCCTCGTCTGTTGTTTATCAGAAAAAAATGCTCTGCCCACATCGCTCCTCTAAAAAATCCGAGCTCTGGGTTTATAAAACTGAATATATACAGTAGTATTATGTACCATGTCTGCCTGTCCTTCTGGCTTTATGACTGTTGTCAAGACAACAGCTCATCCCCGGGCGGTTGACGGGTTGATGGGTTGACAGACGGCCATTAGGGTTATTATTGTGACGTCACGTGGGGGATTGCAAAGGCATGAAAATACAGGGGGTTGACCCACTTGGCGTCCAGAAGGGACCTCTGTCCTCTGTCCTCTGTCCCCTTGTCACATGACCAACCCCCACACGTTTCAACAGGAAGTGACTTTTCACCCTCGACTCTCACGGCAGGAAATCTCATCGCACTGCTGCTGCTGCTTCCTCTGTGTATGAGTATGTGTGTGTGTGTGTGTGTGTGTGTGTGTGTGTCAAGGCTTTGCGGATACGTTAGATTGAACTATGGCTATTGTGTGTCAGGCCAAGGGCATTTTGAAGTGGGTGAGGTTTACAGCTTATCCCCGGTGGGATTTATAGCTGTTGCCGTGGTTGTTCATAACAGGCTGTGGGTGACTGTTCACAGCTCATACACATGCAACGCTGCCTGCGACTCACGGACAACATCAGGTTGCACAGCTTCACTAAAAAAAACAAAAACATGAACGACCGGCTGAACACTGGTCTGACTCTGTAATGTAATAATGACACCTCTCAAGTGGATCTTTGCAGTCTGTGTGAGAGCATGTGTTTGGATTGTGTCTTTGCATTCAATCTTCTTAATGTTTGTGCGCGTGTGCAATGCGTTCGTACTGCACAGTATGTGCACATCTCTTTGTCTGTTTGCATTAGTCCCTTGGATTTTGCCCTGAATCTAGAGTTGGAGGCCACAGCTGTCGCACACAACCCTCTCCTCCTCCCTCTGTGCTTCCCTGTGTGTGCAGCACCCAGCAGAAGAGACACCCATCCCTCTGTCATTCCCCACTGTAGAAAACGCTCTCAAAGTAGCACGACGTCGGCCATGTCTGCCCACCTCGTCTTCAGCTTAAAATAGGGTTCGGTTTGGCTGTTTTTTTACAATTAGTAATACACTAAAATGTTTGGTCCTTCCAGATATGGCTCTAATTCATGAAGTTAGCCCTCTGCAGATTTTAATGTTTACAGTGGCCTAAATGCAAAACACCTCATGTGGGCTGCAAAATGAAGCACTGCAGCTCCTTCTTCATTCACCACATTATTGTTCAACTAATCATTGTTATGATCAATCAAAAGCATTTTTATCTTTGCTGCTTGTCCGTGTGTGAGCAGAGGATTCTGCTGAGAGAAACTGAGAGTCTATAGAAATCTGCAGAAACATAATTACTGTTGTAACTAAATGGTTTATGTTTCAACAACTCCAATTAGGCAGTGAATCAATCAATCTAATGCATCCATAATGGTTGTACTGTAAGGACAATTTGTGCTAAAAAAAAATGCCAATGCCAAAGCTGACTGTGAGGATGCAGCAGCAGCCAGAATTAGGCTAAAATCATGTGGGTATCTTTCAAAATAAAAGTCTAACTTAGCATGAAATTCCTCTCATTGTGTTGCTCTCTGCTGCAGCTCAGTAAGAAAACACGGTGGAAACAGAAAAAGTAATTTCATGCTCAAAAGACTCCAAGGTAACTGTGGAAGACGCCCATTTGATTTCACTATCTCAGATCTCTTACACTGGATGATTTACAGCCAGTCTGAAGGAGTTGAATGATTCCACAGTCAGTGTGTGTGTGTATGTAGGAGCGGGAGTATTGATAAAGCCAGGCTGAACTTATTCTTTAATGCTCTACCTTAACCTCTTCATCCAACGCCATTGTGGTGCTGTTCAGTCGTCTTCACACTTCACAGTTGCAGAATCACAAAGGAACGTCAATAAGAAGGGAGGGAGAGGAGGGTTTGTACTGATAAGTTGCTGCCACGTAGATCTGAGGTTTAGGTCAGAAGAATAAACTACATCCTGTGTGTCATCTCACAGCTTCATGATAAAACCTCAGTAGCTCTTCAGTTGATTCAAATCCACTGTTTTGGGGCTGATTTGTGATCAAACTTGACTTTGAACCTGAACCATAGTTCAACCAAACACGTCTCTGTGTTTGTTTATTGTGGATCATAGAAATTGATAATGATGCAAATGTGAAGCTGCTTTCACCTTCACTGTTTGTTTGTATGTTGGTTTTTTATGTACATTTTCACATGAAACTACTGAGTTGCTCCAGAAATACTGAAATACAGAGAATACAATGGATATCATATCCCTGATGAGTAAACGCTGTCACAAAACAGTGTCTGGAAGTTGACAACAGTTTATGTACAAACATGAGCCACAGTGTGTGACATTTCATTGACTCTCGCCTTTTAACTTCTCCCCTCCAGGCTTCTATATCTATATATATAAATATAAATCTGGTTGTTCAGAGCGTTTCTCATCATCAGAGAGACAAGAAAGACGCTTCAAGTCTTGAAAGTTACGATAATCAGGTCTACATATTCATAAATAATCTGTGCACCGTTCCAAGAAAGAGCAAAACGAGTTTTTACACTTTCTTCAGGTGTAAAACACGAGCAACACCATCAAGATCTCCAGGTGGCATGTTTAGCTTCAGCTTTGGATGGAATCACTGTTTGTTTGTTTTTTTAAATTTTGGATACAAGGCTTTTCCCTTATACTAAAAACAAAACAAAACACGACAACAACATAACATGCTCCTTTAACGTATACCAACTTCAAAACCAGAAATAGTTTTGAGGACATGGAAAGTTCCACTGGCACAATAAGCAGTGAAGTGGTGCCACTGTCTTTCACTGACTTCCTTTCTGGCTCGCAGTCTTCAGAGATGGGCTAAAATGAGTGGGTCATCTATCACAACAGAGGGGAGAGTGGTAAATTTATAGCTGTGAAAATAGGCCAGAGCACAGCACTGATGGAATAGATAGAGTGTAATTAGGGCAAGGTTAGCCGGCTGCTTCACAGACACACACACACACACTGTGCACACACACACACAGGCATGCACGCACATATATACACTATTTATTATTAATTACGTGACACACATGCATAGAAGTGTTTGTGTGTATGTGTGTGTGTGTGTGTGTGTGTGTGTGTGTGTGTGTTCGACACTCACAGGCGTTCAGTGACTGACAAATTATTCAATTACTTCTCACTTGAAGGAGCAAAGACTCATAACTAAAAAAAACAAAGCTAATAAAAAAAATCATTCCAACAGTCATAGGCAATTATTATTTTCGCAGACACACACACACACACATGCCTCACATATTCACACTCATTTACACCCTCACACCTTTTTCTGGGATAAACACATGCATCAAACACTCTGCTATCTGACACACACATCTCCTCCTCCATTATTGTCTGATCATCATCTCTCCTCTGGCTTGTTTTTTTTTTTTCACATATGCAAAAAGGAAATTAACCTCCAGTGTTTCAGTGTTTGTCCTCCTCCTCCTCCACACGGTTTTCCTCTCTTCTCCCAAACTCCCAACTTCCACTCCTTCTTTACATTTCTCCTCCTGTGTCTCCCCGGTGAACAGTTTACAACACATTTACTCATCTTCACGCCTTCTCATTCCCTTCAGATTGCTCTCATTTTCACTGCAGTCAAAGCCCACGCCTTTCTCCCCACAGCTTTTCCCTCACTTCCTTCTGTCCCTTCCTCCTCACCAGCAGTCTGCAAGCGTTCGTCTGTCTTGTTTCATGTAACACACACACACACACACAAGCCTTTAGACAGAGCACACATACACACACAGAGAACTGCCCCCCTGTCTTCCAGGGCATTGCTGTAAGCCTATGGAGCAGATGGGCTCAGGGCTGACTGACTGACTGAGCTGTGCTCTGACAAACCGCCTGTGTTGCTCAGATGAGGGGATGATGATGTCCTTTGAGCAGTTTATCATCTTTATCTGGCCACTGGCTGAACAATCTGGCCACTCACGGGTTTTTAACGCAAACAACACAGGATACTTTTTCATACAAGAAACAGAATCAGCCAGTTTTATTATTTCCAACATGGGAACACTCTGATCTGTGAATGATTTTTTTTTTTTTTACTCTGTTCGACTATTTTCATCCCTAAATCAACAGAAGTGGGAAGCAGTTAAGTTAATTAACTCAAATATTTCAGTTTTTGCCACTGGTACATTTCTATTCCAGTACATTTGAGGGAAAAGCCTCTGATAAGACTGGTTAGAGCTGCTCCTTGTCACATCATTTCATTTTCTCCACAGAAATGTACTCTAACTTCTCAAATGGTTTCGTATGAATAAATATTTACAGCCCAAACAGGTCAAATTGTCCGAAAACTATGAAAATCTGAGTTGTATACCTTTTTTCCTGCCTCATTAATCATCCAATGATTCCTTACACTTCTTTTAGGATGGGGCACAACTTCCACTTTGGGAACCACTGGATTAAAATACCGAACTTACCCATAATGCATCAGTATTAAGAATATAACAGTGAAGGGAAACGGGTGCTTTTACTTTTTTAATTAATGTACAGGCACTTTTATTTAAATGATCACTTCTGGCACCACTGCAAATCAGCATCCAGGCTGAACTGTCCTGTCATTCCCTGATTTATGAACATCATCATCAGACAAAAAAGATACTTTTTAGAGACAAAATAGTTTCAGGCATGACTTTTTTTTTCTTTTTTTTTTGCTTTCAGTCATTATTCAAACTTTATTTGACATCATCCACATGTAGCTTTTCATCACATCTCCAGTTCTCTGTCAGATTCTGTCACTGACAAACGACTCTGCTAATTCTCACTCTGAACAGCTCTTCTCATAAAACCTCCTCACTGGTCTCGATGCATGAAAAACAGCAGAGGAACCACGGATGGAGCTTGGCATGGATCACAGCGCAGCTTATACTGTAATGTGTTGACTGTGATCGCCCTCTTCTGGTCGGTGGCGTGAACTGCCCCGCTGCCCGGCTCTTATCAGAGTGAATGAGTATAAGGTCATGAATTGGACGTGAAGCCAAACGGCCCCTTTCCCCACTGGAGGAGCAGATGGCAGCTCCCCAGTGCACGAGGCGGGGAGATGCTGCCACCAGACGCTCCAAGCGGGGTGTAAAAACACACACAAGCGCAGACAAATTAACGGTGTTGTGTGTGTGCAATGTGTATTTGTGAGCACAGCACTATCAATGAGTGTTGTCCACACAGACAGAGACGCATGCACACACATTTACACACATTTTCTGACACTTAGCCATTGAACACAGGCGTCAGGAGCTTTACCTAAATTCTTTACTTTGTCTTATCTGGGGGTTAAAATGTCTCTTGACCTCTGTTACCATTACAATACAAGTGACACTGCAGGTTTTGCATTATGCATAAACACTGGCTGCTGCTGCTGCTGCCAGGCTTCATTCTCACACAGCTCCTTTTTGTCCTGTGTAATATGAACCGTATTAACCTGCAATGACTTCCAGGCATTTTGAGTCACCATGGCGTGCTCACACACCAGGCTATTATTCAGCGTTTTCACTCAGAGGGAAAAGACTGAATCTTGAATTTTTTTTTCAAGAGCGCTCTCTGTCTGCTATTGAACTTTGAAATTTTGCTAATATTTTCCAGAGTGACCAATAACTTTGATCTGAACCATTTTATAAACTTTTTTTTCCTCTTGCACCTTTATCTTATTTGTGTTTTCTCATTTTAAGTATGTACACTGACAGAACGTGGACATAAAATGCTAAAAATGCTGTAAACGTTTGACTGGCAGTGTAAAGTTTACAATCCTGTCTTCATTAATAACGCCACTATCACTGTCATTTCGAGCCGTACTGGTTGACACGTTGAGGAGGGCATGCTAAGCTTAGCTGAGTGGCGTGTCGCGGCGGGATATGAGGCAGTTAGCTAATGTGGTGTAAAAGGATTTAGAGGATTTGACCCTATCAGCGGAGATGGCACTCAGAGAGGCTCTGTTAATGACACTAAATGAGTCTGTGCCTGCAGCATGCTAATAATGGTGCCATGAAAGCCTGGCTTATAATTCATATGCAGATTTTTTTTTTGTAAATAGATGGTTGTTAGAAGTGTGTAAAAGTAAAAGGCAAAGTAACACACAACATGCGTTTCAGCACCTGCTCTGAAACTGTGAATTACAATCAGTGGCCTGGAAATGAAAAGTAATCTTGTCAGTGAGCTTCTTCTCTCACATCAGTTATTACCTGTTGAGCGCTGAACTGTAATTGTCTCACCCGCTTCCTCACTCCAGATTTTTTAGCTCTGTGAATGAAATCACAGACAATTTTTTTAGTCAAGATCTGTTTATTCTGCACAAAATATGTCTATTTGTACCCTTGAGACAGGGTGTGGCAGTTTTGTTTTCTGTTTTTTCTTTAAGTTCTTCACTCTTCATTTTTCAAAGTGGTGATGGAGCACGGGACACCTCATAGCAAACTTTCCAGTCAGGTGTTGTCGGCCTATAACCGACCTGACTTCCTCTGGATGTATTAAGATTAAATGTACCGTGCTGAGACTGAGAGTTATTAACTACTTTATTAGTTTTCTTCCCATCTGATGGAAATCCTCAGGGGCCACTAATAACAAGATATCATTCATCTTCCTTCACTCCAATCAAAACCTAATTTACTGCATGCTGTCACACACAATAGATACTATTCATCAACCGTGGGAGAGTGATTAGACAGAGAAGTGTGGCTTACGACTATATTAAATTAGAACCAGAATACTTAAAGGGCATTTTGTGAATATTATAGACATCAGCATCATGGAACCTGATTTTAAGTGTCATTCTGGTGCCGTCATCGTTCTGCTCGTCTCAAATAGCTTCCAAAACTAACAATAGATCCGAGAAATATCTCTGATAGCCAAGGCCAGCAAGAAAAAGTCCAAATTTCTGCCTGCTTTGATCCAAAAGCTGCAGAAAAAGAATCACTGATTTCAGGGGTTTCAGATAATCTGTATAGTCCCGGAGCAGAAGAGTCATTCCTTAAAGTGCATTCACTTTTTACGACACGAACAAAGATAAGGATGCAGCGTGGAAGATTGCTCGGTTTTGAATGTGACTTTCGACAATGGTATCTGCTTTATAGGGGAACGAAAAAAAGTAATCACATAGATACTAACCATTTTAGATGGCTCTCAAACCGGAACATTGAAAAATGAAAATCGCTCTTTTTGTTTAAAATGTAAGTATCTCCCTTTCTCTAAGGAAGAGAGCAGCAGACCATGGCTGACAGGAGGCTGAGATCAGATGTGTTCCCGTTGTGTTTGTTTTCCATGTTTCTTTTACATAAAAAAAGCTGTTTTTCGATGTTAACATCCCATAAATGTCTGTGTCTTCTTTGCTTTACTTTTACATAATACTCCTCATCCATTGTCATCTATGCTTTTCCGTGACAAGAAGCACCATCCCTGCAGCCTCGCCAGCCCAGGGCATTGGCACAGCTTGACTATGAGGACAAGGAGGTGTAGTTGCCAGCTCCCGCCGCCCACCACCCGCTGGTCAAATCCTCTTTGCTGGTTTCACTATGACAGTCTGCCCACCATCCTTGGCTTGCCATGCAAAGATAGGACAGGAGCTGAGTGGCCAGTGCCAGGGATACCCACTGGAGGTGGGAATAGGAGAGAGGAGGAAGAGTGGAGGAAGAGAGAGAAAGAGAAACAGATGGAATAATGGGCAGAGACAGAGACAGAGTGCTACAAGCTGAAAAGAAAGGGCTCTCCCAGAAATTTGGCTCTTTTGTATCGCAGCAGCTAACCTGTAGGATGTGCAGAGAGGAAAGCCGAGGCAGCAGGTACATGTTAAGATGTTTTTTTTACTATAAACATTTCTCATTAGTTGGTTTTGAAAGTTCAAATAATTCAAGGCAACAACACAAAGTTTAATTGGATGCCGCTATAATAGAAATGTTTGGGCGATGATTAATTCTTTGACTTCTAATCTCCATTTTCTGAATATGTTTAGACAGAAAAGGAGGAGATGCCTGTTCACTGGCAGCTGTAAAACCCCACATAGCTGTGGAGGTGTCTGGAGTTGCTGATGACTGCCGGCAATTGTTCTCTTTACCCATAATGGATGTCCTGACCCACTGGCTACAGCTTGTCTTTATTCCACAAGTTGTTTTTCTATCCATTTCCAGCGTTTTAACACAGATGTTCGCTGTGGGAGGCGGTGGAAAGCTGGCTCATTCACTGCACAGTATTTCCCTCTCAGCCCTATACAGTGAGCCTGTTTGTTGTGTGGTTTGGCACATAAGTGGGTGTTTTTGTGTGGCTGTGCTGATGGGTGCTGTTGAGATTGAATATTTGCATCTGTGTGTTTTTATACTGTACATTTACCACATCTTAATCCTGCCTCCTTTTTTTTTGTGTCGTGTCTTTCTCTTCTGTTTGTCTGTCTCTGCTTTGTAGGAGTCACCCTCGAGGTCATCAGTCTACTCTACTCGGCCTGGAGGTCTTCTAGAGGGTCGGGGCCTCCTCGCCATCATGAAGGGGTTGGGGACCAACCGTAACCGACACCTGTCCGACTCCTGTGATCCTTCCTCGGGCCATCCAGAGGCCCTCTACCCTCAGAAGACCAGCACCTTGCCCCGCAGCCCTTACCTGCTGAGCCCGACGATGGACCACTACGGCACCATGGACCCCCACCTCTACCCTTCAGCCAACCCCGGCTCCTTCCCACCAGACTGCATGCTGCCCCTCAACAACCAGCTGTCCAACAGCAGCACCTTCCCCAGGATTCACTACAACTCCTACGACCAGTCTGACTTCTCCCCGCCCGGAGACAGCATTGGGGGAATAAGTACGGGGACCATGGGGACGTCCATGTCCATGGGCATGGGAACGAGCATAGGCATGGCAGGGCTGAGCGGACGAACACCTATGATAACGAGCGGCTCGGCGACTATATCACACCACATGACCAAGAACCAGGCGCCGGCCAGTCTGCTGGAGTTTGAGAAGCAGCTGCCTGGAGGCCACGACGGATTCAGCACGTTGCAATACCATCGAACGTCTGCTGTCGCTGCGGCCAAGCAGCGCACGGACAGCCCCGGTCGCATTCGGTACATGCTGCACTCTGTACAGAAGCTGTTTGCAAAGTCCCAGTCGCTGGAAAGCCACAACATGAAAGGAAATGTCAACGGTCGCTCCACTGGCAGCGGTGGAGGCTCCTCTGGCACCGAGGACAGTGGGAAGCAGAACCGTCGAGCCAAAAGCAAAGATCGGGGTACAAAATCAGAAGCGACCGCCAAGAGACGGCCACGCTCCAACATGTCAGGTTACTGGAGCTCGGACGATTTGGACAGCAGCGATCTGAGCAGCTACCACAACACTATGGCCATGATGACTCTGGGGCGTCCAACCGGCCACGAGAGCCAGGGAGGGCAGAGCAGATACATCCACAGCGGCTACAACACCATCAGCTCCTCCAAAAGCAGCAGTGACATGAAGTTTCAGGCACTTCCCGGGCCTGGAGGAGGAGGAGGAGGTGTCGGACTAGGCGGAACAGTAGATATGGTAATGAATGATAATGATTATATGAAGGGAGGGTCCTGGTCCACGTTAACCATGGGCCAGCCGAGACAGGTGATCCAGAAGGGCTCAGCGACTCTGGACAGGTCCATGCTCAAGTCCAAATCCTGCCAACAGGAACTAACCTGCAACTACCTGCAGGTTGGACGCAGGGTGAGTTTTTTATTTGAATTTGAATTTGAATTTATTAAAGGATAGCCCCTTGAGATGTAGCATCTCATTTTCAAGGGGGTCCCTAGACAGACATATAGAACACATGACAACAATACACTACATTACATTATAGACATACTGTACATAACATAAGACAAATACAGACAAAAACAGACATCTTGCTCACACACTCCCACACACCACCCCTACCCACATAAGTCTAACATACAGAATAGAGATATTGAATAACAAGAGATACTGAATAATATGGATCAATGATGTGAACATTAAAAAAACATAGTAAGAATAACAAAAATGGAAAAAGAAAGAATAAAAATAAATAAATAAATGAATTAATTAGAAACAAGAAACACTGTATTGACTTTATGGTGTTTGAAGTTGTTTATTTTTCGTAGGATAAGCCCCTTGAGTTGTCACAACTGATTTACGAGGGGGTCCTACAGTACACACATAACATCAAGACATAACAGAACTAAGCACGACACAATAAAAGGAAACAAGACACAGTACAATACAATACAGACAATAAAATAAAAAGACAAGACAGACATACAAGAGTCACTTAGACAAATTGCAACCAAAGTTTGTACAAATGTTAGATGGGATATGGTGACAGTCAATTAAAGCATGAGCAAGATGTTTCAAGATAGGAGGATAGGACTTGATTAAAACAGCTTAGTGATTGAGAGGTAAATGGTTCCAGTCATTTGGCCCTTTGAACATAAATGCTTTTCTACTTATTAATTTACTATTGTGAGGAATTGAAAAATAGGGATGAGTAGATTGCCTGGTTTGATAGTTGGATGATAGTTTATTATTCAACAGCTGAAGACTAATTTTAGCCACTTCGTCCTGCCTGTAGGGTGATTGGAGTAGCACATTAGGCCGAAGCGGGGGTGCCAATGAAATTCCATGTCGGCGGATGCGCAGCGGTAGCTACGTGAAGGCCATGGGAGACATGGAAGACAGCGACGACTCGGAGGGAAGCCCCAAACCCTCTCCTAAAACTGCTGCTCGCCGCCAGAGCTACCTCAGGGCCACGCAGCAGTCTCTGAGCGACCAGCTACCCCCACGCAAGTAAGCACATGACCTTTCAGCGGCCATCAAAAGAAGACGAATAAATAAACAAACAAACCACCCTTTCCTGAAGCGAAGAGGAAGGAAAGCACCATGCTAAGCTGCACTCACGCCAGTATGCAGGAAAATATATAGAACATGGACACGCACACACAGACAGAGCCCAAGCGGTGTCAGACTGACTACCACACCTCAGCTGTGATTTATCTCTCGGTCTCACAAAGTGTCAGTCTGGCTATGAGGTTGTAGACATCATTAGTGAAGGTTACACAAAATGACACAGAGTTTCCTTCGCACTCAGCCAGTAAATCACCACAAATGGGTTTCCTCTGCACGAGTGACTGGCACTGAGCCTCACTATACAGGCAATCTACATTACTGTACATACCTGAGTCAGCTGTGTCTTTTTTTTAAATAAAATTAGAAACAGATTCACAGTATTTTATTTGTGTCTAATGTTTAAGAAAGACAAGTCTGGCATGTTTTGCAATAGCTACCCAGATTTCATTACTCAAAGTGTTTGGCACATTTACAGAGAGACATTCATAATGGTCTAAAATGATTGTGGCCGCGAAGTTTCGGCAGCGGTTACATCTGCTTTCTGAGAGTAATAAGTGATAATAATAGTTCCTGAAATCGGCTCCAGTGGTCTACTATTTATTTATTTATTTATTTATTTACTTTTTACAATTCAAGGTCATCCTTTTATTGCTCTCATAAGAAACGGTACGATCACCATGTGTGTAGGATTTATCAGCACACATGTAATTAACATTATGTTCAGTTGAAGTAGTTCAACTGAACTGAACTGATTGACTGAATAAAGGGACAACAAAGCAGCTTTCGTTTTCGTTGTCAGGATTGCTCTCCAGTTTGAAGGTTACAGTGTCGAAAATGCCACAGCCCTCTTGACTCCATTCAACCGAAACAACACTGCAAAAACTCAAAATCTTTCCAAGAATATTTGTCATATTTCTTGTCAAAATTTCTCATTTCTAGTCAAACTAATCATAATCAATAAGACTCATCACCTAAAAATGTACTTGTTTTTAGATAATTTCACTTGTTTCAAACAAATCTTCACTTGAAATAAGTAGAAAAATCTTCCAGTGAAAGCAAGTTTTTTGTGCTTGTAGTAAGAAAAACAAAACCTGCCCCACTATCAGATTTTTCTACTTATTTCGAGTAAAAATATGCTTGAAAGAAGTAAAAAGTGTCAAAAACAAGCTACTTTTTATGTGATTTTACGAGATTTGTTTTGACTAGAAATGACATTTTGACGAGAAATAAGACAAATATTCTTGGTAAGATTTTGAGTTTTTGCAGTGAAGGACAGGATCTGGAGAAAGAAACACACCCACAGACCTACCCGCCTCATACACCTTCACACGAATAAAAGATTTCACATCACTTTAAAGTCTGTGTTTAGAAATGTGAGGATTTGACTCTTCCCTAAAGCGTGTTTGAATGACTAACCGTACTCCCCCCCCTGCTAATCCCCCCGACCTATCCAACCCCACTCTCTCCACCTTGGTTGGTGTGAGCAGCAGAACCCTGGATTACACCTTGTTGCAGGGGGAGCTGGATGCCCTGTGGTCTCCGCTCCACAGTGTGTCTTCTCTGCACCAGCTGGGCAGGTCAATGAGCAGGTCAGTGATAGGTCTGTAAGCCACGTCTCAGGGGCGCGGTGCAAATACACTTATGTCTGATTGGATGGTATATCATCATCATTGACTTTGCACTGCCCCCCTCAGATGTACGTTAAGTCAGAGGCACTGCCAAATGCCAAACTCATGCTCTGCTGCCAACGACTGCCAATCTCCCTTAAGCTTGTAAATGCCATCTGCCCAGTGCTTTTAGGTGGAAAGAAGCTGAGTCTGACACTATTCAAACGGGGGAATGGGGGGGGCATCTTTGTGCATAGACCATGGCATGACAGTTTACTGTCATGTTACAATCACTGTGTGCCAACAAAGAATATGTACCAACACGACTTGAGCGCTGCTGTTCAATTAAACCTACACCTGTTCTTTGGCTTTGGCACCATGATAGATCAGAGAGCTCTGTACATGCGTCGCCTCACATCACTGGCTTTGCATGCTCAGGTGCTACAACAATGGATGGTAACAATTAGATGAAATTGTAATTCAGGCTGGACTCGGATTCATTACGGCTCATGAAAGTGGAAGTGAAAGGGATGACTTGAATAACAACTTTATCCTCCTTCGATCTCTCTTTCAATTCCAGATTTTGCTGATGTTAGTTTTCTCCCCCCGATCCATGTTTCCCTTCTGCCTCTCCGTCATAACACATTAGCATCAACTGTTTCTCAGAATGCGTCCTCATGCACTCCTGACATTGCTTTTTAATTTTCCTCTCGATGTCTTGTATCTTTAACACGTCTCCTTTATCTTGTCTCTCCTCTCATCTTACTCCTTCACCAGCTGTCTTCCATCTCTCAGAGAGCTCTCCAATAACCGCAGCCTGGACAACCTTGACTGCATCGAGGGAACCGGTTCGTCTTTGCCACGCTGGGATGATGATGACTTCAGCCAGGCCTGCAGCACCTTGGGCAGACGCAGCTGCCTGGGACAGGTCAGTGCTGCTCTGCAAACTATCAGCAGAGGCCGAGGACTGTTTTTCTCCGTCGGTTTGTTTCTCTCTTTCTCTCATTAGCGTAGCAGATATTTTCCTAATGAGTTACGAGTACATTTGTACTCATAATGTTCATCATTTACATCACTTAGCTCTGAGCAAACTCCCCTCTTTCAAATAACCAGTCATTTTCAAAGGACCCTTTGTCTGCCTTGAGCTACAATCATTTCTGATGTATAATTAGCATTTTCCCAGATACAGCCCGACAGAATGACAGTAATAAAATGAGCCTCCGCTGAACAAAGCATCCATATTTTCCAACTGTATCTCATATTAATGTCATGAACCTAAAAGCCAAATGAGTGACAGTGGTAGCTTTAAGTCTACTTCATCTACTTACATAAGAGCTATTAGCCTCCCACTGACAAGGTCACTGAGATGATGAACAGCTGTAAAAAGTGCCTCTGATCTTTTTCAATGAACTAGTCAAATGAGGCAGTCCGGGCTATTAGTACCGGATTTGCTCCCAATCTCTGACAGGTCACTGCTTTACAACAAATGTGGCCAGCACATGAATGTATTGCTATAATTTGCATGCACAGCTGCAGCATACGAAACAAATTTAATATTCATTAAAACTTGAACTGGTTGAGGTCAAGTTGTGTGATTTTGAACTTTTTGAAACAAAATTGATTTGAAGAGGGAAAAGTGAAAATCACTCACAGCCAAAAACTTTAACATGTCTCTGAAATGTGCATCGCTGTAACCGCCAGATGTTCTGCTTTGTTCTGCTTCATTTTCCATTTTTTTGCTGAGTCTCTTGTACTTACCCTCTTATATCCTTCTGTTACCAGTCATTAACCCATCAAAATACCTCACTTCTGTTTTTCTTTCACACATTTTTGACTTGCTGAGGCTGTTTTCTGTCAGCCTACAGAATGTGAAACCCATCATCTGCAAAACTGGCTCTTCCTCTTCAAAGGAAGTCGAGGAAATGCTTCACTCTTTATGAGCATGTAGTTGCTGTATGAAAAAAAAAGGACTCAAAACTTCAGTCAGACATCAGTCAAAGTGATGCCTCTTGCCTTGGCATTTCTTTCATTTTCTGCACCTTCACAGGCCTTATTGGGTAGATCATGGAAGAAATGTCAAAAAATGAAAATGCATTTGACAGATGAAATGACAACTCCTCCAGAGTCCCAGCCTTAGGGGAGTTATAGGAGCAACAGTGGTTTCGCTGGGCTAAGCTCTGCTCTTTCCACTTCTTAGTGTAGTTTTCACACAACTTTTACTATTACTACTTTTTGTTCCATTGTACTGTATCCCATCAAATTTGTCTCACGGGTGAGAAGAGCGTCCTTAAATAACTTTCCACACACACGCTGCCATGTCTTTGTCCTGTCCTCTCTGCAGCTACGGGACCTGGAAATGAGTCATCACTATGAGGACCGCAGCTCCGAGTCCACGTACAGAGATTCCCGCTCCCATTCTCAGGACAACCCAGAGCCTCCAGACTTGCCCATGCCAACATGCTTCCGATCCCGCAGCCACAGCTACCTGAGAGCCATCCAAGCTGGGTGTTCCCAAGATGACGACACGGCATCCATGGACTCAGGCTGCTCTCCGCCTCCAATCGACACCAGTGTTCGCACATACAGCACCAGTACTGGTGAGTCACTGGCTGAAAAACAGATGATACATGTGTCAGCTAATGAATTTGTTTGCCTCCTAAAAAGGAAAAATAGAAACGTTCAAACATGATGCATGGTTTTGTGCAGCTGAGATCATCCTGATGCTTTTTTCTATAATATAATCATATTGTTTATGTAGGTTACATTTGTTTTGCTTATTTTTGAATTTGGTTATTAAACCTGGGTCTTTTTTTGTGAGGGTGTGATCACTTTTTAGACCCATGGGCCAAATTCTTGATTTTATTTGTATTTTCTATTAACATTACTTTGAATACTCTTCGTAGCCTTGATCCTGGGTGGGATGCTAGTCCCCCAACATGCACACACCTGCATTTTTTAGCTCAAATGCAGCCTCTTTTGCCCATGCTAGACGACCTTTCTGCCCAATGGAAGACTTGGAGAGAACAGTTTGGCTCTTACCTGAGAGCCACGGGCTTGGACAAAGCCCCAAAGGAGAAACAACTTGCAATTTTTCTACAGCGTTTGGGAAAAGACAGACCAGGCTTCCATCCCTCACACACAGGTAACAATTTGCAAAAAACCAGCTACTCTATATCCTAAAAGAAAAAAAGAAAGTCAATCAATTCACCCATTCTTGGACTACAAATGAATGAAATGAGTCTCAACACTACAGCTAAACCAAATGGGAGTGTGTTGGCCAGTGATGTGCACACGGCTGCCCTGTCAGTTGTTGGACAGCCATTCATGCGAGGAACGCTGGCTCATGCTGCTGCTGCTGCTGCTGCTCCATGTGGAAGCATCACTGTGGAGCTTTGTTTATATGAGTTATTACAGGACATGACAATAGCAATACAAGTACCCACTGGACAATTAGCTTATAATCTCAATGCTGAATTTGCATTAGCAAGGGAATTGTGGGTGTTTGTGGTGACACATATTAGGTTAAAAGAAGCTTTGGGCTGTTTTCCAGAGTTCAGTGGATTTACTGGAAGTGCATATGCTGGGTTATTATTACTGAGCATCCACAACGTGGCGCTCTTCACCACAGTCTTCTAAATACATTTTAGAGAATATGCTGCCTTCACGTTTGTGGAAATTTTCCAGTTTTTAAATATTTGGGTTATGGTAATGGCTTAGCTTTGTGGGGAATTAAGATAGATGACGAGAACTGATCAAAGCAGGAAGGCCGAAGCTTTTACGTTTTGTCAAACCAAGAAATCTTCATGTCACTAGATTGCTTTTATGCATTTATTTAGTGCTGCTGTACAGTTTACTGGCGCAGTTCGGTGTTTCAATGGCCCCTACCTGAAATACTTATGATAATGAATTGCTTTTCAAGTCGGATATCATTAGCATTGAGCGATTCTACTCCAGTATCCCTGCGGTTGCAGCCGTCTGCAGGTTAGATTTAGATTATCCGAGGCGCTGTTGAACGCACCAGTAGCCGCCACCACGCCTCCCTCGGGCTCAGAGAAACGCTCCAAACAAAAGGCACCGAAACCCGGCGACTCTTCCCCACACAGCTGTGACAGGGACAGAGGTGAAGCAGCGTCCGCCCGGCTGCCCTGAAAATATTCAAGTTTGAGCTCAAGACACGTCCGTATTTTTGTTTTATTTTTTATTTTTTTGCCAGTGTCTTGACAGCCCGGTAAGATTTTTTAAACTAATTTATTTTATCTGTTTATTTTTGAGTGCACAGCGCGAACTTCAGTGTAACTGTGCAGAGTTTGTTTCCCGTTATTTACGTCCGTTTACCGCTTCATCTAGGCTACTCTTTTGACATATGGTAGGACTAACCTGAGCAGGTGCTGTAGGGGCCATTTACCATTACTTTCAGACGCGTCCAGTTTAGTTGCATCAATAGGTTACAGTGGCATGCAAAAGTTTGGGCACCCCTGGTCAAGATTTCTGTAAATGTGAACAGTTAAGCAAGTGAAAGATGAATGATCTCCAAAAGTTACAGACGACACATTCCCTTTATATTTTAAACAATATAATTGTTTGTTTGCTTTTTAAATGTTCATCTTTTACATTTTCAATTTGACAGAAAAGGAAAGGGGCCCAAAGCAAAGGTCTCCTGTGGGTTTCCCATTCTTTTGCAGAGTGCCACTTTGTTTCCCTTTTTCACTCTAAAATTGTAGAAAACAAAAAAATAATACACTGTATTGCTTAATATATTGCAAAAGGGTGTTTCATGTTTAACTTTTTCACATTGACAGAAATTTTGTGTGCCCAAACTTCTGCATGCCACTGTATATTTTTCAGCTTCTCTCCCATCCCCTTTGCCTCTGGCTAAAGAACAACGTTATCTGTCAGTACTACTTCAGTTTGCACATTTGTTGCTCAGTCGTAGCTAAATTGAGAGAAATTGGGGAAATCAGGTTAAGGTGGTTAAGAAAGAACTAAAACACTGTTTAGGAGAGTCACACATTCTCAGGCATCAGTTTGGTGTCTCCAGGTTTTATTGGGAGATTAAATATCCATGGAAGGTAATTTCTGCCAATGTGGAGAAAAAAGTAGGTTGTTCAAAATGAGAAAATACTCTCAACATAATGACTGATATAAATATTTTGAGATAGTTTCACTTTATCTTGAGTTACCCAGTCATTTTTTAAACTTAAAATAACGAGAAACTATGATATTATAGATAGTTTCTCTGTATTTTGAGTCACGCAGTAATTATTTTTGAGTTACTCAGTCTCTTTTTTGGTTATTAACTCAAAATAATGAAAAACTAAGTCATTATCTTGAGATATTTTCTCATTATATTGATTTACCACCAGGATCATTTTTCAGTCATATTGGAGGAAATGGGCTTTGATAAGTATCTGATGTGTCAGTTTCTACTCTTTTTTTTCCCCCCACAAACTGCCTAAACTCCACAACTCAGATGTTAAATGCTTCCAGTGATGCTGTTTTAAGTTCTCTTGACTACATTAATTATTGAGCGTTACCCACCCATGTACTCTGTACAAAGTGCTCTGTCATCATCTTTCATGGCTGTGATGCTCCAGCTGTGGAAGTCAGGATGAAAAAAGGGGAGAGGAGGTGTTAAACTGTATGTGAACAAGTTAAATCTACTTGTGTGAATGACCATTTAGCAGCCTGCAGTTGAATTTGTTGTGTGTATTCATAAAAACTGCTTCTTTTTGGGTGCTGAAATGGAAAATTGGCCTTCACGGCAGATTATTTGAGGGCTGCCCCACTTTTGTCCCACATGTAGGCCTGTCTATTGCAACATGGATTAAACCCCATTTTAAGGTCACATTTAAAAGGCTGTGCAGTTTTTGCAGCAGCGCTCTTGTTGCACACATTCAATGTGATAATTAATTGAGATAATGGTTCTGGTGACAAGGGAGTGGTAATGTTTCCGGCAAGGTTGTCTTTGTCTTTTGGCTGTTATTGGATTAAACAATACAGATGGGTCAACTGGCAGGCAGCAGACAACTTGGCAAACAATGCAAAACTGTTAAATAGAGCATCACAATCCATCTTTTGTCTTTCGCTGTTTGTGCTTTTTGTCCAGCTCCAACTGGCCACAGCACAGCACCAGTTCAGTAAATGAGCTTAAAAAACTAATATTGTTACCAGTCAAAGAGTTGGACAGGCTTTGTAACGTTAGAGGAGCAGGACAAAAAACTGTCATCTTCATTGTTTTATCTGTCCCGCGGCTGTTTTGACTGTTTGACCACACTAACCACTGCATTTTCCCCCACATAAAGCAAGATGGGATGCAGATTGAAACAGGTTTCAGCAGTGATATGATTAATTCTGTAATGTGCTGATTTAATTCAAGTAAAATAAACATTTGACCCAGTTGCACCGTCTGGAATTTGGCTAATCTGATGTTGTACAGATCTTATTATAGATGCAACTGTATCCTGCATTCATATCTTTCCCACGTGTCTTTTTTTTTTTATCAGTGTGGTTGTTCTCACTTGGCCACTACAGTATATGACATTCCCACCAAAGTAACTGAATTTGCTAACATATAAATTCCAAAATAAACATGTAAATATGTTTTTAAACTGATTTTAGGGATCTAAAAAGATGTGTGCGAGCGGTGGTGATGTCATTGTGGGAACTGTGGTTGGTAAATCTCTCCGCTGTCTCCCCACGGTAAACAGCAAAATGCTACTATCTTGGATGAGACCACTGTGTGGGTTCCAGCACATTAAAGCTGCCTAGGGTTTCCAATTTCCATGTCTTTTTCTTTCAGTTTGTGAATGTGCAGCCAAGATCTAATCTGGTTGTGTATGCATTATGCATCTAGTGCTGAGATGGTTCGGGACAGTTTGAAAAACAGTGAAGAGAGAGCGGTCGTTGGCTTGTTGGAAGCTGTGTTGTGCTGACGCAGCCTCTTGCAGCTAATTGTTTTCTAGCCTTGAAAATCACATCTTGAACCGGGGCCTTGCAGTGGACAACAACACCACTGTCCAGATGGCATGAAAACAGCAGTGCTCACAGTGCCCACTCCAGATTCCACTTAAGCATTTCTGGCACAAAGCATCTGCTTGTTTCTCTTGTTAAATTGCCTTCTGTACAGCAACTAATGTGCTCTTCTGAACAGCTCCTGTATACAGATTCAGCTTCATTAAAAAGCAGCAGTACTTGGCTTTATCTCCTTTTGAGGTGAGTGTATGAGTTTAGAAAAAAAAGGCTTTGTCTGGTACTATTGTTGGTGACTGGTCTACATTAAAGGTTGTGTTTTATGCTTGCACAGCTGAGCATGTTTGGATTCCAGGAGTTCTGTATCGTAAGCAAACACAGGAAGCCATCTGAATAAGGGCATGTGCCACTCTTGATCCATCTATCTGTGGGAAGTTTTTGCCATGGGCATAAGCTACATTCTTTTTCTCAGGCTGTAATCTATTTGCCACACCATAAAATGATTTTTTACAGCCTTCATCATTTTGGTCGTTATTCAATCACCAGTTTCTCAGCTGAGATCAGTGATGTCAGGTTGAAACCTGTCTGATGGCACTTAGGTTGCAGTCTGTCAGCGCCCTTTGCTGTTAAGCTGTGTTTTATAGAACAACTGTCTGATGATATTTCATGAGCTGATAATCATTTTTAACATAACCATGTATCATATGCAGTTTTGTTTTGTTAAGGATTCCTTACATTTAGTGATGTAGTCGCAGGATATTTGACATTTTACCAGAATTTCAACATGCTCACAATGAAAAGTCACAGAGATGCATTTGACATCACTCTCAGTATGACAGCGTCCACAGAAACTGATTTCAGATTGTGTTGAATCAATAAAACAATCATGCTGAAAACTGTTTACTTCAGCTCTGTTGGCAAATAGCTGTGGAAATCCTGCATGTTCTAACCAAATTTATGTAAAATATTATCTGCTTCAGCCTCTTTTCGATCCATCTTTTATCGTACGGTAATTTTCAACTTGGAAATTCCCAACATCTGATGTGAAATGAACTAAGCATAATAGCTGTACATCAAAATAGTACTGTAGAAAAAGGGCTTTTTTATTTGATGATGGCTGTATTTGGAAAGTCATTGGACTCACAAATTATCCTGAATATGCATCAAACCACAGTGCAGTCCATCCAACATTTGAAAGACTAGAGACTAGAGATAGAGTTTAGCAGTTTAGACCATAGCAATGAATCGACCAAACAGACCAGCACAGACCATCATGCCTACAGATGTTTAGAGTTCCTGTGCAGGAAGGAACAGGGAGCAGGAACACTACACTGTGTCCAAATTAACTAAAAAACACATTATCTTTGTTATTTCTGTGCTGCAACAACCTCTTGTGATTTATTAATATTTGTGGTACTCTAAAAATCAGCTGGTAATAATGACCCTAGCCCATTTATTGTGTCCAGCTCTACTACTTTATCTCCGGCCTAATCTCAGAGACAGATGTCAGTTATGATTTGGGCTTGTTTTTTGTGTGGCTAAAGCAGATCCAGTGGTATTAAGACTTAAAGGTCAGTTCTGTTGAAAAATGATGAAAGCATAACGTGACACTTGGAAAACTGGAAACACATACAAACACACACCTACTGTAAATGCCCGTTCACACCCAGTTGCCGTGAAAATTATGCTGCATACCGGAATAGTGAAGTCAGTGCATCACATAGTTGCACAACAGTGACGGCTCTATGCTGCCCAGCATCTATCTGTGTCATCAGCAGCGGCGGTAACATGGACAGTTTAAAGCTGTCTCAGCAGATTCCTCAGACAAGCAGAGTGATCTGAGACTGGTGGGTAAAACATGACTACTGTTTTGCAAATGATGGATGCTAAACTGCAGGTTTCTTAAAATAAATTTGTTAGATTTGGATTCCTGTCTTTTTTTTCAAGATGTCAAGTGTGGACATGAGCGATGACAGCTGTGGATATGATGGAGATGCTGCCGGTTGACACATCTATTTACCATCTTGTGGATCTTTTTAGACAAGCAGAGTTTGAGTTTGGTGGTTCCCGTCTGTAAAATGTGGAGCTGAGGCCGTGTTCCTACCTACTACCAAAGAATCTCAATTTCTGTGGGAAAGTTATGCTAAATCATTGGCATGGATCCTCTCGCATTTGGAGCAGTGTTTTATTGTCAGCTTATTTACAATTAGGGCTTGACATCCAAAAGGGTGTGTGTGTCTCTGTGTGAGTGTAGGTGTGTCTAATGTCATCTTTGTGATGTTCATGTCCAGGATATAAAGGCACAGCCAAGGTCTACAGATGAGATAGTTTGGGTGTGGTTTTGCTGTCATCTATGATGATTACTACAGATAATATCAGTAGATTTTAGCCGCAGAGGAATGTAACCTTTAGTGCGTTGGAGCTGTTGGCTGATGAGTGTCACTGTCATAACTTGTTGGACTTAGGCCAGCGTTTTAACACATCTGAGTTCATGGCTCTATCCTGGAAAAAGCAAAGGTGGGGCCTGTGAGAGACCTACTTAGTTAGACACCTGGAGCCTTAAAGCTTGGAACCAGTTGTGGGACAGCGTTACGAGCTGGAACAATTATCTAAGAGGCTGACTGACAACTCGACTCTTAATGTGATCTGACAGAGAGAAAGAGATATATGGGTGAGGTCATAGCAGTTTTGTGTGAGGTGAGGTTGCATGCACTTAAGAGATAAAGCTAAGAAGTGGATTACAATGAACAAAAAGCCTTTTGTTTGAGCGTTTCCTCAGCAGCTCACATGTTTGCTGCAAGGGTTTTTTTAATTTTTTTTTTCAAAATCCTTGATGGCTTGTCGAAATTCCTGACTATAACACTCAGTGAAGAAATACAAAGAAGAAACGTTGTTTAATGATGCATGCAGTGTCTCACAGGGTCATCATACATTATACTGGCGTGAAGTTTCCTGTTTGTATTCATGACAGTTTGGCTCCTACACTAATACCTTTAACTCTGACCATGATGTGATGTGACTATGCAGCAGGCTTGGGCAAAAGTTTGAGTGCAAAAGCTTTTAGTGTCCAGCCAGCAGCAGAGATTTACAACAAGGTATGGGCCACGTTACCAGAATCAGCACATTGAGGAAATGCCGGTTGAACACCACATTTTAATGGATGTATCATTCATATGCAGATTATAGCCTAGGTCTGTTTGGAAGTGACATCCTAAGGCCCAAACCTTCTAATTTCATAAAAGAAGCATTTCATTGAATTAGTACGTGTCATCTGATGGGACTGCATTTACAGCAGTCTCTAGAAATGCTTTCTGCCACATTTACATCTGGTAGAGCTACAGCTGATGTTAATATTAGGGTCTGTAGTTAATAGCTGCGGTTTCAAACTGTTTTAGTAAGTAGAAATGTCAACGGCAGCTAGTCCATAAGCATTAAATCTGTTTTAATAATGGGTCTTTAGGTAAGAAACCCATACTGTAAATATACTTTGCCATTTCCTACTGACACTAGCATGCTCTTTATCAGGTTAAGGAAGCAGCTTGTGCTGTCAGAGCTGCTGTTATTTATACACACTGTATTTCCCTGTGTTGCTACTCTCCTCTGGGCTGGAGAGCTTGTGAAATCTACGGATTTCACAAGCTTTCCACTGTTTTACCAGTGTGGTGTCAAATAAAGCATCTGTTTGAGGGATTATATAGCAGCCACAAGGTTCATAATAATACAGTAAAATTCCCTGTTTAGATTATAGGCTTTTACCTCTCCAACATCACACTTTCATCAGAGACTTTGAATTTTACTGTTGCAACAGAGGCACATTTGACTATATGATATACATCTCCATGGAGGATTCTGTTATTTTCAATTAGTCTAATTTGCATTTTTATTTGAAGCCCATTAGTTGATCCCTTCAGTGGGTGATTTCTTTTTCACAGACACCATTTATTTCATCTTTATTTCGTCTTTCACTGATACGCTAGAGTCTGACAGGGAAAGTATCGTTTGACCTCGTCACAGAGCACCTATTTGTTTGATAGATCATCAGATGAGATAAGTGAATGATAAGTGAATGATAAGTGGCTGTACGGGCGGTCTGACTGACAGAAGGCTGTGGATGTTTGACTGAGTCTTTTTCATGCAGTAAAACCAGTTTTTTATGTTGCGTGCTGGACACAATGTTGTGTGGATTTCATGTGCCCTCACATAAATGTTCCCACAGAGGAGCTCGCCTCTTTAACCCTGTATACGTGTGCCTTCATGGGACTAAGAGACCTAGCAGTATAAAAGAGTCCAACTTCAATAAAAGCTTTTTGGAGGCTTGTCAAATAGTCATTAGTGTCAGACTCTCTCCTTTGTATTTATTCACTGGAAGAGAATGGAAGTGAACATTGTGTAAAGTGCATATGATATAACACTCTTCATACATGACTAGTCTCAGTATTTTTTCTTTCTTTTCTTTGTCTTTATGGTTGATGCCCCTCTGTTCTGTCCTTTTATGACTTCTCTGTTTGATATTAGGGAGTGGTGTAGATAAATGTCCTCCCTCAACTTCATTACTATATTTGGGCTGAAGAGTCAGATGGTCGTCTAATTGCCTTACTGATTTTATCACCTGTCCCATGATCGAGACTTTGAAGCGCAGCGTGTGTGTGATTTCATTTAGTCACCTGTGTGGCACAGTATGTTTGTTCAGCGCTCTTCTGATTTGATTTTCTGCTTCTCTGATTCACTGGTGTTCCAGCAGCTCTCATGCAACAAAGTCCTTTTTGTATTTATGCACACAGTATGAAGAGCTCTGCTCAGGACATGCAGAGAAAACCTAAGTCATTTCTTAGAAGGATGCTGATAAGCCGTTGCAGTGATGCTTCAAGCTGTTTTCAGTACACATCTTCTGCAATTTGTTCAGTCTTTTAGTTGAGTTCATTCTGCCTATGTGATGGGCTTTTTTTTAAATTATATCTTTCTCATCTCTTTTTCCTCTTCTCCCTCCCTTTTACCTGTGTTCCTCCCTAGTCTCTACATGCATAACCACCTGTAAGAAGGCTGCTCCTCCGCCAGTGCCACCGCGGACAACCTCCAAGCCCTACATCTCTGTGACGGTGCAGAGCAGCACGGAGTCGGCCCAGGACAACTACCTGGATCAGCAGGACCGGCGGTCAGAGGTCAACAGCCAGTCCAGCCACGCTCACAGCAACTCCTCCGACAGCCTCGACAGCACCCGTGCCAACAGCCTGGCCCGGGGAATCCCCCGTCCTCCGCACATCATCCCCACTCCCATCGCCACCCCCAGAGAGCCAATCGCCCCCGCCACCGCCAATGCTTCCACCGAGACAAGTGACTCAGCAGTCCAGCATGAATCCCTTAAATCAGGATTAAATAGAGGGAATCTGGTGGCAGAGGAGCCCCTAGTGGCCCCGGTACCCAGGCGGAAACTATCCTCCATTGGCATTCAGGTAGGTGGTGAGACTGTTGTACCACCCAGGGCAAGTTCAGCTAAATCTTTCTTATGTTCTTACCACAAATGAAATACACTAGCACAGTCATTTTAATGCCATATTCAGTTTTTTCTCTTACATACAGTATAGCTCAACCCGTTCATTCAGTTTCATTCCAGAAGAGATCCTCTGGTGTATTGCCATGTCTGAGTGTGTCACTTTAAAGCCCAAAAAAATGTGGGCGCAAGCTAAAGGTCTCATTAGGGCGATCCTCCCTCTGTCATTAGAGCTGGCTATACACTGTAGTATAGAAGGCAGAAAATGCATTTTTGTGTTTCCCCATCGACCATCAACTTTCTTCTCTGCATGCGCTGAAATAGCAGTCCCTTTCTCCTTTTTCCAACCCCCTGCAAAAATGAACAGAGCTCAGCCAGGGTAGCATTTTTATTAAAAACCAAGCACAAAATTATATGGATTTCTTCTTGTTTTTCTTCTGATGTTTTTGGTTTCATCACTTGGAAAAATGAAAATCCTTGCTCAGCTTGCACAGTTTGGTGTTTGGTTTTGGTGGTTCTGTGTTTTGACCAGGTCACTGACTGATTATGCTTTTTTCCCCCCGCCCCCTCCTCCATATCACTGTTTATTTGTTCTAAGGTTGACTGTATTCAGGAAGTTCCACGCGAGGAGACCCCGCCACTGGCCAAATTTCAGTCAATCGGAGTACAGGTGGAGGACGGGTGGCAGTAAGTCCTCTTCCTGTCCTTGTTACAACGTGAGGAATTTATATTATAGCCATACACACTGTTTTGATATTTTTCTTTCTTCTCAGGATTCATAAAAATGTGAAATAAATGTGTCATTTTTCGTCTGAAAACCATCTTGTGTGTGTTGTGTCAGTAATGCTGAAGCAGATTTGTGGTATGAGCATTTCTCTACAATCTTTTTTCACTTTTTTTTACTGCATATTGTGTCCATGTACTGAGACCCATTTCTTGTTTGTTGCCGTTTAGTTTGCATTCTCTGCTCACAATGTTTTGAATACCAGGAAGTTCTGGGACGCCTCACGCCTTCCTCCTGTATTTTCTCACTTTTGCATGCTGCATTTGGAGCAGCTGCTGCTCTGAGTCCTGATTGATATTTTACCAACATAACCAGAGGTCCTCTGTTTATTTGTACATTTTTTTTCCAGAACATTGTCATTCCTTAGTTTTTATTCATGTTGTATACACATTTGTGCCATATGACAATCCCTCAGCTGTGTCTGTTTGGTTTCAACAATTACCATAATATGCAGCATCCTGTGCCCTCCCAGTATTTTTGCTGTTCTTATCCTCCCCTGATATTGGTTAT
Organism: Trachurus japonicus; assembly: GCF_045865225.1. Lineage (NCBI taxonomy): Eukaryota > Metazoa > Chordata > Actinopteri > Carangiformes > Carangidae > Trachurus > Trachurus japonicus. The sequence continues at coordinate 8,451,799 of NC_140911.1, forward strand.
GATTCTTCAATTAAGCCTTCATAATATGTCATTATCTGACTGAATCACCACTTCCGAGAATTTCTTGAGTAATAACAGGAAATAGAAAATGTGTTCAATAAAAACAAGAAGCTAAATGTCCAGTGATAGAGAAGTTGATGCCATTCAGAGTGCACTATCATCACACAGGATATATAAAGTCCTGCCTCTAATTGAGCCTGGTTATTTGCTGGACCGTAACAGTGGGACCAGTCCTATAATCAAGAGTGTCTCTGACTGACCGGCTGATCATGAGTCCATCATTTGGTCCATCAGCAACAGTTCAGTCCACTGAGACCACATCTTGAGCTGTGCCTCAAGTCTATGATGCAGTCTGTTTAACCTGCACCCTGTGAACACAAAACATGTCAGGTTTGCTTTGCCCTTAAAGAGGACCTATTACGCTCATTTCAGGGGCTTTTAATGTGATATTGGACCCCAGTGGGGCACTATCGAAAGTTTCAATCTAGAAAAAAATTCCATACTTATCGCATAAAAGCTGTTTGTGTACCCCTCCATTCTGGCTCTTTCCTGCTTCGCTCTGAAACGCTCGCATTCAGCGCTCTCTCCCACCGACCACCCCAACTCTTCTGAGATTGGTCAACGTATCGAGGGGCTGCTGCATAGTGACACGCCCCCTCTCTTACCACTGGCCACAGGGGCCACAGCCAGGCGAGTACGGTAAGTTCCCACTTTGGGACTTCCGCTGAAGTTGTGACTAGGGATGCACATGATTGAACCATTTAACCGTTAACCGATAACAAGAACTTTGACCGATTAATACTATCAGTTAATTTTTTTTTTTTATCAACTCCTTATGTCGTCAACTCATGGGGGCGTGTTGACAAATACAGACTTCTCCATGCCTTCAGTCATATTTCGTGGGAAAAAGTTACACAGGAGGACTGACAGTATGAGCCAGTTATGCAGCACAGTCCCCATGAAGGAAGGTCAGACAACAAATGTAGCCTACATGGACATAGATGTAACAAGGGCGCTGCCAAAAAAAAAGGACGACGCTCCAGCCGGTTCTCCTGTAGCTCTCATTCAGCTGACCGAGCTGTCAGAGGAGCCTCTGCTGTTCCTCTCTCTTTAGCCTGGTGTTTGGCTGCACTTTATAGCTATAAAACAGTTTAACATTGGAAGATCTAGCCGCCATGGATGCTGCACTGCTCAGCTGTTTTATAACGGCAAAAAAAAGTCATCGCGACAGATCACTGGTTGACCTAGCGAGTGTTTTAATCTTATTGGTTAGCGGTTAATAATTGGTTAACGAGCGTTGGTTATCGGTCAGAAAAAAAGTTCAAAATGTGCATCCCTTGTTGTGACGTTACAAAAAGAGACTTTAGAAAAAACTCTCCAAACTCGAGCGTTTGCAGCGGTTCAGAGCTGCCTGAAACGGCCCCCGGGGATTACTTCAGCACGTGCCTACTTCATGATATGGCACTTCCATATCCTCTAAAGCTATTACTCAACATTTTAAACATATTTATAAGTCTGAAAAGCGAGAAGAGCATAGTAGGTCCCCTTTAAACATTGTGTTCAACAACAGAAACAGAAATATGTCAATGAGAACAGTTTTATTTGTAAATACTGTGAGAGAGGATAAAGGGCAAAAAGCAGCTGACATGAGGCAGAATGCAAATAGCCAACAAAGCATTCCAGCCATACACTAGGTTTGACCCAGTCCTGTTTGTTCCTTCACTGACAAGCAGAGGTGACCTGAAGTGACGTGAGTGTTAAGACTAAGCAGTGCTTCTCTGTTCTAGTAATGTGGACATTATTCCTGAATCATTAGTTTCTCTCCCTCCACTGTTGTGAAAGCCTTGGAAAAAAAACCCTGTTTGTAACTGTGAGCTTTGCTCCCCCATCTCCGTGTCTTTCAGGCTCAGTCGCTCCAGTAGCATGGCCTCAAAACAAGACACAGACTCAGACACACAGGACATTGCTGCCATCTCCCATATCATTACCAAACCCATTGAGAAGAAAGTCATGGTCAATAGTGCCAGCCAGTCCATGAGCTCCCCTCCCGGACACGACTCTTTAGACAACGGAGACGCGGCTGGCGACACCTCTTCACCCCCACCGCCCAGGCAGATCCTCAACCGCTCCACCACACGAAGTAGCTCTTCCTCGTTCTCAGAAAGTCTGGACCCGGCGCTGGATCCCTCGTCCCTCCCGCCTCCGGACCCCTGGCTGGAGAGCGGGAACGGCAGTAACAGCAGCGTACCCCAGAGCGGAGGAGGAGGAGGAGGAGGAGGAGGGGGGACGCTGTGTCGGAGAGATGGCCACTGGTTCCTGAAGCTGCTGCAGGCGGAAACGGGACGCATGGAAGGCTGGTGCCAGCAGATGGAGCAGGAGACCAAAGACAACCAGCTCTCAGAGGAGGGTAAGGCCGGCAGGTTCACTTACTGCATCCCCCAGAACTCTTTGTTAGATCGCTTCCTTTGCAGTGGGAGCTGATCCTCCTGTTTCCTAAATTAAAGCAACTACAAAGAACTTTTAACTAGACATGCAAAAGCCTCTTGTTTCTGCTGATGTATCTGTGTAACCTACAACAGCAAATGAGGCCATCGGTGGGAAGATAAGCTATTTCTTAATAGTGTAACTCTATACCTTTGGGAGGCAGTGGTCAGGTCGGTCCACCGGATGAAACTATTTACGGCGCTCACGGGCCAGTTAAGCGCATTTACGACAATACGCATGACAGCTCATGGGAAATGCAGTCTTCATTCTGGCAAACACTACTGCTTTTGTCCACAGGGGTCGCCAAAATCAACACAAAATGAAAGTTCTTGCTTTTAAGAGGAACTGTACAAGATTTTAAACTTAACTATCCTATACTTTTTACTTTAATTAAATTAATTGTGATGGTTTAATAAATGACATGTAACTTATTACCGGGAGAATGGAGGCTCTCTGCCTTCAACGTAGCGTCTCTTGGCTGAAAAACAACTTTGCAAGATCAGCACCACGGTGTCCTAGCTATCGTCTCTGCGCAACGCGACACAAATGCACCTCGTAACCTGTAATCTCTTGTTTATGACAGAAAAGGCTACACGTCATAACATCATATATGATATATAATGTTATGTACCGCACGATTGATTGATTTCTCGCCGGCTTTGTTGTAAACAAATGCACATGGCCAGGAGGATGGTTAGCAAAACAGCAGAAAAGCGACCAGACTTGCATAGTTCCCCTTTAAGATAGGTCACCCAGAAATTGCAGCATGATGCCAAATGCACAGCCAAAGCATCGCTGAAGTCAAATGGACTGTGGAGTCCCTCTGAATGAAGCGCCTTGAACCAGAGGGCTGATACTGTCTGACCTGAACACGTGGTTGAGAGCTGCCTCGTAGGGTTCTGCCTCCGGCCCCACAGTCACTCTATCAGACATACACAGCATGGAGGGGATGAGGCGGTAATACCTGGGGTGACCACACACAAGCGGGCCTGTAATCCCCAGAATTACACAAATCTACTCTGGAACTGATTAAACCTCCAGATTAGATTAGTGCTTCAACATCAGCCTGACAAGGCATACAGCAGTGAACACACACAAAATACACACTGTGTACACAAACAAGCAAACAATGAGGCGGCTTTGGATGCTCAGTTTTTTATCAGAAGTGCCGGGTCAATGTAATGAACAAGGCCCCAGTGGAAGTTGATATGTTTTCAAACATGAATTTGTTTGTATTTGTGTGTTTTTTTGCTGTAGTTGGCTCTAAATCTGATGCAAAGCTGCGCTCCAGAGCTGGGTCTCACCACACTATAATCACATTGCCATAACTTTGCAATCCAGTGATCAGATAGAGTCCCAATTTTGTCAGGGCAGATGTTTGTCCTAGTTGCAACAGACGAGCATAGTGTACACTGACGGCAGAAGGCCGGAGTATCTATATAAGCTTATATGCTTTTAAAGAGGATAACATTGTCCATGTACTGTAATCCTCTTCCTGCTATCCTGTGGAGTCAGAGGGACGCTGCTTTGCAAAATACACCTATATGTCTAGACACCTGCACTACGCATCTGGTTCGCATCAAACCACAGAGAAGCCAGAGAACGCTTTTTTTGCAGCCATGGCCCATAGGTCTTGATGTGAACCACCATTTTCCATAACTTAAAGAAGAATAGATTAGGTTTTTGTGTCATTAGGGTTATCGGATTCACTGAATCGATTCATTTCCGATTCCCCAGGTCCTGATTTGATTCTATTTCCGATTCAATATTGAGTCATTTAGAGATATTTCAGTATTAATACCAATTTTGCTTGGTCATGAAAGAGATTTTCTCAGAACCAATGCACAGCTCTCTAACATTTTGCGTTATTAAAAATGTTAGTGTTCACATAAAACATTGACCCAAAAGCCGTTATTTAACATGACCCACTCCAGAAATAAACAGTGCAACTCTTCACTACAGTCATGGGTGATAATTCAAGTACTGCAATCAATGTGTACATTTCAGCAGTGAATGGACACAATAAAATGTAAACAGTGATCTTGTCCTGTCAGTCTTGCACCACTAACAGAGGAAACAGGAAATGTCATACATTAAAAGATCGATCTAAGGATTTTCTGAATTGCTATTTCAAATGAAGATCAATATGAATCAGAAAATCGATTTTCTTTAAACCCAGCCCTATATGTCATCTATACTTGGAATAACAGGACTCCAATATTGTGATAAACGTCTGTGTTGATGTTTATTTGTTCTTTCCTCAGTGCTGGGAAAGGTTCGCAGCGCAGTAGGAAGTGCCCAGCTCCTCATGTCCCAGAAGTTCCAGCAGTTCCGGGGACTGTGTGAACAAAACTTGGTGTGTATTTCTCCTTTTGTTGTGACACTTCCACTCTACAGGCCTGCACAGGTATCAAACGGAAACTTGCATCCACATCTTAAGACCAAGAACCAAACCCCAAATGTAACCTTTTACTCAAAACACAAGAACACAAAAAAGGCTTTCACACTAATGAGAGCTGACTAATCTGCCATGATACGCAACATATTTAGTCTGCAAAAGAATAAGGCACGGTGGCACACCAGCACAAAATACAGGGAGCTTATAATAAGCCACTAAGTCATTCCTCTCTGGTGACGTGTTTTACTGGAAATGGCATTATACAGGCGGCAGCCAATTACCAGCACATGACACCATAATACTATAGCTCCTCAAATAAACCATCTGCTCTGTAGGTGGATATGATGTCCAACTTAAAAAATACTGGTCAAGTGAACGTGGACATAAAGTCTTTTCCAGCTTGACTTCATTTAACTTTTCAAAAATCCAGTTCACCACCGAGAAAAAAATATACTGTAGTGTTTTTAAGAAACCCTCAATGTGGGAGGAGAGAATTTTCCAAAGATGTAATATTTGTTGGTAACCACACCCGGCCTGAGCCTGATACTTGTCAAGAACGCCGTCACATGGTTGCATCAGCAGTCATTATTTCTGTGCTGTTTAAACAACAGAGGTCGTAGCGTGAAATGTGCAAAAATGATTTTGCTTTATTAGTTAAGGAAATCAACAATGAATGCTTCATATTCATCAATATAAATGTACCGTATTCTGTCTCCCAACTGACTAAGCGCCTTATCAGATTCAATGAGTAATTTCTGCTTTTGCAGTGACTAAACATATTGTATTAATATATTAGACATTTGGCAAATTGGGTTTCTCTCCAGAAAATCTGCTTGGCATATCTCCAACTGTACATCCACTCAGCTACGGGTGTAATTTGAGGCAGTAATTGCTCCTCTGTTCCCTGATTGTCATCAATCAGTTAGCAGAATAAGACATAACACACATATGGTTTGCCCAAAATGCCAGCACATACATCACAGCAGTGAGTCCAGCTGCTTAAATAGGAACAGAGTGGAGCCTGTGCAAACAAAAGCCCAGAGCAGAACAAACAGTGGCTGTGTCGGAGGATGTCAGGGCAGGATTTACTTTGTATTTATCTGGCAATCTGCGCACGGTTTGCACAGACATCAAACATAGAGACAGCTGTTTGTAAACAAGTGGGTGGTCATGTCTGTTGTTATTTATAATGTCAGTGGTGTATCCTGAATTATTATGTTCTTTTTTTGTTTACAGTGATGAAGCCTTTATCAGTATTGTAATCAATATTAGTTATTTAGGATAATTTAAAGCCTTTATTTCAACAGACATGATAACAATCAGATGTGTATTATACATTTTTGCAATAACATCACATCACATTGATTTATACTGTGTCATTTTCAGAATAGATGTTGAGATGTTGTTTTATTCTAGTACAAAATTCAGCCTGGCAGAATAATTCAACTGTAACATGGCGCCACCTAGTGGTGAATATGAGAAGTGCAGCATCTGTCTACAATACGTACAGTCTGTAATAATAGACCATACAACAGTAACTGGACAAAAAGATACACTTCTGAAAGATGTGACGTTAACCTTGTTCACTATTAATCTGCCTTTTTTTCCATCGTTGGACTAATTTTAGAGATGGTTTATGTGTTTTAATTATTTAAGGAGGTAAAAAAAATAATAAAAGGGAGTTGAGTTAAAAACAAGTTCTGGCGATCCTAACCTTCCGCCTTTCTCAGCCTCTTTACATGACCTCAGCTCCTGTAGTCACATGAACACAACAGCTGTGAAGAGAAGACGTTGCACCATTTTCAGACCAGTGCCACCAAAAACTGGGATGAGCGGTGTTTAGTGGCACAAACCCACAACAACTGACCTAGATACCCCACCCACTGCCACGACTCTCACTTTATTGACACATCTAGGACACAGTATTTTAAGGATCACCCCAGTTTTGTTTTTGTTTTTTGATTTTTACTTGTGAAATCATCTCGAATAAAGTTTGGTCATCTTTTTACATATTGGGTGATTTATTTCTTAGATTTATTTTGCACCTGAATCCACATCTGCTGCCGGTGGCCCAGTTTTCTGAGCTTTGATTGTCGTCTCCACCCTGGAAGACTAACTAACATGCAGTGGCCCATAACAAGAAGTGACATAGATGTGTGTTGGGGTAATGGACTCTGACTGGTTGATTCACAGTTAGACAAACACAAGAAAAGAGATTGAACTCCCATCTGTATTTTTCTATTTAAATATCAATGGGATAAGATTTTCACCTTGTGCTAGTTCAGGTCTTTGGTAACATTTTCCACTGTCCACTAATTCTTTTTTTTCTTCTTTCTAATATATTCCATATGATCTCTGTACAACATGTGCTCGCTCTGCATCGTTCATACATCGTTCACTCATTTCCATCCATCTCTCTTGGTCAGAATGTGAATGCCAATCCGCGACCCACAGCCCAGGACCTGGCTGGTTTCTGGGACCTGCTGCAGCTCTCCATCGAGGACATCAGCCTCAAGTTCGACGAGCTCTACCACCTCAAGTCTAGTGACTGGCAGCCCGTACCGTCTGCAGCTGCCCAGTCGCCCCCTGAGCGGAAGGTACTTCCCACCCCTGCTGCCCAGTGCCCTGGCTGGGGTAGGAAAGCCGCCGAAACCGGCCTCTCTCCTCCCACCACCACCACCACCATCGCTCCCACTCTTTTTTACCTCCCCTTCAACCTCCCACCCACACCCACACCCCCCCGTCCGTCCGTCCCTACGTGGGATGATGAACTCTTAACAGGGCCTCCCTGTCCAACTCAAAGGGGCAAGAGAGGTCCCTTTAGGCATGCATGGAACGACTCATCTCAAAGAGGGCTGCCGTTGGTGTGTCTTTAATAAGTGTCGGGCCCTGCTTTGAGCATGCATGCGTCCCTCACTGATGTGTGTGCTGCAGTGGAGCATGGCTACGGTGCACTGGCTCATGTGACAGAATGCAGATTTGCTCTATCTCCTGTTCTCTTTGAATGTTTATTCTTGTGTTTATGTGTCTGTGTTGGTTCCTGTCTGTCGCTCTCTGTCTGAATATGTGTGTTTGTCTTTTATAATATGTATTATAATTACAGGTTGTACAGATCTAGACACACCAGAGAGACATGACAACACTACAAATACCTAACAGCCACAAAGACAAGACTCACAATAGAAAGAGACACAAGTTACAGTTTTTAGGTGTTTTATGCAAAGGAACACATCCATTTACATGATTTAACAACACCATCACATAATTGTATTCTCGCATATTTTACAACACACATATTTCTCCCTAAGGATAAACTACAAAGGGAATTTTTTATAGTATTAAAAGTCTAGGAATGGTCATTATTATATTAAAGTGACAGGAGGGGGCGAAGCTCTGAGACCTGAAATGATCTCATTGTCTCCCAGATACCGTCCCCCTCTTTTTTCATTTTTTACCTACCTTTGTGTGTGTGAGTGTGTGTGTGTTTGTCTTTATGGATCTTTTAATGTTGTAGCTGAAGAGCTCTTGCTTTTTTGTTGCTTTGCTATGCCAATGTGTCGACTGTGTCTTGTGATCCTCTCCCTGTGCTTTAAGTTTGATCCACTGTGCCATCATTTCATGTTACCATCTCATGTCTCTGAAAATTGTCATTCAAATGACTGGTTTTCTCAATGTTTGCTTATTTTTTTACCTGTTGTCTAGTCTGTCTGTTTATTTTCCTGTTCTTTAAAAGCTTTAACAAAAACTTATCAGCGTTGGCATAATGTCTTTGTCAAAGTCTTGTCTGCTAAAACCTGCCTTAACAAACAGAACCTGTCCAACAGTTTTCCTTATGACCTTCTCTCATTGTCCTATATCTTGTGTTTTGTCCCTTCTCCTCCCACTGCACCTCGCTCCACTTCCTCTGTCCTCCTCTGTCTGTCATCTGTCATCGCTCCAAAACTAACAGGACGAGGAGAAGGTGGCACCTCCAGCAGCAACAAAGAAGGCCGGTAAGGGACGACCAACGCTGGGCCGCGAGAAGAGCGCCGACTCTTCATCCACCTCTTCTTCGGCCTCGGCAGAGAAGCAGAGACAGGAGGCTCGCAAGCGTCTGCTGGCTGCTAAGAAGGCCGCCTCGTTTCGCCAGAACTCTGCCACAGAGAGCGCAGACAGCATCGAAATCTACGTCCCCGAGGCCCAGACTCGCCTCTGAGACGGACAGCGACCGAGAAGGATGTAGAGCTGGATCAAAGGATAGATAAGTGTCACTGAAATACCTGGAGAAAAAAAAGTGGAGGACAACTTTTGCCATGCAAATGAGCTACTCAGAGTATGGATAGAGGTGGTGGGGGGGAGGAGAGATCAAATTCCCAGAGACCGGGGAGGGGATGGGGAGGGAGGGGGTTAATTTGGGCATTTTTGACACATTCATACAATTATAGGCTGGTCCTGGTGGCATCAAACACTCCATTAACAAATCAGAGAATTAAACATCGAACTTGTGCATAAGAGACTGTGGAGCAAGAGACTCGTCATTTGAGGCTGCCATTGGAAAAAAAAAACCTCAGTTGATGAACTTTGATGACATTTCTTGTTACTACTCTTGATATCATAAAAATTGTTAATGAAGGTATTGTTATTATGACGATTATATCCTAAAGAATCTATATGAAGACTGTTTTAAACGTTCCTCTATCTTGGCTATAAGATCTATTAAGTGGACAGAAGACCGGCGGTGACGCTCTTCTGTCTCCCATTGTCGTCCTCTTCCCAGATCATTGGCCATCTTGTAGCTTTTTCACAACACCGCCTTGTGGCCATCGCACACACTGCGCACACTACATCCACTACACTTCCACTCGACAAACTCACACCTAATGTACGTCTTCCTTGTATTTATTTGTTTACTTTTACTCATCTTTTGTTTTGTATAGAAATCCATTTAGATCAGGTTATTATGAATATTTTTGGTATGATGAAATCAGAAGTGAGGTTGGAGGGGTTATTTATATAGTTCCTATCAATTAACTCTTGTGTGTGTTTTTATGTCAAAAGATTTTAAACACTGGTGAGAATCTGTAACGTTTAGTTTCTTAACGGTTTTGAATGAAAGCACATCCCAATGTAAACAACGACCGAGCATGAGGATCTCAGTTTCAGTCGGAACGACCGCGGCCACAATATTTCTGAACATCGTTTTCTCTGTAGGATAAAAAAAAAATCCTCTTCAGTTTCTTTTGCTTCTCTCTGTTCCATTAACTTCATGTTTGTTCTTTAACTGCAGATACGTAACTATTTCAGTCTGTCCCGGGCTTCTTTAAGTGCTTTTATTAACCTCACTTAGCATTCAACTACTACATCTCAAATGAATCTAGGGCTTTTACTTCAGTAATGCAGCAGGTAACACTGTTACTGTTTGTGGGGACACACATTAGTACACGTCTCACTGTTACTTTTATACTGTTTTTCCAAAAGCATTTCTGTTTTATTTTGCCTCCATCACTCGACAGAATCAATCTTAGTTCTTTGTTACCATCTTTGTTTTTCCCGCCATTGAAATCGTCCAAAGTATCTGCACTTTTTTTATTCAAAGAAACAAAAAATATTTAATTAAAAGCATTACATACATTAGTCATTGTGTTTTTCATCATTTATTGAATGCTGCTTGCTTTGTTTTTTTGTTTTTTTGTTTCTTGTTTGTTTCATGGGAGACTTGCATAAGCCAAAGATGAATTCACTGTTTCAGATTCATCTCATGTATTTAAATGTCATCAGCAGGGAGCTCAATCGTAACTATGCTTGCTGTGAAAACAGACGGAGTGGACTGTGGCCACAGCACAAATATGTATCGCAGGTGTTCTCGCAGAGCTGTGACAACGCTGAGTAATCGCTGTGGAGCGTTCAAGACCAGTTGCAAGTTTAGAAACATGAAATGTGGCTTCAAAACACAGAGCAGAGTTTGTTGTGTGTCACTCTATAAGGTGACATGGCTGCCCCCTCTCCTCCTGACCTCTAGAGGGCAACAGTTGCTAAATCTCAGTTTGAGGTAATGGTACATTGTTTAAAAATGTAGCCTACACATTGAAAAAAAGGTATTTACATTAGAAGTCAACATTTCCATCCTGCCCTGTTTTGCATTAAGAAGACACACGGTTTGCATTTCACATATTTACAGAATCATCATCTATCTTTGGTTTGAAGCCACTTCCCTAAAACCATGTGGTTTAAAATGAGGCCTGTTAGTTTACTTTAACATATTTTATTTACCTCGTCTAGAAATCCACATCCAACCACATACATACACAGCTCTAACACATTTGGTTGCTTCCCTAATAGTAAAGTAATGGTTAACTAATCTAAACCTTACCCGTCCTAATTAATTATGTTAAACTGCTGCGATGTCACTCCGTTGCTTTGACTGCTGCACTGCTCCTCTCTCACCCACTGTGACTCAAAAATGCGGCCTGGGGCTTTGAATAGAGCCTGATGACCACCATTCTTTCTCTATCTTGGCAAGAGCTTTCTCTTGATGGCGGGCCTTTGTTTGCCTGTTGTGTTTGCCTGCTGGGGATGACTCTCAGCGAGGAAAACGGCCCAGGGGTGTCAATAGCCAGTTCCCCGGTTGCTGTCAATGCCCCCTTCCATTTGACTGAGGTGGACAGCATCGTTAGCACCTGAAGGCCTTTTGTGTGTGTGTGACTCAGCCGTGGGCTTGATTTGATTCAATTTCTGACTGCCAGGAAAAGCTTGTGTGTATGTGACAAGTTGTTTCCCTAAAAAAAAAACAAGCCAAGTGGAGGCAACACAGTTGTCTCTAGTGTGAGTTAACAGGTTAGCTTGTTGTCCATATGTTTCTACATTTTAAATGCCCTCACCTTTGTGTTTTTAAGAATAAGTTTAACGCATTGTTCAATATCAAACCATATCATTTTCATTTGTTTTTTCCCCCCATTGAGTGCAGATTGTTTTTCGGGCCTGTCAGCAACGCACATCAAAACACAAATGTGGCATCTGGAGCAGCTGGAAAGCTGTTGTAGCCTACGACCGAACCATCAGAGAGTGAAAGGGTTGGATGTGTAAAAAAAACAACACATGTCAGACATGTCAGTGGCTTTAAAGAGGCCACTTAAAGAGAGAAAAGAGCTCATTCCATGCATTTTAACAGTACTTCTACCCAATACACACATATCACCTGGACACACCTAGGTCTATTTCCTGGGTAGGGTTATCTGTGATCCAGCTGCACAGTGGGTGGGTGGGTCTGCTGCAAAGCCATTGATTTTTGGGGTGATAATGGTCCAGTATAGGTTTGATGGAGGTGGCCAATGTGTGTGGTACGAAAAGCATTTTTTTTTTTGGTCAAAGTTTAATTTTGCAGCCATAATAAACCGTACTTAAGTTGCATCATGTTGTCATAAATCATAAATGTTGGGGGGAAAAAAGCAATAGTCTGTGTTAAACAAGGAAAGAAATGTGTTACTTACTTACATTGTGGCTGTACCATCTATTCTGTAACACCAATGTACCTTCATTTTCTACTCTACAAAGAAAAAAATAGGTTTATAACATGCTATATAAAGTTTAGCTACCCTTAAAGGTTGGATTATGCGTTTGCCACTTTTTCTACATTCCAGGACGGAGATAAATTTAAAAAAATTAAAAAAGTCACTTGAGACTAAAGAGAAACGGGTTAATCCCAGGAAGAGAGTTTACCTCAGCTGGGACACCAGTGAATCCACTCCCATACAGTCGTCCAAAGGCCTGCTTGCAAAAAAACCCAACAAAACAACAAAAACAAGCTCATTCGCATCTCTGCTTTGTTCCACTGGGTCGGGCATCATCGAGCGCTGGGGGAAAACACTGGGGTTGAGGTGCAGAACTTATGCTCTTGCCACATGAGATATGATGTAGCAAAAAGTTGTCTGTAAAAAAAAGAAAATACTAGAACAAATATTTTATGAAGCAAGCACATATTTTAAAAAAAGTAGGTTCTGTTCAGTATAATACTCTATAGGCTGCGTGTGTGTGTGTGCCGGGGTCTGTGGGGTTGTTTAGTATAAAAGGGTTTTACCGTCTGAGACAAGAGTTGAGTGTATGTGAGTGTGGGAGTGTGTGTTGTTCATAAAATGAGATTTACCTAGATTCATGTCACTATACTCTGGTAACATTTAAAACTATATGTGCAATACTGAGTAAAAAGGGTTCTTTGATATTAAGATGAAACTAATAACCTTGCTTTTGCACCCTTACCCCCTTACCCCCTCCCTCCCTCCCTCCCTCCGTCCTTCTTCCTGTGCTTCTTTAAAGTTGTCTTCTGTAAATAAGAACAAAAAAAACGGACTGAAAAATCTTCATCTTTTACAATCGATGCTCTAGATCTATTTATACTGTTTCAAGGTTGTTCAGATGTATAACAGAGAGACGTAAAGATTCAATAAAATGCACACAGTACTTTCTCAAAAATGTCACTTGTTTACTTTTTTTTTTTTGCTGATTTTTGAATGAGATGGTGATTTTTGTGTTTTTTTTGTTGCAGCAATGCATTCTGATAAATTATTCCCAACCCTTAAATCTGTGTTTTATATTTGATTTGTTTATATTTTATTTATCTCAACAGGTCCATGGTGATTTTTTTTTTTTTTTTTTGCAGCAATGCATTCTGGTATATTATTCACGACTTAAAATCTATGTTTGTGGTTTATTTTTGATTTGTTTATATTTTATTTATTATGAATTAACAGGTCGATGAGGATTGATTTAAATTGTGTCATCCTCCTTTTTGAAATCTGAACTCCCGCTCATTTGTCCAAGGGGGAATCTCCCATCTCCCTCAGACTGAGGATTCAAAGCAAAATCCCCCTCCTCTTTTTTTTCAGAGAGGAACCTCTGAGACACATGTTGTGTTACTATCATAAAAAAAGACCCAGAGTCAAATTTGCAGGATTAGAGTGAGTATATGATAATATGAGAGCAGAGATGAGTGTATTTTGGTGTTTTATCCAATGCACGAGTCAAATGTGGTCACCAGTCGACGCTTTGGACGTTTATGATTTATGTAACAAGAACATTTTGCTCAATGTTACGTAAAGCCTCCGCACAACTGTGTCTGTCTCCTGCACACGGTGACACATTACTGAGCGCTGTGGTTCAAAACATCACCGAGCTGCTTCAAATAAACAAACCCGAGTCAGTGTAACCGCGGGGTTTTAACCGCGTCGAGAAAATAACATTGTTTCAATGACTGCACTATATTTTGAATGAAATGTTCTTCCCGTCAGTCACAACGAGACGGGGGAGCCTGTCTGCTGCCTGGCGGAGCGCGCTGATTGGCCGGCGCCATTCGAGGGGGCGTGGCGGAGCGTTCTGATTGGCCCACAGCCGCAGAGGAGGCGGGCTCTTCCCCGCCGAGACTGTCAAGATTGGCAAAGAGCTGGCGCTGGCTGCTGCTGCTGTGTGCAGGTAAAAAAAAAAAAAAAAAAAAAAAAAGGAACAAGCGACACAAAACAGAAAACATTTGTCCTGGCGGAAAGCGGAGCAGAGCGATGGAAACGGACCGTCCGGCCGAGCCTCGACGTGCGGTGAAGCCCCAGCAGCGACGTCTTTGAGTCAGAGACGAGAAAATAAAGCAGGAAAAAGCGCAACACCTTCGGCGTCTTGGAAGAAAGTGCCCGTTGTGTGTGTGTGTGTCTCTCTGTGTGTGTCAACCATCGTTTGGCTCCCGGGCTGCACGCTTTGTACGGAGCAACTTGGACAGCTGCGTGTTTTCAGGCGAGCCCATCAACAAAGAATGAAAGCGTTCAAACGAGGTGAGCAAGGCGCCCACTACCACCACCACCGCCGCCGCGTCGTGTGTTTTATTTAATCACTGCCACGCACGTTTATCACCCGCAAAAAAAAAAAAAAGTGTCCGCCCGAGAGAGAAAGAGAGAGAGAGAGAGCCCTGCTTGGCTCCTCCGCTGTTGGTTTTGCCTGGTATGCGGGGTTTTTTGTTGCGAGCAAATGCAGCGTGTGTTTGTGTTTAAATTTGGAGGGACAGCTAACCCAGCTAGTTATCTGTGGAGGCAGGCATGGTGTCCATCTGGCGGAGCGACATGCGGGAGGCTGTGCGTCCTTTGTGCGCTCCAGATGGCTAATTTAGCCAAAGTGGCTCCTCGGGTTTGAACAGTTTGGACCCAACATTTGTGCAGTTTGGACCTTTTTTTTAATTTGATAGTGTTGGATCACACATGGCGTCTGAAAACTTGTTTGATGTTCACTGGGCTGGTGTTAAAGATTCAAAATGTGGTCAGAGTTTAGAGCACTGTTGAGCTTTTTTAAAAACTTTTTTTTATAGTTTTAAAATAAATGTAAAAACCAAACCAACAGGCCACAGATTGAGCAGCTGTGTGCTGCTGTGCAGATTGGGGACATTTTGTAAACACACAAAGTTGTCCATGTTTGACAGCCCTGTGCCACGCTGCTGTGACATATTGTACCAAAACCAACATCTGCCTTCACATCTGTCTGGGTGGCTTTCTAAAAATTGTATTTTATCTGACTGGATCTGTCCCCCACAGTGAATGTGGACTGTTGATGCCTTGTGACCGACGTTTAAATGTCAGTACAGTGGAGCCAGAGGATCTGAGAGGGGGGGTGGGTGGGGGCTGTTGGTGTGGTGGGAGTAGTGCAGCTTTGTTGTGGCCTCCATCATGTCTCTCCCACAGACTGTTATTAGAAGTTAGAATAACTGGAGCCTCTGTCACACTCAACTGTGGCTAATTAATGGGAGGCACTCATGTGTTGTATCCACACTGAGCAAAATTAAACTGAAGTCAGAAACTGTTGAGATTTTTTTTTTTTTAACTTCACTGTTGCTGTGACTGAGATCAGTCTGCAAAATCACATCAGGATTTTTGAAAAGTGCAACAGTAACATAGGAAAATTTGCAGAAATTTAAGTTTAAGTGTATGTTTTGTGTTGTTTTTAATTTCTGGTACACAGTAGAGCTGGGCCTCACTCAGTCTGACATGGGTAAGTTAAGTCACCAGTGGAATTTAGCTCATTTACAGGAACTAAAGGGAGGGAAATGCATTGAGTTAGAATTAGCATTTGTATGTTTTTAGACCCCCACCACCACCTCCACTTTTCTAACTTGGTCCGGTACATCCCTCGTTTGTAGAGGAATGCAGATTTGAAAAGATTCGTAAAAACTGCTGCAGCGGTCTTGAGCTGCGACTGACTGGCGTGAGGTGAAAACGGCCCTCCTTTGCATGGTCAATAGATTCCTGGGCCGGTGGCTACTGTGATGTTGATATGCACACAATCTCCTTTGTGAAGACAGGCGCTGCCCTGGGGGTCAGGTTTCACCCCAGCCCCAGAGAGAAAGACATTTACTGCATTCTGTGGCCCACCCCTGGGATCAGGCATGCTCCATTTTGAAGGGGGGCGATTCCCTCCAGTGGCCGAGCATGGGTAGCAAAAAAAAAAAGAGAGAGAGAGAGAGAAAAGAAACACACAACAAAGTTCAAACCACTGAGCCATTGTTTAAACATGTTCAGCCCAGGAAGTCGGAGTCCATCTCACTCCACGCTGGGTTGGAAGTGCAGGTTAAAAGTAACTGACAACTAGATTTGTTGCACTTGTTCGCAAGTGTTAGACATTTGTTATTGTTTATTTGACCAGTCTGAGCTCTTTCACACACACACACGCATACAGCTTCTCCCACTGTGGAAAAATGTGACTATTATTTTGCACATGTGAGTGGATCACAGCAAACATCTGCCTGTTAGAAGAAGGCCAGGTGAGCAAACAGCCGTCCATAAACAGTTATCATCTTCTCCCATCTCCACGCCTCATATGTGGCAAAATGTTTGCACACATAGAGATCCAACATGGAGGATTTGAGCCACCTCCTGTACAACGAGCAGCTGATGACTAGCAGATGTGATTTAAAATGTGTTTTGGTAAATGACAGACAGAGCCAACGTGACTGAAAACCACCTTCTTCTTCCTCCTCTTCCTCCTTCCTCCTCTTTCAGCTCTGGAGGAAGAGCATCGCCCGGAGCAGGAGCACTCCTCGGCTGTGTCGGACAGCGATGACGGCTCCCCGCTCGACCTGTCGGGAAGAGGGCTGTTTGGGAAGCGCCGTCGCCGCGGCAACCTGCCCAAGGAGGCGGTGCAGATTCTGCGGAGCTGGCTGTACGAGCACCGCTTCAACGCCTACCCGTCGGAGCAGGAGAAGCTCAGTCTGTCGGGGCAGACCAACCTCTCCGTGCTGCAGGTGAGGAGTGACATTTCATTCATTCATTTATTTATTTATTTTATCTATGTATTGGTTTTTCTTTTGTTTTTTCCCAGGGGCATTCGGTACTTACCACAGGAAATGACATTTGCGGTCCTCACTGTTTCTGCATTTTGGAGAATTGTTTTTTTTTAAGTAGGAATGTGTCTGCATGATGAACATGTGGATTTTCTATGGTGGATAAAACACATAAATACAAGTTTTTCTTTTGCAACTCTCATTGAATTTTAGTTTTTTCTCACTGGCTTTTTAATCAACAAGTGAAAGCAAAGCAACGATCAGATGGTTTCACCGTGCCGTGCTGCTGTAGGACACTTCCAGCCTTCTCTTTTCACTTCGTTGCATCAGTGGTAGACGTTTCCTCTTTCCCACTTCGCACACAGACCCACACAAACAGGCAGGCTGCGTTAGATAAGACGTTACAGATCAGCATGAGGCAGCAGCAGAGTTTCTTGTTATGCAGTCAGTTCACTGGCATGCCTTTGGCTGCCTCCTCCTCTGTGGCTCAGCATATTTGAGCTCAGACCTTCATCATTGCCAGCTTTTCAGAGAGCTCTCATCTCTGTCTGTCTCGCACTCGCTTCCGCGTGTGGGAGGCAGCGCCGCTAGAGGGGGTGAGTAAGGCTTCGTCTGCAGATGGAGACGACGATGATGAAGAAGAAGGTGTAGGTGGTTCCTGAAATCACAGAGCTCAGATCGGGTTGTTTTTTAGTCTTTGAATGTGTTGCAAAGGTTTAGTTTTGGAACCAGCTAAATGAGAAATTTGAAGTTCTCAGGTCACAAACGAATCCTTCATCAGTAATCTCAAGAGCGCGCCCTTAGTTTTCTGACTTTTTCTTTCCATTACTACCTTTTTCTCTTTTATAAGTCATCCCTGTCAGCTCTGCTCATGCTCCAAATGTCCCACTCTGTCCACAGATATGCAACTGGTTCATCAACGCACGCCGCCGCCTCCTCCCCGACCTGCTACGCAAGGACGGCAAAGACCCGACCAAGTTCACCATCTCCCGCAAGGTCGGCGGCAAAGGCGAGGGCCACTCGTCTAACGGAGGCGGGGCCAGCTCTCCAGAAAGAAGTTCCTCCTCCTCCTCCTCCGGCTCGTCTCAGCAGCGCCCGTCTGTCATCCGCTCCGCGCCCACGTTGGACCTCAGTCTCCTCGGGAGCACGGCGACGGCCATCCTGACCGGAGCAGGCTACCCGGACAGAGAGCGGTCGGTCCAGGCGCTGATGAGGCTGGACACGCAGAGCCTGCTGAGGGAAGCGGAGGAGCAAGGGGCCAACACGGCGTGTCTCACCGGCACAACGATGGCGGCCAGTCCCACCGGCGGCCTCTTCAACACGCCTCCCCCGACTCCCCCCGAGCTGTTCCCCACCCAGGACTTCAGCGACCTGAGGCTGCTGGTGGACGCGGCTCTGCAGCGGGCGGCGGAGCAGGAGAACCTGAAGAGGCTCCAGGAGAACCAGAGCAAACCGGCAGCGGAGGCCGTAAAGACGGAGCCGGTGGAGGAGCAGTGCAGCGACATGGGCCCCACTCCGCCTCCAGAAGACAGCCAGCAAGTCATGGACGCCTCGCGGGTGCAGAGCCTGATGGAGAAGGCCATGGCTGCTCCGACGACGGCAGTGAAGGCTCCGGCGCCTCAGTCCTCCTCCTCAGCAGCTTCCGTACTTCCCATGCTGGTCTCGGCTCCCAGGCTGTCCCCTCTCCCGATGAACAAAGTCATCTGGAGCCCCCTGGAGAAGGACGCAGCGGTCAAATCCTCCAGCCCCGGCCAGCCTCAGCTGCTCCCGGCCCACCTGCCAACCTTAGTGCCACTGTCGGCTTCGGTCTTCGGACAGCCGGCGCCTCAGAAACCAGCCGCCACCGCTCCTCCTCCTCCTCTTCCTTCTGCACCATCAGCTCCGGTCTCGATCCTGGCTCCAGCGAGTCCGCTCTCAGTGCCATCACCAGTCCTTGTTCCAGCTACAACCTCCACCGCCTCGAGCCTGAGCCTGGCTTCACCCCCAACCGTAGCGCTTGTTCCAGCTGCCGCCGCCGCCTCCTCCTCAGCCATCACCTCTCTCACCCCCCCGATAGGAGTCCCGCTTTACCTGCCGTTCCACAAAGCCCCTTTAATCCCCGTCTCGGTTCCGTGTTCATCGCCCGTTTCCACGTCGGTGTTGTCTCCGGCTCCCGTCTCCTCTCTCCCCGTCTCTGCCCAAGCTTCGCTTCCTGTCCTGGCTTCAGCTCCGACATCCACGTCGACTCCAACCGTCACACCTCTAACAGGCATCACCTCCCACCTCGCTCCTCCTCTTCCTCTTCCTCCTCCTCCTCAGCAGCCTTCCTCCACCAGCAGCATTAGTAGTAGCTCCCAGAGGAATTCAGCAGTAGTGCCAAGTGTGTGGAGCATGGTGCACGCCGACACCAGGCAACCCAGCTCTCTTCAAGTGGTGAAGACCCCCATCACCACAGTGTGGGGTCCACAGCACAGCCTGCACACAGTGAGTGAAACTGTAAACTAAGGAGCTGGAACTGGGGCGACTATTTTTTTTGTTTTTTTTTTATAAATATATCTGTGGAGGAGAGAGACCAGACGTTCCTTTTTTTTAGGCTGGACAACACTGTAAATAGGAGAATGTATCTTCATCACCAGTCCTTCTTTGACATTCAAGCCCGTGCCTGGCAATGAATTAGATGTGCAAGTGAAGTAACGACGTGCTATTTCCAGCAACTTTTATCGTTTCATAATAATTATGCTTTTCCTCGATGGACGCTGTTGAGAAAAACTGTGGCGCCGTTCCTCAGAGAGAGAGAGCAATTCTTCTTCTTCGTCTTCTTCTTCTTCAGTGCAGAGTAAAAATGTATCGTTAAAAAGTTTTCTGATGCCGTTTTTCAACACTTTCCCAATACAGTTCAAGAACGAGGAGGGGAAAGAGATAAAAAAATTAAAAAAAATATCCCGTAATTGTACAAAATTTCAGTTGGTGTGAAATGACGAGCACCAGCAGCTTCAGTAGCAGTTCTGGACTCTGTTGAATGTACAAAAGGCACTGACATCAATAGCTAGGCTGCCTGTCATGTCATCCATTCCCATTAGTTATCCAGACAGTGTTTTTCCTTTTTTTTTTTTTTCTGCGTACAGCAACAACATCATAGTCTTTATAGTTGTGCAATTCAGATGTTTTTTTTTAAAGATGTTGTCTGTTCTTTATTCCACTACACCCCCCTTCTTTTCTTTTTTTTTTTTTTTACTTGTGGTGCCGATGAGCGGAGGAGAGATTGATTGTACTGCAGCGAGCCCGACTGACTCACCTTGGTGTGTCGTCTCCATCGCTCTCTCTCCCTCTCTCTCCCCCGTCTCACTATCTTCCTGTCTTTTTATAGCTCTGAGGATTCACTGGCCCTCGTGAATCGTCATGTCAACCACTCAGCTCCCGCGCTCAAACACCACGTCCTTCTTTTGTCTTCTAAAACAAAACGATCAGTATTTCTCTGTGTTTCCTGTCTGAAGCGTTATTTCTGTTACTTCTGTGTCTTTTGACCTTGCTGTGGTTGTGTGTGTGCGATCTGCAGGGATTGTTGTTGTTGTTGCTGTTGAGTGTAGGACGAAGGGGAGAAAGAAGGTCACTGGATCTGTTGCAGAAATCAATTTCAGTGGCGAGGTGATCTGATGACATCATGCTGAAATGAAACGTTACACCTGCAGAGAGCCGAGACACTTTCATCTTTTGTGGTGCAAAACACTTTAAACGTTGGATTCCTTCTTTTTCTTTTTATTTGGAGGATCGATAGATAATTTATGTTGATTTCCCTGTCGATTTGGGTCAATGCATTTCAAACCTGAATGTCTTAATAGCATTGGAGCAAATGTAGCAGATGTAATTTGCTTCTTTTTTTCTTTTTTTTCAGGAACAGCATCAAAATGTTGTTCTGTTGTTTTTCTTTCTCTCTCCTCATCAGTACTTTTCCACCTTGTGTTTAGAAATGGGTTCTGTAGAATTTGTATTTCATTCATAAAGCTGTAGTTTCTATGAAACTGTCTTAGCATAAAAACCACAATATATGGCCGGACGCCAGCTGGATATCTATTAACACAGTAGCATTTGAGCGGAGGAGGAGTTGGGTTCCCATGTGTATAATACTGTAGCACAATGATCATGTTTACCAGTGTCGTTGAGCCTTTCTGCTCGGTTCAGTCTGTTACATTTCGCGCGTGCACAGGCCTGACTTGTAATGTGAGGTCAAAACACTGCTGGTGCACTGACCCCAGCATCCGTAGGAAGTCTCTCCGTTTTCTTCTTCATAGCAGAAATCGAAGCGCTGACTTTTTTTTCTTTTTTTTTTGTGCATCGTCTCACTGCCGGTTATTCTCTGTACATGTCAGTGGAGGGTTTTTTTTTTGTTACTGGTACTTTTTCTAGACTGATGTGCATTTATACCTCAATTTTCACAGGTCATGTCAGGTTTGGGTCATATGAGTTAATATGTTATTAATACTTGGTAATGATATTAATTATTAAAGTAATATTTGTGTCATTCGTACTACATCATGCCACTGTGACAACACCTAATCAGTTGTGATACTGGAAAATGGCTGGCTGAACATTTAGGCAGGCAGGTTTTATGTAGTGAGGTTTATATTGGGTTTTATAGACGGGAAGTGACGCTCCAATCAGAGACGACAACATGTTGATGTATGTAAATATTTTCAAGCTCATGTTTTCTTTTCCTTTTTTTTTTTTTGTATGTATTGGCATGAACTTTATCTCGAACTGTGTAGTTTCTTCACAGCCAAATGCATTCAGAACTGTTTTTTCCAAGTTCATGTTGTGAATCATGACTGACCGTTGGCAGTATGACTGGCTGCTGTGCCTTAAACCTACGACTGAGGGATGATGTCCCTTTTTTTTATATAAAAACTTCTCAATAGTCGTGCAATATATGCCTTAAACTTTAAATGTGTGTTTTGTATAAGCATTTCAAAGAATAAAAGTTCAGTTTTTCATAAATGCCACTTCTCTTCAGTCTCTTTCATACATACAGTGGCAAGAAAAAGTATGTGAACCCTTTGGAATGACCTGGTTTTCTGCATTAACTGCATTATTTCATCAGTCCACAAAACATTTTCCCAGTAGAGTTGTGCGGTGTCATGCTGCTCTTTGGTTTCCATTTGTAGGCAACTTATCTAACTGTGGACTGAGAATATGAGACAATTCTTGACTGTAGGTCTTCAGAGATCTTTCCTGCAAGGCGTGGTTCACATGAGTAGATGCTTCTTGTGAACGGCAAGCTCAAAAGGTTTTAATGGTTTTTATAGGTTTTGCACCTTGGCTCCAATCTTGTTTTCTTTGTTTAGACTTCAGCTTTGCTAACTGTGGCTTTTTTTTTTTTGAGTCATTAACCGGAGGGTTCACTTATCTATAATTGTGACTTAGATGTTGATCAGATCACATTTTATGATCAATTAATGCAGAAAACTAGGGAATTCCAAAGGGTTCACCTACTTTTTCTTGCAAAGGTTTTGTTGTAATAATCAGACTGCATCATCAAAAAGGCCTGCAACACATTTTCTCTGTTCACATTAAATGTAAACTGAGAAAATGTGCACTGAGTGTTTTGCACACCGGCTCGCTGTCATGGCTGACCGAACTGCTTTGCTAAAGCATTCATTGTTAATGTTTTTTGTAGGCTAGTACCTGTACTTTGTCGACCATGTCTCTGGATTTTCAGTATTTGAATCTGATGACAGTCGCTGTGTCGTTTTGGCCACTGTCAGTAAAACAACATCTGCATGTTTTTTTTAGTTGAGCTTTGAGCGCAAAACTCTAAATGAACATTGTGTTTGGTTGTGAAAAAAATCTTAAATTTGAAACAAGTTTTCAGGGGTGTAAAATTAATCATAAATGATCTGATCATTATCTGATAGAGAAGCTGAATAGATCAGAAAACCTTTCATTTTGAACCATTTAAAACTTAATTTTGCTAAATTAGATTATTTACTTACTGACGTCAGTGCAGGTTTTAGTCCATTTAACACAAATTGTGCAGACATTACTGTGAAACATTGAGTTTTTATTGTTCTCTTAAACAAAGAAAATGTCAAACAGACCTGAAGTTCAGTTCATGTCAGTGAAATATAAAAATAAACTTACAGTAATGAAAATGTAATCTTTTTAGTTAGCATTGTGAGATGCAGCTGAAAGGAAATATGTTTTTAAAAATGCATTTAAGCCGTGGTTTTGCAGGTGTGCAGTCCAAGTATTAAACTTCAACTTTTGGTGATTTAAACCAATTAAATCAGCTAACTCAGACAGACAGTGTTTGAGTGGTGCAGCACAGACATGATACAGTGACACATTTGCACGTTTTTGCGGTCAACGGCATGAATAAACTTACTTTATTATTTGCCTGAGCATTTTGAAAGACTGAATTCCTTCAACGACACAGTCATACCCGATCCTTCAACAAATACACACAACCAGCGGATTGGGAGGAGGACGACATGAGTTTAGACTGAAAAAAAAAACAAAACTCTATTTAACCATTTCATCAAGAAGCGCTCCCCACTTTTGATTGTCAAAAAGTAATAAACGAAAACATAATGATCAACTTCTTTATCCATTTTCAACATACAGGGACACGAATGACAGAGAGGGAGGGGGGCTTGTTGCAGTGCTTGTGCAGGTGTGTTAATAGGCGAATAGGCAGGAGGAGGAGGTAAACATGGCTGGTACTGTATATAGCACTGAATCTGGCAGCCCCCCCCACACACACATAAACACACACACATATTGATGTTAATGCATCAGTCCAACCAGGTTCCCTACAAAGAGATGCAGTTGCTTTGTTTCCTCGTCCGTTTGACCTTCACTGATGAATATTTGAAGCCCAAAGATTCTACCACTGATAAACACATAGATCTAAATAAACACATTCTACTCTCCATTTATAAAAGACATTGTTATACAGTATTAAAATATGCATTCCTATTCAATTTCTTTCAAATCTACAAGCTCCACAAAGGTAGGAAACTATTATAGGGGCCGATGTGTGGTGGGTGGTGTGTGTGCGGAGGCCCGAGCCCCGAGTCGTCTTCCTTCCTTCCCTCTACTCGTCATCCTTTTCTTTGGCGCCGTGTTTGAGGATGCGGGTGAACTCTGCGTAGTTGAAGTTGCCCTTCTTGTCGATGGGCGCCTCACGGAACAGCTCGTCCACCTCCTCGTCCGTGAAGCGGTCGCCCATGGTGGTCAGCAGCTCTCTCAGGTGATCCTCGTGGATCACACCTGCACACAAAGGAACACAAAGGAGCTCAATGAAAGATCATCAGATGGTTCCACCTTCTGTGTGATGTAGGGATGTCACGATTATATATTTTCTTGGTACGATTATTGTCAGAAATAATCACGGTATTACAATTATCACGATTATTTTTTACATTAATTAATTTCAGGATTGCAACAAGGTTTTACTACAACTACTTCAAAGACTACATTACACTACTCATTACAAGGAAAATACTAATCACAGCTATTTTCTACCACATCACAACACTATAAAATCAAATATAGGCAAAATATAATTACATTACTAATTATTTACACAAAATGTTTCAAGACCAATTATTAATCCCCCAGGGGATAACATTTAAATTCCAATACCAGTTCAATGTTAGTTGGTTACAGTATCTGTGCATTTATTTATTTTGGCTATTTTGGTTCTGACATATAATCTTTTTTTGGAAAGTGACGATATTTAGGAACCTTTACGATGAATTAATTATTTTTTTAATATTTTTAATATCGCGATTAATTGTGAAAACAAGTAATCGTGACATCCCTATATAGTGTGATGTGATGTAATGTGTTTTGTTCTATTTGGTTTGTGTTTAACCAGTCATCTCACCAGATCCCTCCTCATCAAAGCAGGCAAAGGCGTTGCGGATGACATCCTCGGGGTCTGTTCCGTTGAGCCTCTCTCCGAACATGGTGAGGAACATGGTGAAGTTGATCGGCCCAGGTGCTTCGCTCATCATCCCCTCCAGGTATTCATCAGAGGGGTTCTTACCTGTGGGAGAAACCACACTGTTGCATGTATCTGCATTTTTCTCTGGGCTCTGTGGCCTTTTATCACTGTGATTGCTGAGTTGAGTCGACTATCAACTCAAATGCATCTATTGTTGGACTTTTCACTAAACATCATGTGTTATATTGGTGGTTTTGAACCTCTGATCTACACTTGCAGCCTTAAAAACTAAGCATAAAGACAAAGCTGTTTACCCAGAGAGGCCAGCATGTCATGCAGATCCTCCTTATCGATGAAGCCGTCCCTGTTCTGGTCGATCATGTTGAACGCCTCTTTGAATTCCTGGATCTGAGACTGGTCGAACATGGCGAACACGTTGGACGTGGCCCTCTGGGGGCGCTTCTTGGTGGTCTTTCCCTTGGCGCGTTTGCTCGACATGGTGGCGGCTGGATCTGGGCCTGTGCACATTCAGAAAGCATGATTCATCATGGGTTGATTAGATTGTGGCAGTGCTGCACTGCAGAGGGTAACATGGCATGGGGTTTGTTCCTTAGTAACACTGTTTGACACAAGGAGTGATTTCAGCATTAAATTGAAAAAGAGGAATTTAAAACTGGAGCACAACATTTACGTCTCTCTCTTTTTATGCCCCTCTTCTACTCATTCTGTCTTTCATTTGCCCCGAGCGGGAGAATCGTTTTTCTCTTTCTTCCTCTCTCCTGAGAATCACATCCTCTCTGAATGTCAGGTGTAGTGATGGATGTGAAAACGACGCGTCTCCACAGTGCGCACACTGCAGCCGACTTCAGATCCTCCCAGAATTAGACCTGTCACTCACATTCAGGACTGCAGTGATTCAATGTGTATGTGCATGTGTGTGCGTGTGCATGTGTGTGACTCTTTGATTGTGTTACACCCAGTGGGCAATAGCAGGCGGAGGACAGGTTGGACAGGCAGGAGGGAGCAGGTAAATATGGCTGATGAGTCACATAGAAGAATGATGACATCATGCACTGATGGGAGCGCTGTACGTGGCACCAGATGAACTGTAACTCCACCGCTCTGACATTTATCAGGTGGTTTTTGGAAAGTTTTGTGCACTTTTTTCATTTTGTCACTATAATTAGATCTCAGGGGAGTTCAGTGTTTTCAGTTCATAAAAAAAAAGGTACTATCTTTAGTCTTTCACACCGGGGAGGTGAGATGATTCTGAAATGTTAACTATATCTTGACAAGCCACTTCTTCCTGTCAAATATTAACATTTAATAACTATACAAACTTAAATAAATGCAGCATTTGTCCAGATTAAAACATTCAATATTTGAACTAAAGGCTAATCTCTTATTATAGCTGCTTCAAGTACAGAAATGAAAATATAGACTTTTAAAAGGAATATCAATATGTAGACATATTTTCTTAATTCCTCATCACTTTAATCTGTTTTTAATTTTAATGTATGTCTATTTACCATTGATAACACAATTAAATGTATAATAGACAATATACAGGATATTTTCCCATTTAACAGGCTGTAATAGATTTACTAGGTATCGTTCTTTCCGACCTGTTCGTCTCTAAACACATCAGAGCAGTGGCTACACTGAAGTGTCCTCCAATAATTTTTATAAATAGCTCTTTGCTGCCCTATATTCACCAAACCAGTGCCTCGGTGGGACTTGTCTCCGTGACACGGTCTGTCATCATAACTAACCGTAGCCCTACATTTCTTGAGTCTGTGTGTCCCCTGTATGATTCACAGAGGCCTCACAGAGAAGCCAAGTTTATCTAACTAGAAGATCTATTATCTGTGTGTTCAGTATAAACTTTCTCTCTCCCTGGGAACTCAAAAACAAATGAGGCAGCATTTTAATTTTTATGGTCAATGCAAAGCAGAGTCACCAGCCAGGGCTCTGTCCAGAGTTTATAATGTTAATGAATAATCAAAGTGTCCTGAGCTTAAACCCAAACATGGATCTGTACGTCGGAGTGAAGGGAGTTCATGTACCATGTCTTAATTACTTGGGTGTCAAATGAAGCATGCCAGTAACTACCTTGTAATACCAACCAACCACACACAATTTGTCAGCAGTGGTTTCTGTCCTTCCTTTCTCCCAGCACAGACGCACGTTGGATCAGTCTTTACTTTAATTTGACTACTGTTTTGGCTTCGGCTGTTTTTTTTACACGTGCCAGAAAGAAAAATGAAGAAATCTGGAAGGTGTGTGCCGTTGGCTGGCTCTCGGCCTTTCCATTCTCCATCTAACAGTCACTGAGGAAGCTGGAAACAAAAACAGCACCGAGCTCCGACTCAAGGTTGTTGTTTTTTTTCGGGAACAGAGGAATTCCTCAATCTGATTAAGGCCTCTGACTCTCGCAACGCAACACAACAACACACCACGTTTTCATCATGCAGAGATTTATCCCGTGATTGTTCTGGTGTAAGAGGATGTATCCGGACTTCAGTGCAGTGGCCTCAGTGTAAACAGTCCAATTTGAGACACTGGAATTTAGTTATCTGGTTTGCCTCCAGCGATACAGTGGGGGGTATTGTCTCCTGAGAGAACAGTCCTGTTTCAAGTAATCAATAAGTTTGATTCCTTGAGGGATTATTTGACTAGAGTGATTAGTTCACAATCTATATCTTCTAGTTTTCCCAGCCCTGATGAATCTGCAGCTAAACTCTCCCGCTTTGTGCACAAGGTGAATCAACGGTGATTCATGGAAAGAGGCAGACAACAACTATTTCTGATCTGAGCAACACAAGCGTCCAGCTGACGTGCCTCGGCTTGGCCTGTTACTGACAATGGTATTTGTTCTTCGGTCACCACAGTGTCCCCTTCTTATCCCTCTTTGGACGACAAAGCTCCTCTGTTCCTCACACACACACACACACACACACCCAATCCCACACACACATTTTGGTACTGTCATCCCTCATCCTTCAGGTCACGCAGGTCACCACTACTGAGGTGAGGACTTAAAAGGCCAACGGTTCAGGAATTTCAGACACAAACAGAGAGTGAACCCGAGTGGACGTTAAGCTCTCATCGCCTATTAAAAGACATGATGATGATGTGTGTGTGTATGTGTGTATGTTTAAGAGAATGTGAGTGAGCCAGATCTAAATGGGTCGGCTGCATTCATAAATTCCTCTGTCTAATGTGCCATAGTGATGAGATGGAAGTAAACACACACAAGCATACAGAGCATGTCTACTTGTACATATTATATAAAACTTATTCTCAGGTTGAAGGTGCACATCGTCTACTGGGGCTCTGTTTAACAGATGAAACGGCTCCATTGTAGCTTATCTGGTACCGTTAATCAGAGATCCACTTCACAAGCCCTCTGTAACTCTATCCTCTCTTTCACTGACAGCTGAGCATTGTACCACTGAACTCAGAGACCTCATAGTTCCAGTCCTCTAAAAAGACATCAAAACAGAAGCTTTTTTTGTTTGTTTTGTTTTGTTCTAAATGTCTTACACGCTCTCTTTCTTACCTTGGCTTCAGGTAGAAGTACACAGGGAGTCCTTTAAACTCCTTCTCGTCTGGGTTGCGATACAGGAGAGGAAGGGAAGCAGGCAGTCCTACTGAAAAGTTTGTTTAAAGAATGAGACTCCCGGTGGTTCCCTCCCCCTTCTGCCCCAGCCAATGGAGAGGCCGCCCTGTCCCGTACAAAGACATCCCAGGCCAGGCCATTTCTCCATACAAGGCAAAAGAATGCACAAGCTGCGGCTTGCTACTGCCACAGACGCTGCTCGGGATGTTTGGGAAAAAGGCAGAAATGACAGGAACTACGATAAGGCTGCCTTATTTAGAGAAAAGGGCCTAAACATTTTGGAGGAGGCTGTGTATGGTGGAGTGTGGAAACATGGGGGAGAGAGTTGTGAGCAGACGCAGAGCAGTTCACAGAGGCAGTGT
Organism: Trachurus japonicus; assembly: GCF_045865225.1. Lineage (NCBI taxonomy): Eukaryota > Metazoa > Chordata > Actinopteri > Carangiformes > Carangidae > Trachurus > Trachurus japonicus. Next base: position 8,480,869 of record NC_140911.1, read on the forward strand.
TTCTGTTTGTAAGATATGGGTTTCCTTAAATAGGCAGTGTGTGTCTGGCCATCACTGAGGCCTGGATGTGGAGGGAACACCTTCATTTATGTTATGGAAGAGGCAACATCTGTTTTGTGGTCGCTCACACTTTTCCACATCATGATTTATTTAAAAAAGAAAAAGAAAAAAAAAAAGGATAAGTGGCTACCGGGCTTAAAAAAACATTTTCTGTTTTGGCAGCTTACTTTGACAAAGTGTTTTTTTCTTTTACTTCAAGCATTGTGGGAAATATCTAGACAATTTTTATACCAAGTTATATATTACTAAATATATTCATATGCAACATTGTCATTTCCTTAACGGGACAGTGTGTAATGCATGTTGAAGTTGGAGTTTAATCTTTATAATAAATGCATTTTTGCTGTTGTTTGTATAGTCCTATGTCCATAAGGGTGTGGTAGCTACAGTGAATATACAACATTAGTGTTGCTGTGGATATGTTAAAGCTCTCAAATGAAATCTTCCAGCATTTTTACATCACATCTGAACATGTTTGTGTTTCCATCTGTTATTCTTTATATTGAGTGTAGGAATGTCCAAAATATATATTACGTATAACAGTGGATCATATATTCGAGAAATGCGGCATAGTGATATTTTAGTGGGCTCATATTCTGAGTGATGAAAGGAGAGTCTTTCTTAAATTGTAAATTAGTTATGAAAAAATTAGATGCAGAATATGAATGGAGGCATTCAGGCATCGAGAGGAGGCATCTCTGTGCAGGTGCAGTGATGCCCTCCACTGGGCCTAACTAGTTATCATTTCTGAAACAGCGAAAACCCTTCAATGCATAATGATGAGTTCAAAAATAACATTAGTGAGCTATGAAATTGTTCGTCAGGCTGTATACACATGAAGCTTTGAGGCACATATATGGTCATGCAGTTCATCATGTGCTCAGACAGAAAGAAAAAAAAGTCTCACACTGGTTGGGAGCAATAGTCAAATATGTCACTGTCCTTTAGGGTTTAATGTTGCTTAATTCCACCATGAAAAGTTGGATGTACAAAAGTAAATAAAGATTTTAATGTCCCTGTGTCGTTTAATCTCTTATGATCAACTATTTAATTCTAAAGTTGCGAGTTCAAATTAGGTTTTGTGTTTGTTTTGTTGCTTTTATAAGAGATGTAAGTCTCACAGATTTTGATTTTGGTTTTTAGTTTTAGTATTTTATTTTAGTCTTTCCTCAGTAACAAACAATAAGCAAAATCTTTCAGTAAACTACAGATTTTATTATATGTGTTTATTTGATTTGATTTAAAATTATTATTGTTAGTATTAATTATTATTATTTTATACCACGGACGGTGAAAATCAAAAACTCGAAGACTTAATGCAATTTCCACGTTTTGTTTACAAATTAAATTGACAGGCGGGTCCATTGTTCTCTTCCAGCCTTCTCATTGGCTGTTGCGGTGAGTGACGTACGCGTCGCGCAGGCGCAGTGGACTAGGAAGCGTCCGTCAGGCTTCTTGGTTGTTTTCTCTCAGTCTGAGGAGCTGATCCCGACAGGTAAGAGACTTTCTGGCTATACTTTCTCTCCACTACTAAACACAGCGACACAGCAACAACGAGACGTGTTTAACAAACCCGAACGTTTTAAATAGTCACAGTCAACACGGTTAAGTGAATTTAAACCATTATTTGTTCGTCGCTGTAACTTAAATCGTCGTGCAGATTGTTTCAACAGTGAATTTCCTTGTAAAACAAATCAGTTTCTCAATTATGTTCTCAATAATGAGTGTAAAAGGCGTCAAAAATAAGAATATGTGTATATTTTAGTGGTTTTAAAAGCGACAGAATAGATGTGTTGTTGGCTAGTTCAAGTAAAAAGTGATGATAGCTTCAGCAACTAACTCAGGATTGTGACAGTGAACAGTCGGTGTAAAAAAAAAAGAGAGAAAAAAAAACCGTCGCGGAAGTTAATAGAGTTTGTAGTTCATTTCTTATTTGAATAGATAAATATCAACAAGTAAGATGAGTACAAGAGTATAACTGAGTCATTGAGTCGGTCAGTTTTATTGATTACTCAAGTAAGATTACTCTGTATCAAACGCTCCTCGTGCCTGCAGCCTGAGGGAGTGACTTTCCCACTCAGTGATGGTGACACATACTGTGTCATAATGCAATCTGAGGTAATCGACTGTTTCTTTACAACAGTGTTCAATAGGAGACAACACTAGACACATAGACAGACAGACAGAGGCCATTGCATTACAGTGAGGCAACCTCTGTGTGTCCATGTCTCCTTGGAGGGCAAAGGTCAACCCTCCTCACACACTTGGCTGGTCCTGAATATGTGGAAACTGATTTACACACCGTGCATGTTTGGCTTAACATGTGACTGATTGAAAGACTGCAGCTGTCTAAATTGATTACTTATTAAGAAAGTAGTGAACGTCTTGATTATTTATTTAGGGATTTAATCAAAGAGATGTAAAAATGTTGCTTCTAATCCTCTTATTCCAGTTTTTGACAGTGGGGTGAACAAAACCAGACATGTGAAAATGTGACATGAAACTCTCACAGCTTGTGATTTTTTTCTGTTATTTGATTGAAAAATAAAAAAGACTATGAAAACCTCTGCCAGTTGCAGCCCTTGTGTAGACGATAGTTTGATTTCTCTAGTGAGAATTGTACATAAAGGTTGTTAATCAGTGTTATTCTTATTATACTATTATATTATTATTACTTAGTTAAATTGAGGACACTAAGCATTTAGGGATTGCATCAAGCAAATAAAAAAAAATAGCTTCGTAAAACTGAATATTTTTCCATTTTGGATGGTTGGTTGGACAAAACCAGACGTGAAGTTGTCACACTATGCTAAATTTTCTTTTCTTTTTTATGTTTAATTGATTGATTGATCAAAAAAACAAACAAACATAAGATGACTTATATAATAAAAACATTTGCCAGTTGCAGCTCTTGTGTGGACGATATGAGTTTTTACTTCCCTATAGTGAAGGGAATCTAAAAGTTAGAGAAGCTGGGGATTATTAGTGTCACTATATAATAACTGTATAGGAAACTCTGCAGCCATAAATCAGTCATCGACCTCTCTCCTCCCTCGCTCCATCTTTCCCTCCTGTCCTCCCTTCCCTGCCCTACATTTTCACAACCATTGTTTTCTCTGAGCTTCTGCTTTTTAAATACAGCTGACCTGGTAGTTCCACTGAAGCATCGCTCCAAATCATAAACGGTTATAAACGCCTGAGCGGTCACAGAAAGTGGTCGTATACATCTGACCGGCCCTTAGCTATATACACTATTAATTTACATTTGTTTTGTTCGGCTCAGTTACGTAATAGACCAGATGGTTGTTTTTAAAAAAACAAAACGAAACAGCTAGGCTGATTAGCTCAACTATAATGACATCCATCTTTGTTTTCCCATGGAGTCCTACCTTTCTGTTGTGTCCTCTTCCATAGGCAGCCCAGGCAGTAATATCCATCAAATTATTTTCCTCCTCTTCCTTCTTCTCCTAAGTTAGGTCAACCAATGAAGGATTTTCCAGTGTTGGCGACGGAGCATGAGAGCTGGAGAGTCCCTTCATCTCTGATGGCCCAGAGAGCTGTGGTCAAGCCCAGAAAGAGTGTGGACGATCAGTTTGTGTGTGTGCGTTTTCATGGCCCAACGTGTTTGAATAGCCCTGTCCGAGCCTTTCAGAAACTGCTGGTCTGGCTGTCATGTGCAGCGCAAGTGGGGAAGTATGAATTCAGTGTGACAGGGAGGCTGTTGCATACATGTATAGCGTGAGATAGAGGAAGCATTAGTGTGTGGCTGAATATACTAGGGCTCTCTCATAGATTGCTATATTTCAAATCCTAGCTCAGGGACAGAGCGGACGAGAGCGCTGTCATCTCTGATAACCACTCATCTCAGGATAAATCGACTGTACGAACTTTTGGAGCTGCCTCTCGTTTTCTTTCACCAGAGCTAACAAAATAGCTTTCACAGCCATGGGCAGATGTGGGGGGGTAGGGTAGGGTAGGGTAGGGTAGGAGAGGCTATGTAGAGCCTTGAGAGGCAGCCAGTCAGGCATTATGTTGATTAGAGAATAGAAGTTCCTGTGGTGGACATGATGGAGGTAAAGTTTCTCGAGACTTGCTCCTGAGTTCCTGTGGCGGGAGAAGCCGTTGTAGTGTTGGCGTATGGCAGAGGGAAGGTCCAGGGAGCACAGCCTGGTTGGGAAGGGACATCTGCATCCTTCTCTGTGGGTAAGACACGAGACCGGTGATGTAATGGGTTTCATTCATTGTTTAGTTCAGGTGTTAGATGATTCCTCACTGGTTTTGTAGGTGTTTTATTAGCCTCAGATTTTAAGGCATGAAATCAAAAACTGTAGGTTTCTGCTTTGTTTTCTGCAGAATCTGGGTTTGTGAGTATTTCTGTAAGAGTTGACATACTTGTTTCTAAATGACAGTCTGTCCGTGTCAATGCAGGTAGAAACTTGTACACAGTGGGGTTTTGTTTGCGGCCTTTGGCAAATTTTCTTGACTTCTTTGCTAAAGCCACTTGTTACAAGACTTCAGTTGTTCCACACAAACTTCTAGGTAACTTGTCGTCACCTGAGCTCATCTTCCTCCCCAGCTGCTGACCTTTCGCCCATTATTCAAGCCTGGAGGTCAGATTTCAAAAGGTTGATATTGTTTAGTCAACACATTAGAAGTAACCTACTTCTGTGGAGAGTTCACGTGAAGGGAAAAGGTCTGAAGTTCCTCTGGTTTCTGAATGTGCTACGCCAAGCATTTTTACTGACTTTATGTCGTATGTGCTCGGTTTTCTTTCTTGAATATGATTTTGATTTGTTTATTAGACAACCACTGTAACGAGATGCTCCAAATCTTAAATAGGAGTTTGTGTTTTTATTATAAATCAATGGCATTATTATTGAATATTGCTGACACTGTGGAAAGGAGTCGAAGGATCAAACTGCAGACTTGGAGGAAACACTGACTGCAGACACTCTTTCCTTTCTCTGTGTCACACCGCTGGGCCTCACTGCTCTCGCTTCTTGTTTTTTTTTTATTTGTTTGTTCCCAGTCCCAAACCATGAATATTGTGGGCCAGTTAGCGGAGACGGTGTTCGTGACTGTGAAGGAGCTTTACCGTGGCCTGAACCCCGCCACTCTCACCGGAGGGATCGATGTCATTGTGGTTCGACAGCCTGATGGATCGTTCCAGTGTTCTCCCTTCCACGTCCGCTTTGGCAAACTCGGCGTGCTGCGCTCCAAGGAGAAAATCGTGAGTCCTTTTGATTCTTTCAGCTCCTCTTGTTGCTTCTTGGACGGTTTGTTTCGCTCTGAGACACAATATGTTCACTCACTGTTGTGTTTGTAGGTGGACATTGAGATAAATGGCGAATCGGTTGACCTGCACATGAAGCTGGGGGACAATGGAGAAGCTTTTTTTGTGGAAGAAAATGAAAACATGGAGGTAACTGGATCAGAATTAATGATAAATTATCTTTTTTTTAATAACATTTCCTTCGTAACTCCTTTTCTGTTCACCCCGCTCAGTCCCAGGTACCGGCCTATCTCTGCACCTCCCCAATTACTATCGAGGTTACCGAGGACATAGATGAGGCGCTTGAGGGATCCTCCTCTGTCGCTGGGTCTGGAGCTCGCAGGAAGAAACGCCGCCGCAAACGCATCCGCTCTGATAATCACCTGAGAGACGACAACTCTTCGTCAGACGAGCGAGAAAAAGAGAAGGAGTGCGAGAGAGGAGAAAACGGTCAGACGGGACAGGAGAGTCCAGCTGAACAGGAGCTTCTCTCTCCGTTACACGTCAGGTCAGTGAATTTGTTTTGTAATTATGCTTGATTCTTTTTCCATTCTGGGTAAAGAAACACTCTCTAAGAAAATTGTAGAAAAGCAGCAGTGATTTGTTCTTATATTCAGTGACTCCAGCTGGCTTTACCTAAATCATAAATCATACCATATGTCTTTTTCTCTTATCTTCTTCACATCCACTTCACTTTCAGAAACCACTGACAAAACCAGGCTAAACTCACCGGTTTATAATACCACTTTATAATAAGTACACACTATTAAGCATTAATTAAGCTTTAAATATTTAATTAATCATTTATAACACATGAATTCGCATTAGTATGTAGTTTATAAAATGTTTTACTCATAATTGATAAGCATTAACTGTTTTTATTATAAACTACATACCAATGAGTATTCATGCGTTATAAATGAAGAATTCAGTATTTGTTAATGCTTAACTAATGCTTAATAGTGTGTACTTATTATAAAGTGTTACAACTCACCAGTTAAACGGTTCAAACTCTTTCTTTCCTCTGCTGTGTTTGCCACTTATTCTCTATGTTGTTAGTAAAGACATGATCCCACAGATGCACGTGGCAATGATGCGTTCAAAGCACCGTGCTTTAAATAGATTTGTATTGTTGCTGATGTTGTAATATTTTATTACATGTCGTAGCAAATTCAGCATTTCTCTCTGCGAGGGACAGCCCCTCTGCCAGAACAAAACAACAACAACATAAAGCAGCTTCAAACTGTGATGATGTTGATTCTCTGTGGCATCGTCAACACTGCAGCTAAAACAAAAACCTTCTTCTCATTTATGTTGAAGTAAATCGGTGTACTACTCGCTGTCTGAGGAGCCAAATGAGGAGTCGGCGAGTCCGCAGACCAGAGACTCTCATCCACACTCCGATGGAGAGCACTCACCCTCAGAAAGGTGAGAGAAGGTTTTTATTTATTTATTTTTTTTTCTTTTCTTTTTTTTATTGTGAAACACAAGACAAACAACATAACGGACATACAGCAATGGATACAGTGTGTGTGTAGTTCGAGTGCAGTATAGTGTGGTGATGGTAATAGTGCAAAGATAAGGAAAGAAATTAAAGAATCACGACGGTGACATAGGTCGCAACAACAAACACGATACAAAGGGTAGCAGGGACAACAGCTATGACAGCAAACATATAGCAAACATAACTCACAACAGTACTGTTGACAGCATTAATTCTGGATGTGAGAAGGAAGAAAAGGGGACAGCCAGGATAAAGGATGAAAGGGAAGAGGGAGCAGAGGATGGATGCTTAAGTGGAATTGGACGTGAGTGAATCCAATAAATAAGAATAGACAGGTAATTTGATTAATTAATAAAATGAATTAAAGAAGCGGTGCGAATGGGAGGAAGAGGAGAAAAAAAAAGTAAATAAATAATAAACGAATAAAGTTGATAAGGAGCGAAAACCAAAAACGATTGAACAAGTAAATGCATGGATAAGTAAACAATAAACTGGGGTCATTTTGTGGGATTTGTGGGGTTTTTATTTATTTCTCTTTGAGCTGTTTTATTCACAGGCAGTTGGACGAACTCACACTGCGTCTCCCTCCCTTTCTCAGCAGTGTCTTTTACAGTCGGCCGTCTTCTCCTAAGAGCGACTCTGAGCTGATGGTTAAACCCCAGGAGTCCTCCGGGCCTCAGATGCAGTGGCACTGGGGAGGTTTTCCCACGGTATGGCAAACACACACACACACACACACACACACACTCACACACTTCACTTGCTGCTGTAGATGTGAGACTGTCAGGCTGACACACTCTCTGCTCCTCCCTTACAGCTGTGTCAATCAGAGAGGACACCGGTGGAGTTACAGCACATCTCTCACTCAGGGAGTTCTCATTTCCGCACCATCGAGAGACAGGACTCCTTTGATATGGGCTTGCAACCCGTGATCAGCTGTGGCAGAGTGGGTAGCGTCACAGTGGTCAGACCACAGCCGAGGACTCACTCCTTAGACCTCGGAGGCCACGCCGTCCAAACCACTCCTTTATCCCACGAGAGGAACTCTCACATTGCCCATTCGACCCCCAGCGACCTCTTCAAGTCGTGTGAAACATCACTGAGGGCGGATGTGGACTTGACACAAACGCCAGAGTCCACATCAGGGGAGAACGAGAACAAAGTCTCATCTTCTTGTTCTACTAGTCTAATTAACGGCACTGATAGCAAAGACAGCAGAGCCGGCGTTGTGCACGTTAGCACTTTGACTGATACAGTTAGTACAATCAAATCTGATGACACAGTTGCAGGTAGCACAGAATCATCATCAGATCAACAACAGCAGGGAGGGTTGTCCGATCCGGGTGAACAGGGCTCGACCGGTAGTGCCCCCGTCAGCGAGGGCGACAGCGGGATAGACCCCTGTGCCGAAGGAGGGGAAGAAGTCGGAGACGCCGCGGCAACCTCTTCTGATGCAGCTGCCAAAGGAGAGCAACAGGGCAAGAAGAAAGGTGGCTGTTCTTTCTTTTTAAAGGGCATATCCAGTCTTAATCAATGTTTACCCCAGAGATCAGTTCATTTCATACCATCCATACTCCCAACTGCAGCGTGTGGACGTTTTTATTCGTTTTTGTTCAAGAATCTATCGTTTTTTCAATGTTCATTAATGGGCTCCAGACTAATTTTAAAATTGTTCTGTGGTCGCAAGTAACGTCCGCATCATATAAATTTTAAAATTCGCTTTACAATTAAATTAAATCAAAATTCAGACTTACTACAGCTTCCACATTGTTCCTTTCCGGGTAAGAGAACAAACACCTCAAGAGTCCCTCATGAGATTCGACCACAGAACAATTTAAAAATGAGTCCTGAGCCCATTAATGAACATTGAAAAAACCATAGATCCTTGAACAAAACCAAATATAAACGTCCACACGCTGCAGTTGGGAGTATGGATGGTATGAAATGAACTGATCATAGGTGACCTGATATCTGAGATAAACATTGATTACGAACTGGAAATGCCCTTTAATAACATTTTTCCAAACTAATTTTATGTCACTGTTCAACAATTGTTTTAATGTGTCTTTCTGCCGTAGGGAAACGAAATCACCATCTTGGACCAACAGATATTTACTTGGATGATCTGACCTCACTGGACCCAGAGGTGGCTGCACTCTACTTCCCCAAAAGGTCAGACGACATTTACTATGAACAACTCATTCATCTTTATTAAAACCATAAAATCATAAATCCATAAAAATTGCGTGGCTTTTGAAAAATTACAAATGAATTGAAAGGCATATATTTAGTAATGGTACAACTTGCCAGAATGTGTCCATAGTGATTGATTTCCATTGAAACTGCCTAGTAGCGCAGTAATCTCTATTAAATATTTCTTTATAATGGAGAATAAGTGGAGTGAAATGACTTGGTGGTCCTGCAGTGAGACGGACGGAGCGTCGCAGCAAGCAGCAGAGCAGGGCTCAGGCTCGGGGAGTCAGTCGCCCCAGTCCGTGGGCAGCGGAGCCATGGACAGCGGCACAGAGTACCTGTCTGATTCCACCTCCTACAGCATGGATGTCAGCATGTCCCTCTGTGGACAGGAGGGGGACACCAGCCAAATCACCAAAGGTAAACTTGGTTTTCTGTATTTGCCTGTAGATGAGGGAGTTTTATCTTGAAGTTAAATCAGTTCTGCATATTGTTTTTTTTTTGTTTAAACTCCAGAGAAGTTTATGGAGCACATTGTGACCTACCAGGATTTTGTCAGCAACCCTGGCATCATTGAGGATCCCAGTCTTGTCATCCGCATCAATTCCAAGTAAGATAAAAATAAATATTTGTGTTTTTTTGTTTTTCTTTAGATAATAACTCAGCGACTTTTTCTCCATGACTGCTCATCAACTGTCTTTCATGCTTCACAGCTATTATAACTGGGCAGTTGCTGCTCCCATGGTGCTGTCAATGACAACTTTCCAGAAAAACCTGCCCAAGGTATTTAACTGTTTATAAACCTGAGCACAATAATTACTAATCAGACTTCCTTAAAGGGATAGTTCAACAAGACAGAGTTGTTTTCCAGGTAAATTCAGAGACTGCTTGCTGAAAAACTGTCCCGACAGTAACAAGCATCAGCTGTTTTGCATGAATTTACCTCTAAAACAACTCTTACAATCTTAAAAAGACAACTATATACATTAAAGTGCATTACAACACATTAAACACACATTAACTCTTTGAGTGCGAGCCCTTTTATAAAATGGTCAGTGCCATGTGCCAGCGTTTCGGGGCATTTTGAGTAATATTTTAAGACCAAGAGAATATTTTGTATTATGACTCTGAAAACACAAAATAGCTCAAAGGAAAGAGGAGACTCTCTATATAACTAGGGAAAAAAAAACATTTGTTTGTACCTTGTTCCATTCTTAATTTATCTTAAGTTGAATAGAGCCTGGTTGCACCAAAAAGACCACTTTTTTCTAGAAAGCTGAGAAAAATGCATTTTTGTGAAAGAGAGTCTCTCAAGAAAAACAGTGATTTATCCGTTTTAATTTTGGCTTCAAAAACATGTAAGACATCTGAAAATTTCATTTCACATGTTTTTTCATTGTACAAAAAAAAAAAAACTAAAATACAACAAGTAGGAGTCTTACTCTGCAGAGTGATGCCTGCTCTCCTACTCCTCTTGCAGTTGCTGCCCCCTCCCCCTCCCCTCACCCCCTCTGCCCCTCCCCTCTCCTCTCCTACTTCTCCCCCTGCTGCTTCCCCTCGTCCCTGAAGTAGGGAGGGAGACGTCGTGGCGTCTTCAGCCTCTCTGCTGGACGCGGCCGCGGCAGCGACGCACCGCGCTGATCTCTCGGTTCGTCGTCACGTCGGTTAGACAGCAACTGGTGAAACTGACTCCGTGATCCGCCTCGGCATTTCGGTGCTGATCATCTAGATGAGTTTACCTTTCCTGCCTCCTCTGATCACTTCATGCTGGAGCTATGCTAATAGCACCGTGGCTAAGCTTTCCTCCAGCTCCACGTTACACTTGTTCCAGGCTCTGCCCGTCGTTTTTCTCTAGAAATAGAAACTTTTCCCAACTTTTTTATCTCTGTACCGATCGCGCTCGTCTTCTCCTCCTTCTTCACTTCTTGCTCTGATCTACAGTCTTCTTCGTTCTACACATCCCAGAAGCCCCAAAATTACTCACAGTGTGCGCAACAGCGTCCCCATTTACCAGCCGCAGAAAACTGCATTTGACGTATATATACGTCAATGGCACTCAAGCGTTGGATTTTGATTGACGTATATATACGTCAATGGCACTCAATGAGTTAAAGTACATTAAAACACTATGAGATAATAACAGAACGTTGCCCCTGACCGGAACGTGGATCAGCTGTTTTGCATGAATTTACCTCTAAAACAACTCTGTCTCGTAACGTTCCGTTATTATCTCATAGCGTGGTAAATGTGCAGGTCACAACTTGTCTACGAGAGCATTTTGGAGTTCTTGGATTGTGTATTTGATGAGTTTGATGAGGGAAACCAAGAAATCCCATTAGCCTCCATAGCGTAGCTCTGAACAACTCACCGCTCGGCTCGGCGGTTCTAAAAAATAGCTTGCACCGACAATTAAAGGTAACAAACCTACTGCTATGACTATAGCGATTATGGCAATGGGCCAAATTGCCAAAATGTTGAACTATCCCTTTAAAGGCGTTTTACTAAGTATTTTTTCTTATTGATTTACAGGTATAAGACAGATATGGTCTTCGTTAGGTGGTGACTGATGACAGGATTAATATATAATCATTGGTTTCTTTCTGTGTGTGTCATATAGAGTACGATAGAGCGTCTGGTGAAGGACAAGATGCCCAAGAAGTCTGGAGGCTGGTGGTTCTCCTGGAGGAGAAGAGACATGGACAATAACCAGGTTGGTATTTTAGTAGGAATTTCTAGTAATGGTTATTAATTAACTGTGATGGTGCACCAGCGTGGATAATTACACACAATAATCCCTCCATTGAGTTTAACAGTGTTTTTCAGGAGGGGCCTTGTTAGTTGGCGCCGTTCTTGAGGCTGGTACAGATGGAAGCGATTAAGGGATTAGATCAGAAGCAACTGGACTCTGCATGGTCTTAAAAAATGTTGATGATAATGTAACTTCTTGTTTTTCAGCAGAAACAGTCGAAGGAGGAGCAAGAGGAGCCACTGGCCAACGTTTCCTCCGCAGTAACGTAAGTCACCGATCTGAAACAAGTTAATAAACCTTATAAAATGCCTCTTTTGTTTCAGTTGAACTACTTTCAGCTGGTCCTGCTGATCTCCAGCTGTGTCACTGCTTTCTGCTGGTTCAGTGTGATGAAGTACATTCAGTCTGGCTGCTAGAAACACTCAGACTGCCAGTGTATTTTTTTTTCATCTGTATTTTGTTTGTTTGGTTGTTATGATGCCCATAAATGGGGTACTGCATGTACAAATGACAAAAATAAGGAATTAAATATAACCACTAGTGGGAACAAAAGAAAAATTGTACATCTGGGAATTAGTGGTGATGTCACAGGCCATGCCAACTTTTATTAGCTTCACCAAAATGTAGAGTTTAGTTTTTACTTTAATAACATTTGCTGATTTTTTTTTACTAAGGATCCTCTGTTGACAAAGTAAAAGTAAAGAAAAATACTTATTTCAATGGATTCTTCATGCAGCTACACAGCTACCTCATATGGACGCTAAAGCACTAAAAATAATGAACTTCAGGGAAATGATTATAATATTGCTAATATTTTTTGTTTGTTTTTATTGAAAAGAGATATTTTCTCTTTCAATTTGAACATCATTATCACAATGTGGTTTAGCATTTGGCCTCTAGGGTACGCCAAAGCTTCATCTATCAGTACATTACCCAATAAACACTGTATTCTTAGAAAACACTTTAAACAGCTGTTCACTTATTGTAATCATGATAAACTTTGATTAACCATGTCAACATTTGACAAAGTTAAAGCCTTAGTTACCTGATGGTCAGTAAATGATGTTTACAGATATATTTTTAATGTACAAATCACTAAAGAGCAACAGTTGTCTGTTTTTCTGAGTTATGAATAAGTCTGAATCTTTTTAAAAAGGAGACATAAATAAGTTTGAATCATGTGTGTTGTTTCTCCAGAGCCACACTGGACGACATCGAGAGTGATGAGGCAGCGGGTCTTGGACGAAAAGCCATCCTCCCTTCCAGCCAATCGACAGAAACCCTCAACGCCACTCAGTGTATCAGCCAGATGTACCGCAAATCCCTGCGTCTGACCACGGAACAGATTGTAAAAGATGCTCTCATGATCACTACAAAACAACATCTGCTCTGCTAACAAATGTATTTAGAGGTTAACACCTCCCTGTCCCTCTTTTAGGAGCGCTTAAACCTGCGTGACGGAGCCAACAAGGTGGTGTTCAGTGTCACCACGCAATACCAGGGCACCTGTCGCTGTGAGGCCGCCATCTACCTGTGGAACTGGGACGACCGGGTCATCATATCAGACATAGACGGCACCATCACTAAGTAAAAACAACAACTGCATTTCTTTGCAATCTGTTTACTGTGTTAAGTCCAATACACATCAATTAATGCAAAAACAGACACTGCATTGTTTTATGCTTTTGTTCCATCTCTTGCAGGTCGGATGCTCTGGGTCATATTCTACCTCAGTTTGGAAAAGACTGGACACACAAAGGCATCGCCAAACTCTACCACAAAATCCACCAGTATGTGAAATTGCGTCCTTGAAAAACATGATAGTGTTTAATTTGGCTTCTCTAGTATTCTTCCTTCTCTACCATTTTATTTGGCTGAACTCTCCCTCTCATTACTCACAGCATAACAAATACATCTGATCTCAGCTCTCCTGCTGCTGATTTCATTCTGATGTCATCCTAGTTGCAGCTGACTGTCTAATCTGCGCTGCCACATGTTTCCCCGTTTGCGCTTTTAGAGCGAGTCCAGCTGTTCAGTTAATTGGAAAAAGATTGAATTCCAATTGAAGTGCTAATATTTTGTCACACAGATCTGGAGGAACAGGATACGCCGCATATATGTTATTGAACGAGTAATGCTGCAGGTCAGCACAAATACAAGCAAACTGGAAAAAACACATTTGCATTTCATTAAACTAAAATGCAACTGTGGTTATTGCTCTCCCTGCAGAAATGGATACAAGTTCCTGTATTGCTCAGCACGGGCCATAGGGATGGCCGCCATCACTAAGGACTACCTGCAGTGGGTCAATGACAGAGGCACCGTGCTTCCTAAAGGTCCTGTCCTGTTGGCTCCCAGCAGCCTCTTCTCAGCACTACACAGGTAACAAACACCTACGACTCATCTGCTTTACAGCCAGTGTTGAACTAGCATGATGTGTGCATGTACAGGGATGCTCAGTTTCATGCACTTATTGATTATGATTAAAGGTTGAATATGGAGAATGTTTATTAAAAGCTATATTTTTTTCAAAAATAATACATTCACAGGGCATTTAAAGGGGTGCAGAAGTATTGCTTTTCCATAAAAAATTATATTTAGTCTGGTTTAATTAATTAAAGAAATTTTGACAGGTTCGACAATGACTTCCTGTTTACATTGTACCGGCCAGTAGCCGTCACTTCTCCGTTGTTTTGCTCACCCTCCTTCCGGTCGTGTGTTCATTTTCAATGAAGCCTTTTATAATCAATCAGTGGATCTACATGTTACCATGTGTGTATTTGTGTAGTCTCATCTGTCATAAACAAGAGATTATGGTTTACGGGGTGTGTTAGTGTCGCAGACTTGTGGTGCCACCGAGACAAGAGCTGTGACACCGGGTCAGAGGCTCTGATCGTAGGTTTGGTTTTCACCCACAATGTCGAAGCGTGCCTCCACTCTCCCTGTAACAAGTTACAAGTCATTTATCTAACATCACAATTAGTCCAAAGCTGTTTAATGAAGGTAAAAATTAGACATAAGGTAAATATCCTGCATAGTTCTTCTCCTCTGTGCTACTCTGATCAGAGCGGCGTCCCTAGCAATGGTGTGTTACACTTAGCAACGGTCTGGCAACCAACTGCTGGAATAATTTTTCTGTTGTTGCAAGTCCTATCTTGATCAATAGATGGTGGTATTCTGCTCATTCTCCATATTTAACCTTTAACAGAGTGTAGATTTCTCACCCATCAAATATCTCATTAATAGTCACTGATGCTTCTCAGCTACTGTGCTTCATTAAAACAATAAACTGTTCATCCTAACGTGTGTAGAGAGGTGATTGAGAAGAAGCCGGAGGTGTTTAAAATCGCCTGTCTCAGTGACATCAGGGACCTGTTCAACCCGCGGCGACAGCCGTTCTACGCAGCCTTCGGCAACAGGACTAATGTAAGCAAGGCTGCAGCAGCAAGTCTATTTTAAGTCAAGGTTTTTTTCCTGGTGCTAAGTTGCATGGTTTGGTGTGTTTTGGTCTTAGTCTGTAGAAATATAGTAAAGAAGTACATATTTGTGTTTTCATCAGGTATGAGAGATGTTTGTTGATATAAAAGTAACACTGGCTAATGATTTATGATGTTACGTGCTGTCATAGCCAAACAATCCTTACAATGTACATAGATACTGCAGAGGTTGTATCCAAGGTGCTCTACAATATGTAACTGTGCTGCTCTTGGCTTTTCCAGGATGCTTATGCCTATAAGCAGGTGGGAGTGCCTGACACCAGGATATTTACTGTCAACCCAAAAGGCGAGCTAATCCAGGAGAAAACTAAAGGCAACAAGTCTTCGTAAGTTTGAGGAGAAAGATGGAATATATTCACATTTTCACATTTTTATTTACAAGTTAAGATGATTTTAAGTGTGTGTGTGTGTGTGTGTGTGTATGTTTGTGTTTTGCAGATACAACCACCTCAGCGAACTGGTGGAACATTTCTTCCCTGAGCTCTGTGCCGAGGGCGGTGCCTCCTCAGCTTTCCAATGTCCAGAATACAGCAGCTTCTCCTACTGGAAGGAGCCTCTGCCAGAGCTGGACCTGGATGCACTGCTGTAGACACACACATACACACACAAACACACACACACACACACGTCCTAAGGCAGGGAGGGACAGAGAAGAACGTCATATACTTGTTCTCTTTCTCTTTCTTTCATTTCCCAGAAGGTATCTCAGATGTTTCTTTTTCCCAGCATGCCTGATTATTGCCTTTGATAGACCTGCCCACTGTAGAGCCTGTGTTATGAGCCCGCTGGATAAACTGGAAATGAAGAGGCACGTGTCCCTTTATTTTCAAAGACAGAGCCACATTAAATCATAATATGCATGGACTCTGCATAAGTGCATAAACCATTATGCATTCATGTCAGTGTCCTTACACTGACTAAACCCGACAGATTACAGTGAACACGGGAACAAATGGACTGAGAAGACATAAAACTGTGTCTGTTTTTTTAATTACTGTGCTCACCAGTCATTCCAAAGTATGAATTTCAGCAGTGTATTAGTACGATAGCGCTTAACACTGTTGCACATTTCAGCTCAAAGCATGGACCAAATTAAATTTATTTGTACAGAAATAGTGACATTAAGCTGTATTAGAAAATTATTAAGTGATGCCTAATCTCCTGCAAATGCCAAAACTGTGTAACTACCATTGCCTGCTTTCTGTGACATGACATGGAAATCTTTCAGTGCGCTGCTGCTGCTGCTTAGTTGCCATGATGTGACCAACTGAAACCGCTACAAGGCAAACCTATTATCCTTCATAATAGGAGATTATTGACAGCAGAGAATGTCTTTGGATTTGAGTTTGACCCTAATAAGTGTGAGACAGCTGGAGTTTGCCCTGATCTGTGTAGAGCGCCGAGTGTTTTTTAAAATAAGATTAGTCTGAAGACTGAAAACTCTGGACGGTACGCAAGAATGTTAGGTGTTATAACTGAGTCAAAGCAGTTATAAAGTATAATAGAATTTTTTTTCAGTACATTGGGCCCTGCAATTACAAGTGAATATGAGCGTAAGATGATCATTGTGGAATTACACAAAAGCACATTTAACATTGTCTTCCTTTGAGGTACTGCATCACCAAGTGTAGAAATGTTTGTACACTACAGGAATGAAGAGCTGGGTCAGACTGACTGTGACTTTTACTCCAGATGCGTAAACAATTGGTGATTTAGCCCGACGCTGTGCCTTTATCCTTCAATGACACTGTTATATTTATTATTTTTGCATATATTTCATCATCCAACTGTGTGGAGATGGATTTACTCTTTAAACTAAACGTACTGTATAGAAATATAAATGATATTAAAACATCAAAGCTGTTTCTCTGTGCTTTATTTTTAAAGTAAAATGTGTGCAGTTGACATTTATTTATTTATTTATTTATTTTTTACAGTGCACACGTTTATTTTCCCATTGCTCACAGTATTATGTATATTATAACGTTAAAAATATTATAAATATAACCAGTAAATTACAATGGTGATATAGCAGCTCTGATAGTATGATTTTTAGCTACTATACTGAATATAGCGGGCAATGTTTTATAAATAGACACTTAAATGAAACCAGCCTGAAACATGTTGTTTCAGAGGGACTGGTTTGTTTATGAAGGGAGAGGCGTTGACTAATCTGATCGCTCGTCCCTGCGTCAGTGCATTTTTTATTGGCTTCCACCTGAACAGGAAGAGTCCACAGAAGAGTACAAGGTAAGTGTCAGAGGCTGTCTCTCACGTCTTATTCTGTGTTTTTAATGAAAAAACTAAACAGCTGAACTTATTTTGTCATGTGTAAACAATTATGCTTCTGCGTCTTTGCGCGCGGGGGGGAAGGAAATGATGCGCACTCGCTAATGCATGATAATGTAACACTGATTATTATCAAAAAAGGCAAAGTCACAGTAGCTGAAATCAAATCTACTGTATACCCAGAAGCAGAGTCTGGTTCATTACACTGGAAGCTGGCACGTGCAGCTCCAGTTCCCTGGAAATCGAAACTTAAGTAAACAGACCGACGCACCAACATTTGGCGACGCAGGAATATGTTTGACCTTGTTTTGGTTTCTCCGCCTCTCCTATCCTCCAGAAACATTTTGCTTCCACTAAAGTTCCTCATCCAAAACAGGCAACATTTCATGTAAAAGTAGCCTGCCCTGTACATTTACATGAGACATACTGTATTTTGTTTGATACACGTGCAGTATTTCCTGTATAGTAGCGTTACTAACTTCCTGGTGTTTCCTGAGGCAACGAGGGAATTACATTGTCTCACTCCGTGCTGCATAATAAAGATTTTAAAACAACATTAAGCACATTTTGTTGTGAAAATGATGAAACTTAAGGATAAAATAATAAATACATATACCAAAAATAATAATACCATGTTATAATACTTATATATTATTATATTTTTTAAGATTGACTCTGAGTTGTGTATGTTTTCCAGCACCTGCCACCATGTCACTGAGTGGGACTGAAGGAATCGGTCATGCAGAAGCTCTGGTTCTGGAGCTCACCTGTCCGATCTGCTTGCAGATCTACTCCGAGCCAGTTTCTCCTCCTTGTGGTCATACATACTGCTTCGCCTGCCTTCAGACCATGGGAGAAGGCCTTGACCAACACAGTTGCCCTGAGTGCCAGGCAGTCTATCAGGGGCCCACAGACCTTGTGAAGAGCCTCAAACTGTGCAGCCTGCTGGAGACATATAAAGCCACAGCCGGGAAAATCAGCTCCACTGCAGACGCCTCTGATGTCGGCCATGTAGCAGTCAAGAGTCATGATGGCTCTGTTACAGAAAAATCAAACACAAAATGCCACCAGGACTTAGGAGCAGACCAAAGCAGTGGCAAAAGCAAACTGGAAATGGATGAACCTAAATTCAGACTGGCATCTCAAGTCACAGAGTTGAACCTCAAGTTGGAGATGGCAGAGGGAGTTCTGAAGAAAGAGAAGGAGCAGGAGTCAGAGGTGGCCACTGCTAATGCACAGCTGAGGCAGAAAGCATCCGCACTGTTAGAGCAGATAAAGGATTTGGCACAGAGCTACAGTGAGCAGGTGAGGCAGATGATTGAGGAGGAGTTAGGTCCGGGTGAGGCCGCTGTGGTCAGCCGAGTCAGTCGAGCCTCGGAGCTGACTAAGCAGCTGAGGCAGGCCATGCTGAGAGCCGAGTCCCTGTTGACTGAGGATGATGAGACTGCGTTCAGCAAAGAGCTCCAGAGTCTACAGCCGGACATTGAGGAGCTGATGGCAAAACCAGTGGGAGAAGAAGAGGAGAACCACGTTGAAACAAAAATCTGCCCTGCACGAGTCTGTCCCAAGCTGGAGACCATGAACGCAGAGATGAGGGAAAGACTCGGAGAAGCTCAGCGCTGCCTTCGGAACACACTCAACCCCTCAGAGGTGACCTTTGACCCAGAAACAGCCCATCCCAACCTCATTCTCTCAGAGGACTTGAAGACAGTGACTTTCAGTGCTAAAAAACAGCCCTATCCGGCCTCTCCTCGGAGATTCACCAGCTTCTTCCAGGTCCTCAGCACCCAGAGCTTCTCCGAGGGTGACCACAGCTGGGAGGTGGAGATGGAGGGCTCTCCGTGGATCATCGGTGTGTGTTATAGCAGGAAGCTGGAACGTAGCGGGCTGCCGTCTGCGTTGGAAAGCAGCCGGAGCTCCTGGTGTCTGATGTGGCACAACAACCTGCTGACAGCCTTCGAGCAGAGTCACAATGTGCCGCTGAAGAGGACCACAGTGTCACGGAGGCTGGAGATCAAACTGAGCTTCAAGACCCACAGGCTGAGCTTCTACAACATCAGCCCCGTCAGCGGGAAGACTCACGTGTACACGTTCAAAGCTAACCTGACCGAGCCAGTGCACCTGGCATACAGGATGATGTCAGGGGACCCAAAAGCACGCTTCATTATTTATTCATAATCTAATAACAAAGTTGAGATAGGCTCTAATTTCCTCCTACCTTGACACAATTCCAGTGTGCATTGAACATAATACTCAAATACAGTGGTCAGCATAATATTCACATGTCATTACTTTGTCTTGGTGTAAAGCTTCAAACAAACCAAAGAGCAAAATATTGAAAAATGTTATATAATGTTTTTCTGCCTCCATCAAACAAATAAAGACACTCACAAAATTCCTTGTATTGCAAGCTTTAGGGTGTTGTCTTCAATGTCCCTCGAGGAAATTGGTGCTGTTGCTGGTACAAGACACAAAGACAATGAATATACATTGGACTGTCATAATGTGTATTTTACTTTAATGACACTAAATAAATCTTAACTGGGGCATTGTCTATCCTTTCCACCTTGTAGCCTATATATATTTTAATTCACTTGAATCTACTTTTAAAGTCTTTAACTTCTTCTCTGTCAAGTTTTCTATCTATCTATCTATCTATCTATCTATCTATCTATCTATCTATCTATCTATCTATCTATCTATCTATCTATCTATCTATCTATCTATCTATCTATCTATCTATCATTTTTACATACAGCATGAGAAAACAGCAACACTAACATACGTCACGGTTACGTCATGATCTCGTGTCGTCTCGCGAGAGTTGCTCCGCTTGTTTGGCGAGTGTCAGCTGACCGTATGGGGGAAATTTCTTAACGAAACTATCTAGTTCAGTACAGCCATGTCCCGTATTAGTGATCGATTTGTTGATCGATTACAGTGTGTATAACGGCGTGTATCGCAGGTGCTGGAGTTATATTGTTTCTAAAAACAATTTACAACGAGTTGCACCTTCGGATCCGAGTCTTCTGAATCGGTAAGATATATATTTTTTGGGGATAATTTGTAGCTCGGGTCAGCGTCGTTGCACTTGCACTAGATCACGTTTGTTTTGTTGCTAAACCTGAGCACAGTCGGCTTGCCTCCAGTTTTATCAGCAAGACATGTTTATCGTCAGCACTGCCACCATCACCGCGTTTGTTTTGAGTGGAAATAGACGGAGAGTATCATTTTAAATTCACATTTATATTATCTTCTCCCGACGAGCGCTAGCGGGTTTGAAGTACGTTAGCAGCGTTAGCTAACGTCTGTAATTCCCCTTTACGGACCAAACTGGAAGTGTTTCGTTAAATCTTATGAAATAATGTTTTTTAAAGATAAGTTAAGATTATTTTATTGAAAACCATTTTGCCACTGTAGTATTATAGTAATATATTGTGTCTTGGCAGCTTTCTAATTGTTGAGGAGGCGTTAAGTAAATGTTAATAGGATTAGGATAGTTTTAACGATGGTAAACTTTAACTTCACACCACACATGGCTCGTATCGCAGCCGCTCTCGTTACATAATGTTTGTCTTAAAGTGGAGAAAGCTGAGGACAGACAGCGGCCCTGGCCTGGCCCCAACAATTATTAAACAACTCCATATGTCTTTTTAAATTCCTGGTTGAGGCAGCAGCACAGGTGTTTTGTTG
This sequence comes from Trachurus japonicus, assembly GCF_045865225.1. Taxonomy (NCBI): domain Eukaryota; kingdom Metazoa; phylum Chordata; class Actinopteri; order Carangiformes; family Carangidae; genus Trachurus; species Trachurus japonicus. The sequence goes on from NC_140911.1 coordinate 8,502,126, forward strand.
TGCTTTGTTATATCACGACTGAGTTTAAGTTCCACTAGAATTGCTCCCTTTCTCCAGTCCACCATTCATAAACGAAACTTCCGTGTAAATTAGAAACTCCATACTAGTGTTGTCTCAAGACCATCTAAGATAAGACCAAGACCAAAGCAATGCGAGACCATTTTCAAGACCATTATTGTATTCAGTAACAGTGCTCATAATAATCATGTGGGTTGATATTTACATTATTCTTTGGCTGAAAAGAAAATATAATTCCATATAAAGGCTATACCATATTTAATGGAAACAAAGTTTGGTTTGAACAGAATAACACAGCAGCAGCACACAACCTGCTAAAGTCTCTCCCACTTTTGACACTGGTGCAACCAAGTTTTTCAGATGGTTACACAAATATACTCTTTTGTAGAACAAAGATCTTAAAGTTATTGAATTACATTCCATAGAGCAAAGTGAGTGGGTGACAGAGAGAGACATTTGTGGTTAAAAAAAAAAGATGCTGCTGCAACTGTGGTCTTGACTGGTGGGCTTGAGAAAAAATACCGAGTCCAGCTTGACTGAGACCAAGACCTTGAAAATATGGTCTCATGTCCGGTCTCCAGCACGACAACACTACTCCATACCGTACTTCTTTTAAATGAGAAGTAAGATGTCTGCCTTGGGTCAATAAGGAACCAGTTTAATTAATAACAGACTTAATTAGGTTCTTGTTTTTTTTATCCTCAGGCTCTGACACCATGCTAGCCACAGTGACTGCTGTGGTTAGGTTTACTCAGTACAATGGCAGTATTTCACCGTCACCTCTGGAGAACACATCAGCATTCCCAACCTGGAAACCTGACTCTGGAGCCAACATCACCAGGCCTCACAAATGTCTGCAAGTTCTGTATGACGACATTGGAGAGTCCAGGTAATCAGCAGGATACTGCAGAGGAAACCGTTTCAGTTCATGAAGAAATGCAAAGTGGAAATAACTGTGCAAAATGTATTTTCATGTCTCAGAAAGTTCTGCATTGTTGTCCTGACTGTCATTTCTCTGTCTTAGGGTCCGGTTCTGGGACATTTTACTACTAGTTCCTAATGTGGCCTTCTTTGTATTCCTGATGTGGAAGCTGCCCTCGGCCAGGGCAAAGATCCGACTCACCTCCAGCCCCATCTTCGTCACCTTTTATTTGCTGGTACGAGACACATTACAGAAACCACAACATACAGTACTGTAGCTTGACATCTACACACTCAGTAGATGGTAGCACTTGTGTTTATCTTGATCAGAATGAAAACTTGAGCATCTGCACATTTTACTGTGTCAGTGATCCGCATAAAATCAGTTTGGACGATGCACCTGTTAATGCCGTTTACTTTCACTTTTCTCAAACGCCAAAGACAAGTGACCTTGTTGAATGTCTTGCTGATAAGGTTGTTTCTTGTTTACTGTTCTGCCTTATAATCTGTTCCCTCTCAGTGGCAGGTGCTTACTCTTTGTTTCCAAAATTTACTGCATCGCTCTATTTGTGTTATCCTCCCAGTGATGGTAATCTAACAAGAAAAACTCTAGCTCTGCAGTGCCTCACCAGGCAATAAAGAAACTCTGTTCATTGTGTGTCACTCGTGTTAACTAATTCTGCACTTGTATTTCTTAGGTTTTTGTTGTTGCAGCAGTTGGAATCACCCGGGCGATAGTGTCCATGACTGTCAGTGCCTCCAGTGCTGCCACCATCATAGACAAAGTAAGAAAGTGCTTCAATAATGCTTTTTTTTTTGGTTGTTCATCTGTTGATTCAAATGTGAACAACACTTTGTATTTTCACTGTTTATTTATAAATGCATCTATTTTTAAACCATGGAGGAACTGTGTATACTTTTCTCTTTCTGTAACTGGAAACATCAGCTGTGCTCATCACAAGATGTTCATGTCTACTGTAAACAACAGTGAAAAGTGCAGAGCTTTTCATTTGGAGGAACAGATAATTTAGGGGAAAATTGGTTTTCACTGTGGCATACCAGTTTGAATGGTCTAGGAATTTATTTCCTGGAGTTTAATGCTATAAAATCTTAAATATTCATGTAGTTTTTGACATTATTGCATCTTTGCAGAATAAATATTTCACTCATACTAAAGTAGCAGTCACCACATTTTGTCACAGGGCAAATCTCTTTACCCAGAGGGCGTGTTAGAGACTGCAGCATGACTTTGCAAAGCTTTCATGTCTTAAACTGAAAGCCTGGCTGACATTCCTCACATACCAGACAGATCCCTATGGAGTTCACAGAGATGCTCCTACTGTTCCCATGGTACATTCACTGTCATGGTTGTAATGTAGAAAGGACAGAAATACAATTCATTGCATAACACTGAGGAGTCTGTGTCACATGACTTGTAAAGTTGTGTATATGTTTTGTTTCAATATGTGTAAGCAGCACATTTGGTCACAGTAGAACCTCATGATGTTTTTTGTCTCTTTAGGTGCTGTGGGAGATCACCCGTTTCTTCTTGTTGGCTATTGAGCTCAGCGTTATCATCCTGGGACTGGCTTTCGGTTAGTTTGCGGTGCTGGTTTCAGTTCTCGTTTATAAAACAATCCATGTAGTGTGTTTTCCAGTTTTTACATCACATGCCTGTTACAGTATGTTCAGCAAGTTACCCACTGTATATTTATATAACTGCAGTCTGTGCTGTTTTTTTTTCAGTCATATCTCTTTCCTTATTTTACAGGTCACCTTGAGAGCAAGTCCAGTATCAAACGTGTGCTGGCTATCACTGCTGTGCTGGCTCTGGCCTACTCCATCACACAGGTAATGGCAGATGGCAGGAGTTAAACTTTGATTAGATATGAGATGACAACATTGCACTGCAGAACATTTCTGGGAAGTTGACATTATGCATTTTATTCGATTAAAACGGATAATAAATTGTTTTAGGGCACACTAGAGATCCTTTATCCAGACAGTCACCTCTCTGCTGAGGACTTCAACATCTACGGCCATGGAGGACGACACTTCTGGTTGGCCAGTTCCTGCTTCTTCTTCCTGGTCAGTAACCTGTAGCTCTGCAGCAGTAGCAATAAGAGCAAAAGGATAAAACTCTTAAGATAATTGATTGGTGTGATTGATCATTTTGACCCCTATTTTGCAGGTGTACTCTTTGATTGTGATCTTGCCTAAAACTCCACTGAGGGAGAGGATATCTCTGCCATGTAAGTTACAGATTCGAGTGCAATTAAGAGCAGAAATTAGATTTGATGAGTTAAAGCAGAAGTAAGCGATATTTTTGTGTTACAGTTTTTCTCAGTCGCTTTGGTGCTTTTCTCACATCACTCTTAACATTTGCACAACAGTTAGTGCATTTCTCAGAACAATTATCACAAACTGCAAAACCTAGTGGATAACCTGCAAAAGCGCGTCACTTGCTCAAAATGGATTGTCCATCCCTCAAAAGCAAGTACTCATGTCAATGAAACTGTCAGTGTCGTCAAAATGAGAAGCCCTGACACCATCGTTTATGAACAAGATAGTCAAATGGCTTTGTCATGTTTTCATTAGGACACTTTATTCTCTAAGTGTTTTCCAATGCAAAAAGTGATGATACTACCTGAAAATGCTCAAGACAGCACTATACACTACTTGTAGCCACGTGAAAACTACAGTAAAGTTACACATTACTGTATTTAGTGGAGATACTGAATATGTATGTTTCACATTTCTACTGCATATGCTCTTTGCAATTCTGATTTGTTCACAGCATTGTTCAAAGGAAAAATACACTACAGTCATCTACAACAAACATATAGTAACTGAACCTATAGAGTACTGTAAATCATTCCTGCACATCCAGACGTTCCTGTCACATTTTCATCTACATCACTCTGTCAATTGTAGCGATTGAAACAGATTCAATATTCCCAAAGATACAGTAATGTCATCCTTACATTGTATCTCTTTCAACCTTATGCCATTGTTTGTAATGGGCTCAGTCTCTTCCACCTCTGTGAGGTTGTCTTGTAATCCTATGTGATGCAGAGTAAAATTACAGTAATGTACAGTACATGTAGGCTACTGCATCAACCATTATTACTGTAGTGTATAATACTGTAAAAGTGCTTCCTACTTGTAAAATGCTGTAGTACAGTACCGTACTGTAAAGATGGGAAATCTTTACTGTGGTTGCTGTAATACATTACAACACAGTAAATCTGTTCTCTAGTGAAGCTGTAAGTCTAAATGTAAATGTAAAAAAGTTCTTGTCCCACTGTATCTTACAGTAATGCCTGACACAATGACAGCAGTGCAGATTGTTTAGTGCTGAATTACTGTCCAATACCATACATACCTGTTGTTCCTTACTCTAAATGTTTGAATAATTGAATTCACAGTGCTTCTCCCAAAATTTAAAACTAGTTTGACAGATTTTGAAAACTAGTTCAAGAATTTTGTATGTAATGACTCAAGCAATGAAATGAGGACTATTAGTTCTATAGGGAAAGACCATTCAGCGTTCAAAAGTATAGTTCATTTTGACTGACATGACATAAACAAACGATAATGTTGTAAAACAGCAGAGAATTGTATGAGAGCAACTGATACATGTCCAAAAGCATTTGCAATTTGTTCAGAGGAAGGAGAAACTGCTACTATGATGTGGACAAATGACTACATGTTGTGGAGGTTGAACTAATAGTTATGAGAACTTTCATTCTGATCTGAGAATAGCACCAAAGCGACTGAGAAAAACTGTAATATAAGTCTTAAATAGTTATATCTTCCGACAGCAATCACTTACATAGAGTGTTTGGACCGAAACACGGGTCTGTCAGTCACTCTGCTCTGCGCCGAGGAGAAAACTTTTCTCGTATCCTACAATTTTTATCCAATGAGGAGAGAGAACGGCATGAAGGGCTGTGTGTGCAGCCAAGGGACGCCGTGAGTGTGGTGACATAGGGACGAGGACTGTCATGGTGCGTTCAAGGCAGCCCGTAACTCGTGTTTTTCCGACCTGTGAAGTCGTACCAGTTCGATCTGGTACGAGTTCACGGGTCGGAAGTTACGAGTGGCCGTTATAGTGACTTTCACAGGTAAAACAGGTCGGAAAAACACGAGTTGTGGGTTGCCTGGAACGCTACAAAGTCGTAAGTCGTGACTTGAAGCTGTAATTTACGATTTCAAAAGCCGGCCTGGAACGCAGCATTAGCCAAAACGACCGGATCGCTTTCTTCTGCTTTAAAAGATGAGTATTATACGTCATGTAACTGATAAATGGAAACTTTGCACTTCTCCTGCTAACGTCTTTCTTATCACTGCATGATACCATATAAATGACAGCACCTGCTCTCTGTAGTTCATTAATGTTTGTTTTGCTTACCCTGTTTAGCTAAGCGGAGTTTCTATGTGTACGCTGGGATCCTGTCTTTGCTGAACCTTGTCCAGGGGCTGGGTAGCGCTCTGCTCTGTGCTGGAGTCATAGAGGGACTCTGGTCAGTATTATGATGTCTCATGAACCCTGTGTGTGCAGTTTATTTAATCAATCGATAGTTAGCATATAACTATGGCTATTTCTGTGTTTGAGTGATGAATATTTAAGCTATTGGTTAAATTTAGAAAGAGAAATATGATTGGAGTGACGTTTTTGGAATAAGAGCAGTTCTGGTTTTTAAACATTAACGTTTATGTTGGACAAGCTGTTGTGGAATTGGTCTGTTATTGATTTTTTTTTAATCCTGGTGGAGATTAGGTGAGAGTATGAGGACATTTTTACAGCAGCAACCAGTTGATTGGGCTCTTCTGTCTAATAAAGCTGATTTCTGAGGGGACTAATTAATTTTGAACTTGTCTTCATTTTGTTTTCTGTGATCCAGCTGTGTGGATGTCACCACCTTCCTGTATTTCTCCGCATTTGCACCACTCATCTACGTCACATTCCTCAAAGGCTTCTTTGGGTTTGTAGAAAGAATATCACAAAATATACACAATACCTTATATATGCACTTATAATACACTTGAGCTTCTTTCTTCCTTTTATTTTATTTCTTTCTTCTCTTCCACAGTTCAGAGCCCAAGATCCTGTTCTCCTACAAGTCACAGGTGGATGAGCCGGATGAGAGCGATGTCCACCTCCCCCCCACTGTTGCTACAACACTTGGACGCAAGGAGCTGACTGACCAGGGCCTGTTCTACTCCTCCACCCAGATTGATGGCTCTGGCCCCAGCAGCTCTCGCATGGTGGGAGCATACCTGGATGATGTGGCCTCTGGACCCTATGGATCCAGCAGCATCAACAGCATTGAAGCTGAACGCTGGCGGCCTGTGAATGCGTGAAAGCGTGACGAGGAGAGATGGTTATCCAGCTGGGCTTCAGTGTTGTGCATGTGTAGTGTGTCAGGCAGGATGGTGACCAGGTAGCAGGACTTCAAGGAAGGGTAATCTTGGTCTTTCTTTCAAGGCCACGATAAATAAACAAACAGGCGGACACCTAAGGAGAGACTTTTGCTGGCCGATTATCTGGAAAGACTGTGAATTTAGCGACTGCTTTTTGTAACACTGTTGCCAGAGTGCACTGCTGCTGTAGCTCCACGTCAGGAGTCCTGTCCCTCATTCTGGCCTCGGCAGGCAGACTCCATATTGAATTCTGTTTTGCGGGCTCTTCAGTATGGGGGCTTTTACCGACTCGTCTCAGCACATTTTTCTGTCATTCCAGCATCAACTGCTCAACCCTCAGTGATGAAGTTTTAGCCCTATTTTAAAAAACCCAAGTCTTAAAAAATCCATCTAATATTCTTCTGATGACAACCCAACATCTGTCTGTACAGTACATTCCCACTACAGCCTTTGGGTAACAGCATCAGCAGCTCTACTGACTTTATCTGCTGCCTTCTACTAGATTTGTGACTCCACTGTCACCGTGCCTCTTTATACAAGGCAAGGACTTGTGCTGTTTCATTTTCATAGGTGTACTTTTGTCTTCTGAGATAGGTGCTGTCTGTCCCGTCAATAAGTGAATGGTGTAAGCGTGATGTCTGTCACTGCAATATAATAAGGAAACCAGTAACCCCTAAATACAGGCACTGCATTAACCCTACAGATAACAAACCACCTGTAAGACTCTTTGCTACCGGCCGAGACACGAGATCAGTTCTTGAACAATTCAAACAGCATCTCAGGCATAAGTGCTCCTCTTTTCATTTCTTTCTTTCCTCTTCTATTTATTTCCTGCATTTGCTTTGATTTTCTTCTTGTACTTTGATTTTCTTCTTGTACTGCGCATTAGCCATTCCTGCTCCTGAAAGCGCATTTGTTGGCTTCAGAGTCATTGAGCAAATGCACCATTTGTGTGATCTGAACAACAAATGAGCAGAAATCTTCTTTGTTTATTCCAATTCAGACTCGCGCTTATTTCATATCAGCACATCTAGCTCAGCTCTGCTTGCTATAAAAGGGTCGCTGCTGAAAAGTTGGGTTTTTAGTGTTTTGCTGCTAATCTGTTTCCTGTGTTGAGAGTTTTCATAGATGTTATTACAAGTGGCAAAATCTGACCAAAAAATATTGCTCACTTTTATGGTATCAAATGTCGGCATTGATACAGCCACATTATAAAGATAATGACTTTGATTCCGTCTGTGCAAGACACGCTCTGGAAGTTATGTAAGTGGAATGAAATTTTGAGACAATATCATGCTGCAGAGAGAAAAAAAAATCCATTTTGATTTATTTCAGACTTGAGTTGTTTGCTTTTGCTTAACTCATAAAATCATACTTGCCATGCATAGTATTACTCCAATAGCATATTTGATTCTTTTGAACCATCTCACATTTACTTATGCCTACCAAGGAGATATAATGGATGCAGGTTGTCCCCTAAAAATACTATATGTTTCATAGGAATGGATTACTCTGTTTAAGAAAGCAGTATTCATCAATAGTGCAGACCTATATGCAGAAAATATAGGCTTACATTTATTTTTTCACCATTGTAAAGTGACAAAACAGTAAAGAATTGAGTTATTTCCCAGGAAGTACAGTATTTGTCCAAATCTCAAAAATAATTTATATACATAGTTGAGTGCTGGTGAACTCTGCTGTATCACTTGGAGTTAGAATAGTGATTGGGAAATCAGCTTGATGTTTGATAACAGGAGTTCACAAGGTGCATTGTGATGCAACTGAAGTGCGCTCTTTGCATACACAAAATGTGTGTTGGCGAAATCATTTTTTTGCAAATGATGTGTAAATTGCCTTTTTTTTTTTTAATTTAAGTGCATTGATTGTATAATATCCAGCCTGTATTAATGCAATGTGGTGAGCATTCCATGAACTACAGAATAAACCATGGACTTTGATTTGGTTGTTTTTAATGTTTTAAGAGTGAGATGTTGAATATTTTGGGCTATGTAGTGTGTTGAAGTTTTGGGATAGGACTCCACTCTGTGGTTTCTTGTGGAAACTACACTCTTGGATTTTCTTTTCTTTTTTCTTTTTTTTTTAAGGTATATTTCCCCTCGTGTGTTTATGGCGCATCTGTTTTAGCCTATACACCACCGCACACAGTCTGTCCCGATCCGTCCTTATGTCGTATTTGTCATTAAAAAGCTAGTCGTTCGTGAAAACTACAACTCCCATCTACCCCATGTCCACACAGCTGCACGGCCGTTACTCATTGGGTCCGAATTAATCCATCCAGCCAATGAGATTCGAGGATACTGCAGAGCCAGAGTGACCTTTATTGGAGTATTTTGACCAACAGTCGCTGTGGCGGCGACTCTGTGCAGTTCTCTCATGACTCTGAGCTCCTGTCACAACGACTGACAGGGCCACTGCTGTTATTTATTCACCCCCACCCCTTCTCTAAAGCAGGTGGGAACCGACAGCCGGTGAAAATGGGAGGAAATGGAAGCACGGCCAGAAAAGTGTCATTCGGACTGGACGAAGACGAGAAGGTCACAGTAATTGAAGGAGTGAAGGTAGATATAACGTAGCGTAACTTATCACGCACTAGCCAGAGGGTTACAAATTGTTTTCAGTTGCAACCGTTTGAGCTAATTAACGGTTAGCTTGTTTTTGCGGTGGTGGTTTATCTATCGGGCAAAGCAAGGTGCGCTGGCCGGTTGACAGGTCCCATGTCCTGGGATGAACCCGGTCATGGGACCCCCCCCTCTATCTGTCTGTCCCTCTATTCCCAGTGACCGTTACGGCCATGTAAAGGTTAGTAGGCTACTCTTAAAGCGGCTTCACTAACGACGTGTTGCTAGAAAAAAATGGCCAATGAAGCAGCACATATACTCAGACATGATGCAGTAACGTTGTAATATATATATTAGCGAAACATTTCCACAACGTGACTTGTATTTGTTAGCTAGTTAGGTGTCCTGTGTCAACTAGGAGTTGTGTTACTGTAGCTGAGGGCACAAAAGACAGCAGTTTCATTTTCATTACCAACACAATTCACTTGTTTCCCACCTGTGAACTTACACAGTGTCACTGGAGAGTGGGAGAGTAAATTGAATATTGTGTTTATAATGTGAATACACATGACTATTCAGTAAGGTCAGAGAGGTCAGGCACAGCTGTACAGAAACATAGCTACATCTGGACCTGTTAAGCAAGTGACTTGCTCAAAGGCACATCTGCAGGTAGGATGGTAGATTCAGTCACTTTGTAATCTGCTTCTTACTAAGGGTGTGTAAGTAATAAAATGGTTTAAATGGAAACTATTCAATGTTTGCCAATATCATAAAGATTATGATTTGATTTCGATTGAGGGACCATTGATCGATATGAGATGGTATCTGCTGTATTGAATAACCTCAATTCATATCAGACCACAAAAAGCTACTAAAATATAATTTGGCATTTTTATTTCTGAGCTCAACCAAATATAAAAATGGTAAAAACAATCAATTTGTTTCATGAAAACAGGCCTCCTATTCACTATAAAGTACCTTATTGTCATTTACTGAGCTTTATAATGTTCACATTCAATAAAAGAAAACTGAAAGATCATTAAATTCCTATTTATTTACATTAAAGCAGGGACTCTGTGGAAAACTGGCTATTTATAGTCTCAAACAAAATAATTTTAGAATTTAGGAATTAGGAAAACTCATTCATCTGTAAATTAAATATGAAATGAACATCCTCAGAACTGCCAGAGGAATTTCAAAATAAAGGCACGTCTTTGATGTTATATATCAATGTCTGATCATACTTTCATTTTGGATTCATAGTGTTGTTGACTTGTTCATCACTGATATAGATGGATGAATGGTTACAACACTTCTCCTTACCATGCAACACATCCTGCCCTGATGTTTATGTGCTTGTGTTTATTCCCACGCTCCAGCTCTCAGAGGATGTGCTCCGCCGGATGAGGGACGCTCAGGGGTCTGACAGCTCGAAGTCACCATCATCTTTGCAGGACAGTCACAAACCACCACCACCACCACGTACGTCCCAGTCACAGACCCGTCCTTGTCACTGAGCTCCCATTGGTTGGCCCATTCTGTTGAAACTTTGTTATAGAGGTGCCACTTCAGCTGTATAATCATTTTGGTGGCTGCAGCTTGTGGTGCTGCTGTTGTTTTGTTCAGCCCACTGATTTCGGATGGGCAAAATAATAGGAACACCTGCTTATTCTATACCTGACTACATGCTCCAAAATGATCATTCACTTGAATTAATGCTACACAGTTTCAACAAAAACTGTACTTTGAAACTTTCGTGAATGTATTTACTGTTTAATTAATCACTAATTGCTAGGTTTAGTTGGGTGTACTGCCAACTGAGTGATTGTCCACTTACACTAACTGTACAGTAGGATAAAGGTAAATTTTCCAGCTGTGAGACTTAATTTAGATTGTTCATTATAGAAACAATTGACATTGACTGAGTCACACTTGCACGGAATATTTACACTTTAGAGTCTGAGAATACCGCTACCTGACTGGGTTGCTCAAATATGTTATTTGGTAATTAAAGTGTGTAGCCTAAATAATAAAGCTACATTTAGCTGTTTCTGATAGATAATAGTTTAATAGGGGAACCTATTTTTAGTTAACTTAACACGGATATTTTTTTAAGTCTGATGTCATGCCCGTAGGGGATTATAATTGGCCAGAACTTAACCCCTTATGTACCGGTTTGTTCCATCTGAGCTAGAAAATGATGTATATTCTTATTGCTTATATAACTAACATTAAACCCATTTGAATTTCAGGTCCAAAACCAACGGGACCCTCCAGTAAAGAAATACAGGAAGAACTGCGCAAAGAGTAGGTGTTCACTGTGTCAAGGTTAACGACCTGCCATGAAATTTGCAGGGTTAGGGTTGGGGTTAACAATAACAATAAGGGTTAACCCTAACCCTCATTACTTCAATTCTTAATTTATGAGTGGATTAACAATTTATTGTATCGTATTGTATATCATTTACCATATATGATAATTGTGCATTACTAATGACCAACTTGGAATTTAATAATTAAGTAATTACTTAATAACTCCAAAACCATTCCTTGTAAATAAAAGATTGTGCACTGAATCTGATCCTAATGTATACTCTCATATATTTAGGGTCGAGCCCTCTGTGTTGACAGAGTCAGCCTCTATCACAGGAGGTGACAGATGTATAACATAGCAGACACATGATACTAACGTGTAATGTTTACAGGGAACACACACTTGCTGAGTGACCTGTAAACACTTGCCTGTGCTGATTTACACTCTCTATATAACGGGCATGCTGCTATGCTGCTGGAATGCTCATATACCATACTGAGTGTCTGTAGATTAACATGTTGGCAGGTCTGCTCTGCTCTCACTGTAACGCTGTTTCCTATTGACATATTTTATCTTGATTGGTGTTTCTAGTGGCAAATACCAGTAATATAATTTGTTCCCACTGATGTGGGTCTTTGTCGTTAAAGCCTCTGGAAACCCAAATCCACCAAAGCCTCCTAACCATGTATTTTAGGGTCTTATGTACATATTATTAAACATGTAAAAATAATTAGAAAAAAGTTTCCATCCAAATTGAAAATATTTGTCTTTTAAGGTTTTGTACAGTAGGTTTGAATTGGGCGGAGTTATCTCTGGGATTTATCACGCAATAAATCCTACCCACTCATAAATCGCCACGTCAGTTCTCTCACCCAGCCCCCCAGTGGCGGCGAACAAAACCGTTCTGCTAACGGTCGCTCCTCCACTCCTCTCAAGTCCTCACAACCAGAGCCATGTCAACCCGAGTTGTGTGTGTGTGGCGATTAGCTTTTAGCATTCATTAGCTTTCCAGCGCGACCTGCCCTGTCTGTCTGTCAGTGCCCACAACTCCTCACATCTCCTCTACATGCAGCCGATACAGCCGTTTCTTTTATGTGTGTGTGTGTGTGTGTGTGTGTGGGGGGGGTGTAAATCCGCGATCAGCATTTAGCCTTTATTAGCTTTCCAGCGCGACCTACCTTGTCTGTCTGTCTGTCTGTCTGTCTGTGTGTGTGCCCACAACTCCTCACAACTCCTCTCTACATACAGCCGATACAGCCGTTTTTTTGGGGGGGTGAGGGGAGGGAGGGAGGGAGGGTGTGTGTAAATTGGCGATTAGCTTTTAGCATTTATTAGCTTTCCAGCGCGACCTGCCTTGTCTCTGTGTGTGTGTCTGTCAGCCCCTCCTGGCGCTCACACAGACATGAGTGACGGTTAAAAGCTTCTTTTTTTTCTGTGAGACTACGACCAAAGACGGTTATGATGCTCCAAAACGAAGCTGGTAGTCTAGTTAGCTGCTAAATAGCATCAATCAATCGATGCACGTCCTCCGGTGAGGACTTTTTTTTTTTTTAACGGTCGCCATTGACGTGTTGCTATGACAATGGAGCTGTCAATCATAGCGTTATCTGCCACGCCCACACTGTCCTGACCAGTGGCATCAATAGTGCCTCAATAGCAAAATGAGCTGTTTTTAAACAAGGTTTTCTAATAGTTATGAATAGTTATTGTCACTCAGACTTTTGTGGATGCTTAATGAGGCACTTGACTTTGATATAATATAAGCATTTTTACCATATATAGTCAGGTTTCCAAAGGCTTTAACAAATTAGGCCAAAATGACAGTGGTGTAAATCTATATGAACCATATGCCAGTTTAGTAGATAAGAAATATCTTAGTTGATACTGAGTAGAAGAAGCATATCAAACAACCTAATACTACTGCTATTTTATATACATTATATCTGTAAAGCTGGCAATCCTGATATGTTATATGTTCAGTCCTTCTGACTTAAAACTACAGTTTGTTCATGATAAACCCTAACCTTTTAGATTTTTCTTGCAATACTTGAATTTCACAAAATGATTAATGAATACCACATTACCCACAATCCTAAAAAATATAGATATTGGTTGTTGCTTCAAACCCTACCAAACAGATGTTAACATGATACACAAAGTGGCTTAGATGAAAACAGTTCATCAATCAATCAGTCAGTCAGTCAGTCAGTCAGTCAGTCAGTCAGTCAGTCAGTCAGTCAAGAACTTTATTTGTCCCCGAGGGGCAATTAAAAGCAGCACTACTACTGCTTCTTCTTCTCTGCTTTAGCTTTGAGCGGCAGCAGGCCCTGGTGCAGGAGCAGTTGGCCAGATTAGCCCAGAGGGAGAAAGAGACTGTTGGGACTGCAGGCCTGGAGGAGCTGGCGCCCGCGCTCATCATTGAGAGAGGGAAGGTCCGTGAAGAGCAAGAAAAGGCTAAGTTGCTGGTGAGTGAAAAATTTTGAGCCTTCGATAAGGGTCAAACCTTTGTTTTACACTTGTAGACCTATTGAGCTAGACTTTACTGTGCTCAGTATCTCACAAAACTATTGATTCAATGTTGTGATTTTCACTTTACAACTATACTCTACACTCAATGAATCAGTTGGATAACATACATTACATGTCATGGTGGAGATAAACAGTATGTGTATTTTGTTTTTTGTATATTTATGTGCATTGTATTTGATTGGTAATGCTTATAAACTGGGATGTAAATATGATCATCTGTTTTTATGAATTTTGATTTAAGGGACATGAGCAATACATTTTACACTTATTACAATAAAAGCCACAGGTGTTTCATTTGTTTCTAAAATCTGATGAACTTGTGGCTTGTATGTGAACTGAAGACATTGATTGTTGTCTCCATGTAGAAATGCTGACAGCTCTGCTTTCTCATTTCAAATGTTCTTGCACAATATTGTCAGATCCAGAATTCAAACTGATAACATGTCAGTGTGTGGGAGAGAAAGGAGGTGATAATCAGAGAGTTGTTTTGGACTTTGATGGAAAATGAAGGCATCACTGTTTCACTAAGTTTGACACAAGAGTGGGACACATTCCTGTGTGTGTTTTTGCGTGACATGAAAAGCTAGTGAAGTGTATCGGTGTGTGTGTAGAAGTAGGATGACAAGACAAAGATGACAAAAAAGTATTATATCTGTGGTTGTACAGTGTAGAAAATAATTGTTGACCAGACTCTGTCATTGATGACGGGTAAGTTTGACAGGTTTGAGTTTCTTTTGTCTTTAGATTAAAGGAAGCTTGGTGTAAAGGTGCAAAGCAGAATTTTTATCTGTTCTTTTAAGTGAAGTAAAGGGTGGTGTTTTTGCTGCATTCAGGTGATGATAGATTTGAAGTACATGTATGAGTGTGTGTGTGTGTGAGAGAACTCTAGAGAGCATAACAACTCTAAATCTTACCATCGTCTCTCTCTTCCACATTTTCCTCTTTCTCACCTGTCTGTCTTAACACCTTCATTGTTCCACAGCTTGACTTGACTACTGTCTAAAATGTCACACATGCTTCACAAACCTAACCAAAAGGAAGCTGAAACCTGACAGAATATTCTTCCATGATTAAATGGAAAGATAGGCTTTGTTTCTGTATTATTTGCTTCAACTTTAAAGTAGATTGAAAGGACCAGTGAGTCTGATTCAAGAGTCCCATCAAATCTGTGTGCTTAGCAGGTGGTCTTTCCTCTTTTCCTCGTATTTTCCATCAACCTTGCTTCCACCGGCAACAACACAGCTGGAGACTTCCAAAAAAAAAAAAAAAAAAATCTCACCACCTCCATCTCTTTTCCCATTCCACCGTAAAATGCTCAACTTTGAGTAGTTTGGGAGCTGCCTTATTTCCCAGAGGAGAACACAAATACACACACACAGGTATACATTCACACGTGCACACAAACTGATGTGACACTATCACAATACACAAATATATATAGCTAAGCAAACCCCCAGCCTATTCCCCCACATGCACCCTTGGCTCCTCAGCGTGTGTTAGTGTGAGGTGACGAGGAGTTGAGGGAGTTGGGGAGGCAACACCTGTCAAGAGAGCTGAGCTGCTCCCCGCACTGCCTCAGGCTGCCTGTCACAAACACTCACATTAGCCATTTACTCCTGTCTCTGCTCTTACCTCCACCACCGGGACTACTTGTGTGTATGTATATAACTGTGTCTATATGTATGTGTGCATGTGCATACCTGTCAATTAAACCAACGCTGTGTCCGCTTACATCTTGGCTGAACAATATGAAAAAAAAAAAGTTCAATTTTTATTTTTTGGCAGATATTGCACCTGGATTATGAGTCACAGGTTCCAGTTGAATTTTTTTTTTGCATTTCATTTTCACTTAGAAATGTAATGTTGTTTTGGGCCTTATACCAAAATGGCATGTTCCCTTTTTGTCTGGAGAATATAATTTATATGGCAGGGCGTCTTTAATACTACACTGCCTCATTTATTATCAAAAAACAAACAAAGAACACCCCAAAATATATTGATTAATTGTTGAGTCCAGTTTCCATCAGTCAAGACAATCTTCTCCCAGCATATATTTTATTTTTAATAGCGCTTTAGTGCTAGAGTTGCAGAAATCCGAATCTGGTCATGACAGAGTAGCACTAATAGTTGCCGCACCCATGTCACCTTCAGCCAAATGTCAACTGTTGGACCTGTGTGTGGGAGTTAGTGCCATCTTGTGGTGAAGTTGCAGATTGCAATCAATTGATAATCCCCTAATTTCACCCTTACATTTCCTACTGGTCACCTAAAAACATAAGAGGACCTATCTAAAGCCAGTGTTTGGATGTCCGTTCTTGGCTACTGAAGAAACATGACGGTACCAAAGGGTGGCCGCTCCCTATGTAGATATAAGTGGCTCATTCTAAACTAAGAGAAACACAATGACTCCTAAATTACACACTGGTGAAAATGTAATTATGAATATTATATATAATTTCTGCCAATAATATGCTCTGAATCCTGCACATTAATCCTCTAAAGGTTCCCTCCAGACATCACCAGATATTATTCAAAGTTTAATTGCTGGACTCACTGGAGGTTTCATCTTATCATAACACATCAATGTAAGTTGTTGTAGATTAAGTCTGATATATCTTTAGGTGGGCCCAGAGAAATCCTCCTCCATCAGCAGATGGATGTGAAACAGCTGTCTAGTGTCAAACTTGAGCAGTTAAGGTCAAACATTCAAGTGAAATAACAATAAGCAAAACACTTTTTTTTTTTTAACGGAGGGGGACCTCAAGTTTGTACAGCTGTGTATCTATATTAAACCCAGTCCAGGAAATGTGGCAACCTGTGTACTCTACAATATTGTAGTTTCTGTACCTTGTTTATTCTTTTTTTTTGCTAACTATTGCTTCTGCACTTTAGTTCCTTCCCCCTGTCCTCCTGCCCTGTCAACTTCTCTCCCTCTCTGCCGCAAGGTACGCTTACAATTTAGTTTTTTCCAACCTGTCATCCTACCTTGTTGGGAGACTATATTTAGGTCCTAACAGTTACACATTGAGTGAAGACACGGAGGAGATGACATGTTACATTAACACCTAGTCTCTCCTCCTATCCTTTCTCTCATTAGCACCTCCTGTGTTTGTTTTTCTTCCCCCGACTCATCTCTACCTCAGTGGTGACATTCATGCTGCAAATAAAATGCTATTAGTATGCACAGGCATTCAGTTCTGAGCAACTTTCACACACACACACACACACACACACACACACACACACACACACACACACACACACACACACACACACACACACACACACACACACTCACAGCACAATGAGAGAGACAAAAACAAGCATCTGCTTTAAACTATTCAATTCCAGAAGCTTCCTGGATGGGGGTGAGAAGAGTCGACTTTGCTGCCTGTGTGGAGGTCGTGGGTCATTGTTTGTAACCTGCCAGTTTGTTTACTTGTATAGTTTTGTAGATTAAAAGCTCCCTTTTATCTGCTGACTCCAAAAAAAAAGGTTATCCACAACAGCATGAGAGTGCAGTTTTAATTTTAGATCTGTTTAGCAGAAAGGATAGGTCTGCTGTATGCATTAATGTATATACATTTAAATGACAAAAACAACAGAATCTTTAAATTGAAAACATTAAAAACATGCTTGTGCATATAAACATGTCACAAAGTAAAAACACAAATTGCTTGTTTCTCATTTGCATATTTGCGCTGAGGCAAAGACTCATTAACACAACATTTTAAGCATTGTTACAATCCCAACAATTGCTATTGAGAGTTTGTATTGCATTTTTATGAAATATGCATGTTGTAGTGTTACATGTATATTTGGATACTCCATCCAGAAGTTTATAAACCCTACAGGCAATTTTCACATCAATTTCAGTGCGGAAAATAGGTCACTCTTTATACACCATGCTGCTTTGCTCTTTGACACACAAACTTATCACTAATGTTACAAGCTTTTAACATATTAATCAAGCCGATACTATCCTGCAATCCGTGTTTTCACCTTGATTAAAATATCACAATGCAAATTAAGCCAAAAGATTTTGTTGTAAAGAAAGCAGAGTTTTGTAAAAAGAAATGGACATCTTTAATGAACCAGAAATAATGAAGTCTGGATGTGTTAATCTTATCGGTTACATGAGATTAAATGTGTGAGGAGAGGTGTTGTGCCCATTTGGTCACTCCTGATGTCCCTGATTTCTCACACCCCCTCTTTTCTTTAACACCCCAGCCTGATTGTTGTGTAAGCAGCAAATCAGACAGTCCAGTTATGTTGTGAATCCTGATAAATGACAGTGTCAGGCTGTGCATCTTTTTTAAAAAACAAAGTCACATATCACATAGGTTGGATTATTGGTTGGTATATCTAGTATTTGGCTAAACGGTGTTGGTGAAGCAATGCCATAAATAGCCACTAGATGGCATTGTTGAAGCATGTTTGGTTTACCTGGGAATTAAAAAGCAGGATGGATGTGTGGATCTGCACAGCAACATGTGCTCCTGGGCAACATGTTCTCCCAGCATTTATTCCTTCTCCTCTGTCTCTCATCTTTTTATCTTTCCCTTTTCAACCCTGCAGTCCCTGTCCTTCCTCTGTGTGTGTATGTGTGTGTTTGTGTGTGTGTATGTGTGTGTTTGTGTGTGTGTGCGAGAGTGAGTGATGATTCAGAGCGAAGCATTTGACACTGTCCAAAAGAAAGATGATGAAAACCAGGGTGAAAAGCCCAACATTCATTTAAGTCAGACCTGAAATGACAAACACTCGACCACAGCGGATGTTGCCACACATGTTAACAGTACTGCCCTGACGTTGTGTAGAAACACTAGCACCAAGCACTTGAGGGTAGAGATGTTGTGTTTTGCACTGAATATGCAGCCATTCAGTTGCAAGATGTTCTCACTAACCAGCAGGCCCCCCTGCTGTCTACGTCTGATAGACATTTTGTCAACGATCGCTGAACATTATTCTCTGCTCAGGATTTTTCTACTGTTGTTTTTGCACATTCCCTTACATATATTGATTCCCCCCCCCCCCCCCACTATTATGTTTTTTTAATCGAACATTTCCTTATCTCCTGGTCACACAGTGTTGCGTAGATATTTCATCTGAGGTGTGTTTGAAGACTTCATCACACATCAAATCTGTGATTTGAAAGCAAATATTACCTCAACATCTCGTCCCCCCCACACTCAACTAACCTGTGGTTACAGCACTCTGTCAATTCAGATCACTTCAGCTGCTCTGAGAGTTTGCTTTCCAGCAGCAGATGGGCATGTTGGTTCAGTTCTCCTCAGTCAATCCTGTAATAATCTCTAGGAGGTTTTTTTTTTCACTTGACCCAAGATGACAGTGTTCATCTAAAATAAGAGCCATGGATCTGCTGTTTTGAAGCAGATCATTGCACATAATTGTTGGGATGAATACAAGGAAAGGATCATCCTGTAACATTATGTATTCATTCAGTGTTAATTGGCATAGTTGGCTACAGGTGCACACAAGGATATAGATTGAAAAGAAAACCACAGCAGAAGCACCATATAGTATCAGCCTGGCATTTAAAATGTTCACGTGTACATGAATTTAACACATATTTTTCCTTTGTCTGTCAGTACTCGTATTTTTTTTTCTTCATCCACCTGTTAGGGAGGTCTGAGTCTATGATAGTGGGCAACCAAGCAAATGGAAGCCAGAGAGCTTGGAGAAAGAGAAAGATGGTCAGGGATGGGCTGTGGGAGAGAGGAGACTTGGAGCGTGGTGTGGTGTGGTAATAGATTCAGATGTCTGACTCGGACTGCCAGCGAGCTAGATAGTCAACTCTGCTTGTTAGCCAAAGACAGAGGGTGGGAGAGGAGGACAATGGGTTTTAAAAATCCAGAGGAGAGGAAGAGAGCAGAAAGATGGGGAAGAAAAATGAATTGGTACAGTCGGATGAGTGGGTGAACTGCATGGCCACGGCATTTGAGTCTGCTCGTGTGACATAAGTGTGAAGGTGCACATATGGACGGACACACACAGATGGAAACGCTCACTTTCGCTCTCAAAGACACTGACAATGTTAAAAAAAAAAGAAAAAAGAAAGAAATGGCAGCTCAGACGCACATTCACACACGGCTAAACCACTTGTTATCAGCTGGTGTAATCACAGACTTGACATCTTTTCTGCATGTTAAAGCAGCTTAGCCCTTTGTGCACGCTCGCACTCACTCACACACACACATACACGTACAGTACTCCCCCATCTTCTCAAGCGATGGTAATTGCTGACGAGCAGAGCGTTCACCGGCTGAGGAGATTTTGATCGGTGCAGAGCTGTGTCTGTGTGTGTGTCTGTGTGTGTGTGTGTGAGGGGGGGGCACAAATCCTGTTGGTTCAAAGGACAAGTGTGTAGGAGTGGAATACCTCTCCCATCAGAGAGCAGATGTGATGTAATGAGACAGCTGGACAAGACTTATTATCCAGAGGAAAAGTAATGTTTCCCTGATGCTCATTCTCATAGAGGAGAATAATGATTTATGCCGAGACAATCAAAGTGTGGGGTCAAAGATTTGCGATCTTGCGAGATTTCTCATTTTCGCAGCAAATTGTGAGTCTGTTTAAGTTGCATTCATCGCTGTCAAATACAAGCAGTAGACAAACAGTGGGCGTCGATGTTTCTACTCGCTATGTAATATTGTATCGGTTCATCCGACAGAAACAGTGCATTCACTAATGAGCCCTGGATTCTTCCTGAATATTGTTTTATTGGAAAGTCGATGGTGAGATTTTGAGCAAAAACCAAACTGTGCGTTCAGTTCGGACCAGTTGATTGAAGACAAACCAGGTGGAACTGCACAGGTGGACAAAGTGAGACGGCTTTTCTTGACATGCTCCTTCCTGTTGGTGGGTTTAAATAGCTAGATATATATTCAGAAGAATCCACTGTGACCAAACTGTTCCTGTCTGTAGTTGATAAGATTTCTCCAGGGCACTGAGAGCGTTTTGAAACTGATGAGTGGAGAAGTTTGGTCCCTGGACTTAAAAAGTAAAAACTTTGCAGAACGTCACTATTTTCGGCTTAATTGGAAGAAATTGGAGCAAATGAGTGGAAAAGGCAGAAAATGCCTGTGGTTATTGTTGCTCCCCTCTCCCTCCCTCTCTCTCTCTAGCTACTACCTTTTTATTCATTCATCTCACCCTTTATTCTCTTCTCAACAAAACCTGTTCCTCCCGTTCAAATGACATGACACCTCTCTTTCTCCATCCTTCTCCAACCTCTTCTCTCCATCCTCCCCTTAGTGTCTGTCTTCTTCTCTGTCTGTGGTGGGAACAGCCTGATGATGAAGTGTTAATTCATTTAACCTCCCCCAGCTATGTGAGGAGAACACACATTTAATGAGCAAACAGCTAGACTAACCAATTCATGCCTCTGGTGTTTTTACTGTACTGTGTGCGAATACTTAAGTGTGTGTGCAATGTGTGCTTTAGTAGGTGCATGCAGGTGTGTGTGCATTACCCACAGGTGTTAGTGTGATGATTCATGCATATGGATTTGAGGTGTTTTCTTGATTGAAGCTGTGACTTCGGAGGCTATGTGTTAATACACCTGTAACATTAGATTTAACCCACATTCGATTTCTACTTCGATTTTTTTTTTTAATTAAAAAGATGACAGTCACATGTCATTCAAGGGGATGCGCACTTTATTTGACACCTGTCATCTGACAGCTACACTGCCATATGCCTGAACACATAGTAAAGGTGTAGTATAGTCGCCTGGATGCTCTGCAAGCAAAAATGTAATAAATAACTGCCTCCCTAGGGAGTTGATGTGAGCCTATGCTGGGAAATGGGACTGTGGCATATGACACATGGATGCACACCCACCTGTGATGATGTGCACTGGCAGTGCCAGTGCGTGGGCTTATGTAGAAAGCAGTGGGTGCAAATGTTGCGTCATGCACCTCCAGTATGTGTTGCCCTTTACTTGGTGTTTGTTCTTTTGTCTGTATGTGTGTGTATGAAAGAGCAGGCAGTGCTGCATGTTGAGATGAGACAATTAACACAAAATGTTAGGTGATATAAATGTGAACACAGATTTGCCACTGAGATATAAACAACGTGCAAGTTATATTGGGAAACAACTCTGTGATTTTAGTGTCTCAGTAAGACTTTCTTATACATGATCAAAGTTTTTCAGTTTTTAACAGTAATAGTTACCTGCAAGAGATGACTGAATGCCATTGCAGGTGTGTACATACGTGTGTGTGTGTGTGTGTGTTTGTGTCTGTTTGTATATACCTTGCTGTGGATCGTTCAGTTTGCCTTTGAGGGCAAATCCACACAAACACTCTGGAGTCTCAGCCAAGCATCAGCATCGACCAAACAAGAGCTGGGGTGAAAGCACTCAGCTGTACCCGTGGCATTTATTACTGGCACACATGATGAATGTGCTTACCGTACTTATTCCCACAGAGATATGGAGGACAGGAAGAAAGCTGTCACTGAATTAGCTCCGATTTTCTCCCCTCTGTCTGTCTTTCTGTCTTCCTCTCTTTCTCTCCATCTCTTCCTCCCTAATTAAAAAGCCAAATCAGGAGTTTGACTGCACAAACTGTGTCTGCCAGTGACATTCTCCAGCCTAATCCTCATTTTAGCCCTCTTTCCTCATCTCCGTCTTTCTCCCTCCTCTCCTGACTCCAAGTGGAAAGCCACACCAAAATCTTTTCTCCCCAAACACATAGATTTATTCAAATTTACCATTTGCATAACTCAGTATTTACATAATTGATTTCCAAGGAAGCGTTTCTCACCATGTGAGGTGGTGTTGTAGACCAAAAGGTCTCATCCTGTCACATAAACACACACGTGCATGTGCACATGGATGCGTGTGCCATGCACAAACACACACACACACACACACACACACACACACACACACACACACACACACACACACACACACACACACACACACACACACACACACACATTCTTAATGGCACATTTTTCTGCCTCTGTTTTTCTGCTTCACTCCCACAGAGAAACACTCACACACACACAGACACACACACACAGTCTTACCAGACCATTGAGGTTTCAAGTTTAAATCAAGCATGAAGCGTTGCCGAGCTGGTGCATCTGGTGACCCTCATGGTACGACCACAGCAAACATAATTCAGCAAAGCATAGCTAATCATATTCATCATTGCAATCCATAAAATCTGTGTATTTATCTCGAAGTGACATCATTAATTTCACCATGTTAGTAAAATATTTTCCCCTTTTCACCTGTGCAGATTTGCAGATGTTCTGGTTCTGGCAGCGTGCACTGATCACAAACCTTAGCTCCCATTTGTCATCCTGACATCATGTGACTTGCTCTTTATTATTGTGCCCCTAAATAGATTTTTAGACCAGGATGAAGCTGATTATGGTTTATGTTTGACAGAAGTTGTTGGTTTGACCATTTTGGAAATCAGAAGTGTTTGTACTTGTTCTGAACAGCTGCACTCAGAGGTCACAGAGCGGGGGCGGAGATGTAATACTGTTTGAATACGGGGATAACTGCACAAGATTTTAGACTTGACTGATTTGTCAAGAATGTACAAAAGACAAGACGCATGGGTGTGAATGTCGGATCGTTTGTTATTGAACGCTACAGAAACTGTTGGACTATGTCAGAAAAAGGCTTTAGGGGGGTGAGTGGGTGAGTGGGTGGGTGGGGGTTTAGAGGGAGGGAAGTACATCTTGTTGTACATCTTTAGACAATGAAGTGAGAAAAATGAAGGGTCATTTTTTTTGGATGGGTAGGTGGTAATTATTGTTAGCATAATTTGTCGATAATACTCTGCTGGGTCCACTGTGCATGATTTGATAAATTTCACTCATAATTTTACCGGCAGCGGCAACGAGTGAGAGATGGGTGTTGTTGCTATGGTTACCTACAGTTTGACATATTATCCACACGCACCGTTTTTAGAGATGTGCTTAAACCTGAATTACTTTGAAGGGATTTTGTTATGTGATTTTTATTTTCACTTGCCTGTGATTCACTGATGTTAATTATGTTTACCCAAGTATAGTTAACTTGATTAATAACACATTAAGGTTATGGTCATAATATAATCTTGGTGAATATTTCAGCCTTTAGTCTGTTTGGAATATTTCACCGGCTGTGTTTTTGCTAGCTCAGTTGATTCAGACTCGTAATGTTCTGCGGTTGCTGACTGCCGGTCTCCGGAGAGCACCAAAACAATGACTGGATGTACCTGGAAGGCCATTGTCCGCTACGGCCCATGGACTGCACCGAAACTACTTGGGTGTGTGTGTTTGTCTGTATCTGTATCACAACAAGCCCCCACACCTCTCCTCTAAAGTCTATCGTCTATGGAAATGGGACCTCCACACTCCTGTGAACACGCTGTGGGAGGCCATAGACACACACACACACACACAGAGGCAGACTCAGCCACAGACTCAGTATAGGGCCAGCCACTGAAGAGCGGGAAGGTTAAACAGATGGCATCGGCTGTATCCGTTACACAGATTACTCAACACACAGACACTCTGGAGCAACTGGCTTTGTGAGCTCACCTCATTTAACTGAATGGTGTCTTTATGAGGCATGGCAACATTAGAGCCACCCACTGCTCTAATCTATCCCTTTCTGTTTTGTGTCTAAAGCCGGACTGGGAGCACTTGGTTTGAGTGGGCAAAGCTAGACACACCCAAATACGCTGCCCCTGTTTTTGTCTCTGTGTTGTAATACTTCATCTCAATGATATTTGATATGGTGGTGAGAGATGCATTGTTACATATTGTACTTTCAACTTTTCAGTCGTATAACGTTTTATGTCTGCGTTCAAGACTCACACATTTACAAGTCTGTAAATTATTATGTGAAGAACACATAGTAAGCTGTAGTCTTCCAAGTCCTGCTAAGAGCTGCTGTAAAACAGGCAATAAACACACACCCGCATAACTGCCTTTTAAATATTAATGTGCAAGGCTAAAAATGAACGCTTATACCAGTAGTAAAACTGAACTTTGAAATGAAAATACATAGTTTGTATTTAAAACGTTTGTGTTTGTTTTTTTAATGTGTACTTAAGATATACTTAACAAAGCAAAATTCATTTGTTATTAGGCTTTGTGCAAAGACGCACCATGTGGCATACAAGCACAAAGATGTTTTTACAAGTAGCGTTTTCTGACCAAGACAGTTGTATGGGTGTGGATATAAGGCTATATGGAAAACAGTTGCCTGTGCCACCAGTTTGACCCAATGTAGAGAGATTACTGAGAAGAATAGCACGTCGTGTTGTTTCATCCTCTTTGCAAACTAGTAAGTTATCTGGTCTCAGACTGCATGTCCTGACACGCTCAATTCATTATGTGACTGATGATGGAGATTACAAATGTATTCCATGCAACATTTGCAACTCAACATTTGGCAAATTAGTTTTTTTTGTAACTAACAATTAGTCCTCAGCCTAACATTCAACTTGTATGTGATGGTTTTGATTACAGCTGTACTAACCTTGTGCCCTCTTTGTTCCCCCCTTTTTGCAATTATTTCTTTTATTGTTATCTCTGCTTGCACTCTCGCCCCCCCCTCTATATCAGCTGTTTCTTTATTCATCTTTACTTCATCTCCCCTTTTCTTTCCCTCATTATGCTCATCTTTTATCCTCCTCCTCTCCCTCCTCTCTGACTCCATCATCATCCCTTCTTGTGCCTTCCTTGTGCCTTCTGCTGCCTTGCTAACCACTGTCCCCTTGCTCTCTCCTAGCCAGCAGATTTGGATGTCTGGGTAAGCAACACTGCCATTGCTGCTTTCTCCTATTTTTTTAAGCTTTTTGTTGTTGCTCTTTCCCTCTCTCTCTCCCTCTCTGTCTACCTCTCTACCTCTTCCTTTCCCTCTCTCACTCTCTCACTTCTCTATTCAAATGTCATGTTTTCATTGTGCATTAAAGCGAGGCCGTGAGTGTGCTGCCGCCACCATTCCACACAACAACACTTTGGGAGGTATTCAGCTAGAAAATTACACATCATCTGTGCTGCTGGCAGAGGTGATTTTACACACACACAAACAGTGCATTCGCAAAGTATTCAGACCCCTTCACTTTTTTTCACGTTTTGTTATGTCGCAGCCTTATGCTGAAGTCATTTTAATTCATTTTTTCCCTCATCAATCTCCACTCAATACCCTATAATTACAAAGCAAAAACATCATTTTAGACATACTTGCAACTTTATTAAAAAGGAGAAATTGAAAGATCACTTTTCAGACCCTCTCCTCAGTACTTAACTGAAGCACCTTTGGCAGTGATTACAGCCGTCATCATGAGTATGACACGACAAGCTGTGCACACCTGGGTTTGGAGATTTTCTGCCATTCTTTTCTGCAGTTCCTCTCAGGATCTGTCAGGTTGGGTACTGTCAGCTGACAGCCACTTCCAGGTTTCTCCAGGGATGTTGGTTCGGGTTCAAGTCAGGATAGTGTGGCTGGACGACTCAACGACGTTCACAGAGTTGTCCTTCATCCGCTCTTTGGTGTGATCTTAGTGTCATTATCCTGATGGACAGGTAACCTCCAGCCCAGTCTGAGGTCCTGAGTGCACTGAACCAGCTTTTCATAGAGGATATTTCTGTGCGTTCCTCTGTTCAGCTTTCTGTCAAATCTTAACCTTTTTAATTGTCCCTACAACTCAAGAACATCACCACAGCATGACACTGCCACCACCATGCTCCGTCTGACTACCAAGCTCAGGCTGGTGGAGTGCTGCAGTGAAAGTCATCCCCCTGGAAGTTTCTCTAGTCACTGGATCTCTGGATGGTCACCGTCGTTCCATACTCCTTCCCAGGATCTGTTTCTTGTCACAATCTTGTCCCTGTCCTGTGCTGGTAGTTCCCCTTCACTTTGCCGCTTGGCCTTTGGTCTGATATTGACATTATAGCAGCATCTCAAAGATGCTCAAGAAAAATGGGATTATGGGTTAGATTAATTCCACAAATCACAGCAAAGGGTATGAATACTTTTTTAAAATTAAAATTGTATTGTAGTTTTTCTTTTTCTAAATTACTTTTTTTCTTTTTACATATTCACAGAGTATCGTATGTAGATTGATGAGCATAAAATGAATTGAATTTAAATAATTTCGGGCTACAAGATGACAAAAAGTGAGAATACTTTCTGGATTCACCATACTTACACAGCTCTTAAACATCAAACATCTGCTGTAGAGAGGAAAAAGTGCAGTAAGCGCAGTATAGGGATTTGCCGATGTGCTCTTTGGGGATGCATGGGCCTTTTAAGTGAGGATAAGATTAGATTGGATTTAATACATGTAATGTCGATGTGTGTGTGTGCCAGCATGTGTATGTACACCTGTATTAAGAATATCAGTTGAGAGCAGAGAGGATCAGTAGATCAGCCTGAGAAGATGCCGTTGCTCCATCAGATCTCTATCACACAAAATGTGTGTCTGTGTGTGCCTGGTTGTATGTTGTAATACAAAATAATTACATTTTTAAATGCTACATAAATCCACACCCCATTGCTGCCTTTTGCTGCTTTACCCCGTTCAGCTTCAGTGTGTTCATACACCATATTATGTTCACAGTGCTGTTGTACAACCTCCCTCATTATCCTTATGGGTTAGAAACAGTGTGTGCTCATAAGCCCTAGTACTGATTGATTTGTGTATTTTAATTCTTGTACTTTGGATCTAATTTAAACTTCTAAGGGAATGTGTTGATTCCAAAGAGACATCCACCAGTCTGTGTTCACCATGTGCACGTTATCTTTCCTTTTATGCATTTCAGCCATTATGTGTGATTCAGATTGTGCAGCTGTTTAATGTTCAGGTCCTTCTTTATCTATTGCACACTCTCCACAGCATGACCAAACTTCTGACAGATGCGTTCAGGCACTAAGATCCTACACCAAGCTGCAAGTTTTTTATCCAGCTCACTGCCCTTCATATGGGGTTTAGTGGGTTCAAATCTGCCAATTTTCTGTTATATAAATCATAAAAACAGATTTGATATTCTGTTTCATATCAAGTAACTCCATGTGATCTATATAGGTAAACAAATCACTGTCAGTGTCTATGCAAAAAAGTTAAAAAATGTAAATCTTCACTGTAATATTATGATTGGATTAACTCAAATGACATTGGTCAGTGATGCTGGTGGCATGGTGAAGGGTCAAGGTACTGTTAGTGTGCTTGCTGTGCAGCTAAACTGCTATTATCTTAAATTTTAAATGTTCACAATCATATCTATTGACTATCCCTCTCTCTAATTTCCTTTTTTTCCATAGGTCCTCATTATTCTTTATTATCATATTACAGTTAATATTTATCATAAACAAATCATAAATGTAATCTTCTCATTCCATTCTATGGTACTGTGTTATAATTCTGCCACACTGTGAAGCCATATCCTGCTAAAACAAAGTGGCTCCATCGTGAAAGTCATACTGCATCTTCTGGTGAATCTTTCCTCAAAGTGAATGTTTTATTTAAAATCCCTAGTGCATGTGCAGTTACAACCTCAAGCTCCACTGGCAACTTGTTTTCACAGCGTTTCTTTCTGACGTCTGCCTCCTATCTTCTTCTGCTTGCATGATGCTCCGCCATTGGCCCAAACTATGGGTCTTCAGCCTTCAGCCAATCTGCTGCCTGTCAAAGCTTGGCTCAGCGGGCTTATTAAAGTGTTTCACCTCATCATAATGCCAGCAACGCCATGTCCACCCTTGCTGCCACTGTGCCAGCTACATGCCACCACAGTAGTTTTGTAAGTTCTGTTAGATACTGTAGACTCCCTATTTAAAAAGCCATTTTGTTGTGTTTTCCATGAAGTTTAGATGTGATGTCCTTTCCTTTCCATGAATGGTATCTTTGATTTCCATCAAGCATCATATATTCATAATGATATCATAATGTACCCATAAAGAAGTGCATGGATGAAGAAACACATCTTAAGTTATTGCAATAATAATATACATCAAAAACAAAAACTTGCCATTTGTCGCTATAGCCGCACACTTCAGGAGGGTATAGATAACTTCTACATTGGTTTCCCAAATTGTTTTGGACATAAGTTTGTTGTTAGATGAAAACTTTTCAATGTTTTGCAGAAAAGAATGTATCCCTTTTGTAATTTCCATAAGTTAGCAATGCTTTAGCTGATACTGTAGGTCAGTTACATCATGTTCACACAGAACTGAAAACTGTTCCAGTAAACACTATGAAGCTGTGATTTGTAGGTTGTCAAACATAATAATATGATATGACATGACTTTTATCTGTTTTGTTACTGGAATATGAAATAGAGTTGACTGATGATGCCATAGTTGTTTTTTCCTTTAGTTTTGTCTTCCCACTGTAATTGTTGTGTGTTGTGTATCTGTTGATACTCTTCTCTCCCCAACATTTACCTGTCACTGGTGTCCACTGTGTGAAATTGAATGTGCTGCTTTATCCCATTACCCTTAGCATTATTTTACTCACTTAGTGACTATGTCAACTTAAACATGGTAAAATGAAAATTGGTAATTATTAAATGGACCACAAAATGATTTCCTTCTCCCAATTTCCCAGCCAGTCAAAATTAAGTATTTATACAGACCTAACCAGTTTATATTAGTTTAGTAAGTTGTCAGGTGTAAATAATGAAATTACTTCTTTATATTCTTTTTTTTTTTAACTCTTATGTTTCTTCTTCCTCTCCTTCTTCAGGCCAAACAACTGGATAACAAAGAGAAAGAACTGGCCAGCATCTCCAGCTTCTATAAAGAGCAACTAGAAATACTAGAGAAAAAGGTAAGGAGTGGTTTTCCATCATATAAACAGGCATATCATGAAAAGGAATGGCGCTCATATATAAACATGTGTCCTTCAATGTGTACATTAATTGCATCCCAGGATGTTCAATTAAAAAGAAAGTAGTTTTGAAAAGCGAGACCTGCTCTATGAAATCATAGAGGAGCTGACATTAGTTTATGTAAATCAGTGAGTCTGGCCATCTTCCTTTTCATCATTTTCTTTGAGATTTTTTGTGGCGGTTTAGAAAGCAAGATACTAGCACTTAAAATTTTTGACATGTATAACTGGAGACCTCACTAATGAGATAAAAACATCTTGTAGGCTTTCACTAAAAAGAAGTCTTAACACATCAGGAATAGCAAAACAAGTCTTAAGGTGACATATTACTCAGGCTCCTTGGAGAGTAAAATCTTGTTGAGACAGAAGACACTCTTTCCTATCTTGGAAATGTCAAGCCCACATACTGGTGTCTAAATGTAAATGTAAATGAATTGAAAGTTTCAGCAGACGGATGAGAGTCACGACTCTGTTGATGGACCAGCACTCAAGAGAGTTTTCACAGCGCGGCCTCTCAGAGAGCTTCACTTGCCTAATCAAATGTACTGTGCTTTTCTCATCACTATGTCCTTTTGCTTTTGCAACTCAGTCTTTTTCACAAAATATATATATAAAAAAAGAAAGAATAAGAGCAGTTTGTTGGGTGCTTTTAAGAAATTATGACCTGTATTCCCTCCACCTGAACACTAATGCACAGTTGATATTTTGCACCCTTTAAAAGCCACTAGCACTGTTGTTTGCTTGCTTTATAATAAGTAAACTTGTGTTTGTGCAAAGATTTGTGAGAAGCAAGGTTGGCGCTGGTGTGTAATTGTAGGGGAGGGAAAAAACACTACATTAAGCTCTTAATTATAAGCAAAATTAAAGGACAAACCAGACATGAAAGTAAAAATGCAGGTTGCAAGTTAAGGAAATAAAGGAATGAAACTGAGGAAAATGTAGATGACAAGCACGCTGAAGCTAGAATCTGCTGGATGGACAAAGAATATAAAACGTGAAGGGAAAATGAAAAATATTGTTGAAAACAATATCATTATAAAATGGTGAAAAGGCACACACATATGCACTCCAGACACTCTCCCCACCTCACCCCCTTTTCCTCACACCCTCAATTCTCCCTACAGTATTCAGGAGACACTCCTTGGGACTTGACTCCCCCACCTCCCCTTTCCCCGTCTCTCTCCTTCCCTCCGGCGGGGCCCATCAGGCAGACTGAGGACCTTATCTAGTCCCTGGCACTCGCCTCCTTTAGGCCTCTGAGAAAACCTTTTACATAGCCAAGTTAAATGGAGGAGCCCCTTGCACACCATACAGCAAGCAGCACACACTGCAATGCTTGACGGAAGAGACTGATTGGCAGAAGAGCGGAGGATGCTCTATCTTCCTCCGTTCGCCGCCGCAGTCCCTTTTTCTATCACTTTTTTCACCCCTCACTTGCTTGCAGCTGACCTGCATTTGGATGAGGGAGTGAGAAAGAGGAGGACTGAGAGCAAGAGATAAAGAGGCTATATGGACTGAGCATTAAACAGACGGTCTATCCTGAGCCGGCGTCCATCTCCCTTCTTCTCTTCCCTCATTTCCCCCATCTAGCCCTCCATTCATCCAGGCCTCCTTTCATGCATCTCTCCTTTCCCCTGCTTATCTTTCCTTCTTTCACTCTCTCATACCTGTGGCAAATTCCAGTTGGGTCAAAATAAATGGCCACTTAAAAGTTGAATTGTGGCTGACACATAACATAAACATAAGTGCAAAACACAAATTCACACAGTAATATGTCTCACTTTTCACATAAATAATGAAAGCTTTACATTGCTCCATCTGTGCTTCCCTCGCTGTTTATCCCATATGGTGTTAGATCCTGCTGTATTAGTGCATTACAGCAGAGATTTCAAGGTGATGAATGAAATTGTCTAAATATATATTAAATATAAACAGGCCAGAATTTCTGCCATACCATTTTGTGCAGTAAAGAAATAGACTCACAGGCGCTCGTGTTCATGCAGTTTAGTTTTGGTGTCTTGATGATCACAAGCAGAGATTTAAATCAAATGTAAGAGCAGCCAGATTAGAGGGAGAATCCACTGGTAATTGGTGTGTGATCTTCCTCTGAATCAACAATTTACTCTGGCTTAGCAGCAGCCCTTTCTAATAGGCTAATAATTGTGTGTGTGTAACCATGTGCGCGTTTGTGTATGTGACTGATTACCTGTATGAAAACACACACAAACACTCTCTGTGGTGGCCAGTTTGCCGAAGGGATGAATTATGATAACAGACTGGTAGTGTGTTTGTGTACAGGCTGCGGATGCTGTCCGAGTCCCACAACTGGCACAAATCAGAAAGCAGCCTGCAGTGTGTGTGTGTGTGTGTGTGTGTGTGTGTGTGTGGGTGGTCATTGAGACAGGTTTGTGCACTTCCTGTCACTTCAAAAGTAATTGTGATGGACTGACCAGGCGCTGCACAAGTTAGCATTTCCCCTCTTCCTCACAACAGAAGACATCCCAAGTGAAACAAGCCCAAACATCCCACTACATCTTCCATGTCTCCTCTCCTCCTCTCCCTCCCCCTCCTCTCTCTCCCTCCCTCTCCCTGCCTCTCTCTCTCTGGTTTATTTGTGGAAGCCCCTCTAATCTCTGCGCAGTGTACAGGTGGAGTATATCTGTCTTCATGTGGCAACATACCCTGTGACTCTGTAAACAAGTCTCAGTTTAAAATTCACCTCTTTTAATCCCCTCTTCTCCCCTTTGTTGACTGCTGCCTCTGAAAAAAAAAAAAATTAATCCGCCTTCGTCCAAGTGTAGAGCGTGAAGCAACCCCTCCCTCAAAATCCTGACATCAGCCCATCTCAATCCACGGCTCCTGGAGGGTGTTCAGACGAGTGTGCGTGCAAGGATCATTTGAGCACAAGCATTCAAATACAAACACAGATTTAGTCACACACCTGCACGTATGCAAGCTTACACACACGCACACACATGCAGCACACGTGCAAACCACACTAATCCCCTCCATGAGCCTTTCCAGCACCCCCAAAACCTTGCTTTCCCCCACTGAGAGTTATCATCCTCCCCCTCTCTGTCTCTCCACATTGGGCTTTTGTCCCCATGGGTGCAAATGGCTGGGAAGAGCTCAGAGTATGTGTGCCAGTGATAGTGCTGCCACTTCTCTGGTGTCATGAGAACTGAGCTGGGGCTGTTGCTCAGGGTCTGGTCTGTCAATAGACACAAAAACATGTTGATACACACAAAAACAACACACAAGCTTGCAGTCCCCCACCCCTCCAAAAAAATTAACAGGATAAGCTGAACCTGCCAGTCCAAACACTACTTTCACACCTCCATTATCCTCATTGTCCCCGTATTCCCCAGTTTTATTTGCAAGAGCAGAGTCGTGATAGTAGTACTTGTACAAGGTCCCTCCCATAACCATCAAATTACCCATGTTTTTCTCTCTCCATGCATGAAATACACAGAGTGTTGTTACTGCTAGTTTGCATTTCTGTGTTTTCTCTGAGACAGAAGAGATGCTTTGGCCAGAACGGGAAAATGCGAATTGGTTCCCGTTTAGAAGAAGCTCCAAAAAGTGAGATTCACAGTAATCTCTCCAAAGCACATTATTTACAAGTTTCTGATTTATGTTGGACTCATGGAAGAGGGAATGTGTGTGACTTGGCAACACTGGCAAAAATGTGTATTCACAAAGCAATATTTTAAAGCAATAGTGCCAATTTAACAGATTTGGTATTTGTTGTCGATTCATACTGTCAAATTACATGAAACTCAAGTTGTTGTTTTTGTTTTTTTATGAATGTTGCAGCCCTTCAGTATGTAGTAGAGCATCAGTTGCCCAGGTTACTATCTAATATTAAAATCTCTTGTTAGCTTTAAAGCCAGACAGGTAGCTTAAACAGTTAGTTTTTTCCTTAGATGGGAGATTGGAATTGGAAATGGAGGTTTTGCTGATGGATGTGTTTTCACATGTCCCATTTTTCAATCATCCAGTTTCTTATTTACTACATTCCCCGCTCTTGCTAACTCTCTTGGTCTTGGTAGAGTGCAAACAGGGAAAAGGGGAAGAGAAGGCATTTGTTAATCCTTTTCTAAGTGGAAGTGGATCTGGACCATTCCAAACCTTCAAGCTAGAGTCTGAAATAAACCAATTGAGAAAAGTTCACTTTACCTTGCTGATGCCATACTCTCGCTGTCCTGCATAATCAGAGGAACCGTTGGGTTTATACCCCTATGGAGTCCGTATTTAAAAAAAAAAAAAATCTTGGCTCAAACACTGGATGTCCCACAAGGCAACCACCACAGACTTTCAAGTTTCAGCTCAGCTATCCTCTGAGTGTTCCCACTGAGCCCTTGACCTGAGGCTGAAGGCTAAGTTGCTAACATGTGGCTAACTTCCTGCCACATATTCCCCTAGAGCTAGGCTAAGTGTTAGCTTACTCTTCTCCAACAAGAAGTGTCTGTCTCTTTAATGTCCAAAAATCCAGGATTTGATTTCTTACACTTTCCAATTGAAGCATTAAATGGTAATGTTTAGTTCTCAGAACATTAATGAAACATCTGAGCAAACGCCCTGAGCTCCTGAACTGTCTTTTACTCTCAAGGTTCATGATACTGGGATGAAGCATACTTGACCTCCAGTCTTTGGCGCTGCATACGTTACCCCCTTGTCGAGGTGTGGTATTTAAGCCTAGTCCACACA
This sequence comes from Trachurus japonicus, assembly GCF_045865225.1. Classification (NCBI taxonomy): domain Eukaryota; kingdom Metazoa; phylum Chordata; class Actinopteri; order Carangiformes; family Carangidae; genus Trachurus; species Trachurus japonicus. The sequence continues at coordinate 8,536,493 of NC_140911.1, forward strand.
TTGGCATTGGGGAGATTTAGTGGCAACAGGAGTCTAATCCTGACTCCTTTCCCTAGATAATCCAATGTAACACAGCCAGAAGACATAACTGGCAGGGATAAAGCCTTACACCTAGGGATGTTTGGCATTTCCACATTCTGAATTACCGTGACAGTCAAAAGGAACACAAACTCAGATAACGAAAGGTAAACAGGAGATGGTTGCGCTATTAATTTCTCCTCTGATGTACATTGTCTTTAGCTTGTTTCCAGACATTTTCCAGTTTCTCTTTCAGCTGTGTGCCAGTCAGAGCTTTGTTGGCAGATTTAGGAACGAGGATGGTCATCCTGTGTGCCAAAGCCTGAAAAATCTTTACCAGGGATGGCAATAAGTGGATGAGGTAGACAATGTTATGAACAGAAATAATAACAGACAATTAACTGCAGCAGTTTTTTATCATATTGATAAGAAACTGGCATTGAAGGAGCAGATAATATACTTTCTATTTTACAATTCTTTCTTTAAAGAACAGCAGAGGAAACGATGAAGGGGCAGATTATTACATTGTAGGGGACACCGGCAGAAAGGATTAGGGAAAAAACAAGCCTATGACATTGCTTGAGTTTTACCAGACACCAGACATCCAGATCAGGAAAAGCATGTCTGTGGATCAACGTGAAATAATAAGATATGAAATGACTAGGGGGCACTGGGGGAGTAGAGAGCTAGGGATTGTGGAGGAGGTTTGTGTTTGATCCCATCTCTTTCCCTACTCAGTCACTTCACTTTATCTTTCTCTCCTATCACCCCATCTATTGGGAATATGAGGAATAATTAAGTAAAAGCATGTGCGCCGCCATTATTGGTTTAAAATGGTGATTTACTGTGAAGAGAATGTGTGTGTGTATGAGAGAGTGGTGATGGAGATTTTGCCTGTGTTTGGGGCACTCAAGACAAACTGCATTTCCTTTGTTTTGACACCAAGCCTGTAAGCTGATCATTCATCTCACTGAGCTGATGGTTTAACACATTCTTGGTGCTATGGTTTCCTTCAAAATGCTGCACAACTTATACATTTTCCAAAACTACTTATACCGTTGACTTTCTCCTTGCCTGTACATCACCTTGTAAGCAGCTCAGATCATGACACAGTGTGACCATTTATTGCTCAAGTTAAGGTTTATATACGTATGTGTGTAGCCTATATGACCTTGCCTGCTAGGAATGAATGAACACCACTTATGTAGTACTTGCTGTTTAAATGCTGCTGCGTATTAACAACAGTCCATTAGGTTGCCAATATAACAATTGTGACATTTCAGGTGCTTGTATTTACATTTTAGTTATCATTGCTGGTTTATTAGAGCTCAAACTGACGCTAAAAATGTTGTAATTCTGGTAACATTATGTAGATATTATGCATGTTGTCAGGCCCTTATTCGTGGAACTTCATTTGACTACTACTCTGACAATGATGTGAGCTGAAAATTGAATAGTGCTCAAGTCTGGAAACAAGTTCACATATCATTACAAGCTGCATACATCTCAGCAGCCTACTTTATATTCAAAGTATAAAGTGAAGAGGAACTTTTGCAGAGCTGAAAAATATCCCTGAATTGATTTACACCTTTCTGTGTCTCTTTGCCTGCAGAACTTTGACAACTACAAGGAGACGGCTGAACAGTACAACCAGGCAGTTACCAAAGCTGAGACGCACATCCGGTAAATACTTTGAATGAGTTTTGCACCACTATTTTCTGTGGAAAGAACCATTGAATACAGTCATTACGTTGTTGTTCCCGCACTGCCTCAATACTGTTATGTTTAACAGTCAAAAAAAAAAGTTTTATGAATACTCCCGGAAATTATCTGGTAGTTCGGGGAAAGTCTCACCACTTTGGGAAACAGAGAGCAACCAGCTTTGACAAGCAGGAAGTCCAGACAACAGTTGTTAGAATACAGATGTGAGCAGAGACCAGATTGTGATGTTTGCATGCTGTTAATGTGCATGCCACACCTCCTACATCTGCCGGTAAAAACATTGTTTTTCACACGTAGTGGTTAGGCTAGGCGATAATTTACTGTTATCACCTCATATCCCATAATAATAGTATTGTGACAAAATTATCAAATTAACTTGTCAGAGTTTATCGTTTTCCTCTCCAGATGAATGATCAGTATGAGAGAATAAACCTTTATTCTCACAGCAATTATGACAAACAAATGGATAGTATTGTATATGATTTATGATAAACCGAGATGTAACATGAAACCAGTCTGAGTCCATTTTAAGATGTGATGTGTAGAAATTGAAGAATATACTGTAGTTTGAGCTTTTATCAAGCAATTTTTTGTAATAACAGGCAAATTGTAAGAAAACAAGAGATATTGATACAATAATGATTCACATACTAGTTCTTCTTTCATCTACAGTATATTGCTACTCTTAGAGGGGCTGTCAAATTGTCTACTAAGTGTAGTCTATTTTGGCCCAATTCATTTCATTAATTCTGGGAGCATTTCACTAAAATAGCCCAATAGATCTCACTCAATGCTTATTTTGTCTCTATTTACCTCTAGTTTCTGTTCAAGTTCACTGCCTTTCTTCCTCCTTTTATCTAAAAATTAGATATGGCAAAGAGAAAATGAAAATTGCAAAATACACCAGTGTTATTGTCTCTGTGTTTACCCCTCTTTGTTCTTTCCAGTGCTTAGAGAGACAACTTGAATTGTCTAAAGCCGATTAACATTCTCTGCTGTGAATGGGTGCTAGATTTCATGTATGAATTTGTAGAAAAATGGATGTATTCACGTGGCATATTGGGACTCATCATTCTGGCCAGGGTGGATTATGATTTTGACATCAACATCCCCTCTTTTCTTTTTTCAAAATAAGGATACACCTCTATATTATCATTTGTCTTGTAGCCTCTACCGACTTGGCCTTTTAACTTGGCCCCATTCTGCTGTTAGATAAACAGAAACAGCAGGATTTTGCCAGAAGCAGAGGTGCTCCTGTGGGATTACAGAGTTCAGACCTCACCTGCTGTCAAAAAGCATGTCAGTTTGATTCAACACTGAATCACCTCCACACTGGCAGTGTGTGGGCCCTGCCAATTTACGCCCCTTTATAACACCTATTCTCACCCCTTTTTGGAAGGAGACAAAGCCAAAGAGCTCAGTAAATCCAATTTAGTCAGGAAGCCATTCATTTTCCCTTTTCCCATGTGCATGGCAATGATTATTGCAAAACTGATGAAAGATGGCTAATTAATCCAGATCCCTTTTTTATTTTTTTCCCTCATATGCTCATGCGTCACCTTTTGATTTTCATTAACATATAAATCCTTTGCTTTTCTATCCTCTCTCACGTGTCCTACTTTACACCACTTCAACCAGGACTCAAGTTTGATTTAAATACCTCCAACACAAAACCTGTAAATAGCACAATATAGGCACCTTTGTCCCTGCACTGCCATCATCATCATTAAATTAACATTTCAGTTACAGCCCCATTTGAGCCACCTGAAAAACAACAAATAAAACCAAAAATTGAGAAATTTCCCTGCAGAGAAGTAATTACTCATTGGTCTGATATAAGTTTGATAAATACATTTTAATAATTACCCGAAAAGACAAATCATGATTAATTACTGGCTTTTTTCTTTGTCTACCTGTTAGAAACATGTGTTCTCTATTGTAAAATGAAGGTAGAGTAAATTATTGGCTTCGTTCATTAAATGATTTGTTTATTGGAGCTGTGATTGAATTCCAAGCAAACTCTACATCACCGCTATAACGTCCATACAAAGTAAGGTAGGAAATGATTCGAAATCATAACTGGCATCTGTTTCCGCATTGTTGCACTAGTTTAGTTATTTATCAGCATCATTAGGTTCAGCAAGTTGAGCTACTAGACCATGTAAAGATAGCCTTCAAATCTCCATTGCATGCTCTTCTCCTCCATATAGTGCTGTATGAAGGGCATTATTGTGATGTAGGTGTTTTAGTGCATCTCAAAAAAACAGCGAGAGGAAAAAGTAAATAAATGGTTGTTGTGCCTGTTTTGCACTAATGGGTAGTGACCTCATCCTCGGCACTGCTGTCCTCACACACCTGGCCCATTGAATTCAGCAGCATCTAATTCAAGTCCAAAATTTTGTCCAAACGGTTACATTAGCAAGGATTTGCTGTTGTCCACAGCTGCAAGGAAGAGGTTAGAAGATCAATTCAGCACGAGTTTGCCAGAGGAATAGCATTTTGTCCTGCCATAATGTGTCGCTCATTATTTTTTTTTCAGTTGCGTGCACAGACACACACTGGCGCGTACACACACACACATATGCGTGCACACACAACTTCCACTCCCTTTTCACTTTCTATCTCTGCCACACATACAGGCACACTTTGTATTCAGGCAGTCATGTGCTCGTCATGTTCTGTCAGCATTTGGGCAGTGTTTCATTGTGCTGTGGTCACACTGTCATTTCACACTACACTGACCACCCAGTAATTATTCTATTTACCCACTGTTAAAGGGAGGTAGGAGGGTGGGGGGGGGGGGGGGCTACAGCACAGCCCAACACGCTATGTCGCTACACTATGTCTTCTGATTTTGTGTCTTGTCTCCAGTTGTGTTCTCTTACTGTCTCATTTATCTCGTTCTCAAACAATTCCATTATTTAACTGCACGTTTCTTTATTTATTGTCCTCAGCCTTTGTTCTATCTTCTGAATTTTGTGCTCTCAGTGAGCACGAGAAAGGAAAATAAATTAATTGAGCTTAAAAGATCAGATGAGAAAAAGCAATTTAAAGTAAAGTAAAATCATGTGGCACTTTTGCTTCTTGGTTTCATTCCTCTTCGTCTTCTGGATAGTTTCTGTTGTGCTGTAATAGTCGTATTCTTGCACTGACTGCTGGAAGCACCATAGAAAAAACATATCACCCCATAAGCCTATTTGGGGAAATGGAAATCAGGCGCAGCGGTATGGATAAGTTATAGAGGACTTCACCTCTCCAAATTCCTCTTAGTCATTTCCACTTATTTATTGACATTGACTTTACCCTCACTTTGGCTGCTATTACCTACCTGTGATTTCAGGCGCAGCCCCACACAGTTTGCAAAAGTTAAAGCTAAAAAGCTGACTCTCACACCGGAGGAGGTTATTTTGTCGATAACAACGTAACAATATGGACGCTCCCTGTGACATTGTCTCTCTTTTTTTCGTACACTGGAGAGATCACACTCTCCAAAACATTATCCTCAAGTGGAGGCATAGTGAGTGGTGAAACATTATCTAGTGCCATTTGCTACTTGCCTTGCCCAACAACATGGGGGCATTTTAGAGGAGTTCATCCATTAACCTTGCCTTGGGGTGTGAGACTACCCATATTCCCCCCAAAATACCTCACCCAAGAGACCCACAACATTGCAGCTGAGCTTACCTTAAGATGTTAAAATCCATTAATCCTCTTAAAAAAAACCCTTGCTACCCTCAAAGTGTTAGCAAAGACAGAAACTAAGTGAACCTCAGGTGGATGTCTGTGTGAGGATTCACTATGAAGTAAATGCTGACAGTTTGTGGTTAAAAGCTTGCTTTCATGTGGGTTTGTTATTTCTACTTTCTTCTATATGGGTGTCTATTCTTGTGTGTATGTGGGTAGCATGTCCAATTAGTGAAACAGACAGGTAGCTCACTGTGAGGATCTCTTTGCCCCCCCCCCCCCCGAAAAGTAGCAGACTGCAAGTCATTACTAGAGACAGGGCCTGTCTGCACTGTGGTCCAACAAAGACTTACCATTAAGACAGAAAGCTGCAGTCACTTACACACTGACTCGAGCTCTTTGACTGTCTGTAAAAGGATAAAGAAACATACGCTCACACACACTCCTGCAAAAGTTCACAATCCCGGGTAGGTCTGGTTTACCACTCTTTGCAGTTAGACAGATGAAGACTTAGACACATATTTCCCAATAGGACAGTACTTGCTAATGGATTACATGGATTTTTATTGCTGCATTTACTAGCGGCTTTTCATCAAGCCATTGTTTTTTATTTTGTTGATGTAAGTAGACTCAGATTTAGTCTATTTGCCGCAACAGTAAAAAAGGGATACAGCGGTGGTCTGATTGGAGATTTTCTCCCTTGATATTGACTCTGATTCTTCAACTCTGGGGAATCTGCCAATACTGATTCCCAATCCAATACCAGTGCTCCTTTTATCCCAAATTTAAATTCTGCATACTACACTATGTGGGGCTAATTTCTATGTGAGGTAAGGTCGGGAACTGCTGTGGTGGTAAATACTGACTAAGCAGCCCACATGAACTGAATGACTCAGTTTTATTATTACATTGAGAGTGTTACTGTATCTGATTGTGGATCAGACTTGAGATGGTCAGTATCTGCCCTGATACCAATTCATGTATCCATATATGAAATTCCTGAAGCTGGGTGAAAGAATTCTTGATGGTACCTCATCTTCTCTGATCACAGAGGGAATCCTAGCTATTACAGGAAAATATGTATAATGTTGTGTATTGTACCAATACTTCAAGACTTCAAACAGTGACGAGCGGCAGGCAACATTAAATTGCAGCAGTCTACCTGGCACACTGTATATATTCAGCCGAGCAGTGCAACATGCAGCAGACCATATGTAATACAATAACCTCCAGGCGAAGTAGGAGATTAATGTGATAACAGAGCATTTTATCGTGCAAAAATAATGTGCTAACATAATTCACTACACTCGCTGTGCTTTATAAGTTTGAAAGCGACACTTTCTCAAAAGAAAAGTGAAGTTGTTGAAAGAAAAGGACCTTTCAAATTAAATCACACACGAAAACTGGAATTGAAATTGTAGATGATAAAAAGGCTAGCGATGGGGAGTGATAGCAGCGAAACGCTCCAAAGAGCATGTCTCACCCCACGTCACCCACAGCACGAGTGAGTCATCCAACCGCAAGTTCCACTGATTGAAAAGTTATCAGCGATGAGATGTCACACACAAACACACATGCACATGTGCACCTTATCTTGTTCCCGCATGTCACCTGTTTTAATGAAACACTCTCCTTATCCCCTCCCATCTCTCTCTCTATATATTCCCACAAAGTGAGTTTGGTGGGGATCAATCAGCCGGGCTAACAGAGTGCGAATTGTTCTCCTACATTCCTATCTCCCCTCAGCACTTCAGCTGTCAGCGTATGAAGATACGGACGGAGTTCTGTCTGTCTTCAGTCCATAACTTGTAGTTGTTTTTGATTACTATTCCCATTTGAGGACAGAGACTTTGTAAGCGTCACAGCGGGGTTGAGATTAAACTTGGTGAAGGTTTTTGGGGTGCTGTCATATTGTGACATGTGAGTTTAGGATTTAAGAAGTGCTGCATCACTTAGCAAAGGTGGGATAAGTGATTATTATGACTACCAGAATAATCACAGCCGCTGAGTTATGACAGTCCCTGACAGGCTTTATGAACTAAATCTGTAGTTCTGATTTCATATGTTTCTAAAAGTAAGACTTCCGCCTGCCGAAATATAATGTTGTGGATGTTATCCTTACGGCAGTATCATAAAAGCTTTACAAAGCCTCTAACAATACGTAGATGCATGCGCTGTCATTCCTTTTGATCTCACCCGAGCCATGACATCTTTGATCCTCTCTTCTCTTCCCCTCCACTCAGCGTAATATTAAAAACCAAAAGTACAATGCCATGGCTGCTGCTTTAAAGGAACCCAAATCCTTGTCATCAAACATTAATAACCATTCACACACTCACACACACACACACACACACACACATACTGTAGACGTACACACACCAACACAAACAACACCAACTTAGACACAGAGAATAATAAAATGCTACGCCTTTACAATCTTTCCCTTTTCTTCTTATTGCTTTATTCCCCAATGTCACGCTTTGCAGTAGCGCAGAACTTGAGCTCTCTTCATAAAAACCACACACTGCCAAGGTGAGACAAAAAAATAATGAGAAACTTTAACGATTTCAGCCTAAATCATTCTCCACCAACTCTGCACGTATTTATGCAAAATGTCACACAGGCAGAAAGCAGTTGGAGTGTTGTTTTGCTTCTTCTCCCTGCGAAAGTTAGCTATCAAACTAGCTGGGGCGGCTAATGTTTTTCTAATAAGAGCTCACCTTTAATTTCAGTCAAACGAGGCAGTTGGTGCAGATTAGCAGAGGCAATTTTCTGCTTCAGATTCCATTATTAAAACACTCCTGCTATCAGAAAGTTTCTCTTGTTGAATTGAGAAAAGAATGAGTTTTTTTTCTCTCTCTTTTTTTTAACTTGAGCTTGGATTAATACCTTGGGGCTATTGTTGCTGTTATCTCCTTCTCTAAGGGAGTAATTCAGAATGCCGACCAGCTGTCAAGAGTGCAAAGTCGAACATCAACCAGTCGCACGAGTTTAATCGTGCGATTGAAACTCTTCCCAACAGATTTTAAACAACACACACAACAACAACATTTTCATTTTCTGTATTTTAAAGGTCTGACCTTAAATCTCAAATCCCCTCCTTTCAATCCCACATGTTTATAACGTTCTCTTACTTTGAATGAGAGACATTCAGCATCAAATCCTACTGTATATCCCATATCATAACATTATGAAGTGTTTTAATAATAATTCAAGCCAGACTCTCTGAGTGTACCCAGCTTTCTTTAACATCATTTAGACTTGTCCACTCGTGTTAACATGTGTGCAATGTATAGACCTTATCAGTGGCCGATCTGAATGACAGTTAGCAAAACATTCCACAAAGACCACATGATGCTGCAGAGGTACAATGGGTTACTGTTTGTCCGTGAGAGCTGCAAGGGTTATTTGTCATTTAATATGTCACTGCACTGTCATGTTCTCCCCTTTTCTCAGTCTCGCTGTGTCTCTCTCTCTCTCTCTGCCCCCCCCACCCTCCCCTCCTCCTCTCTCCCTCTCTCTCTCTCCCTGGTTGCATTCACTTCCCTTTTCATGAATATTCTCTCCGTCAGTGATTTATTTAATCCTGTCGCTCTACCCTCCACTGCACACGCAGGCACACATAGGCACACAGACCGAGACGACACAATACACACACCAGTGTAGAGGAAATTCTCACACAGTTTTCCATGTGTACAGTTTATCTTGTGCACACACACACACACACACACACACACACACACACACACACACACACACACACACACACACACACTCTCAAAGCCAGCGTGTGTGTGCGGGGGATGTGTGAGTGGATCTCAGGTGGTCAGCCTCCCAAAATAAAAAGGCATGTCCCATCATGTCAAATGAAGTCATGCATCTCATTCCTCATCAAAATTAACACTAATTTTGTTTCCCTGTCTCTGTGTCTCTGGCTCTTTCCACAGCACGGTCTTGGTACATGGCCTGAAATATCACAGCCGCATCACAACATCATGTTCATTATACATTTACATTACATTACATTTATAGAAAGAAGGAACTGACATGTCGCCACCTCCTGCTGTCTGTGCAAAATATTTCATATCATAAAGTCACGCATAGGGAGGAGACAGAGGTACATGATCTTCTATTCTACTGTATATCTCCTATTCTATTCTATTCAACTTTTTAACCACATTTCCTCCAATCTGAGGTTAAACCATCATTCTTGAGATTTGAAGGAATGAGAGCAGCTTTGGGGGTTCTAAAAAAAAAATCTGATTTGAACATCTCTAATCACATGACAACTGGGCAAAATGTGGATGACGGTCATATGATGTGATTGTTTTTTCTATTCTATTCCACCGTATTCTATTCTATTCTATTCTTTTCTATTCTATCTTATTTATCCATTTAATCTGTCGTGTTCTTTTCTGTTGCTAGTCGGCTACGTGTGTGTGTGAGATCTTGTACCGGATGCCGCACGGTGAATGATAAGTTATGTCTCTCTGTCTCTGTGTGTATGTATTACCATGTGTGTGTACATATCCATATTCCAATCCTCCCAGTTACGAGTTCTGTCACAACAGCAGGTAAATTACCACAAGCAACAGAGCACTCAAGGATTACCCTCGTGTAGGATTAGCATTCACTACCTGTTCGTGTATGTCTGTGTGTGTGTCTGTGTTGTGTGTATGTGTATATATGTCTGAGTGTTTTTTTGTGGGTGTGGATGTGATTGTGTGCTTTTGTCTACACACATGTACTGTTTGTGTGAGTAAGATAAAAAGAAAAGGGAAAGTTTGACTTTGACTCCTAAGCTGCTTTGTGTATGCATAATTCATGTGTCTCCACAGGCTGCACCTTGAAGCCTTGGAAACTATCTTAGCTACTCCAACTGCAGCTAAAACAAACCTCAAACAATCTCAAGTGTTTTATTTTCTTTTGCTCATCATAAGCTTTAATGACACAAACCAGAAATTGTTGGTGCTGCTGTTGCCACAATCCACTCAGTTGAACTTCACGGAGTCAGCGAGGTTTATTCACCTGTACCTTTTGTCTTGATTTAGTGGAGCTACCGTAGTTCTGGTCTATTTTCTTCTCTTTTTTTTTCAGATACAAACCTTTTTGTTGTTGAAATTTCTGTTGGGCCAGTGATCCTCTTTGTAGTCATGATTATTTGATGTATGGTTTCAAAGGCAGCAAAGACTGACATTGTGCCGTTTTCATCATTGACAGAATAAAACTGTCGGTTTATCCTGTAGTAACTGCAGCTGAACATGAGCTAATGTTATCTTGAGAAAGCAAAGTGCTAGTTATACTTAACAGCTTTACAATGCCCTTAAAGGAAGCATGGCTTAATATCTGATAATGAATGGGCAGCGTTGAATCCTAATTAGTCGGTCGTTCTGTTGACATTTGCTGTCAATACTGAATACCGGGTAATAACACCTGGTGCAAAACTACCGCTTTGATTTTCAAAACAGGAGGCTCTGTTGAAACAGGCAATCCACTGAGCTGTCACAAAGGAACAACAGGATGATTGCAGCCCAGAACAAGTGTTTTCAGCTGGTACTATGTGTTATAATCACACTGACCCCTCCTCTCCTTCCTGTGTTTCTAGGCCCCGACAGGCTATGTCTGTGTGCGCTGAACTGCAGACCAAGGTGCTCCAATGCTACAGAGAAAATCCACAGCAGACCCTGCACTGCTCCAGCCTGGCCAAACAGTACATGACCTGTGTCCAGCAAGCTAAGAAGGTAGGCGAGGGGCAACTTACTCTGCACTCAGTGTGTGTGCATCAGAGAATAAAGAATATAGTGTTTTTTGAGCATGATGCTCATATAACTCATTGGTTTTGTAGCAGTGTTAGGCTGCTGTAATAGGTATCAGTGTTTTCATTATATACGCTCTGATTAAAACCTTAACTGGTTGATAAAATCACACACTTTCTCATTCAATTTGGCAAAATCTTCCATTGCAACACTTTATTTCACTCTACAAATTATTTTTTTGGCCACACACATAACAGAGCTGCCTGTGCTGCAGTAGCAGAGTGAGACTAGAGGCTTCTCTGTGCACAGCTGTCCAGCTAGCATCTACCGATAATCTATGTGTGAGGGAAGATCAGTAACCTGTAGCTAGAGAAAATAACTTGGTCAGACTATCCCCTGTAAACTGCATCAGTCTCTACGTGCACACATCGGTCACACGCTGCGCCACCCACTACCACAACTAAAATCTCAACCTGTTGGGAAAACTATCTGTGTTAATGTTTGTGTGTGACAGCCAGGTAACACTGACTTACTTTCAATCACTTCCCTACTTCCTTTGTTTTTGCCTCTTCCATTATCACTCCTCGCTCATTCCCTTTGAGCGATACACTTTTAAGATACATGTTTTTAATTTGCTTGCACTCTTTTTTATAAAGCTCATAGAAGGATAACACTTAATTAGTCAGACCTGGAAGAAGCTCGACTGTGAGTGTGACAGTGGAACAAAAAGGTGAAGAGACAAATAATCCTTTCAGTCCTTATACCAAATCAGTAAACTTCTGAGAAAACTATGTGCATGTTGGCTACTTTGACACTTCAAATAGGAAGCCAAATCAATGAGACATGCGTATTGAGTGGATTTATAAGTCACCAGGCATACACTGTGTTTTGGAACTTTCTGATAGGATGATTACACCGTTATTAGTGTATTAAAATCAGTTTTAGCATTCGGCGCTTTGAAATGCCTTCTGCTTTCTGCTGATGCTTTCGCAAATAGCGTTCAGACCCTACGCTTATCTACAAAGTGCTTATTTTACCCAATTTCTCCATCAAAAAACAATAATGAATGGAGCAATTTGCACATTATTATCGCGACAAAATACACTGATATGGCTCCAAACTAGATAAAAGACAAAACAACAATTGGTGAATTTGGCAGTTTAAACAGTCGATAAAAGGCAAGGCAAACGCTCACAATAAAAGCAATCGCTCTTTTTAAACTGGTTCAAAAGATCCATTTGCGAGAGGGACGGTGCCCTTTAGGGGGGAAAAACAGTGTATATGTGTTTGTGAAGCTGTCAGTGTTTTGTGAGCATGTGCTATACAATTTCAGATTGTGAGTGTTTATGTTTTCAAGAATAGGTTGTAATGCAGAGTAGAGGCAAGCTGTTTCTCTTTATAAAAAGAGAGGCACTTGTTTAATTCAGATTCAATCAGGCATATCCCTGACAGAGTGAGTGTGAATGAGAGTCAGACACAGAAAGAAAAGGAGAGACACTGAATACAGACTGACTAAAAGAGCAAATAAATTAAAAAGTATAAGACATTTTATCAATCACTATGAGTGTTGCAGGCTGAAAACTTGGAAAGACTTTGATCCTACACTGTCTTCTGAAGAGAAATTGTAAAGTGGAGCGAGAATAAAAACCACCGTCCAACTCATGGTACTGTACACCACACTGTTAGGTGTTTCTGAACTATATTATTTGTTAAAAATAGTTTTTCTACCTGGAATTCCCACATTTCTAAAAGTTTTGTCTTTTGTATTTGAAAACATTGGAGAAGGAAAGTCGTGATCTGAAGCATTTTATCGCCAAAATCTTCTCCGTCTAACCTTTCTTTCTTGGGATAATCTAACCGAGATTAAATCTGGCTTTTCAAGAGTGACCTGCACTACTCTTTTGAAGAGGGTGGGATTTTCAGGTTGACCTTTAAGACTTTTGAAGAGCTATGTCCCAAGCTCAAACTTAAAGAGGCACATTAATGTTCCTAGATTTAAGATATAAATGTGTGAAAATAAAAGACGTCATATTTTAGTGTTTTATTCAACCACATCCATCAAATATCACCTCTTCTTTAACCCTTTCTCTCTGACTCATCCAGGCTATCGTGTGTATTATCTGCTCACCCATGGCTCTTTCATGTTGCTGTCACTGTTGATCCATCTCGTTCTCCTCCAGTTCCCATCCTCCACGCATCCGTCTTCCCATATTAAACCTCTACCACTGGCATTAACCAGTGCATTGGCTCTGATCTGCACTTCTGGCCACAGAGCTCTGTGAGGTCTTTGCTAGGTTTGGCAAGAAGATGCACATATTCACAGAAAAGCCCTCTACAGTTAGTGAACTGTAATAGTTTTAGGCCATGTACACAGCTGGGTTTCTGAAAAAAACAGATATCTTTTAATGCGTTTTCGCCTTTCATCCACATGGAAAGTCAGATTTAGGTCACTAAAAATGATTATTTCTAAAAACTCCTGTCTCCTGTTGGTGTTGGATACACGGGAAAACAGAGTTTTTTAGTTCGCGAACATCACTGTATGCAACAGAAAAACACTGACGTCAGGTGTGCGACCTTTGTTTACCATGAGATCTTACATCTATGATGAGATTATGGATGCTGTCAAAACAGTGCTCTTATTAATGTTGGTCCAAATGCTTTTTGCTTGTTTGCACTTGCAAACACAACTGCTCTATTACGTTGAGGAGCAAAGGAGAAGGGGTGCTCTGAGGTCACTTGTTTTACTCCAACGTTCCCTCCAAAGATAAACGAATAAATACCCTCGACAGTGTTTTCATCCAGGTTCATGTAGATGAAGATGTTTATGATAACGATCAGGTGTTTACGATGTTATTGAAAACTTTGGGGAAAAAATATTCATTTTTTAAATACCCGACTACATTTGTACATGGCCTTAGAGCTGAAACCTCTATCCCTGTGGTTCTGTCAGAGTTTACTTTAAAACTCTTGTTGCTGTAATAACTTGCATCCGCATTAAACCACGGTCTCATGCTTCATTTAGAGTATCTTTAACGCCAGCGGCAAGGATTGGACAGGGTCGAGTGCAGGCAGATGGGGTCAGTGAAAGTAGAAGAGCATATACACATGGAGTGATATACATATAAAACATATACAAATCAGACAGTAGGGAAAAAAGCTTGAAGTCTTCTGTTTATTATAAAACTTTAGATTTTATTAGTTTTTATGGAAGTATTTACTAATGCGGAGTAAATTTGTTGATATTTAAATAACACCTTCGCATGCAACCCAAAAGAGACTGGGTCAGAAAGAGATGGGGGAGACGAGTAACGGTGCCACCGGAGGCTCCCAATCAGTCAGACTTAATGAAAAGAAATGAGTGGGCAGTCCCTAGACCCCTCTGGACACACAGGCAGCTGTCCAGTCTGCCTGTCTATAAATGGATCTGACAGAGCCAGCAGCTTGGCAGAGAAGAGCACTTGGACGCGAGTTTAACTAGGAAAAGTTTCGGCATTGCTGCAGGTGGTTAAGGGTCAACAGGGAGCAATACGCACTGCAGATTTAGTCATGAAAAGAGAGCAGTGGATCATATTTCATTATGAAGCATAATGTTCTGTAGACCCCGGAGGAAACATTTTGTTAAGGTTGAGACGTTGAGAAGGTTTAATAATGGAGGTTTTACCTTTCACTGAACACGCTTGCCTCTGTGCTTGTTCCAAAAGTGGAACAGAAGGTTTGATCATTTATGTCAAAGAGGCAATTACATTCATCTAACATGAGCTCATCTGTGGTATGTATTGCACACTGAATGTCACATGTTTTGATTTGTTACTGAGAGGAAATATCTGAAAAACAACTGACCAGGAAATGTAACAACTAAATGCTTTAAGGCAACAACAGTTTTCTAATTATGGTATCTTATATAGGAACAAAAGTTTTTGAATTCCATCACTGACATACACCAACAACAAATTTTTTAAGATGCACTTTACAGAGGGAAAGAGGTCAATTCTGTTTAAACTAACAACCTGAATAGGCTGTCTGTGCATGGGCAGATAAAATAGTGAGCGAGTTAGAAAAGACGCACAACATTTTTCAGCTTTGTGCAACAATAACATGACTACTAAACAGAAAAAGCTTTTAGCCTGGTGAAAACCTCCCGACAGCTTAAAAGCTCTGTTCTTTTGTTATCTGTATGTGCTTGTAAGGATTTTCTAAAGCAGACGTATTCTTCTCTGTGATTAAAGGGAGAATGCTGTATTTTCCCCCCCTAAAATTAATCTTTGTCTGAAGTTGATAGCTATATAGTTCACGCTTTTCTTGAATATAAATTTATCTGTCTTCCTTTAGTCTTTTTCTGTACATGAAGCTTGACGTCTATCAAATACCATCTATTTGTCTGAAGCTCTGAAACTCTTTAGCTCAGTTTTCTTGTATTTTGCATATCCTCTGGTCAAATTTCAGTCGACTGTTTCAACACTAACACATGTACACAGGATATCAATTTTAAGCTTAAGTTAAAGTTTGTGTGCATGAATGGCACAGCAGCAGCCCCATACCGTCTCATCTGGGGTCTGTCCCTTCCACTCGGCTGCCATTGACTTATGGCTTTCCAAGAGTTTATTTATGTAAACTCTACTATATATATCTGTTGTGTTCCATCGGCTTGTCTGTGTTTGTCAATCAATCTTGCCAATGAAACCAACTGCGCCGCTTATCTGTCTGTTTTCAGCCAGTGTCCTGATCTGAACATCACTGGAGTATCTATCTTACTTTCTCTCTCTGCCGCTTGAAGTCCATCCAACTCACTATCTCCACTCGCACAGCCTTCCTTATATGTCACCTAAAAGTTCTTTTATGTTTTTATGTTGATTCAGGCATACACACAGAGACACACACACACACACACACACACACACACACACACACACACAAGTACAGACACATATACTTCAGCACATTTTTCACACATTTTCCCCCAGCCATCCATTAAAGGCAGTTTCTTTTGGAGATGGCCTTGCACCCCCTCTCTGCTATCACTCCCCTGTCCCTCTCCTGTCAGTATCTCTGGTCATGGGCTATTGTCATGCATATGGGACCTTAAGTGTGTGCGTGTGCGTGTGTGTGTGTGTGTGTGTGTGGGTGGGGGGGGGGGGTGCAGGCTAAATGTCAGCTCACCAAGGCCCCTGTGTTATCATGAAGCTTTGTGGGTTTTGTCTCTCTTTGGTGTGACGTTAGGCCGTATCTTATATATTACCACTATATGGTCATTGTCATTGGAAGCTTTTATACTCAGTGTGCCTCTGTCTGTGTGTGTGTGTGTGTGTGTGTGTGTGTGTGTGTGTGTGTGTGTGTGTGTGTGTGTGTGTGTGTGTATTTGCCGTCTTTACCTGTGATCATCTGTCTTCTCTCTTACCCTCCTCTTCAGTGAGAAAAAGACACAACCAACCTCAAAGTCACACTCAATAACAAACGTTTCTCAAGCCACCACTTGCTGTAAAGCAAGCACACCCACATCCCCTTACTCCACTATACCAGGCCTCCAGCGCCCACCATTTGCAGAATGCTAATTCTAGTGCTGTGCCATTTAATACCATCAGCAGGGGCCAATGGCTTCAGAGCAACACTTCCCACTGTATCCCAAATACTTAACCCACTTTAACCCACTGGTCTCCTGACTGCAGCATTTGTCTCCCCTGATGTGTGAGCATGTGTTGGCCTCTGAGATGCTTGGTTAAGTGCCACTCTGTCTCTCCCTTGATTGCCCACACTACATATATGGAGCATTGCTATAACAACAAAGTACGTGGAACAGGTGCATTCGTACATGGATTCATGGTGCTATTTTTAAAGGTAATCAGAAATCTGTCTCAATTACAGCTTTTAACGAGTGCAGTGCGCATTGGAAATCAGCATCTGTATTTCCACCAGGTGAAACAGACTTGCCTTGATAGGGGGCTGATAGTATGCAAATGAGGACAGAAAAACAATGGGTAAACAATGGCCCTAAAAAATGAACACAGATTAAATCAACACCACGATGAAACAGTGGCTGCACCGCTGGTTGATGTGGATATTGACCAATAGATTTTGAGAGTACAACAAGGCTTGCATGTTAATGATTACCCTATTTGGCATTAAATGGCCCGACCTGCTCCACTGTATTGAAAAGGGACGTTTCATTTCTTTACCATCCCACAGGAAGCTTCTCATTTCACATCTTTTTTTCGATCCACACACTCTGAGCCTACGAGCTGGACAGTGTGAGGCCTACATAGAATAGCAGATGGTGATGATTGTAAACAAAAGTGTACAGGTAATGAGCAGGAAGAAGCAGAAAAACTTTGCCAAAAACAAGCCAGAGACAAGTATGAATGTGTAGGAAGGTTAGAGCAGCACAAACCCCACAAAAAAAGTTGTTGTCTGTCTCGGTCGAAGGCACTGAGGATTTACAATCACAGCTGGAACAACCTATGATGTGGTGAAGTGAAAACCTGTGTTTGCACAGAGCAATTAAAAACCCTACTGTTTGTACACAGCAGCGCTTAGAAATGTCCTGTCAGGATGTAAATACAGCTGGTGGGATAAGCATGTGTTCATGAGCCTGCCATTAGACAATGAGATTAACAAAGAGAAAGATATCCTAAAACTATTTGGAAGAGTATATACAGTAGTACGCTTTTGGCTAGTTTCAAGGTTACATTAACAACACAGTGACCCTGGAAATAGTTACTGTTGAGGAGATAATGCTGCAGTGAGGGGGACACTGGAGAGCGTGTGTTTGTGTTCTCAGGCTTTTATCCAATTTGCATTTCACACTGCCAGAGTCGGGACATTTTGGCCTCTGCTCATTTTGTTTTTCATGTATTATGTATTGTATTATGATGGCCAGGGCTGGATTTAAGTGGAAACAGAGGCTTGGTCAAGGTAAAGGTTTGTCCTAGTGCAGGGGTGATTACTCAATTAATCCATTTGATGATTGACAGTTAATATGTGGACTGTATACATGTATGTTTTTTTAAGAGCATAGCATGACTATGAAGAAGAAAAAAACTCAAACACAGTACATCCTAAATAATAAAATAATTATACTAATAATTTAGTTGAGTGCAAACTACAAAGCAATTTGTGCATGACGCATTTCTCCTTTCTCTGACAAAGATTCGCCAAGATCTTATCAAACACACCTCCTCTATCTTCATTATAAAATTTCAGTCTCTATAGATATAGTGTGTTTGCCGTTTCTCACAAAGACAATCATCATACAAAGTCCAGTTTTCACACTAACAAGTTTCTCGCAGTCACCATTTCCAAACCAAACAGATATATTTTTAATATATTTATTGGGAACTTTTATTCTGGTTGTATCCAGTGATCACTATGAGTATGAGCGAATCAGGTTCCCAATGTTTCTCAAAGGCTTCTGGAAAAAGAATGAAATGTGCTGCTCCAATATGTGTAAAGTCTACTGCACCACTAGAAAGAAATGTGTAAAATTACCGATCACAGGCTTGATTACATTTCAAACAGGTGAAACTAGAGTTCTCTGCAGTGTTTTAAACTGTTTAGGTATGTCTGGCATTGACCGAACAATTATTTATTCTCTTTAAACGGTCATCCCAGACCTCATCTTTTAGTTCCACATTCACAGAGTCCGCCCACGCCTGTTTAAGTCCCGCTGAGTTCTTTTATGTAAGATCTGATTTAAAAATAAAGAAAAAAGGGAGAGCGTCCTGCGAGTAACAGGATCAAATTTATTTATTGCCTCCAGGGACTCACTCTCATCCAAGATTTCAAAATTAGTCATATGCTCCCTTACATAGTCTTTAATTTGTAAATATCTGTTAAAAAGAAAAAAGGGGGATGTTACGTTATGTGCAGTTCTCATTAATATATAGGTCACCTATATTACAGATACCTCTCTGTTGGCTTTTAATTCAAGCCACATTGATTTTTTTTTTCAGGTTTGATGTGTAACTTTACCTTCTTTTATCTTCTAATCTTGTAGTTAAAGATTAATTCATGAACAGTGAACTCAGTTTTAGTTGCTCAACCCCAGTAAACGTCAAGCTCAGTGCAGTCTTGGTGGTCAGCATTAGAATTCAGAGAGAGAAGGTATTATGCATCAGTAATGGTCAAGAGTGTAAAGTGTGTCTACAGAGACTCACCTTGAGTTTCTTTAAAAGCCCTTAGAGCTTCTATTACAGAGTACAAAGAAACAGATTTAAAAAGAGAAAATAATGCTGGTTTTGCATGAGCGTGTGTTTGGAGTGAAGAGTCTGGAGTGTGTGGGTTCACAGATAGATCCTCCCATGTTAAAGTGCTGTGGGCTTTTTTTCCTCTCTCTTAATGTCACCTCCATCAGTTGTGCCGTGTGTGTGTGATTGTGTGTGTGTTGCACGGCTATGTGTGTATGTGCACAAACATGTCTGTCAGTATCTTAGCAGCGTGTGTATCCACATAAAGCTATTCAGCCTCTTCAAAACATTTTAGTTGACATTTTCCACACAAACCACTTATAACCACAAAGTCACCCACGTAAGCAGGCAGCCATCCTTTTCTAAATGTGGTGCCAGGAGCGTCGCACGCACCTCTCAGACAACATCCAGTCCTGACAAAATGTTAAGACCGTCATCCATGAAAAACACTCTGCTATTTCCTTGTGTCCTCTGAACAAAGCAAATACCATTAAAAAAAAGTTTTATAAATTAGGGATGGGCGAGTATCGATGCCAGGTATTGGTATCAGGCAGATACCGGCCTTATTTCAAAGTATTGGTACTCGTAAAGGCTGCCGATACCAGCCACCAGTTCTCTAGGGGAGAAAAAACAATCTTTATACAAATACCAGGGTTTCTGCTATGTACATTATATATATTTATTATTTACATACATATAAATAAGTATAAGTCCTCGGTATCGATGAGTACTCTTACTCATACTCGGCCTGAAAAAAATGGTATCGAACATCCCTAAAAAATATATCAAGACATCTTATTCAAACCTGTTGAGTTTGTCCAGGTGAAGAAGTTGATTGATATAGAAAGAGGAGGAATTCTACCATTTCCAGCCATGAAGAGAGAGGGGGAAAAAAACAGGGATGTAAGAAGAATAGAAGGTGCCTGTCAGTGGGGGAATGGATGGAGAGTGATGATGAAAGAGTGGAAACGGAGGGAGAAAGAGGCTTAGGAGGGTCCTGTCAGTGAGGAAGGGTTAATAGAAAACTGTAAGAGAGAGATACAGTAGGAATGAGTGGATGATGGAGGAAATGTAGAGAGGATGAATGGAGAGAAGTGGAGAGGTTCTGTCAGTGGGAGGGATGAAGGGATGGCAGGAAGTATTGAAGGAAGAGGAGAGAGGAGTAGAAGCTGTCAATCATTACTGTGGGAGAGAAAGAAAAGAGTGAGACAAAAAAAATGTCAGATTTTAGGGGTTGGTGAGTAGAAATAAGGAAACGTGTGTGTGTGTGTGTGTGTGTGTGTGTGTGTGTGTGTGTGTGTGTGTGTGTGTGTGTGTGTGTGTGTGTGTGTGTGTGTGTGTGGCTATCAGTAGTAGCAGGTGGTGAGCCCCACTGTGAGCCTTGGCCTGCCTGCTAACTCTAATCTGATAACAGAACCACTCTATTCAGCAGCAATCTGGCCCTTCAACAGACACACGCACACACATCCACACACACGGACACACACTACCATATATACACACCCAGACAGTTGTGTATATTGTAATATCCCTGTCATTAATATCGCCTTTACAGAATACGCGCCACTACTCCTACCACCCTGATTACAGCTTATGTGTGGTGGCTGCTCACTGTAAAATTGTACTAATACAAACCCGATGTCCATAATTTCTCGCTGCCATTTTCATTCTATAAATCACTGTTATTAGATTTGCTTTTTGTTCTCATTTCATACCAGTAGTGTGCTTTGGTAAGGTGAAAAAAACAAAACATGTGTGACAGGATATCATGTTAGACGGCGCTCATATATACGGCGCGCGCACACACTCATCACATACTAGCTCACATATTTTTGTCTCTTCACATCTCTCTCTTTCCCTCCTTCCATCCCTGATCTGCCTCACATCCATCATTTCCAAGGCGACCATCGTGTGAAGGCAGAGGCCATATAAAGATTAGCTGTTCTCTCTTGCCCCCCGCCCCCCCCCCCACCTCCATCCTCCAACACTTGTTCTTTCTCTGGCTTTTCAAATCTATACAGCACTCCATCAGCACCTGGCCGAACATCTCCTCCGCGCTGCAGACTTTCTCTGTCAGACAGGATGTGATCACTTCTCTCCTGTCGGCTTTGAGCGGCCATGAGTCTCACTTAATTTGGCTGCAGATAAGGCGTTGGGGTAAAGTGTGACAAAGGGATCCGCTTAGGTGACAACTGAGGTGCTGTTTTACTCTGTTAACATTCACATCTTAATGATCATTTTGTTAGATACGGTAGCTGCTGCTCAGTCTGTTTAATGTGAGCTCATCTGGTCTGCACGTTACATGTACAGTGATGTTAAGATTTGTGTTAAAGGAATGGTTCAAATTGTTCTCATTTTTAAGGAGCATTATTATTTCTCCTGCTTATCCAGAGTGAGACAGTGTTATCTCTGTGTGCAGAAGTAGTGATGATGTAAGTAGTAAGCAAGTACATACAGGAATCACTGATAATGACACTGAAATGTAAACTCTAGTAACGTTCACAACAGCAAAGACAACATGACTGACTGAATTACATTACATTACATGTGGAATTAAATCAAAACACATGTTCCACGTGGTTGAATTTCTTTTATTCAAAGGCTGCCAGTGGAAATGACAGACATGTGGAGTGCATGAGGGGGACGACCTGCATCAAAGGTCCTCACCTGAAGGGCACGTGGGAGGCCTGGGATGGTTCATATTGGATGTTGAAATGATGCTCAGCCTCAAAATCTGTTGAGTTTCAAATACTTGCCTGCTATTGTCTAAATACTTTATAATCTTCCTGCTTCTCTGTGCACAGTAGCTCCAGTGTTTTACCTTATTCAGTGGAAATTCAGTAGTTTGAACACTGAGCATGAATATTTCAGAACATTTGCTGAAAACGTCAGGATCATTGTGTACATACGCTGTATATGGAGAGGTATAGAGGTGGATCTGTAGAAGGAAGGGCCAGCCTCATGTGGCTCTCCTCTCACTAACACAGCCTCCTGGTGACCAGTTTGGCTGTTTTGAAGGAGCAATGACCAGTGGGGAAACTCTTTAACACCACTAGCTGACCAGTGGTGTAACTTTCACACTCAGTCAGTATCAGACATTACTGTTGTAGTCGAGGCAGAAATCAGGAGATGACCAGAGTCATCAGCATCATCCTCTGGGTGAAATGTCTTCATCATCCATCTAATAGATGTCACGATGCTTCAGTCAGGTCAGAAGTGTCGGACTGACATACGAAGGTGATGAAGTCATTTGCACTGTACAATACGTACGTGTTTGCCATCGAGATATTCCGCCCTTTAATTATCGTTTCACCCTTAACGACATGTTTTCATAAATGTTTCCATCAGATCACATCAGTGGCTCATGTTAAATCAATGACTCTTTAAATGAACTGTTGACGTGTTACAGCCTCGTTCTTCTGTTTAGCAACTTAACTAACTAAACAGCTCTCGGACTAAATCAATACTCCAGTCAGTCAGTCAGTCAGTCAGTACACCTCACTAACCAAACAACCGACTGACTGACTGACCAACAAACACACTGACTGACTGAACAGTTTAGACCCAGTCTGTGCACAAAACCAAGCCACTAACTGTGTGACTGTGAGTCTTCCTCAACTGGCTGACTAATTGACTGTCTGGCTGTCTCACTGACTGTGTAATCAGTGGATGGTTGTGTGTTTATAAAGCAGCCGTAGCCACGGCCACTCTGCGAGCGTCTGATTGACAGTCCTGCCTGGCAACTGTCTCTGTCCCTCCAGAGAGAGGGAGAGAACTGAGTGCTGTTAGCGCTGAGCAGAGAAGACAGTTATTGATTTTCTACTTGTCTATTATTTTTGTTTTTCACAGAGAAAAGGCAAGTGAGCGAGTCTAGTGTGTTTGTGTGTGCATGTGCGTGAGTGAGCATCTTATTATATGTGGTGCAGATGTGTGTACACATGTTGGGCTGCTGTCTGTATGTTGCCCATTAGCTTATGACCATGGGGGTGAACAACGCCCCCCCACCCCCAGCCCAATGAGTGTACACTGCTGCTCTATCTGCTATCTGCTCCTCACACTGCTCTCTAATTGGATGGAAGCTGACAGGTGGGAGAAAACATGTGTTTGTGTGTCTGTATTTGTGTGTGCGAATCAGTGTTTTTGTGTGTTTCAAATCTAATCTCCACACAGACACTTTTCCATCTCAGCCGGAGTCGGTGATAATGAAGTGCAGTTGTTGGTTCAACTTTGCACTTTTTGCACCGACAGAGTGTAAAAATAAGTTCCAGCTAATGTCGGTAAGATTGAGAAAGCGGAAATAATGGAGAACAGCCAATCACGTTGTGGCTATTTTTCACCTCGCAATACATTTACTGCTACGTAACGTCTGGCTCCGACAAATGAAGTTGAGTAGTAGCCCAAGATTATAACCTTCAGAAGGGTAGGATTTACTGCAGAGCACATGGATTAAATTGCATTAGCTTTAACTTAGTGTACCTAATAAACTGGCAAAAGTCTTAAATTCAGTGCAGACCTAGAGCCGGAGTATTTGGCTGCCCTCCTAGCCCAAGGTGACGTGCATAAAGAGCTTTTCCCGTCTTTGAATTATCCAAGTGTGGATGGCGGCAGTCCAAATTTGGGCCTGGGGCACCAAATTGAACTGTGTGTACTGTGGGAGGTGCGAGGGGTCAGTTTGAAATTCAGGAACTCATTCATACACTATGCATGAGGCATAATGTCCCATCACACTGCTGTATATGAGTGCGTCACACACACACTCAGACATGCAATCATATACACACACAGGGTCGGCATAAGCTCCCCGCACACACATACACACAAACAACCATAGCCACACTCACACAAATAGTGCATTTTCTTTTTCTTCATGCGCGTACGCAGACACACATTGTCCCCCTTTTATATCTCGGGACGTGAGTGGAACAGCAAAGCGAAATCCCCTTGTCACATTTGCCGCTCATCTCCAATTCAGTGGCACAAGCTGCGATGCCCTCGGATGCACTTGGCAAGTGAACAGCTAACCTGCCCGCCAGCATATCTGCCTGCCAGCCGAGCGCCGGGGTAGTTAGCATGCCAACTAGCCCACCCAGCAGCCACAAGCTAATGCTTCACTAACCCTGGGTTGCCCTGTGTGTCTCTCTGTGACTGTGTGTTTTGACTGTCTGAATGTGTGTGTGCATTGATGCGCCTTATAGTAGACTGGCTTTCTAAAACATAAACACACGTAAAAACATCCTTAATAATCTCATCGTTAAACCTTACCAAGTCACTTCAGAAGCGTTTTTAAACACAAACATCAAATGTGCGAGGCTGCTGTACAGGAGCTGTTTGTGTAATCTATCCAAACGTAAATATAATAGAATGTGGGTTCTTCTTAAAAGCTCAAATTTTTCTGTCAACTTTCAAAGGAGAGGAAACAGTTGGGAGTTTGTTTGCTTGTTACATTAATGTGTTGTGTTTCAGAATTAAATCCTTCATCTTATAGCAAAAGTTTGAACCCAGTAAGAAACCAGTCATCTGTTAAGTCGTCACAACAATCTACTGCGGTCACATGCCAGTGCATATTAATGCATTTTTGCTTTCCAGCCAGTGACAAGGAATAGCCTCACATTAACAGTCAGGTCCTATTCATTAACTATGAAGCAACATTTTTTTTCAGCTTTGTAGTTTCACTGTTGACTTACTTGTAAATCACAGTTTTTTGGTTTGTGTAAGCAAATTCCTGATGGAGAACATTTTTAAAAAATCATTAAAAAAAGATGGTTGCAGTCCAAATTAACCGATGCAGAGCAGCCTCTCTGTTACCATCCTCCGATTCTTCTAATGCTTTCATCCATTACCATATATGCAGTACAACAAAGCAGTAAAATATCCTCTAAAATCTTCAGTAATCAATCACATACATACGCATAGTGTGTAATAATGAAAGAGGGGCTCTGCAGATGATTGTCTGGCTGGATGAGGAGCACATGCACACACTCCACAGTCGACACACACCACCTCAGCCCCCTCCACCCCGTCCATATTATGCATCGACTTATAAATTACATAAGGCTCTCTCTGCTCTTTACCTTCATCCTCCACAACTGCTACACCACTGATAAGCAAGTATAGGGCTCTTACAAGCTAAGTCATTGTCGTTAAAGTGCCTTGCTCAAAGGTTGTTTTTGTTTAAATTGTCACTTGTTCTGTTGCAGTCGTTGCTGTTGCACATCAATTTCACAAAAAATCACTCTGGTCAGTTTATGAGTGTGGTCAAAATATCTCAAGTATAGGTCTATTGTACCAATAAACCACTTCACACCTACCCTGCAGCTACTGTGATTCACTGGATTATAGTGTGTGTGTGTGTGTGTGTGTGTGTGTTGTGGCCTTTAGCAGTTGCTTTTTTTTTCTCTTCTTTTTTTAGTTTTTAGTTTTTCCTGTGTTGCCACATGCAGTTAAACACCAGTTGTATTAGCTCCAGGCCAAACACTTCCAGGGCAGAGGGCAGACTTTCTATAACAAGAGACCGGCACTCGACACGTCTAACAGGCTGCAGTTCTTCAGCGAGCCTCAGAGTGTTTACATCATGTTTCTGTGTCTTACACTCACGGATCAATGAAAATGTTGTCCAGTTAGTTGATTAAATGCAAGAGCAAGACTCAGCCCACATCAAAAACCTTGTCATTTCAAATTAAATTGGTTCCTGTTCTCCAAAGAAAGTTCCTGACAGATGAGTCCTGTCTCTTAAGTAAGTGAGGATCGTCTCGCTAAAACCCGGGGCTGTGCTTCAGGTTTAAGGAGCTAGAAGAACTGGAGTTATCTGCTTCGCAACCCTGCTGCCCTTTGAGCATGTTTTTTACCAAAAATAAAGTTTGCTCCTTGTCTCCCTGGGCATGTACTCACTAGTTACGTAATTGAAATTTAAGTCAGTGAAAGTGTATGAAAGAAATTCACTTAAAATATCTGCTCCAAACATTTCCTCCAATTCTGCTCAGAGAACGATTTAGCTAGCTGTACAGTCAGTATCTAACCTCCACTCTTTTCGTAAAACTCAAGTGCTGAGTTTTGATATTTAGATGTTTAGAGGTGGTACTCTGCTGTTGTGTTTTTCTGTGGGAGACTGAAGCCTGACTTTTGTGACTTTCCCCTTGGGCTCTAATAATGTAAATTCATAATTTGACACTTTCTCCTTCTCTGTCTCCTTCCTTTTTCAGAGCTTACATACGAATCACGGCTGAGGATCCCAAAGAAAGTCGGGGGCGGAAGAAGTGAAGAAGCGAAGAACACGTCGTCACACCCATTCATTTCTCGCCTCCTGTCCTTCTCCTATCCATCCGTCCATCCATTTATTTAGCCACCATTGCTGAATAACCACCTCCTCTTTCGCACTCACGATCCTCCTTGGTTTTTTGAGTGTATTATCTTGACTTGTCACTCCAGAGTGTATGATGTGTTGATTTATTGTCAAGTTGCGCCGGCACACCCCTACCGCTGCTGAAATAAATCCCAGTGATCTGGTGGTGATGAGACTGCAGGTTGTGTGTCTTTGTGTGTGTATGTGTGTGTGTTGCAGTGGTGGTGGATGACTGTCTCTTGTCACGGCACGCTAATAATGCTTCCACTACTGGAAATGGGGTCGTGTGCACCCTTCTGACAATGCTGTGCAGGCCCAGGGGCTTGATTGTGTGTCGTGCTCATGGTTTCATTAAGAGAGAAAGAGAGAGGGAAGGGAAAAGAAAGTGAAGGAAATGAGGGATAAATGAAGTGGACGACAGATGAATAGTGAAGTGTGCATTTATTTATACATATGTGTATGTGTGTGTGTCTCTCTCTCTATAGCGAACCCGTGTACCCGCGTGTCGTCACGTTAAAGGTGCTTGCGTGAATGCGTGCGTATGAGCAACACACTGGACAGGCCACATATTGTCCCTGCTAGCGGTGTTTCCATGGTGACAGCAGGGGTTGGTGCTAGCAGCAAGGTGTGGAGGAGCCTTCCAGATAACCCTGAAGGTCAGCACACAGAGCTACAGCTCACAGCACTTCTCTGCACACACACACATACACACAGACACACACACACTTAACCCTCTCACTGTGTATATATGTGTGTGTGTGTGTGTGTGTGTGAGAGAGAAAGAGAGAGAAAGAGAGGAACTCACAGTGAAGACGCATTTCCACTTATATATGGACATGGTTGGCCACCCTCGGAACGACGGAGGCTTGTTATCGCATAAACACACAGACACACATGCATGCATACACACATATTGCGCACACGCACACACACAATCGCACAGCAGACACAGCAAGAATATTAATGGCCTTATAATATGCCCACATACTCACCCCGCCTGGATATAAATCCACATTCACACAAGTGGCAGTCAATGTGAATGTAGTAGAGTGTATTCGTTAATGATAGCTGCGAGCAGTGATCTATTGATCACGGTTTCACTCCCACTTGCCACCACGGCATCGATCAGCACGTAACATGCACAGTGCCATTGACCAAATCCATACAATATATGCTCTATTATAGAAATCCACTAAAGTGAAAGACAGAGACCAATGAAATGATAAAGAAATTGATTTAGGAGTCTGTGAATGTGAATGTGTGTGTGTTTGTCTGCCAGTCCAGTTTTGTGTGTGAGTCTGTGAACACCACCTACTACAAACTCTCCTCCTCACCAGGGATTAGGCAGCTCCAGCCCGACAGACATGATGCACATATTACCTATATTAAAGCCAGGCCTGTATTAGAGGTTTTAGCCAGTGACTCTCATATCCCTCCTCTCTCCGTGACATTTCTTTACAAATACCAGCCTCTATTCACTCTGTTATTGCCTTCTCCCATTCAGCAATTCTCTGATTAAACAAGCTCCTGAAAAGCCCAGGCACTGCTATCTGCCATTTGGCTTTTATTAGAAACCCACCCCCTTTAATTAAATTGGCTGAATTACAGAAATATCAGGGATATTTCACCAATACATCGGATAAGAGCACAATGGGTGAAAAAACTGGAAGACTGGGCGTTATGAGATGTTTTCAATGTGGTTTGGTGACAAAATGAGATAAACACAATCTTGATGGAGAAGTGATGTTGGTTGTTTTTATTCTATTTTATTTAAGGAAGCCGTGGTTTGTTCGAGTTGACTGATTCTCATCATGACGATGGGCCACAGCTGAAACTCTTTTTCTTTTTTTTTTATAGCATCTTCTAAGAAGTTGATTTATTTCTCACTCACTCCCTCCTTCTCCTCCGGCTCCATGTCAACCCTGCACCTTCAGTGCCATGCTTTTCTTTTCCCACCTTATTACTGTGAAAGGCATGGGATTGAGGTTGCCATGGTAACTGGCCCAGCTTTGATTGGGGGAGACAGCTGCATGGAGCGAGGTTAGAAGATGGCTGCTCACGCCTTTCAATGCGCCACTATTGATTTCCAGTCCTTGACAATTACGGGGCCCGGTTGACTACAGCGGCTCGCAGAAAATGCGCATAACGCACGCGCTTGTGTGTTTGTGCATACGTGTGTGTGTATGTGTGTTGTTAAGTGGGGTGTTTCCGTAATGTTCACTCTGCAGCCAACATACGGTAATTGTCTTGCTTTTTTTCCCCACCCATTTATATTGGTGAAACGATTCCTTGAGCCGATGCCAGAGCTTTAACCCCTCAGTCATCCTGTAGCACAAACTGGAGACAAACTTAGACTATCAGCCGCGGATGGAGCCTAACCCTGACTTTATATTTTTAAAGCAGCTCCGCATCGTCTCCTTTGTTCGGCTCTAGTCTGCTCGCTCTTTCTCATCCAGCTGAAGAGGTGTCAGTAAATGAGAGGCGGCGTTGGACTTTGACAAACTGCTGCCCTTTGTGAAGACTTAATGGGGATCAATTCAAGTAAAGCTAGACACTTGTAGAATTGTTCACATGCAGTCGGGTAAAATGCTCAGACATGCAAACACACCTGCACCTGCTTCTTCCTGGAGTCTCCACCCTGCACTTTCTCCTTCTCCCACTCCCCCCCACCCCTCCCTCTCTTTCCTCCCTCAGCCAACTTGCCAATGTATGTGTGAGAAGTCGACAGTGAGCCTAATTGGAGTGTGTGGCTCCATCATTGACAGTCTCCATTCTGTTTCTGTACGCAGCGCGCACACAACCACACACACTCGCGTGGAGCTCTCCAAGCTAATTGAATAGTCTTTTATTAAACTGTGTTAATGTGAACTGGAACTGGCTGCTGGTGAATTGAATTAGACCCCCCACTACAGTCACCACCAAACATACACATAAACACACCCAGCTCAGTGGGATGGATGGAGCCTCGGTGTGGAAGGAGGGAAGAAGGAGGAGGAGGAGGAGTAAACAGGAAAGTGACAGGTGAGTGTTTTTGAAGATTGGTTCAGAAGATCTGTGTTAAAGAGTTAAAGGTGTGAGCTGTTCAATCGCTGCTTTTAAGCAGTGTAGTAGCTCTACACTGCTTTTTTTTTTTAAATTTTCTGAGTGAGTCCCTTGTTTGTTTGCAATGCGCATGTGGAGGCGACACGATTCACATTCCTATCAATGGTTTCACACCAGTCCACTGATCTACAGGTGACAAGAAGCAGACGGCAGAGCACTTCACAGCAAGCTGAGGTGAGTTCTCAGATGCTAATGTGTGCACACTGGGGGCAATTCAGGTTAAAACCACTCACATGCTTACATAACAGTCATAATTTGGGAAAAATAAATGTTTTTTTGTTTTTTTTTATGGTTGTGTATGTTTGTGTTGGGATGATTTTAGTGAACCGACCCCTTCTTCTTGTTCACCGAGTGGCTGACACAGTTATCTTGTTGATTTCATCAGCACTGGATCACATGTGGGTCAGTTGTTTGCCTTCCAGTCAATTCTATCTACTACCACACACACACATGCTTTGCCCCAGTTTCCCCTCTGTCAATGCAGCACTGTTTTAATTTTCCGGCCACGCCCCTCGCTCAGTGAAGTCAGCCCATCACCATAGGTGTTTTGTCTTGACGGCTGAAGGAAGGTAGAAGAGGAAACCTGTTGCTCCACTTGCTGCACCTGACAAAGAGAGAGCCTGGTGGATGTAAAAGAGACTCAATGTGACACAAAGCTAAACACGTCTTTCTCATGACGCAGTGTCTTGTGGCTCGGTCTTCTTCTCACCCTGCAGGACAGACACTAAACACCTGCACCACGAATATCCGGCTCTTTCTACTCATCTAATAAGTGTGAACTGTCGCCGAACCACAACGTTGATCTGGTGTATCTGCAGTAATTTGAAGTCTTAAAATGTTTTTTTTTTGCGTCGAGTCTCTTTCTTTGATTATATGAAGTGAAAACGAGTCCCTATCAGTTAATCCTCGCTGTTAGCTGCGCTGGGTATTCTGTCTCCGTTTGACCCCCAGGGGAGAGCCACTTTCTGTTTCATCCAGCATCAACAGACAAAGACAGACGGACAGAGAAAGAATACAAAGGGTGGTAGGACTTAAGAGAGATAACCAGGGGGCCCTGAAGCAGCGGGGGACCTGACCCAAGTGTCTGCAGTGAAACTCGGGCTGTCAGAGCACGTGATCCAAGGGTGGAGCGGTTCAAGAACTGAACACTGTCATGGCTGACACCAGTGGAGGAGGAGGAGGAGGAAGAAAGGAAACAAAAAGAAAAGCATAAGGCTGAACAAACCCAATACGGAGAGTTAGAAGAAGGGAACAAGGGAAAGAGGTCAAGGTTATCGCGGACAAAGTGTTTCATGTGGGAGCAAGGGGGCAGAGACACAGAGAGAGACGGGGATTGGTGAAGTTGGGAAGGTAGAGAAAAGAGAAGGAGAAGGAGAGATAGTCCACAGAGGCAGCTTAAAGACGATAGCTCCCTCCTTTCTGCTTTATTATATTACACTGGTGGATAAAAAGAATCTGACATCCTCTAAAGTCATTACAGCCCAGTAAGACTGGCTCAGAGGGCAACGCAGCTCCTTAACCCCTCTCAGCACATGCCTGGATGTGTGTGCATCTCTCAGAGGGTGATTGAATGAGAGAAAAGCTGTGCACATGTGAAACACTGAGCACGGTCTGTTTGTGTGTACGGGTGCGCACACATTCACCAAACCAAAGTGGCACATCACTTAATCCTTCCCCAGTAACTAGGATAAGCCACCAGTCTTATCTTTCCTCCAACCCCCCCTTCTTTCCATCCCCTCACTCTTTCTTTCCTCGGGAAACTATTGTCCCTTTTCCCGTTATACCCTCTCCACAGCCCCCTCCTGCTCCCATTCTTATTATTACCCTCCTCTGCCCCAGACTTTAATGCCTCATTATTCTGTATTTAGGGCCTGAAATCTTCTCTTGCGCCGGCAGTAGGGGAAAAACATGGATTCTACATTTCTTCGGCTCTTTATTGCCAGGTTGTGCACAGTATTTGAGAGCAGCTTTTTTTTTTTTTTTTTTTGCAAGATGACGGATTTTGCTGCCATCGACAATCATGCAGCCGGCTCCTGGCACGGTGTGATATTGTGATATTATGCCAGGAAGTGTTGCTACACCGACCCTCGGGAATGTAGCAACAGGTCTTAGAATATAGTGGAGTAAATTAATCCTAACTTTTTCATGTGCTTCATTGCAGTCGGTTGATAAACGCCTTAAAAATTCAACGTCTAGCTGCAAGTCACAAATGTGTATGTTATAGCATCTCTTAGCTCAACCTTACCATTTTGTTTAAACGTCAACACTTTTCCACCTCAGTAAGAACAGAAAAAAAAACAGCGGTTAACAAACCCACTGTGTGCTGCCTGCTCAGCACCAAATAGCAGACATAAAATTAGCAATTAGCCGGTGAACGTAGTGGAGAATTTAGCTGCTGAATAGCCAGATATTGCTCTCAGGAGGTGGTGAAGAGCAAAACAGAGCCAAAGGGGAGTGAATATTGAGTTTATGATCCCCAGGTGGAAATCACAAGGTGATACAGTACGTCAATGTTGTGTTTACAGCTCATTACAATGCACCCACTGGCGTAAAAAAAAGCAGTTATTGCTGCGTTAACGGCGACTTTTGAGTACAAGTGTGTTGAAATTTAGAAATCAAACCAACCGACGACAGCAAAGTGTCTCATCAGGAATAAAGAGATTTATTGGTGTAAAATTCGCAGCGGAACCAGAAAAACAGTCTAGACAAGCTTGCTAGTTTCTTAATACAGCATGGACCAACAAAACACAACTAATATACTGTACATTATTGAAAATCAGGGAGTTACTTTGATCGCACAGAGACTATTGTGTTTTTACAGTACACAAGTTGAACTTCTATTCTTTTCTTTTTTTACTCCTCGGACTAACTTTCTTAAGTTATTGTTGCCTTGCAAAAATGGTAGGAAATCATCAGCGCACTGAACGGCCCCGGATATATCTTCTTTCCCCATGTGCCATTCTGTTATCAACATCTAATTTCTGCCTGCTGCTTAAGCTTTCTGCCACAAAAAGCTTGATTTATTTCTTTCAGTTTGTACAGTTCCTAGTTATTGAGAGCTGGAGTTTGGAGAAATGATGTGGTCTTTTATATCTGGCTTCATATTAAGGCCTGTGTGGTGCCATTTTTTTTCTTCTTTTTTTGCTCAAGCTCCTCTAAGTGAACAGCATGTTGGCTCCAGTGATGATGGAGAACGGCCTTCTCTTCAGATGCAAAGCAGCTGTGAAATCCAGGTGTTGCATCATAAAGCGCCGTCCGACCACATCTACAGTCAAAAGCGGTTGTCCCTTTTCCAAACTTGCAACAAGAACAAGTCGACACACAGTGAGTCATACAAATGCAGATAACGTCACAGGCTCTCAAACGGTTGACTCAAAGCTTTTCACGGTGGCTGCTGCTTGAAGCGTACTGTCACCCTAAGAGCGCCATGGTCCGGCAGCAGCAGCTACACTTAGTATTTGACACATTTATAAAACACACACTCACTTTTTTCCTCTTCATACTCACCCTCTCTTCCTGTCACTCATGAACTCACACACAAACGTGATGTCAATAATGGCGGGGTGCTGTTTGTTTAATGATCCTATCTTCCCAGATAGACGGGTGCTATCAGCTCTGACTGTCACACAAAGAGAAGAGAGGCTGCAGGAATACAACTGGATCACATGCACACACACACTGCAAGCCCCTCTATCATGGCTCCCTCCCTTAGACTTCCTGTGTCAACACAAGCTTTGATTAACTGGGGACAGGCACTAGCCTTTGTATCACTCGGACAAAAGCAAGGCTACATGGTGAATTTCTATTGTAAGATGCCACACTGCAAGTTGCAGCAGTCAAATTATGTGATACAGACCGGCACAGCGTGGAAGCTCTAAAAAGTGTATTTGATTTTAATACATCAAATTGTTTTCAATTTTCCTTTCAACCCTGCTGCTTTGTTTTCCTGCTCTTTGTTTGTGATTAAAAGCTTTTTTTTTCTTTAAAACTCCATATGTGCCGACTCTCATCTCGTAACTTCAGCTGGGAATCATCTCAAGAGCATAAATTAAACGCAGCCAATTTCCTTCCCCCCACTGACTGTGATTTTACCTTAAATTTCCAATTAGCCGCCTTCACTTTAGCTATCAGTCACTCTCCAGAAAGGCTTTCTCTCGCCGCCACATGATGTGCATCAGCCACACTGTGATCAATTTAACTCTGATGATAGGCATGTGGGCTGTATCCATCAAACCTAGCTAGTTATGACAGCAAAGGGAAATTAATATTTAGCTGCTTTCTTGTGCTTTCATGAGATGTGATGTCTGTGAGTGCGCCTGAGTTTGTGGATTCTGTGTGTGTGCTCACACCCTGAAGGCAAAAAAGAGTGTGTATGTGCCTCTGTGTGTGTGTGTGTGTGTGTGTGTGTGTGTGTGTGTGTGTGTGTGTGTGTGTGTGTGTGTGTGTGTGTGTGTGTGTGTGTGTGTGTGTGTGTGTGTGTGTGTGTGTTTGTGTGTGTTTGTGCAGTAGTGGATAAGTGACAGGGTGAGGGACCTCTGAATGACGCCCTCTACCTCTTTACCTGCTGGCAGGGAGTCTGCCAGGTGAGAAGCTGGCCAGTGCCAACAGGGCAACTGAATGCCAATCAGCAGTGGCCCGGAGGTCACGAGTGATCAACTTTTGTTAGGAGAGGCGGATGATAAACTCTAGCGTGGACTCTTTATTGTTTTTAATGAGCTATGTGTGTGTAACGGCACATTTAGAAGTCATGCAGGGACCAGGTTGACAAGGTTGCGGTGGAGGCAAGAGACAAGATTTTGACACATGTATGAGAGAGTGTGTGATGATCAGTGAAGCCTTGCTCTGCCTATAGATGGCAGCAGTACACTCCCGCGTCCCGGTGTCACACCCTCCTCCTATAACACAACCGTTTTCATTGCAGCACAGCAAAGACTTTCTCTGTGACACTGTTGATCCCAGAAGGAAGGAAGATGATTTTTTTTTTTTCCCACTTCAGTTGGAGATCAACACAGACTGTGGCGACCCAGAACTGTGAGGAGTTTGTTGCTCAAGGACGCTCAGGCAGGCCACCGACCGACCGGTACCTGCTGTTACAGAGCTGCTGAGGACACGGGGTCATATTGTGACTTTGAGTTTAACTTGGTTTCATTAAAAACACATGAAAAGCTACCACATAAACCCTCTATTAAAATGCAGTGTTAAATCAGCTATTCTATTGATAGAGCTCTTTACAAGAGGAGTGATTTCTCCTTTAGTCAGTCCAAAAACATCCATCCCTCTACACCACCACCACCACAACCAGAAACCACCCCCAGACTACAGGGCAGCTCCACACTGACCCACTACCACTTATATACCCACCAGCCATAGCTAATAAATGCAGAAATACCGCAACTGCTACCTGTAGGGTAAGTAGTTCAGAGTTAATCGGTTTTTATTATGCATTTTATTCATATCCTCAATAATCGATTAAACATGTGTTACCATCAGATATAGATGTGAAAACAAGAGTTACTGCACTAAAGCAGCTGAAACATGTTGGGTTTGTCAGGATCATTTTGCAAAAGACCAATAGATTTTTTTTTTCATATTTGTATCATGAATTCAATAATGTGTGCGCTAGCTAGATGATTTCTCGGATACAGTCACACACCACTGTGTCTGAAAAAGAAATGCTGCCGCAGATGACCTCTTCTGTCGCCGTGACATTTTCACAGTTTGGTTTGTGCAGATTAAACAAACCAGACATAACGTGACATAACGCTGCAGAGGTGCCTGCGAGACATTTTGTTATCTAC
The DNA here is from genome assembly GCF_045865225.1 of Trachurus japonicus. NCBI lineage: Eukaryota > Metazoa > Chordata > Actinopteri > Carangiformes > Carangidae > Trachurus > Trachurus japonicus. The sequence continues at coordinate 8,572,092 of NC_140911.1, forward strand.
AGTATGGACAAAGCTAGGCTAGCTGTTTCCCTCCGTTTCTAGTGTCTGTTGCTAAGCTAAGCTAACCAGCTGCTGGCTTCCACCTATATGTTCCATCTAGACACAGGAGGAGTGGTATTGATCATCTCATCTTCTTCTCAGCGGGAAAGCAAATGAGCTTAATCCCCAAAATGTGTGTGCAGGTTCAGACCAGAGGCCTTTTGAGCGACTGGTGCACACGCCATCGCCACACACCACAGCCCCCCTGTGGAAACTGGGTCACACAATCAGTTGTACAGATGCCTCTACATACTGTTTACCATCACGACCCATGAAATTGATTCCTTTTATCTGTATGTTTGTGAGCGTTTTCGCTGTGTGACACAGGTTGCTCTCCCTCTTTCCCTCCGTGGCCTCGCCATACAGTAACCTGGTATGTCTGTGTTGTGCGCGAGATACTCATTTCATGCTTCATTTGTCGCCTCACGAGCTCCGTTAATAAACAAGGCCCTTTGTTGCTGCTTTCTCTCTAACACCTCTCTGCATGTGTGTGTGTCAGACACCTTGTCCTCAACTTGTGGGATTAGGTGAGGCGTCATGCTCATCGGCATCATGCTGTTGTGTCGACAGCGGTGGAAAATAACGTCAAACTCATTACCAACTTCACCATCACCCATTTAGAGATTATGACTCCCTCCATCAACAAATCAGTAAATCTGATTGTTCTCAGATTGTGTGAAAATGGATTTAAGGATTGAAAAACAGTGCAGTTTATGAAGGTGATCGCGGGGAAAACTGCTATTTTTTTGTCTGTCCAGCAAAAATAACATTACATAAGAATTGTCCAAGGGCAGCGTTCATCTTCCATCTGTCCCAGAATGCATTTGTGATGTGAGAGCGTTGCTAACACCTGAACAGCACAAAGGGAGGCGGCTTTTTTGACATTCGCTCCCTCCTCTCATAGAGGTTTAAATCTCTCAAGGACCTCGGTGAGGTCGGTACTGCAGTGGATTTTCTTTAAAAAACATGAGTTTGAGACACTTTGAGCATAAAGCACAAAAAGAACAGTTGAAATAACTGACTATAATAATGGCCTTGGTGATTTCCAGAGTTGTGTAGACTTGTTTTTTTTTTTTTCTTTTAAGCATGGCTTTCAAATTTGTTTAATAAACTAAAGCAGTCACATTCATGATGATGAAGAGGATATCTCAGTAATTCATATTATTTTCACTTTGTGCTGCGCCCTCTATTAGAAAGCAGTTTCCTTGGAGCCGAACATTGCATTTTGAGTTTATTTTTTCCACTCAGACAGCATGAAGGAGTGTTTATATGTTGTGTTATTAAAAGGGAGAGAGCTGAGACAGTGACTAATCTATTTCCTTTCACACACAGCAGCCAGTAATCACTGTTCTATGGAGCTGCTCACTCATCCATCCATAATGTTATCAAGACACATTATCTGTGTGTGTTTTTGCTGTGTGCGCTTATGTGAGTCCGTGGACGAGTGTGATTTTTAGGGGCTTTGAAAGCAGGTGTTGAAAATGTTCGTGTGGACATTTTGGTGCACGCAAGAGTGCACATCTGTGTTTCTCAGGATCTAAAATGTGCACGTGTTTTGTGTGCGCACGCGTGTGTGTGTGTGTGTGTGTGTGTGCCTTTGTGTCAGAGCTCCATCCACGCTGGACATCCAAATGCAACACGTTTTTCCCTGCAGCCCGTGGCTCGATCTCACATTGTCAACCAGCGGAGGTCACACACTAATGTGTGAACATCGGCCTCTGTGCTCAGACCTGAGAGGCAGATGAAGCAGCTTCTGCTCGGACGAGGCCACAAAGACACAAACTCCACACTGGCTTTTACTGGATGTTGTGTTGGGTTGCAGCACCAGTTCCTTTTGTGCTACATGTCGTTTGAAGATGCACAAACTTGTGGTTTGGATTTAATGTTGGGGTGTCGTGGTCGGTGTTAGAACTTATATTAAGGTTCAGATTGTTCAGAAAAGAAAGGCAATGAAGGACTGAATGAACACATCTAATGAGGTGTTGGCTCCTTTGACGCAGGTTTTACCACCAGTGACGTCTTTGGAGACTATATATAAATTATATTGATGCAAATTGATAGAATGACATTGAAAACATGTTGATCGATCAGATGATGAATAGAAAGATTGCATTCTCCGCCTTCGTGAGTCGTTATTATTTTCCTTTATTTTCTGATTCACTGCTCCTGCCTGGCTGACATGGTTCAAAATTACCTTTAGATTTTCACTTGTTATTTGCAGAGCTGAAATAAGAAAGTGTATGTGTGTGTGTTTGTGTTTGTGTAAACACATTTAACAATATGCTGAGCTATTTTAGCAACGCTGAAATGTAAGAGTGCAGCTCTCACAGCAGGAGGGCGAGTCCTCAGTAATCTGCTCTCTATATCGACTGTGTGTGTGTGTATGTGTGTAGAGGAAGAGTAGTGGTCAGGCACTGATCACCGTGAGAGAGTTAGGACCTCGACCTCGACCCCAGCGTGACCTCGGCTCTGTTTTACTGCCCTCAGCCTGCAAGCACCTACACCTGTCATCACCCATTAGATAGTATGACGCTCTGCAGCACAGGTCGTGTTCTCATTCACTCTTTGACCTTCTTCACCACCAACATATACGACTACGTACCATATAGAACAGATAATAAGACCCTGAATCTCCTCTGTTTTTGTTTTTGATCAGTGGCTGCATCTCAGCTAGAACACACTGTACACACACTGTGCACTAGGCTTTTATTTGAGAGGTTTTTCAATGCTGTTTACTTCAGGATTCAGCTTTTATGTATATATATATTGAAAAATAATGTCAATAACACATAAATGATAAAACTATGATTATAAATGCATCAATTGTTTTCATTTTGGACTCCAACAGTTATCATTTATGTTATGTTTAATGATGAAAATGAGAATAATGTCTATTGTTAAATTATTCGTTTTGTCTGATCAACAGTCCAAAGCCCAGAAACCTTCAGTTTACAATGAAAGCCTGCTGTGTACAGTGTAATTACATCCTATGCATCAGGTATCAATAGAATATTCACAAGTTGATACCACTGCATAACTGTAAAGCAAGTTTTTATTGGCACCGGATTTGCGTTACGATGTGCAGAGTTGTGACTGGAACCTGTGACATTTTTGCTTGATTAATGATTTTTTCTGAGTGTTAGTGTGTGTTTCAGACTCACCTAAAAATAAGGACCTCGCCAGACGAGACATGTTTCAAGCAGAGGGTCGCAGCAGGAGTCAGGTCTTAGGTAAGGTGGAGAAATATTTGCGTGAATTGTGAGTCATATACTGTAGGACCGTTGTGTGTGTATGTGTGTTTGTTGTTTTTCTTTTTTGTCCGTAGATCCTTTCTTGATATTGGAAGGCAGCCGGAGCGCCTTGACTCATTCGGTTCTCCCCGGGGAGTCCTCTCTGTCAGACTGCCGGGGAAATTGACCTGTGAGTAAAGCGGGCATTTTTGGGAATGGTTATTTATTGAACTGCTAGAGAGGAGACTTGATGATTCACTGACAGGTTCACTCACACACACCTACAGATGCGCGCACACACACAAATATAAATGTTCTTCTTGCGCTCTGAGGGAACTTTTATGAAAAGAAGTTGAAGAATCAAGGAAACTTCAGCTGTCAAATGTGGCAGGGATCTTTTTTATTTTATTTTATTTTATTTTTTGCTTTGCAGTCAAGAGCATCTTCTTTCCTTCCCCCCCCACACCCGTCCTTGTTTTTTCTCCTCTGTTTCTCTCTCTTCCCACTCTCTGACTCACACTGGAGCTCTCTGCAGGTACAATATGATCCCATCTCGTCACTATAACCGTTTCTCAGGTCTCTGTAATAAAATTTCACCACCTTTCTTTGATTTAACTTCATTTTGTTGCTGTCAGATAAAAAAAAACATTGCATCGCTCTTCAGGAGATGAATACATGAAATACATTATTTGAGTTTGTGTCCGCTGGGGTTTTGAAAGCAGAGGGGCGGAAAATGTCTCCGAGCTACAGAAGACCAATTATGTCGGCTTTGTACCGCAGGTCTGAATCTGCAGCCACATCTCCAAATTTTTCAGCGAATAATGAAGTGATAATGAAACGACAGTTTGGTCTGATTATCAGACTAAAGTCTCTCATCCTACATGAAACATATCATGAGACACTTTTTTACCCAACATCAGTGTTAGTAATTTTATTTATTTATTTGTTTTAAAGGGATAGTTCAACATTTTTCCAAATTGGCCCATTATCATAATCCCTATAGTCATAGCAGTAGGTTCGTTACCTTTATTTGTTGGTGTAAGCTATTTTTAGAACGGCAGAGCAGAGCTGTGAGCTGCTCAGAGCTACGCTATGGAGGCTAATGGGATTTCTTGGTTTCCCTCATCAAACTCATCAAATACACAATCTGCGGTAAATACAGAGACTGCTTGCTGAAAAACTGTCCCTGAAGGCAACGCGCATCAGCAGTTTTGCATGAATTTACCTCTAAAACAACTCTGTCTGGTAACGTTCTGTTATTATCTCATAGCGTGGTGAATGTGCAGGTCACAACTTGTCCACCAGAGCGTTTTGGAGTTGTTGGATTGTGTATTTGATCTGCTCCGCTGTTCTAAAAATAGCTTATACCGACAAATAAAGGTAACGAACCTACTGCTATGACTATAGGGATAATGGCAATGGGCCATTTTGCCAAAATGTTGAACTATCCCTTTAATATACATCAACAGTTACGGAACAATATTAGTATTAGCATATTAGTTCCATCCTAAGTCCTCCTAACTCCTGAGGGAAATATCTGACTCTTTACCCAGAAAACGCTCCTCTGTGTTCACCACTATCTCACTAACATTTTAGGGGCCGTGTGGAGCTTTGACTAGAAATGACAGGTAGAAGACGTGAACTGAAAGTTGCAGCTGTAAAACCAAAACGATGAGCTGAAAGAAGCAAAAACAAACAAGTGACTCCAACACGATGAACAAACAAAGAAACACAGAGATGCCTCGAGAGCATTTCATGATACCGGCGTTCTTTGAGAAACACACAAGCGCTCCCCGCCCAGGCCAGCGGCCCAGCTGATCTGATGCTTAGCGACATGACCTTCACATCTTGCCCAGCACCATGGAAAGCCCCCGAGGTGCTCTCTCTCTCTCTCTCTCTCTCTCTCTCTCTCTCTCTCTCTCTCTCTCTCTCTCTCTCTCTCTCTCTCTCACATCCCCCCCACCATGCTTCCTGTTTGGGGCTCTCCCTGCTCTGGCCTGGTACCTACTGTCACTTGCTATTCGAAGACAACACGTACGCACACAGCTACCTCGCAACGCGCGATGCAGCCGAGCATGAGTAAGCCTCACACAAATTCATATATACACGCTCAAGCATGCACCCCGATGACAAATATAGACAATGCACACAGGTTCAGAGAGCGAATATCTAGGACAGGAGGAGGATTGGAGGAGGAGGGTGCAGTCACATGTGTTATTATCAGTTTAGTGGCGTTCACAGTAAAGTTACAGTGTCGTCCAGAGGTGTTGCAGAATGTATTTTGGGATGCCACTTCTCCTCCCAACACATCGTCGGTGATCTGATGTAATTCAAAAGGACGTAGTGAGTTGGAGGCTCTGTAGGAACCGCCCCACCCTGATCTCTAGTGGGTGGTCATTGTCATAGAGTGTGTGACTGAATGTGTATGTGTGTGTGTGTGCACCAGCTCACAGGCAGGGTTGTAATCATGCACCAAGCTGTCCTGTCCTGACATGAACTGCACTTACTGTCCTGAAGACACACTCACTCTGACAGCTTACATTATAATTCATGAGGTGGATGTTAGTGGCCTGCACACACACACACACACACACACACACACACACACACACACACACACACACACACACACACACACACACACAGCATACTATATAACATTTGGTGCTTGTCGACACAGCAGAGAGATTTTTGCTCTCTTCATCTCACAGTTCATAGTCACAGCTACAAAGACGGCCCTGCAGCCTTCCTGTGTTACTGCTGCAGATTGTTTTCTTCACCACACGAGCTACATAATCAGACGAGCTGCTCTGTTAGTGATGTGAAAGACTCAGTCTCCAGTTGTATCTGTGGAAAGGACTGTAAAAACCTTTGACCAGGTGTAATTATGATGTAGGCCTATACCTGCTTCTCCAGGACATTTCCTTATATTGTTAACTTTTCTTACCTGTTTCCCAATATTTTCTTATACACCCAATTGATACAATCACATGGAGAGCTCACTTTTTAGCCTTACTGGCAACATGGTTCCTCTATTTGATGGTTTACTGTGCAGTCTTATATTCGTTGTGCTCTGATAATGTTTTTCTGGAACAATCATGTGGTTTTGAGTGAAATGTTTTGACATCTACAGGCTGGATTTGTGAGAACGTGTCCCCTGCAGGTTGAAGTGTCGTGACTTTGAGGTTCTTTGTGTCATCACTGGGTCACAATGATCTGATGCCGAGTCCTTTGTTTTCGTCTTTACCACATGCTTAGTGCTAGTATACAAATGTTAGCATGCAGTTAAAGGGATAGTTCAACATTTTTGCAATTTGGCCCATTGCCATAATCTCTATAGTCATAGCAGTAGGTTCGTTATTTAATTGTCAGTGCAAACTATTTTTAGAGCCACAAGCTGCTCAGAGCTATGCGACGGAGGCTCATGGGATTTCTTGGTTTCCCTCATCAAATACACAATCCAACAACTCCAAAACGCTCTCATGGACAAGTTATGACCTGCACATTCACCACGCTATGAGATAATAACGTAACATTACGGGAATGCATATCAGCGGCTTTGCATGAATTTACCTCAAAAACGACTCTGTCTCGTAACGTTCTGTTATTATCTCATAGCGTGGTGAATGTGCAGGTCACAACTTGTCCATGAGAGCGTTTTAGAGTTGTTGGATTGTGTATTTGATGAGTTTGATGAGGGAAACCAAGAAATCCTATGAGCCTCCATAGCATGGCTTGGCTCCGCCCTTCTAAAAATAGCTTGCACCGACAATTAAAGGTAACGAACCTACTGCTATGATTATAGGGATTATAGCAATGGGTCAATTTGCAAAAATGTTGAACTATCCCTTTAACATCGAGAACCTAAGACCAGATAATCATTAGCATATTCAACGCTGTAATTGTAAATTAGTATTATTGACATATTCATCTCTGTTGTCTTTTAAAATGAAAAGCAACAAACTCAGACAGTAAACGATGTCCAGGTGTCCAATGTGACAAAAGCAAGAGAACATTTACTGTGCAGCAGCTGCAGGTATCCAACATATACAAACGTGTAGCCGAAATGATCCCAGTATACTACGTATGCTGGAGTTTGTGTATTTTATCCACATCAAACACAAGCTAAAGCTAGCTTTACTCAAGACCTGAGAGCCTGAGGTTTTTGTTCCACCTTTGCAGCGAACCTGATCTGTTCGTGGGAAAAGTTAGACGCCGTGTTATTGCGGCTCGATGTCATGAGAATATCAGATCTGAGCCAAAATGGGTGCAAAAATAATCACAATTTCTTTCAGTATCGACGGAGCCTCATATGTAGAAGCCAGTACTGGTATGTGAGGTTTTCAGCGGGACAGGAACACAAACATATAACGTGTCAGCAGTGACAGAAACAATTTTAGAGGATTTCTGTTCATTTGGCCGCTCTCTGCTTCTCCTCCTTTCCCTGCACTGTCTGTGTTTTCTTTACAGGCTGTGTGAGAAACAGGAATGTTGTACTGTCTGCGGGAAGGAGCCTGAGTTACAGAGTGATGTAGCTCTGTGTGTGTGTGTGTGTGTGTGTGTGTTTGCCTCATAGGGTGTGTTATTTTGTGAAGGAAATATGGATATAATGCATAATTCTCCCTGTGACACATCTGCGTAAGGAAAAGCCCAGATCAGATTCTCACAGACTCTTCTGTTTTTAGAAAAACTTGTTTGCATCATTGTCGGCGTTCCCACTGGGTTTAGGAATCTGAGGTTTTAAATTGCGAAATCCAGCGTCCAAAAAAGTTTAATTGCTCCACAGCTGCACTGAAAATACACTCTTTTTCCTTCCCCCGCAGTGAGAACGAGGCCAGTGTGAGCAGATGATCTGAGCTCGTCCCTCGCCGGACGAGATACTTGGAGAGCTGGATAACGTCTGTGCTATGAATAGTCATCTCCAACCTGACCTCAAGTGACCCCACACATTATTGTGTGTTCTTCACACACATAGGCTACACACTATAAAAACACACACACACGGGAGTTGAACTGAAAACACGGTCCGGTCAGTTCATCTGGACACAGAGTCCATGCAGGAAAGTGCTAGACATCGCCGGCGGGCTGAAGGAAAACGGCATGTGTCTGTCTGTGTTTGTGTGTGTTTGTGTGTTGTGTGAGTCCTACGTGTGTCTGTCAGCCTGCCTGTCTAAGAGTTTGTGTGTCTGTGTGTGGGTGCGTTGGAAGGAGCCAGGCGTGACATGAGTATGTGCTGTGAGCGAGTTCATGTTTTTCCTTTTTCTTTTAATGTTTCTTTTAATAACTTGGAGCTTAAAGTTATAACATTTTCTTCAGCATCCTCATGAACATGCTGGACATGGTAGTCAGACGAGACGCACACACAGACACACAGACACACACACTGTGAACAAGCAGCAGATATGAAATCATAATCTCTGTAAAAATGTGGAAACGATGCTGTGGATTCAGTTTTGCGCAGCTGTAATTATAATGGTCACATTTAGCTTTTCTGTGTGGTCTGGGCATTGTGACAAGTACAATATGGTAACACCGAGGTGACTGTCTGATCACTCATGTTCAATGCCAGAACGTAGGTGTTATGTTAATGACTCAGCCAGGTATTTTGTTAGCTGCGGCGCTAAAACGCGGTGTTTACGGATATAAACAAGTTTAATTCAAAAGGTTTTTAACAAATGAGACACCAAACCTGCAAATTATTTTCTCTGTAATGTTTTCAAGGCTTCAGTGTTGGTGGAAGGATTCAGATCTTTTGCAGTGTAAAAGTCAAAATCCCGTATGAAAACTCCCGCCTGATTAAAAGTACTGGCTTAGTATTGTTAGTGTTAAGGTGCTGGTTTGGTGCCTCAGACTGATACATTATTATATTTGGCATCATTAGATGATTAATACTGCGGCGTCTGTGTGTAAGCAGCATGTTACTGTTGACGCTGCTGGAGATGGAGCCAGTTTGACAGGGACACCAGATAAATCTTAAATGATTAATGAGAAAGGAAAGAGGGGAAAAAACAAAGTTGTGATATACAAATATGTTTTAGTTTTTTTTTACTTTTCCTCAAATCTGTGATTTTGTTGAGATGCTGGAAGCACCGATTTAATCTTCAATCTCCTTGTATTTAAAAACTTTATTATATTGTCCATCCATTTTTCATCATATTCATGAGGAATATTTTCTTATGAAATGTAGAAGACCGGAGTTTTAAAGTAGCATAAGATGAAATGTACCTGAAAATGACAATATATGGGAATTTGGTTAGTTTCTACTGCTGCTGAGGTATATTGATGAATAGATCAATTGATAGAAAACTGACTTTGAAATGCTCTAATTCTAAATCTTGACTGAACATTTACAGTTATTTGTGTTTCGTCATGTCGTTCAAGGTCCTGTCACCTGATTACAAACATGCTGCATCGCAACGCACTTTATTTTAAATCCAAATTTTTGCATCGTATCTGGTCTTGTCTTTTGTACAAACCCTGAAAGACGGTTTTGGATGCACCTCCAGTGTTGCCATTTAAAACGTGTGTGTGCCACTTTGTCACTGTTCCCCAGCACCCAAATCATCTGAACCCTGAGTGATGCCGTGGAGCTCGGAGGTCAGACTGTAACGATGTTGGCTGTTCAGCCTCATTGTGTGATCTGAATACACGGACATACCAGAAATTCTCATGGTTATGTGACTAAAATAGGATGTGAGATCCATCCAATCTGAATTTAAGACACTTTTTAAGACCTTAGATTTACGCCTCCTCTCTATGCGTAACAAGACCAGGACCTCATTTACACCTGGTGTTAACACGTGATCTGTATCTTTATCCTTGTCAGTTTATATGACATATCACACAGACCAAGAGTCTCGGTGCTGCTCTGTGCGTTTTACCTCATTGTTCAAATGTTAAAAAGTCCATAAACTTTGTGATTTTACTTGCAATAAATCGAGTAGTGCAGGTTTATTGGGTGCTGTCTCGAAAATGCCACTGGTAGCAGTGAAACTTGCTCTAGATATATGCCTGTGCACTTTTGCTTTGACTGTTTAGTGCATGCTGTTCTGTTCCCATCCACCTCAACTCATGCTATATATGACCTTGGCACTCCGTTATATAGGCTTTCAGCTTCGTATCTTCTGAGGTTATTTCTCTGATCACACGGGCGTTTGCTGTCTCCCCGGGGATGAGTAGATCTTTCTCGATACATAACCAACATTCAAATCCAGTCTTACCACCACAGACTGTGCTCGTCTTCTCTGCAAGCACTTCCCCACTTCTCTCCTTTCCTTCCTGTACTGTTCCTGTACTAAATGTAAAGCACAATATATGGCATATGAGCGGTGGTGAACATCTCTGTATGTGTCGTGTGCACTCACGAGTGAAGAGAGCAGCAGCTTGTGCTTGGAGACAGGTGCACTCATCTTCAAGACACTTCCCTCTCTCTAATATCTAAATCTGCATCTCTCTCTCCTCTCTCTCCTCTCTCTCTCTGCAGTGTTCAGGTGGGATGGTGACGAATCAGCTCCAGCAGGCGTCTTATTAGCCGAGTGCTAACAGGCAGCCTGTGTTCCCGTGGGGGCTGAATGCCGCTGAGTCATCCTGTAGGAGCGGAGCTGACCAGTACAGTGAGTCCTCGGTCTTCTCTCCCTATAGCATGGCAGCTGGATGGCAAATACGCTCACCTGCTCTTACTCAGGAGCCTCTGATTTGCTGGGTTCCAGTGGGAGTTTTACTGTGTAGGCGTGTGCACGGCTCAGCGTGTGTGTGTGTGTGCACAGAGAGAGGAATGATTTTGCACGTAGCTGCCTGCTGCAGTCAACCTCCAGCTCTCCGTCACCTGTGCGGCTCATTGAATGAGCAGCATGAGACCCAAACCATTGACAGATCCTCTCTGCAGCCTATCAGTCAGCCTCTTTAGTCCACATTACCTGATTACACTAACACCGAGTTTGAAATGTGTCATGCAGTAATGGATCGCCGTGGTGAAAGACCAATCACTGCGCTGTGGTTTTCCCATCAGTTACAACCCACCTCCTCATCCTGCAGTCATTTTATGACTGGTTTGTTTTATATGGCAGCAGCCCATGGTTTTTTTTCTCCTTCTTTTTCTGCAGGTTATAATACTGCATATTTGACTTCTGCTTCTGTTAAAGGAACAGCGTCACATTTTTCTCACTAAAATTAGTTTTGCAGTTGTGTAGTTTCCTGCCTGTTTGGTGTCGGTGGTTAGTTTCACGTTTTAACTTTTAAAGGGACAGTGTGTAATATTTGTCAAGGTTTATTGGCAAAATCTGAATATACTACCAATGAATATATTTGTATAAGTGTATAATCGCTATAAAATAAAATCTGTTTGGTTTTCTTAGCCTTATAATTCTTCTTTTATATAGCAAGGATCTTGCTTAGAGAGTGTCGCCATGTTGCGCCACCATGTTTGTACGAAATGGAAAATCCAGCCAACCAGAGAGCACATTTCAAGAGTTTCATGTTCATAAATAAACAATAGAATTATTTAATAGATAAATAATAGAATCGGATGCTAGATGTCACTGTTTTTCCCCTCATTTTGCACACTGGACCTTTAATAAACATGCCGGAAGAGCAAGCCTCCGGCCAAAGGTTAAACATTTCCAGCTGCTGAGCAGAGTCGTGACCCCTCACATTCACAATGTAATGTATAAAAATACACCACAGAGACAAAGTGAAAATGGGATAAACAACAAAATGCAATACAGTATCACATTCAGACATGTTTTGGTCCCACTTCTACTGATGATCTTTGAGATTTGATTGGAGTCCAGTCCACTGGTGCTAATTTCACTTGACATGATGTAAAAAGGCTCAGGCCTATATGTGGCTGACAGTGTGTATCAGAGCAAAAACCAAACCAACCATGAGGTGGAAGGAGCTTCCTGCAGAGCTCAGACAGGACTGTGTTGAGGCAAAGCAACTAAACTTATTTCTGCTACAACAGAGCGGCTCCATATTTCTTTAATGGAGAAAGTTTAGAGCAACCGGGACTCTACTCAGAGAATCAAACTGTGGAGAGGGAAGAGCCTGATGGTCACTCTGGCTGAGCTGCAGAGATCCTGCAGAGACGGGAGAAACTTCCATCCATCCATCCATCCATCTTCCATCTTCCATCCATCTCCTTGTCTGGTTTCCTCCAAACACAACACTTGAAAATGAGGCCAAACAGTTCAGTCTCGCCTTCATCAGACCAGAGAATCTTGTTTTTCACAGTCGGAGAGTCTTTTTTTTTTTCCCTGCAAACTTTCACTGAGGAGGAGAAGCTTCAGCATGGCCGCTGTGCCATGAAGCCCAGATTGGTGGAGTGGGCGGCCAGTTCTCGGTCGAGTCCTCGTTGTTCCAAACTTTGTCCGTTAAAGAACCACGGAGGACATTGTACTCAGAGGAACCAGCAGAAATCTCTCCGGTGCCTTCCTCGGATTGTTTCCTCGACTCAGTCTTGTCTCTGCAGGCGGCTCCCTCCTGCTCGTGGCCTGATATTTGTCCTGATCCACATTGTCAGGTGTGAGACCTTCTGCAGACAGGTGTGTGCCTGTCCAGATCACGTCCCATCACTGACACAGAATGACCTTTCTTTGTTTGTTTGGTTCCTTTTTTTTTGGCTTTTCATAGGCTAAAGAAACAGCCAGTATCACTCTTAATGCAATGAGCGCAGAGGTTAGCATGCGGTCAGTTGTATTAATGTGGTTTTTTAGGAGGTTGTTTGCCAGGCAGGCAGGTTGTTCCACTGCTTCCCTTCTGCTTCTGTAGCCGATATCTCAGAGGGAGTTTATTTCTGACGTTCTCCTGCTTTCACTCTTGACAAATGCTGCCAATTTCCCCCCCATACACTGAGAAAAGCACTTGTTTCCTCGACTGACAGAGCAGGTACTTTACAGTGTTAGTCTTGGGTTGTGCACACTGGACGGTTGGCGTGAACTCATCCGACAAACATCTATCAATAATCCCCCTTCCACAGTATGAATGTTTTCATCCATTTACAAAAGGGAGGATGACAGGACATGGAGGAGAGAGGAATCAAAGAAAGGTCGTGTGGGGTCAAACGTGCTCACTTTACGTCCGGCGACTGAGAGACAGAGGCAAAGCGAGGGATGAATCGGACAGAGGGAGGGAGGGAGGGAAAGAAAGAAAGAACGAAAGAGCAAGTGAGAGTAACAGTAAACAGTCAAATGATCGATGAACGCCTGACGTGACTCAGCTCTCAGTTGCCGGCCAGCATTTCCATGACTGGCGAGCCGCCTGCACGACGAAGACAAACGACCCGGCAATGAAGGAAAATGAGGATTTTATCACCCATTTCCCTCTCACACTGTTGCTGGCCCACGCTCCCCAGATTGCTTGCGTGTGTATGTGTATGTGTATGTGTGTGTGTGTGTGTGTTTTTCTGTGCTGGGAAGTTAACCAAATGTGCGTCCCGCTTTCCTGACAGGCTGGCTTATGGTTGTACGCTGGCCCAAGGGTGCAGTTTAGAGAAATCACTCACTCAGTCGGGGAGTTGTGGAGAAATGCCCAAGGTCTGGAACATCTATATGTTACCTGTGATCCTGTGTGTGTGTGTAGGTGTGTATTGGTGTGTGTGTATGCAAGAGAGTGTGTTTAAAAGGACATTTATCTCATCCTCAGATATAATTACACTGCCCCAGGGTGGAGGAGAGCTATCCACCCCCCCCCCCCCCTCCTTTTTCTCAAGCCCATCCCTCCTTCCTTCCTTCACCCTCCTTCTCTCTCTCACCTTCTCTTTCTTATCCGAGCTACGAAAGCCGATCCGACTCTGCCATCTTCGGAAGTCATTATGGGATTAAATTATTCCCAGCGAATGGATCTCTTCCTCAGAGCCCAGGGGACCGGGACCTGGGAATGAAGAGAAGAGGGGGCTCTCCTCTCTGTTCGCCTCCCCACACAGAGCTCACTCTAGCTGGGGCAATCAACCAGCAGCACTCCTTCCTTTTCCCCCCGCAGCCTGGAGCTCCACCTCGGGGGAAATCACTTCTCGCCTCTCCTCACTTCATCCAAAATATTAATCTTCCCAAAATCTACTCAAAAAAATAAAATTACACGTATAAGATTCTGCGGTGATTCAGGAGAGAGGTTATTACATTAGAAGGAGGATTATGAAAAATGTTGGTGATTCTTGTTTTAATCTTCGCCCGTGTAAAGTAATAGCTGCGGCTGCCGGAGCCGATGAACAAACTAGCGCTTTTGTAATGATAATAACGGCGTTCCCGCAGACCTGACAGGAATCCGCCGCCTGGGGGGAAGAAGTGTAATATCATCACTTCCTGTTTGCGAATCCCTCGCCCCCCGTGGGCTTTTGGGTAATGACACCTGCCAACATGCCAACAACTCTCACTTACTCTCAGGGCAAGATTAACAGTTGAAAGCAAAACAGTTTGTTCTGAAGGGAAAAACAGATTGAACAGGCTTTGGAGGGTTTGTAACGCTTTCCACCTCAACTCACCTGCAGTTTATCACACAACACGCACACACATGTAAAGGCCTTTCAGCCCTCGCACAGCAATGTGAACCACACACACACACACACAGAGATACACATATATGCCGCTGTTGCTACATTGCTATACAGTGATAAATGTCACTAGAGGAAACTCTTTATGATTTAGCTTTAAATAAAGGAGGGAAAAAAGGCACTAAAAGTTATTAATTTGTAGTGACACACAATGTATCTGTTGATGGAATAGTTAAAGGGTTTCTCAGGCCACAAGGCAGCGTTTCATGTGCGTGCAGTATAGAGAAATCACGTTCAGTGGGGCCTTTCTGCTCTCTACTGTCTTCACAACTGTGCAGCTGTCTTCATCTTTGCTCGAGGGCATAATAACCATGTGTTGGTGCCACACACACACTCACATACCCCCATGCACACAGTGTTATCTTCAGAGTCACAAGTTAGTGTTTTTCTAAATTGGGCCATGTGGTAGCCTTCTGTTATAAAAAAGCCACACATATTTCAGTGCAGGCTGGGCATTTATCTAGATTGCGCTGACGTGCCCTCGCTCTCTCGGTGGCGGCGGGTCAGGGTGGGCCACATGGTTTGGGGTCTGCCCCTCCCCTGGGCCCTGTTTTTACTCACAGCAGTGCTGGCCTTTGTTTGTTCAAATGTCGTCTGTCAGGGAGAGCCAGGCTGATCAGAAGTGACGACTCCTGGTTTAAGCGCTGCTACTCTTCCCTTCTCTTTTCCTCTTGTCTGTATGTTATTAGCTGCGATGTAACAGAGCATCAGGAAATACTAATTCATTCATGTGTCCTGCCACCTTAAAGCTGTGATGTGATTATGTCAATCTGTTGCTGGGAAAATGGCAGAATCCTGGTGAAGGTTGGTGCTGAGTATGTGCAGCGTCCACACACTGAATCCATGTAATGACAGTGGTTAACAGCATGAATAGGTGTCTGCAACAGTCTTTTTTTTTTTTTTCCTTCAAACTACTACTCGGGGGGGTCTCAGAGTCAGAAATGTTTCACTACTCCAAATATTTCTGCCCATCTGTCACGTTTTGGAGAGAAAACACAGGACCCAAATGCAGAAGACAAACACAGGGAAGCAAGTTCAAAGTAATTTATTGGGGGAGAAGAGACAAAAACTTCAAAAAAGGTCTCTACTCATCCAAACATAAAAAATACAAAAGGTCAAAAGGACACAGGTGCAACACATTAGGTGCACCCGTGCAGGTGGGGAAACACAAGAGGGCAGGAAGAAGACAGAGGGGATTTTCAAAATAAAGCAGTAACACATGGAGGACGTGACACCACCTGTAAATACACCATTTGTTTGTAATAAGTTGACCAAACTTCAGGTTTGAGCAGAAATGTTGTTTTGGCTAAATATGACTAACATGTTAAACGTGTCCAGCAGATATGGAGCCTTTTGGAGGTTGGACAGTGTTTCTAGTCTCTCTACATTTTGTCCATTCACTATCTTTTTTAGCTTTGATTTGGTCTCCACCAAACCCTTTAGCTCTGTTGTCTTCACCAGCAATTGCGGTGTTGTGCATTAGCATAACTTGTGTTCATTAGAGGGATAGTTCAACATTTTGGCAAATTGGCCCATGACAGAGTTGTTTTCGAGGTAAATGCAGAGACTGCTTGCCGAAAAACTGCCCAAGACAGGAACGCGCATCAGCGGTTTTGCATGAATTTACCTCTAAAACAACTCTCGTAACTCGTCTCGTAACGCCCGGCTATTATCTCATAGTGTGGTGAATGTGCAGGTCACAACTTGTCCACCAGAGCGTTTTGGAGTTGTTGGATTGTGTATTTGAAATCCCATGAGCCTCCGTAGTGTAGCTCTGAGCAGCTCAAGGTTCTGCTCCGTCGTTCTAAAAATAGCTCGCACCGACAATTAAAGGTACAAACCCACTCCTAAAACTACTGTATAGGGATTATTGCAATGGGCCAATTTGCCAAAATGTTGAACTATCCCTTTAAAATAGCTGTTGTATCCGACAACAACACCAATTGTGATCTTAAATCAAAAACCTAAAGGGATAATTTGGGTTATTTGATGAGGGCTGGTGTGAGGTAAAGGCAAGGTGATGGAAAAATGTTCTGCAGAGCTTTGGGGGACTACAGATTGTGTGTGAATGCAAGAAATATTAAGTTAAGTTTTTACTACAGGCCATGTATGTTGGTGATGCAATATCAAACCACGGCAAAAAACTCCTTCAAATGACTTTTGTTATGTCTCAACTGCAGCAACAAGGCTTCAGCTCTCAGCTCAAACACAATGTCAAACACATGATGTGACCTCATGCCTCCGACAGCCTCTATACACACATTGCACCTATTGCTCAGACGCTCGCAGCACAAACACATCCTCCAGCGGCCTCGCATATAAACCTGTGTGTGTAAAGTCCATCTTTAATTTTCCTTTTCCCCCTGGGGCTCCGTTTTTCATCACTTCCATCCACATATAGGAGTTGGTTGTCCTCCATAACCTCTCCTTTATCATTCTCTCTCCTCACCTTCCTCCACCTGACCCTTTGATACCTTTCCCTTCCTCCGTCCCACATCCGCTTTTTTCCATCTTTTCCCCTCGTCCTTCTTTTCACTTTCTTTTCCCCTTTTCTGTTATCTCTCCCCCCCCCGCCCTCTCTCCTGCAGGGAGCCTCCAAGCCCATCTCCGGAGTAATGGCTCATTCTGACCGAGTGTTACGACTCTTTCAACCACAAATGTCTCTTGAGTGACAGCCCGCGAGAGGAGAAAATGCCAGTTAGATTGCTGTTTAAGATTGGCCAGGGGAGACTGGGGAGCCAATCACTGCTGGCTGAGAGTTTAAATATTCCACCTAGATTTAGCTCTGGTGACAGCGCTGCAAGACGAGAGGCTATACCCTCAACTTCAATAGCAATTTTCTTCCAGGGCAGAGGAAATTTGGCGCTGCGACTCCCAGTTGGAAAGAAGAGTTGGGATGTGCTGCTCCTCAGGGGAGAACTCCAACGCATGACATATGAGGTTTATCCTGCAACGACGCATTGCTGTAATGTCAGCTGTTTACTGTATCTAGACCCACAGATACTGACTCATCAGATTAAACATCTCCCCATCTTTCCTTCCCTCTGTCACTCTCTTCTCCTCCTCCTCTCTCCTCTCTCTCCCTCCTTCCCATCCCCCTCCGCTGCGTTCTGCTTTGCTCTGCTCGCCGCTGCGGTGGGTTCAGTTCTTGACAAGGCCCCACATCCTGCTAGTTGCTAAATGAATAATACATGCATGTTCTCGCAGCGCTGGTAGACAGAGGGGGAGAGAGAGAGAAAGAGGGAGAGACAAAGAGATGCTGGTGTGTGTTTGTGCATGTGGGAGCCAAGGACTGTTTGGTCTTGAAGCCCCTGATGGAAAAGCCGAGGATGTCACAGAACTTTAGATCCAAGTCTGCATTTGACAGGCTCACGTCAGATCCCGCTCTTCTGCTATATAGTCCTGCAGCTCAGATGAGAGCTAGAGGTTGTCGGTGCAATTCCCACGGGTTTGAAAGACGCAGCCCTTGGGAGAATGATCCAAGAACGTGAGCTCAGTTGGGTTTGGAGAGCTTCGATATCCAAGACTTGCACGCGTGTGCATGTTTGTGTTTGTGTTTGTGTGTTAGTAATACGGCAGTTAGGTCTCACCATTTATTAAAGCTCCCTTTAACCCAGCAGAACGAGGGTTGCCCTACATTTTATCAGTTCCTCTCGTTCAGTTTTGACGGAGATCAAAGCGGTATGCCAGCAGCCAGCGGAGCATGCATGCATTATCAATCATGTCTGTGGCTTTTTGTTGTACAGGAAAAAAATATTGCAGAACAAAGATCAAAAGGAAAAGGTCATCAAAGGCAAAATCTTTTTTTCAAGATGCAGGGGGTAGATTTACACATACACAAAGGCAGGGGCACAAACAACGCCGTATTTTAGCTGCATGTGCATGCACTGTTGTGTTGTGTAGGATCGCTGCGTATGTACATGACAAGGAGAGAGAAGTGTGAACAAAAGCGTTTTCTGCAATCTGTCCTCTGACCCTGAAATTAGACATGTGAAACTGTTCGCTGTATACTTCAGAGAGCTTGTTATTTCTCCTCACTCGCTGTCTCGCTCTCTCTCTCTTCTAAAGACAAGAAATTTCTGGTATAAGCATGACACGTTATCTCAAAGGACACATGCAGAGTCAAATGATTCGCCTCTCGCTCTGAACTATTTCCACTTTTATTAGGAAAAACAGAGCAAATGAATGGGAGCAGCAAGGGTCTCTGGGCTAAGTAAAGTTAGTGGAAAGCCACTGAGCCGGGCTTGTGTTTTTTTTGTTTTGTTGTTTTTTTCCCCCCAACTGCATCTGTGAAGTGAGTTTTTCAGGGTTGGGGAGACAGTGTTTAACCAGGAATGAAGTGCAGTCTCAGCTGTTTCCAATGCTGCAGGTACAATGGAGGCTCCGGCACCTCAGACGGCGGCAGGTTGCTGATTGATGCGCCGTGACTTCACGCCTCTCTCACCGACAGGCAGCTCAGGAATCTGTCTGAGCAGTTCTGCACCAGGCTCACACAAACATGCACAGACACCTTGTTTCTAGGCAGAATACCTGCGAGGGGGCAGCCTCGCCATTGGCAGCGCCTTTAACCTTGACTCACGCTGCACATGACCCAGATGTACGACTGCCGTTTGTCTCTCTCTAACTTTCTCCCCCCGCCACACACACACACACACATACAAACACACTCTGTACCGTAACACCTTATGCTGTTATTCTCAATAGTGGTTTCCATTGAGAGCTATAGATAGAGAGTCTGGTCCTTTTCCATATGCACCTTGTGAATGTGAAAAAAATCTATTTACATCATTTATGGAAAATTAAAGAGGATAAACTATTCATCCATATTTTGTTCAGCAGTAGGTACTTCTTCAATAAAAATGATTCTTGTTTTAACTGCAGCATAAGAAATTACATAAAATACCATAATTACAGTGCATTTACTAATTCCTTGGACACTCCAGTGCCTCATCAGTCTAGGAGGGGTCACCTTGTTTACTATGCTCCTCAGGTGAGAGCGGTTTTTATCATTTTGTCTCAGCGTGCGATCAGTAGAAAGACTGGTCCAGGTCCAGGATGTGTTTCCTTGACACTAGCCGGCTCGCTAAATGTTAGATACTGGTTTTAAAAGCTTCAGTTTGTTTTTGTTACGTCCATTTAAAACCATTCTCGCTCTAATGAATCTGAGCTAAGCTGCTTTGTTCACCATAGAGCGAGTGCCAAATATTTAGAATCGCCTGTCAAGGTTTCGGGGACGAGGAATTTGATACTCAAAAGAAAATAACATACACGCTCTGGGGTAATTATAACATGCTTTTACACACCACTGGAATGATCTTGATCTTATCTTTAACCACTGTAATCCAGGGCAAATGTCAGGCATTAGTTTAAAACATATTGTGTTTCCTCTTTGATCTTTGATCTTACAATAACTACGAACCAGTGAATAGATGAGTTTTGACAATGACACAGTTGTAAACATACAGAGGATGTGAATGGACGAGGCAGAGGTGAATTCTCCTGCAGGAGTGATTTGAAAAGTTTCAGTGGATTTTTTGATGCTTTTCCTACGAAGCGAGGTCATCACTGGAGATCATCGTAACTGTCATGAGGATCTCAACTTTTCAGGACCAGTTTATCAGGCCATAAATTTAATAGAGAGAGAGAAAGAGAAAAAAATAACAGCCTCTCCAGATAAAGATCACAAAATGCTCGGATGCTTTTGTGTAGTTAGTTTTACTGGCCTCTGTCTGTAGAGCGGCAGTGAATCATTGGTGAAAATCTGCAATTTCACATGAAATATTTTATTTTATTATTGTGTCTCGCTTTGAAGTCGAACGTGTCATCCAGCTGCAGGGTAAACAGTCATTCAGCCACAGCATCAGTTTCAAAAACCCTTCATTTAGACGATCAACATGATTTTACAACTTGCTATTTTCCTCCACCAATCTTGCCCCTCATGATGAAACGTAGTCATGTTATAACAGACTTCACATTCATAAAAAGTGTAAGATCCTGAAACCAGCTGTGTTGGGGTTAAATCTGTACGTATTAAATTCATTAAAGGGATAGTTAAAGCAGAACTATGCAGGATTTGGGGTGTAATTATTGTGGCTCAGAGTCACTGTGATGGTTGAGTGACCTGTTATGAAGTGAATGGGGTCTAGAATGCGCGCAGCAGAGCCGTGAGCTGAAAACCGCACTTGCAAGATCAGTCGTCCGTCTCGGTGTTACAAACTTGTCAATGGATAGACAATCGCGAGAAACTGCCTTACGGCAGTACGAGATGAGAACGCATATTGACGTCATGCATGTCACGAATCGTGATTGGTTTGAGTTCGGAAAGTCGGAGGAAACCACTGAAACATGAAATGTTTACTGATGAAGTTCAGCTTGTGGCTAACGGTCTACATGCTAACAGATACACACACCATGGGTCTTTATAAGATAATGTAATACATCATGACACACACACACACCTTCGGTGAACCTTTATTCCTGTGCAGGTATGTCTGTGTCTTTGTGCCTGTGTGTGGCTGGAGTTGTTAGCGTTAGCTCCGTGTTAGCGTTAGCTCCGTGTTAGCATAGCGTTAGCTCGGTGTTAGCGTTAGCTCCGAAGCATTAGCTCCGTGTTAGCGTTAGCTCCGTGTTAGCGTTAGCTCCGCCGTGTTAAAATTAGCTCCGTGTTAGCAGGGCTTAGCAAACAGCCTACACAAGCACGTGTAGGGGGGGTGGAGGCAGGTGGGCGCGGCGAGGTTTTGCCAAAATGACATGAACTGCCTCCCAGAACTGTGGGAGCTCCGGAGAGGGAAAAAAAGAGAAACCAACGAAGGAGCGAGCTATATTCCGCCGACTCTGCAAAAGTCTGCTTATTAAACATTTTTCAGGCCAACTGGCCCATTTCCTACAGTAGTTTTAGGAGAGGGTTTGTTACCTTTAATTGTCCAACAACTCGCTTGATTTGTTTAATTAATTGATGCTATGAGATTGAGATTGTTTTTGAGGTAAATTCATGCAAAACCGCTGAAGCGCGTTCCTGTCGAGGGGCAGTTTTTCAGCAAGCAGTCTCTACATTTGCCTCGAAAACAACTCTTTCTCGTAACGTTCTGTTATTATCTCATAGCGTGAAAAAAAGTCACAACTTGTCCCAGTACACTGTTTTGGAGTTGTTGGATTGTGTATTTGATGAGTTTGATGAGGGAAACCAAGAAATCCCATTAGCCTCCGAAGCGTAACTCTGAGCAGCTCGCAGCTCTGCTCCGCCGTACTAAAAATAGCTTGCACCGGCAATTATAGGTAACGAACCTACTCCTAAAACTATAGGGATTATGGCAATGGGCCAATTTGCCAAAATGCTGAACTATCTCTTTAACTAATATAATGAAGATGTGAATTTTGCCAGCAGTTTATGAGATTAGCTGATTTTGCGTTTGTTTGCAACTCTTTTAAAAAAAACACTGCTGCATAAAAACATGAATATAGGACAGCATTTATCTTGATTTATTACACGGCTCTATTGAATGCTGCTCTCTGATTGGTCCAGCGCTGCGTTCTGCGGTCTGTTATTTCTGTATAACGGACCGTCGTCATGTATAACAGACCGTTGCTAAGGACGGCGCTCTGATCAGCGCAGCACAGAAAAGAGAAACTACGCAGGATATTTACCTTGTGTTTCATTTTGCTCTAAAACGTCATTAATGGACTAATAGTGATGTTAGATAAATGATTTGTAACCTGTTACAAGGAGAGTGGAGGCTCCTTCCACACTGCTGCTGGAAACCAGACCTGCTGATCAGAGCCTCTGACCCGGTGTCACAGCTCTCGACATTAGTTTTTATAATATATTACACAAACGCACCCCGTAAACAGTAAAGTTAATCTCTTGTTTATGACAGATACGACTACACACAATACACACATTTGAACACGTGTATGGTAATCTATCGATCCACTGATTGATTATCAAAGGCTTCAAATGCACGAACGGGAGGAGGCTCGGCAAAACAGCGGAAGTGACCCGGTCTTGCAGATTCGCTAAATGCAACACTTAATTTAATGAAAAAAGTCGTTTTTTGATCAACATTATGTTTCAAATTAATTATTTCACTCGAAAACCGTGTAATAAGCGGGATAATGTACAGTTGGTCGGTTGTTATGGAGAAATAAACCCCTTCATGTTGAATGAAACCCCTCCGCTTCGCGTCGGGGTTCCATACAACCTGTCGGGGTTTATTTCTCCATAACAACCTCCGAACTATACATTATCCCTTACGTGTATGATGATGACATAACAAATCTCTTGTGTGTTTTATCGATTGCATGTTCTCAGTTTGCTGGAGACCAGGAAGCAGCAGCAGGAGGTGGGGGGGCTGTGAGTGTGAAGAAGACTGACAAGTTTGACCACTAGGACAAGGTCACACACACACAGTCACACACACACACACACACACACACACACAAAATGTTAGGCTTTATTTGTATATGAACTGGACCAAATTTTGTTTCCATAGCAACCACACTGGCAGCTTAAAGGCACTGTGTGTGTGTGTGTGTGTGTGTGTGTGTGTGTGTGGTGTACTGTGACTCCATACAATGTAAGCAAAAGAAAAAAAATGACAAGATCATTTTAGCAGTGTTGTTTGGACATGGAAGGACACAGCTGAAACTCAAATTGAAAAATGATTTGAGTAAAGTTTTGAAACATTTCTGGGCTTTTGCTTCAAAACCAAAACTTTCAACATAGGCAGAAGTCACAGAAGAGAAATGATCAGATGCTCCATTGATGTCGAGTAAGTGACCAAAGTTTAAATGCATAACTTTGCCATCAAAGTTAAAGAGGTGGTGGCTGTAATAGCTGACAGAAACACCTCGTATAAAAGCGGAAATGATAAAACATTGGTGTAACAAATGTGTTTTTACTCTGACACGTAATGTTGGCTGGAATCAAATTATTACCAAAGAAGCAGCTCTACCCTCATTTCAAAAAGCACAGACGAAAAATCTCATCTTCTCATCATCTCATCTTTTTTGTGTGTAGCTACATCTGTGTGTGTGTGTGTGTGTGTGCTGTGACCCCCTTTATAGTGGGTTTAAAAGCATCAGAGGATGCACTAGAGAGACAGAAAGACAGAGAAACCCTCCTGATTAACCAGAGGGAAGACAAGCTTAAAGCCGAGAGCAGATGCCACGGCACAACCTCACACGCTTCAGCTGGCACAGCAGCTCAGCACAAACACAAGTAGCATGACACAGTAGCATGTGAAGGCACACTGCCGCATGACAACCTGCTGCTATTAAATATGCTTCAGCACTAAGGAGGAGCGTGGCTGTAAACTCCATTCTGCCCTCTCTGCTGCATCCTGATTGCTCTGATTGCATCTACTGTGTTGTTTGATTCTCGTTCTCACCGCACTAACCTGCAGTCTCTAATTTACCTTCCGCATCCCAAGTGCCTCTTAATCGCTCGTTCTCTCGCTTTCTCTCTCTTCTTCTCCCTCCCTCTCGCTTCTCTCTCTCTCTCTCTCTCTCTCTCCCCGTCTCCTCCTCTGTCTGAGGATCCATTGAGGATTCACAACAATAGAGTTGTAGACTGGATTAAGCAATACAATGTCTGATGGAGGAGGTGTAGTGGGGAGAAATCAATGGGCAGATGTGATTTCCTAAGCCGCTAAACATCCTCTGACATGTCGACCAATTAGCCGTGTCAAATGGGGATATCTTCACTACGTGTACAAGGTCATTAGATAAGTACGTCCGTAGCGCCGGAGCTTCCTGCACATGTGTCTGAATGTGTGTACAGGTGTGTGTTTGTATGTGTGTGCAAAGACAAAGGGAAGTATGAGATAGAAGCATTTAACAATAGAGCTCAGTGTAGCCCCCTTCGTCTTGATTACCTGTCTGCATTGCTTAATAACATTTGGGATTGCACAATTTGCAGCTTGTCACACTCATTGCAGTTGCATTCAGTTTAGAGAAATGAATCGAAAAGCAATTTTGCCATCATCATCATTCTGTTTCACACGGTGAGTAAATGCAGTTAGAGAAAGCTCTATTGGCTTTGTGCGCACACCTTTCAACACACCCACTGCTTTTCATTCCCCTTCTCTCGGCTGTCACAGGACGCTTGCTCAAGAAAATGAATGACAGAATGATGTCTTTTATTTTCTGTTTTAGATTGAAAAACAACCGTGCGATGGTGAAAAACAGCTCTGTAACTGCATGAGCTCTGTGAGCTCTGGTGTTCTTAAGAGGGAAAGGATGGGGCGTCGCGTGGCGTAGTGGTTAGAGCGGGCGCCCCATGTATAGAGGCACAGTCCTCGCTGCGGTTGGCCCCGGTTCGAGTCCCGCGTCGGGCGCCATTTGCTGCATGTCATCCCCCCTCTCTCTGCCTCCCCATTTCCTGTCTGTCTCAACTGTACTATCTATAAAGGCATAAAAGCCCAAAAAAATATACTTTAAAAAAAAAAAAAAAAAAAGAGGGAAAGGATGCTGCTGCTTTGGTCGGGAGATGTTCCAGGTGGGCTCATTTCTACGTATGTTTGTCTTGGGGAAAATCCACACATCCTTTATGCATAAGTAATATCAGCCTCATGCATTGTTCATTTGATCAGTTTTCAACCTCATGTTTTACTCCATTTAAAGCTGAGAGAGGCAGAAATCCTTTGGGGGTCAGTGGGTAAAAACTCAGAAATCACCTTTCAGCGTGCATCGGCCCATTTAACCCAGTTTGAGTCATGCTGGTTCGGGCCAGGTTGGCTTGATCTCGGGGTCGGGGGTGGCTTCCTCAAACAGTCTTCTTTGCAAAGAGTTATATAGCTCACTTGGTAGAGTAGGCACCCCATTAACAGGAATCGGACTCGGTTTGATTTCATCTAGCGTGTCATTCCCCCTCTGACTCTCCCCATTTCCTGTCTCTCTCTCCGGCTGTCCTGTCAAAATAAAGGCATAAAAGCCAGGGCTCCGTGCGTAGTCCAGGCTTTGTGCCCAAACCCGGCCCGAATCAGTGCATTTGGGCCTTGACACAGACTAGTAACGGGTCCCTGTGGACCTTGGGCCGGAGGAGTAACGCCCACCCAGTCCCCCCTCGAAGCCCCACCCCTGGCACCATGTCTGATTTTATGGTTTAGAAAATCTTGCCTGAGACGGAAGACTTTGGCCAATCAAAGTCTTTCTTTTCAGAGCGTCCCTATTGGCTCCACGTCCCTCAGATGGATACGTGTGAAGTGTTTTAGAAAATAAACTTCCAGTCTCTGTAATATCTAATAAGTAGTGGTTGGTTGTCATGAAAGCAGGTGATTTTAACAGTCTGACCTTCTCCTAACCGTAACCAAAGACTCATGACTACTACAGTATTGCTTATGTTGCATGCGTGTATAAAGTGCTTACATGCATATGCCCACTAGGGGAGGGCAGAGCTGCAGGAGGGTGGCTGGAGCCTCCCGGTTTAATTTTCCATATTTCACTGCTGCCAGTTTCGGATAGTTGATCAGATTTCGGATCTCAAAGTAAAACTCGTCACATGAAACCTGGAGGGCCACTGGGAAGAAGGAGGTGAAGGTGGATTATGGGTGCAGTTATTGCTGGCTATCGCCTCAAGCTGAGACATGTTGGCGGCAAATACAGAGCAGGGGCCCGGATAAAATGGTCATGGTAACACTTGGAGGGAAAAAATCAGAGAGCAAATGGAAAAGAATAAGATTTTGATGTAGCATCTGTAAATATTTCCAGTCAGCTCCGATGGGTCTGTCTGAAATGTCAGTTTAAACAGTGTCGTCTCTGAACATTTCCTGTGGAAATATTTGGCTTTTTAGCTGCTAAATGCTTCGTTATGTTCGTTGATAACTTCCCCTGACTGCATTATGATGCTGGGCTGGAGGTGTAGTGTGGGTTTATCTGAAACTTTTGCTGGCTATTGCCGTAAATAATGCAGATGAGTCAAAACAGTTGCATGCTCTGAAACCAAAACAATGAGCTGAAAGATGCAAAAATGCTCCATGAAGCCGAGGTGAGAGAAAGTGTGATGATTCTCTGTGGCTTCATTCACTTTCATGTGATTCATTTTCCTGTAAAAACGCTTTAATGAAGTTTTGAATTTTAGAAAAAATATAAGAAAGTACCATTTTGTAAAATGTAAATGGTAATTGGAGTTACGTGTACGTATACTCTAAATATGTGTTAAGACATTACATTCATGGTGTTACGCAGCTGTCAGAGAGGATAAAGCTTTAAAACTCAAATGACAGAAAGTGCTCTGAGTCGTCATCCATCCACAGACACATTCTTCTCCTTTCATTAGCTGTCACATCAGCTAATGAACTTTGATTAAGCTTCCTATTTTTACTGCATGTACATCTTTTTTTCTCTCTCTCCTCCATATGGCACCGAGCTGTACTGTATGTCATATTTGATGAAGTTGTGCAGAGACAGCATTAATTGTGCTCTGTGTTATATTGCAGAATGGCTGTTAGATCTAATGATCATCACCTTGCTCGCACTGCCGAAGTTATAGCTCATGTAGCTCGACTGCTTCTATATTAGTTAACATCAAACATCCCACACCAGTCACATATAGACTGGTCTTTATGTATTGCAGTGTTTCATTTTGACTGTATTTGCTTGTATCTGCCTCACCTGGCCCATTGTTTTCAATGCAACTTTTTTTTTATTGCAGACAAATTTGTAGTATATAAATTATTTATTTATTGTTGTAGTCTTTTATTTCTTGTTTTTATGAGGTGAGATTTCTCTTATACACCCCTCTGGGTTTCTTTAATCTCACCTGCACATTTGGTTTGCTGTTTTTATGCTGTTTTTCTTTCTTGTTAAATTGTGCAAATAAATTAAATCTAAATCTAAAATCTAAATTCTGTTTAGTTACATGCACTAAATCAGTAAGATGACCCTGTGTAGTCCATCAGCCTCAGAGGATTTCCCCCACTTTTATCATTCTGGCCTCACGCATCACATCCTGTACGACCAATTCAACCAGGAAGTCATCAGGAAGCTGTCTGGGCCTTACAGCGACAGGTCGCATTGTTTAGCATTTAAATAACTCCCTGTCCCTCCACCTCCTCCAGGAGCAAAAAAAAAATAATAATAAAAAATTGCACTGCCAGGCGGCGTCTTAGCATCCTAGCATATCGTGTTGTTTTCCAGGTTTGAGCTGTGCTTGGCTGACTGAGTCCAGGACAGCTGTGAGTGAGGGCCACTCGCTGCTCTGTCAGGAGGCTGGAGACTGAAGCACTGAACTGAGGCCAGCCATCCTGCACTACTCCTACATGTCACCTTTTCTCTCTGTAATAGGTTCCCTGTGTGGAAGAGAGCTTGGACTGAAAAGGAGAAAAAAAAAAGTATGATTCCCCCCCCCTATATGTATGCTTATGTGTGTGTCCACAGAAATACTGAAAAATCCTCAGGTAAACATGTTACATCAGGCCCTCGAGCACAATCCTACAGACACATCAAGGTCTTACCATTGAAATGATTATGTAAGCTCCCTTGTGTGGATTACATAAGAAACATTGAGTGTGACACTGTGTGACCCCCCTCAGTCGAAGGAAAACAAGATCCTCCCAACCATAAAATGTTTTCATAAAATGTGTCATTTAAAGCTTGAGTAGCTGGCTGTGAGAAAATGCTGCACAAATGATGAGCGACTGTTTCAGACATTTCGGTTTTTCTTTTATTGCTTTGAATACGACACAAAAAGCTCATCGTGTTTTATATTCATTAACTCAAAAGTCACTTCTCTTGTGCTCTTGTCAGACAGAAGTTATGCTCGTGCGGTCTCTCACTCAGCGCGTCAACGCTTGTTTATATGTCCGGAGCATCTATGAGTGATTTAATTTCTCTCCACTCTGCAGATTCACGAGTGCAGCTCTCACTTAAAATGAGAAATAAATCATAACCCACATAGAAAGAGACGAGGCAGGATGGAGGAGACCTGTGGGTGAACTACAACCTTCACGATGCCATGGCAACGAAGACACGTAGAGGTGGAGTTGTGAAAAGGTGGCGGTTTGTTTTGTGTCTGTAGCTGATATTGAAATATTATTCTGTGGGCACATTTAATATGAAACTGTTCTTTGCTGGGGGAGTTCACTCACATCACTGTTGTTTTTCCTTTAAGCCTTTCCCCAGGAATCCAAGCCAGCTTAGGTTACCTGAGAGGAAAATCCACCCATAAGCAACAGAGCACATTTCTACAGTAATTCTCTGACCTTGGACTGTTCAATGGAGAGGTTGAAAAAAAAAGAGAGACTGATTTATGCATCAAGAGCCAAATGCCAGAGCTACAGGAAAGAAATCACAGCAGTAAATGGGACATCAGCTTTTCACAAAACCAGCACACTGACTTCTCTTACAATGAAATACGTCTAATTTATATCCTGAAACAAGCCTCCTGTGAAACGATAATCAGTGCTTGCTGCCTCACGAGCAGCTGTGGTCGGTTACTGTGCATTTCTTTAAATGCGTTACATGCATACGCACTGTCGGCTTTTGCTGCAGACTCTGCACATGCACCGCCTGTGTTTTTACAGACGCGTAGCCAGGATTTCCTGTGTAATGACTCCAGTTTTAAAGGAGGTCTGGCTGCCGTGCTGACATTCGTATTATCAATCCTATGCTCATCTTGTTTCACCGTGGCTGATATTTATTGTGTTACAGCTGTTGTTGAGCTGTTTTCAAGGGGCCCACTATTTCTCTTGGCAACACAGATTAGAAATCACTTTTGCCTCTGTAGTTGTAAGTTGCCAAAGGGGTGTAAAGCACATCCTGCATAAGCTGGCACTCTGTCCTGGAAGTCTTGCGTACATACAAAGAGGCTTGTGTGCATAATTGAAATCTCCTGTCCATGTTTCCAAGGTTTTATGTTTTTTTTTCTTCTTTCCCTCTGCCAGATGTGGAGTAATTTAAAATGTAACATGAAAAAAATATGTTTTCAGAAAATGCTATCTATCGTAGATACAAAACTGAGCTGTTTAAACACTGATTAATATCTCTGCAGGTGACCTATGTACAGTGTGTTGGCGGCTGCTGCCGGAAAAGAAAGTCTCAACAGGATCATCTCTTGGTGGCCTGTTTCTGAGTTTTTACCCCGAGGCCAGAGGGATGTGAACAGCGCTGTCTCTCTCTACATGGGATCTTTTGTCCCCCCTCCACCTTCTCAATAATTCAATGGAAAGAGGAGACATCAGCTCTGGTATAATTACTGTGTGAGGGTGACAAGCTCCTCTGTCAGGGGCAAGAAGGGGCCGAGCTTTGTCGCGCTGGAGGGAAGCTGGAAGACCCAGAAACACACAGAGTGTACGGTGACACTGTCAATGACAAAAGCTTCAGCTGCTGGGGAGATGATGAAACTGCAGGTAATTTGGAGGAAAATCATTGTGACAACAGGGTCTGTTTTTTGTTTTTTTCCACTAAGAACTCAACTCGGTGCTTAATCATTGCAAAGCAGCTCCAAAATGGCGATGGCATCTGAAAAATGACTCGTTAGACACAGGTGCAGCATTTCAGCGATGAACTGGAATGTGTGTCTTGGGTTTTGGCATTGTTCTGCAACTTCTCAGCGGTCAAGGGGCAATATGATCCATCACTGTTAGGCAGAGAGTTGTGTGAGATCTGATTTCAGCTCTGGGCCCAGCTGAGATGACAGATCCTGTTAATATAACACCAGCCAAAACCCCAAACTTCCTGCTAAGTAAAACCCTCGGCATAAGCATACCTGCCAAGATATGACTAAAACTGTTACTGTCACCGAGACCTAAAACCTGGCATGGGCTCCGGCTTGGCATAAGGCCCCCGGTTTAAAATGAGCTAGACAAAGTAGGCAGTCAGAAGTAGATGTTTTGACACGTTGTCTCCCACGGGTACCCAGGAAAAAAGTCGGGACCAAAATGTATCAAGTCTGTTGTAGTAGGAGTGCTGATTTTGGAAATCGGTGAGACGGTATCGTAACTGTCTCGGTGACGTAAGAGGCTGAGCTGATCTAAGCTCAGCAACACTGATGATGAAATTGTTCGTACGTGTCTGAAGGCACAAAGAAAGGGGGTCAAAGGATTCAAGGGCGATTATATCCTGCTCTAAAATTGTCAAATTATGTTAATTTTCATACCGTATTTAACTTCTGCTTTAGAAAAACACAGCAAATCTGTGAAAGGAGCACTGAGTTGGGCTCACTATCAATGACACAGCGCTTTTTGCTAACATGTGCATCCTAACGTTGTCATAGAGACAATGCCTTCACTGATGCTACACATCACGTTTGTCATGTTTTCCATTTTGATTCATGGATGTTAGCATGTAAACAGTTTTTTTTAGTTTAGTTTATTTCAAACCAGACCACAATAGACACAATTCAACAAGAACGTTAACAGAACAAGGACAACCAGACAAAACACACAATAAACACTAACATATCGGGGCGGTGCGTGGCGCAGTGGGTAGAGCGGCCGCCCCATGTAGAGGCTACAGTCCTCGCCGCAGGCGTCCCCGGTTCGAATCCCGCGTCGGGCAGACCTTTCCTGCGTGTCATTCCCCCTCTCTCTGCCTCCCCATTTCCTGTCTATCTCTACTGTCATCACTATCAAATAAAGGCAAAAAGCCGAAAAATATACTTTAAAAAAAAAAAAAAAAAAAAAACACTAACATATCAATACAGTAATAGTAGGCTACAGTTAGAAAATATCCAGCTTGAAAACGGGATGGATGAAGCTTTAAATTTCCATCCCCGGCATCATGCTAACATTTGCTTATTGGAGCTATGAGCACAAATTGTGGCTGAGGCTGTGGCTTTACTAAAACCCAAAATGTCTGCCCGCCAGTGGTGTTTGACGAAAAGTCATGGGATCACTAAAGTCAGTTAAGTTTCATCCTCTGGGGGCCTTGTCTGAACAGCCACAGAAAACTTCCCAACAATTGTTGAGCTGTCTCATAAAACATAAAAATTGTCTTAAATTCTGCTGCTTAATTCTTGTCAGCTGTGGTAGCTACAATTGTGGAGGAACTGGACCCAAATGCAGACACCGACAGGTATGATGAAATAAGGAAATTATGTATTCACAGGGAACACAAAGGCAACACTGAGCAGTAATGAAGGGCATTGGGAAAACACTGAGGTATGAGGGAGAAACTAGACACAGGTGGGGCAGTCAAACACAGGTGAGACACATGAGGTAATAACAGGAAACTGGGAACTTAAAAATAAAACAGGACATAAACATTTCAAGCTGACATCTTGCACTATTAACAGAAACGTTTTGCAGCATAAATACATTGTGACATGTGGAGGAGGCTTGCTCTCTGATCGTGTTTTAAGCCATGCGCTGTAATATTGTGTCGAGCCCACACACTGAGCAGAATGGCAGCGTTTCAGTTTAAATAGAGCTAAACTCTTAAAGGACATCTACAAAAACCCCAATGAGTTGTACAGTTAGGATCATCAAAGCTCTTCCCCCTTCTCTTTCCCCGTCCCTTTTGGTCGTCCTCCAGATCTCACGTCCGTGAAGCGAAGGGAGAAAAAAATTGCCTGTATCAAAAGAAAGTCACGACACAAGTTCCTGTAATTTTTGATCATAATGAAATGTGTCACGTTCAATCAAAAGGCTGGTGCTTGCCAGTCTCCCCACCATGCACATCCCCAAGGCGCACACATCAGAGCCGGCAAAGAAAGGCCACATTAAGTGTTTGATGGCGGCGGAGAGACGACACAAAGAGGCTGTTTGTAACTAATTAGGTTCTGTTCGCCTCACCTAGATTTTAATTATGATAGGGGGCTTCAAAAAATTTCCACAAATACCTTGCTAGGTTCTTTCAAGCTCCTTAAAAAAAAAAAGTTGGACAAGGGGAGGGAAAACTAAGCTGCCAGCTAGCTTAGCACAAAAGTAGCTTCCTGTTAGCCTGACTCAACACATGTGCACCTGGAAAATTAATAGCGTTGCCTTTGAAGAGCAACGCCTCACAAGGTGCTTCCTGGCTACACAACATGCGTCTAATCACATTGTGCTCTTCGTGCAATATCAAAGTCATACTAGCAATTATATACAGGGCAGAACATATGTCGCTAATTGACTCAGAAAAGCTGCATGGATCGGTGAACTTCTGTTTTCCACAGCAATTATACAACAAAGTTTTTAGACTGCAAAGATCTGAGGCGTTTTAAACATTTTGCTCTAGACCTCGATGGAATGTGTCTGGAGGATAGATGGATATAGATAGAACAGAAATCAGTTCTCACTATTTAAGGGTGATCAAAAGCCTTTAAACCTGAGGCTTGTGAGCACCTTGAGGAGATTTGTAAGCATTTGCAAATTGTCATCTCACCAGTCGTTTTCCTCCCAGTGTGACAGATCACAGCCCAGAGGAAAACATTCAGCAGCTGAGGAGCTCCAGTGCAGACAGGTGATTCACTTCTAATGGATGTTAATGTGGCGGACATGACTGAGAATATTCCCAGTGGTGTACACTTACAGTTAATTGATAATTGAGGTCTATGAAAAGATGCACATTAAATCATAGCCAACGAGCCTGCCTATAAGGTTGCAGCAATTTAAAGAACAAGTCTCCAGAGTCTCTTAAGGTTTTTCCCACAACTGAAATACTCTCTGAATGAATAATTAAGGTGGAAATATTCTGAACTCATATTGCCTTCCTTAAGACGTTACACTTTCAAACATGTAACATATGCATAACTTTCAAGTGCATAAACGTTTTTAACCTCCGCCAACTCCCGGTTGCTCGATTCTCTAATGACTTGATGTTACTGTTTGATCGGTGCCTTTCCTAATGAGCCCATGTGTTGAGATGGGATACCATTCTGTGATTCACTTAAATGTAATGTTTTCTACATAGTTAACACTAATTCTCTGCAACATGTTGCACATAACTAGATGTCTCATTCGATTCACTGAGCCACCAGCCTATGCCATACATATTTAACCTACAGTACAGGCTGCTCATGGAAGCTTTTGAATTTTTAACGTACACCATGGGAAGCTGTTTGTTCCTATTGAAAGACACAAGAAAAGAATATCACAACAGAGCATTCAGTGCGTGCAATGTGAACTGGATGGTAGAAATCATCATGTTAATGCAAATATGTGTCATAAAATGCAGATGTAAAGAAGATTTATACACATAATCACCCATAAAACAGACAGATGTTGCATGATACTGTGCAGTCATTGCAAAAAGGAATAATTTAACCAAGTGGAAGAGTGTAGAAGTATCAAGAATGAGCTATGAGCTAAGATGAACTAGCCTATGCATAGACTGTATACATTGCTTATATTCCTCTTTGTCAGTGTGACCTATTCTATTTGATATATGTATAATGTCATATTATATCATCATTGACATCTATAGTAAGGTAGTGTTGGCCTAAGACAAGAAAAACACCATCATACCTTTATCGGAAACACATTTGATCATGAAGTTAGGTTGGATAATCAATACTCCAAATTTTGCAATATCCAAAATAAGTAATGGAACAAAGAATCAAGGGAAAGTTTTGATTACTACACAACAATGGGATTCACGTTACATTTTTCGCCCATGCAGAGATAGCTGTGTGCACATCCCAGCCACATTTAGATCGCAATCAAGAAATTAGCTTGTATTTATTTCACACACCAACACTTCAAATGTCTTATCATGGTTTCCGCTTTAAAAAAGCGAGAGTATTTTTGACTGGGCTCTCATTTCAAACGGGTATTTGAAGAAGTTTGTGTCTGTTCTTTATCTGGTGGTGGTGGTGGCGGTGGCGTGCACAGATGGCGTTGTTCCATAATGACCGAGGATTCTGAGAGCTGAGATGAGATCGGTGCGACCGTACAAACAGATCAGACAGGTTTAGCCAGATGATATCCTGTGACCGTGCTACCTAACAGTCAGCCATCTTGTTGTTAGCCAATTAATGGCTCATTACCTGTTTAGACGGAGCTGAGCCACCTCAGGTTACAAGGCCACCGAGCCTGCACTTCACCCGCTGACTCAAAATCTGATTAGTTTCACCTAATTGGCACAGATCAGATGTTTTTTTTTTCCTTTTTGCTTTTAAGTTTGAAGGATACAGTTTCATGGGCTGTGACAGAGATACTATTTACTACTGGTGAGGAACAAACACTGATCATCTTTCAGCCTTGGAGGATTAAAACATCAAGTTGTTGGTTTGTTTTGAGAGCTCATTAGTATTAGTTGCTTTTTTTGTTTTATTTTGTCTGGATTCACACATTAGAGATGTTTGTGATCATTTATACTGAGCTCTGTGAGTACAGTCATCCAGACAGTGTAGATAGAAAAGCTGCAGTATCTGTGAGTGGGTCTGTTTGCCTTGCGCAGTAATAATGCACACATCCTTGCTGAGTTGTTTCGGCGTGTTTGCACAGAACTGTATGTACAGTATGTGTGTGTGTGTCTGCACGAATGCAGGTTCGTGTATTCTTTCTGTGTGTTT
This sequence comes from Trachurus japonicus, assembly GCF_045865225.1. NCBI lineage: Eukaryota > Metazoa > Chordata > Actinopteri > Carangiformes > Carangidae > Trachurus > Trachurus japonicus. Next base: position 8,607,337 of record NC_140911.1, read on the forward strand.
TTTCAAGGGCAACTGGGACTCTTTTCTCTCCATGATCAGTCAGTTCTCGTATCTCTCTGCTCACTTAAAATGTTTGTTCTTCTTGCCAAACACAGGTCCATTAATAGTGCATGAATTAAAAAAAAAGAAAAAGAATGAAAGAAAAAAAGCAAATAGAGAGCAAAACAGCAGCAAACCACCAAACAGCCGTGCTAAATTTATTTAATATTCTCTGTGCTTTCAGCCCAAGCTGCTCGGCCCTGTGCACTGTCTAGTCACATCATGACAGCAAAGATTAATCTGGATCATTAAAAAAAAACATCACTGAGCATTGTATGCAAAACAACAGTTCGCTGCACACTGCAGGTAGGAGTATAGAAAGAGAGAAGTGTTTTGTTTAAGCATCTATACGGTGCAGTATCCTTACTTCAACTGTATTGTGATTCAAGACTGTGCAGGTATGTGGTGTGCTGCTGGTTGTGGTTTGCTTGGTTGTGGTGTTTGGTCTAAAGTGTTTCGTACGACATGAAAATGTTCCCAGGAGAACTTACAGTAAAAGGTCTGAAATGAAACTGGTTGGACACCAGCTCAGAGCTAATCAATGTGCCAGTGTTTAAGTGTGAGATAGAGAATGGCTTTGTCCAGAGGCCTTTCACATGGTAAGTGAGGCTAATCTCTTAGTATTACTATGGCCAAACCAACCATTTCTAATGGCAGACAGTGGGCTTTTACAAACCATTGAAAGCTGGGTGGTGTGATAGACTCGGGGGAAATTTTCCGGCGAGCGCTGAAATTCAGCTGCTCTTTTATTCATAGAACACACACACACACACAAATGTCTTTATCTTACTCAATCAAAAACACACACTATAACTCCCTACCTTTATGAAAAAACACACACACACTCCCTCTTACACACAGAGCGCATGGGGCCAGGTGGTGTGGTTAGTGCCAGATCTTGCTCTCTGCTCTCCTGAGTGCAATTGGTAACCTGAGCTGCCTGTTTGAATAACTCAGTTATCCCAAAAGCTTCCTCGCTGCAGAGACATCATGGAACAGTGCCCAAAACTCACTTTGCACAAGCCTTTGATATTCACTGACTGTTGCCGATGAATATTGAAATTCAGCTTTCAAAGTCACTTTTGTTGTCCTGAGGTTGCATATAATAAGAAACGAGTAAGAATTAAAATTGGCTGGAAAGCCTCGCGGGCGCAGCTTGTATCCAAAATCTGTCATCGGAGTGTCAGTCAGTGTAAGTTAGTCGGTGTGAATGTGTCAGCTGATGGGACGCGACAGGCAGGCCAGGGGCCTCCTCATTTAATTAGGAGCCCGCCTATGTTTGTTGAGCTCACAACCAAACCTGTCTCTCAGGGTATTTTCTATTTTAAACACAATTCACTGTAAATTTAGCCTCGACTTTTTTCTGCTATACATGCAGCCTGCAGGTGTTCAGGCTATAGGCGGTCTGCTTACTATTAATGTCACTCAGTTGTCCTGAAAATATTTGCTGTTGCCCTTTGACCTTTCCCACCACCGCACCGCCGCCTTGTTGTCTTCACACAATACTGCCTGTGTTTTTCTTTTGCTGTTGTCTGCCTCTTACATAACCGTGTCTGCTGTCCAGAGTAAAAAAAAAAACGCTTTGAGATGTAATTTAATAACGATAACAAAATCAGTTTTGTGATAACTTGTTGTTGTAAGCGTAGTAACACACTTTAACAAGACCTCTGACTTTGTTTTGTGTACACTTTTGACTTTTAGCCCTGAGGCAGAATGGAGTCGTCAAAGAATACTCTATTAGAAGAAACGGTCTGTTTACCGAACTGTACTCGTGCACTTGCACTCTGTTATGCTTCCCTAATGTTTGTTGACACTCTGGTGACAGATTTTCCAAGTAAAATTAAACGATCACTTCTGGGAGTATTTTTTACAGTGAATGCGAGACTCCCGGGAGGCCTTTTAAACAGCATCAGGTGGTCTGTGTCAAAATGTGGCACTGCAGAAAAATTGTTTGTGTATATGCAATGACCAAAATGACTTTTCCTGACCTTGTATTTTGCCTCTCTCTCTCTCGCCTGTCAAGTATTATTATAAAATATGACACAGCTAATGAGAGTTATCAGACTGAGATCTGGTACGTTTGCTCCTAGCTTGACAAAGATGTATTATTCTCTTCTAGTAAAATAAAGATTGAATGAATGAAAAGGTGTGGCCAATGTGATTACTTGAAATGTGATTGCAATGTAAAGGCTCAATCAGTGTAAACTGTAGCAAGATGTCTGTAGATTTATTCTGGACAATAGTAATTTGTAGCTTTGAGCGTGAGAAAATGTTATTGTTGCGTTTTAATGGTCCACACAAAACATAGGCCTAAGGGGGAATATTTTCTAAACAACCTCATCATATTGCTTGTAAAGTTTTACATTCCTCAGTGAACATAACCTCACTTTAATGTTTTTAACAAAGAAATAACATCCAATGTTGAATGTTCAATGAACTTCTATAAACAAACAGTAAAACTATGATATAAGTCTATGTATTTATCTCTATCCCTGGCATATTTTCTTTATTTGTGCATTCATTTGTTTTATTTTTTGATTTCTCTCATGATGATTATCAATATATTTTTCATGTAGACTACCTTTACTTATATGGGCTGCCGCCTAGAGAAGTATAGTAATCCCTCTCTAGCTTTGAGAGTGAGAAAATGTTATTGTTGTGTTTTAATGGTCCACACAAAACATAAAGGGGAATATTTTCTAATCAACCTCATCATATTGCTTGTAAAGTTTTACATTCCTCAGTAAACATAACCTCACTTTAATGTTTTTAACAAATACATAAAGTCCAACGTTGAATCAATGAACTTCTATAAACAAACAGTAAAACTATGACATAAGTCTGTGTTCATCTCTATCCCTGGCATATTTTCTTTATTTGTGCATTCATTTGGTTATTTTTCTGATTCCTCTCATGATGATTATCAAAATATTTTGAATGTAGCCTACCATATAGGCATAGAGAAGTATAGTGATTCCTCTTGTTATCTATTAGTAACATGTAATGTAATGTAAAAAAAAAAAAAAAAAGACAGGCTCCCTCTCATGTCGCTGTGACACCAAGAATCAGCGCGCGGGCGCCCTCTCTGGGCTCGGTGTGGTCCTGCAGCAGCAGCGGCGCCTCCTCCTCCCTCCTCCCTCCTCCTAGAGCCGGAGCTGCATTCCTCTTCTCTCCATTCACACGCAGGGAGCTGCCGGAGAGAGAGCACCTCCACTCCGTGACCAGAGTGGAAATGTCCCCAAGTTTTGGAATTTAAAACCATGGCGAGGATATCGAGCCTCAGGATCACTTGAATCTGTAAGTACCGAGAAAACTCCGCTTTCTTTTTTTGTTTTTGTTTTTTTACTCTCCCCGTGGAAGGAGCGAGGTTGTTGGCTTTTCTTTTTCTTCTGCTTCTTTTCGGTGGAGCCGGCTGAGAAATATTTTTGGTTACATTGTTTTTCCTTTCCGTTGCTCCGTGTGGTGAGTTTCTCGTTGAGTGTAGCCTATGTGTTTTTTTTATTTTTATTTGTATCCCTCCTTCCGTATCTTTTTTTCCTCGACTCCACTTTACGGCGTCTTTGCTTCCCACACGAGTTTGAGGAGCTTTCAGCCTCCAGCCAAACCCGGTGGCGAAGGAAAAACGGAGGCATGGAGGAGGTGAAGCGGAGCAGTCGGTTAGGTGTGTGTGTGTGTGTGTGTCTGTGTGTCTGTGTGGCAGAGGCTTGTGTTGAATGCATACCCTGGTGTGACCAACCAGCCGGATTCACCCACACTAAACTCAAACTGCGGACATATCTGGCGCTTTTCTCCCTTTTTTTTGTCAAAGCTTCCTAACTATAAAAACATGGAGGTTTCCTTTTGTTTTTCATAATCACTCCCAGTTGGGCACCTGGTGTTTTCTGTGTTGTTGTTTTTTGCAACTAAACTGGGATTTGGTGCAGTGTGAGGTGAGTTTGTGGCTGAGCTGCAGTGAGAACAGACTTTTTTTTCTCTCTCTCTACCGGGAGGGAAGAGCTTCGTTTTGCGGTGATATTGTGGAGTCTTGGTCGGGAAGAAGCTCCCAGCTCCCAGCATGCTCCTCTGACTAGCTCCGGGTGGCTGTTGCCTTGCCTCGGAGGAGGAATGTCACCAGCAGCAGAAGCAGCAGCAGCACCACCACCATACATGCATGCATACATAATTACAGGTATTCACGGAGCTGACACTCACTGTCGCCTGGATAAATAGTCCGGGGAGGCTGCACGGCTGCAGATTAAACATTTGCTTCCATGCTTGTTAATTCCCCCCCTCATATTTGAATGGACCCTGCCCCTGGCTTTTCTTTCTTAAATGGACCTCAGGGAGGAGTTGTGTTGGATTTCTCCTGGGGTGGTGTGGTGGAGGTAGGAGATGGGAGAGGGGAGGTAGGGAGAGAGGGAGGGTGGTGGTGCTGCTTATTTTAAAAGAAATCGATTCCCTTATTAGCTTTGAAATAATTAGAAATTGTGTTGGTGTTGGTGGTGTGAAAAGAGCGTTAATCTGCTAACGAATGAGAGGCAATTTGTAAGCTTTGTTATTCGACAGCAATTGAATCCCCCCCCTCCCCCCTCCCCATCCCCATCTGAGCATTGGATGGAGTGGTGAGGGCTATCTTCTTCTTCCTCTTCTTCTTGTCTGTGGGTGTGTTGTGGTGGAGTGCGCATTGGTTGTCAGCTATTGAAAATGCTCTCATTGCTCTATCGGATTCTCCTCAGTTCTGTGTGCTGCCTTTTTTTTTTTTTTTTTTTAAATCAAATCCTGGTTAACCAAATTAGACTACCCACCCCGACCCCCGCACGCTACGTGAATTCATTTGGAGCCAATTTTAAACATGTATTCATGAATCATATTAGATGAGCAGGAGCTTAGACATAATTTTAACCTTTTTTGGAGAGAGAGAGAGAGAGGAGGGGGAGTGGGGCCAGACTATGAAGTCTATGGTCTAAAAAAAAAATCATTTATTATTCAAGTAGGAGTCCTCCACTGTATCTGCAGTGCTGTTTAGTCAGTTAATATGAACCTGCTGTTCTTTTTTTTCTCTTCATTTTTATCCACTTCAACGCCCCCTGTAAGACACAGGCGTTATATGACTAATGTGGTAACTCTTCATTATAAGTGACATGACCCAATTTTTTTTTGCCTCAGTTCAGTCAAGCAGCATCTTCTTATTGACAGTTCAATGCAATGAGCGGTATTCACATGTAAATGATGCAGGATTTGAACCATGACATGAGTGTTTGTTTAAGAGGTGGTGCCCAGTCCCGGCTTCAAATCATTCAACCACAAGGCAGCCTGACATGCCACCGACCACACAACAGAGGTGCACCTAATGTGTTCAGTCAAAAATAAGCTTTATGTTAGATAAGTGATTGATGGCGAGGAGTGGTGTAGTAATGTAACTAAATAAATACAGGGACCGTATGTAGCTGCCACATTCCTCCTGACATGACGAAATATTACAGGAGGCTCCTGTGGTAAAAAAAATCTTCAAGCGATTGATAAGGATATTTTACAGATGTCCAAAAAAATCAGATTATCTTTCTATCTCCTTATCTCACATGAGTCATAAAAGAGCTTGTAATAGGGAAAAAATCTGCGAGAGAACCCATTTCGCCCTAATCATGATTATTATTTCATGGTGTCAAAAAGTTCCTACCTCACACAGCTGAATTTCTTTCTTTCTTTCTTTCTTTCTTTTTTTTGTGCAAACATGTGAACTTGCATGGCATTTTTTACATGAAAGCTGACAACCCAGCCAGAAAATTACAAGCAATTTGCCTCAATCTTTGCCTAATTATGATACAGATCTGGCCCACAATAGACCAGCAGTGTCATGAATTTTGAAAGTCTCGCCCCTGCCTGCTCTGTCTGCTGCCGTGAAGGGTGAATGTGTGATGTCCAAACTTTGGAATTTGAGCTGACATGTGCACTTTGCACCCCTCTGGTCCTGCCTTTGTGTGGCTCGGGCCCCCCGTCGCATTCCTCTGGACTTTTCGGTGAGTGGCATATTTAAGGTCTAATTAGATTGTAGATGGATGACAAAGCAGCAGGAGGAGGAGGAGGAGGAGCTGCTGCGCTCAAGTGAGCGAGAGCCGGCAGCGCTGGAAGACTGGTCCTAAATGTTTAGTTTTTAGTGCATATGAAGGGTTTGAGGGAAACGAATTAAAGGGGGTGGGTTTGAATGAAATTCCTTGAAGCACACATGGGATTTTCTCAGTCGGAGTGAAAAACTACTTCACTGGGTGACTGAAATTGTTTATATATGTGAAAAGGCTTTCAGTGCATAACACAATTCTTCAGGGTATACTGTACTGTGATTCATTGCTTTCATGCAGCGAGCCGATATATGGACTGTGTTCACACTCGCTGTGTGCAGTGTGTGTGGCTAGACTGCAAAATCCAGCTCCTTTTCCCAGTTTCCCTGTCTGTTCGACATTTTAAAGCAGTGTGACAACAACCTCATCTTTCGGCATTTCCTCTTCTCGCCTTCTCTCTCTCTCTCTCTTTGCCGCCGTTCCTCCTGCCTCCAGACTTGTGCTGCCACTCAGGCTTTCTCTCCCCATCCTCCCCCCGCCGCTGTCTGCGTCTACCTCCCTCCCTCCCTCCTTCCTTCCACACCACCTTTCTCCACCTTTTTTCCTCACGTGGTTTGCTCATCCGTCTCCGTCTTCCTTTTTCTCTTCTCTGGGTCTTTTCATCTTTCTAGAGAAGTGACCAGACCCCTCCTCTCCTGTCTGTCTGGACTCCTTGGCACAATTTCTAATGGTTTAAACCTCCTTTTTTCCCCATCCTGCTACTACTACTAGTCGCCTTCTGCTGGGCAGTGTCTGTCCGCCTACTGCTGCTCAGTGCAGGAGGAAGAATTTACTACTAGAGAAAGCAGATCCCCCCCCCAACCGATGCAGGGGTTATGTCAGAGAGAGCTGGGTGTACCACGGCCTGAACTCCTTTCCCCCAGACGTGATTGAGGGCTTCCTTGGCACAGCGGCGCTGTAATGCAATATCTTCTTTCATATCATAGCTGGTGGAGATGGCGTGTTTTTATTACATAAGTTTTCATTTGTGTCAGTCTTGCTAAAGAGGTTAGCCGTGCTGCCGGTGCTCTGCTCTGAGTGCTTTTCATTCAATCTGTGCTTCTGTCTCTTGCTGTTTTTTAACAGCTCTGTTTATGCTTCCTCTGCGTTGATGTTTTTTTTTCTTTTCTTCCCTTTCCCTCTGTCGCATCCTCTTCTGTTTCCTCGTGTTGTCACCTCTTTGTCTCTCCCTGAACCCTGCCCCATCATCTCTCCCTGTTTTTGAGTGTTTTCACTTGGTCTCTCTGGGGTTTGTGAGGCGCCCCGAGGCGAGGAGCAACACAGCGGCGGCGGCAGCTATATTAAAACGCACTAAAGAGGGACCAGCAGCAGGGCTCTACCCGAAGGCCCTGCTGTTGTACACACACACACACATCCACAGACACACACACATACCCACAGCTCTCATGGTGCTAACACCTCTCCAGCCGACAAGCTTAATATGAAATAAACTCACTCGCCAATACCTGGCGGGCCTGTCTTGACTGACTGCTCAAATAGGAATGACCTCCATTTGGCCCGAATAAGAAGCTGGGATTGAGAGTCAGTGGGCGGTGTTGAACTGCAAAGTGCTGGTGCATTACGAATCATATCAAGAGGTGAGTTTTCAGGTGAGCCGGCAGCATAAACCCTCATCAGTGCCAATCAGAAGCGAATTTAAAGGCAGGCTGAGCTATCTGCAAGCTTCATCACACTTTTAAGAAGGAGGGTGCACTCAGCTTTATTTCGGTCCCCCCTCAAAAAAAAAAAAAAAAGAAGCTGCCTGAGTCGGGGAAGATGCACGAAGCGAGAGGCAGTGTGGAGAATTTGAAATGAAAGCGCGGCCTGTATTTTGTGATGTCTTGACCTTCTTAAAAATAGATTCCTTGTTGCAACCCTCACTTCAGATGTCACCAAATAAATATGACCACTGTGGCGGCGGCAGAGCAGAAATCCCCCCCCCCCCCGAGCCAGAAAACGGCCCTTTTTTCTTTTTCCCTCCTTTGCACCAAGCAGCCTTAGTTTCTCAGTCTCCGTCGTGCTCATCCAAGTGAACTGTCTGCTATGTATAATTAATTTTCTCCTCTCTCCCAGTTTATTTTTATCGCCCACTTTTAACCATTCCTTCAAAGGACCCCTCCCCCGCTCCCCGTCCTCCACAGTGCCTGCTGAAAGTGACAGCTGCTCGGGTACGGGGGATGCTTTTTGAAGCAGGCACTAAAAAGGCCACTCACTCAAGACGACTCGGAGCAGAAGAATCTCTGCCATTCTGACGGTATCAAAAACATGCCTGCTAATCTGGCTGCAAATTGAAAATAAGCTCCGTCTCCTCCGCTGTTGCGTGTGTATGTGTGCGTGTGCTGCCTGTTGGGGAACAGAATTTAACATGGTTTCCTTTTGTTCAAAGCGCTGTTGATTAGTTTGGTTGAAATGTAAAGCAGAGTGACGACGAGATTGACTGAAGTAGGGCGCCAAGAAATTTCTTCCAGTTCACCATTTTGCAGGCACTTAATTTTATTGACGGCGGCGCTGTACTGCACTGGATCTATTTTCTTTTAAAGTCAAATTGACAATCTCATAATTTGTGGAATGGGCTCTCATCCAAACCAAAGAATCATTGTCACTGGTTGTGTTTGACCCATCAGCACTGAGATTGAGTTACAGACAGAGTGAAGATTCAGCCTGAAGGTCTGAAGATGCAGCATTGACCTCCGGTTCCACTGGTGACCCCGACGGCCTTGTGAAGAAATCCCTCTGCCGCTGCTCCACATGTGGGCAGAGTCTCAGCGTATGAGGTTTCCTCCCCTGGCATGCTAACGCTCCTGTCAGCATTCTGTCCATCTCTGCTCAGACACTGACTCAGACCGGCTGCTCCCGTCCACGATTTGCATGGACATGGAAAAAAAAAAGTCTCTTGTTGCATTTCCTCCTGTGAGGAAGAGCGGGGGTCCGCTATCGACCAGGAAGTCACATGCAGTTCCTTCCTGTAACATCAGACGGCACCTTTACTTGTCGTCTGTATTATCGTCTAATGTTTTTGCTCTGACAGGATTTGGTTGCACCGTTAAACTTATGCTTACTGCATTAAGATCTCTGCAAAAATAGTCTCAGATCGTGACCAAATTAAATTTACCTTGAGGCCACAGGCAGCTGTTTAATGGTACGCTGTAGTTAAGGCTCATTAGTGTCCTTTTATTAAGAAACAAAGAGTTTATTTGAACATAAGGTAATGCAGCTTCTCCTTTTTTTAGCATAAACATCAGCTCGTTGCGGTTTCTCGACATCTTTTTATGACTGTGAGGAGTTTCTGAGCTATGTTCATCTTTAGAGACCCTTTGTTTACTGTCAATTTTGTGGATTTGTGACATGACATGTTGTAGGAACGATGGTTTAGCACTGATTACCCTGAAAATGTTGATGCACAAGTCTCACAAGTGTCACGTTATACTATTTATTTACATTTCTGAGTATGTAGAGCAGATGTTTAGATGTTATCATGGCCGTCTCTCACACCCAGCGTCCCGTCTTCCCAACTTCCACCGGTTCAGTGGGAAGCCAGCAGATCTTTGGGTGGATCGTGTGTGTTTGTGTTTGTCTAGCCCGGCCTGTCAGTATCATCGGCGGGAAGTGTGTGTGTTGCTGATGCTGAGATAGTCTCAGTTTAGATGAGGCAGCCTACTGGTTGTTTACTGTGCTCGCTGGAGTCTGTCTGCCTCTTCAGGCATGTTTGGCTTGTTAATGAGAACCACTGTGCGGGAGAGAAGGCAGCGCACTGTGGGTGTGTGTGTGTGCCCGCGCATGTATTTGCATTGAGATAAGCAGCGCCGCCGTCGTCGGTGTGCGTTTTTGTTGATGTGCTCACTGTATACGGGAGGATGGTATACACTACAGGATGCTATCTGGGTGTGTTGGTGTGCATGGCGGCGACTCATGTTTAATGTAAGGTAACACTCTCCACTGTGGAGGAGATGAAACTGGGGAGAATTTACACAGGCTCATAGCCATTTATTGTTGTGATTAATGTTAATGGTGCAACAACTCATAATTGCTCACTTCTTTTTTTTTCTCCCCTCTCTGCCACTTTATTCCTGTCTTCCATCCTTCATCCTCCCGTCTTCTACACACACGCACACAGACACCCCGTCCTGCTTTCTGTTGTATTTACCAAGGGGAATCTTAAATAATTCAGGCGGTCTGTACTCCCCAGCCCTGTAAATAAGACTAATAGAAGGCGGGCCTTTGAAGAGAGCCACTTGCCCAGGGAAAGCAGGGCCGTAGGCGACCCTATAAATCAGCTAGCTGCCTGTCTGGCCTCTTTACTGTGGCTGTGTTGAGGGCTCGCCAGCAACCACCCCCCCTTACACACACCTCCCATGTTAGCGGAAGGAAGGGCGACTCATTCAGGAGAGGTCAGCAGGATGGTGCTGTGTGTGTGTCCCTCACCTCCACCCCGAGGCGGAGCTGGACATTGAGAAGGTGTGAGAATAGTGCGTGTAGAACACAGGTAGGATCACTAGTACTCTCCCTTTTTTTCTTTACCCCCCTCCCTGAGTCGCGTCCTGGCTTGTGTGTGTGTAAGCGTGTGCACCAACACACACACTCAGGCGTGGACACGCGCATCATGGCTCATAAACCACACACTCTGATGTCAGCACCTGCCTGTGTGTTTACCAGATGGAGATAAGTGCTCTTTTATTCATTTTGTTTACCACTCATTTTTTCCCCTGAGTGCCTGGCTCGCTTTAGATGTGGGCTGGTGCTTCTGGCTAGTTGGTGTGTGTGTGTGTTTGTGTGTGTGTATGTGGGGAGAGATCTCATGTAGGCAGTCACTTCACTGATAATCAAGTCAATAAAAGAAAAAAAAACATTTTACTTTTACAGAGGAACACAAAGGGCAGTTGGCCTCCTTAAATCCACCAAGCGATCCCACTTCAGCTGCAGAAAGAAGGGGAGATTTTTTGAGCAGCTTTAGCCCTAAATCACTTTGGAGCACTTCCCAGCCTCTCACCTCCACATGTTTAACTCTCAGTAGCCACTTTTCTTCAGTGGGGCCAAGTGGGACCTGTCAGCTTTTTTTTAGGTCCAGCGTGAAACTTTTCCGGCAGTATTAGTTTATTCTAACCTGCAGCCCACATGACGAATTATCGCTGTTTGTACCCAAAGAACCACAGAAATATGATTGTGACAAAACCTGCAGCATGAATAACGGTGTAGTAGGAATATGGCGACTTACTCCCCCGACCATATTTATGTCCTTTATAACAAATTTTGAAGTTTAGGACTGGTATGCATTTCCCCCCTGTACTTAACAGTGGAGCCAAATTCAAGTTGTCAAGTAACAAATGTAGTCTGAACCTCCCCTTAAGCAGCATAGAATATCCTACACCTCCTCCCTCTCCTGCCTCCTTTTCTTTCCACGGCCTCTTTTGTCCGCTCCCTCCTTTTGTGCTCGTCTCAAAGGGTTAAAGAGGGAGAAGTGATGAGTAGCCCGCCGAGTCTGGCCTCCATTGTGCGTTGGCATTGTGCCACTGCATAGCATGTCGACCATAGACACATGTACAAGGGACTTTTCTCTATTCACCGGTGCTACAGTTACCCAGTAATTCTACCCTAACCTCTTGCAAATCAATGCAAATACTTTCCAAAGGTTTGTGAGGTTAACAGGCTAATGATAACACTGACATTTCATAGGCAGCCAAGTGCAAAAGTGCTACCCCCCCTCCCCTGCCTTGAAGGAGCTTTAAAGGCCTCGTTTTTGCATATCATTGCTTCACATTTGCTCCACACAGACGTGGCTGAGCAGCTCCGGGGGCGACCTTGTTCTAACATTGAACGACTTAACGACAAAAAGTTTTGGGATGCTTCAGAAAGATAAGTTGTTTTTCTTTCGACTCCCTCAGTGGAAACATGTGCTCCAGGACCATAAAACTCGTTTCCCTCCCTTTTCCTCCCCCCTCACATAGCTTGTTAAGGGGAAAACCACTCGACGGCATGTGGTGAATAACATTGGTGGCTTCTCGTCGGGGCTGATGATTCTTCTAGCAGACCACGCTTCTACTACCTCCACGCTGCAACAACGTGAGTCTCGGTGGAGGGGAGGGGGGGGTGCTTTTCAAGTCTCCTCTCCCTCCTCGACCCCCTGCAGAGGAGAGGCAAGCAGAGCGGAGGGGCTCTGGGAATAAGTACTCCAGGCCAGACAATAGTGGACCGCCGTGAAGGGGGGTGGGGTGTTGATTGTAACCAGAAACAGAAGAGAAGCCGGCAGAGGAGGAGGAGGAGGTTGGAGGGGTTGCACGGGGGAGGTCAAAGGTTAGACTGATCCCTACTTTAAAGGTGGAGTGGGGCCATGGAGGTTTTATTGCCAGGGCCCTCTTGTTGCTTTTTGCCCAGCTAGGGGTGAACCTCTGAGCTGCTACTGCATCACCACGATGGGGGCATTTAGGTGGGTGTGAGTACCGACCGCACATTGCTGTCCCATGACGGCTTCTGGGTTGTGCTCAGTGACCTCTGACCTTGGCCTCCTCTCCCCTTACCAGGAGCTGTCACATAGGTCAATGGTGTGGCCAGCTCCCATGTGAAGAGAGAGAGAGAGGGGGCGGGATGGAAGTGAAGAAAGTCTCAAGGTGTTGCCCACCGCTTGTTTTTTTTGACTGTTTCTGAGTTTGTCTGTTCTCTCAGCTGGTAGATTTTCTGGGGCAGATAAGGAGGCTGAGCATGTGATGAAGCAGCCAGCTAACATGGAGGAATGTGTCAGCGATACCATTCAGCGCTTGTCGGGCCACTGCATTCCAAATGAAATGGGGTGTGTAACTTGTGACTGGTGCGATGTGCTGATGCGTAACAGCGGGGAGGAGTTGCTTCCTTTCTCTCTCTCTCTCTCTCGGGGGCTGTCTCCTTTTCTGCCTCACCAAGATCCAACCATTCCCTTTGGTTTCCATTGCAATGTGCAGGAATGCGGCTGTCGGGGTTGATTGGACCTTGCCTCTTCTCATTGTCACCACGGTGTGACCTCATCTGGCTCTTGAGATCAGCGTGACACGGCCCCCGGTGCTCCAGCAGGCCGTCCCTGCCTGCCCTCTGACACATGGCGCAAAGCGCTCGTCCAACTGCTGCTTGAATGTCGAGTCGAGTGCAGCCTGAAAAACAAAGGAGTAAAAACCAATGATTGATCGATGAAACATCTGAAAAGGTTACGCTGCATATTTAAGAATCGGCTCACGAGACTTTTTTCCCGAAGCATTTACTGCTTGTAAAACATGGCACAAGCAGGAACAGGAATTGATAAGATTATATTGATACTAATATCATTATCAAGGTGTGCAGAAGCGTAACCAGATATTTGCCCTCGGTATCAGACGAACTTCTTGGTTTGGAATTGGCATGGCATGGCAGAAAGGCATTTCAGCCTTCCAGGTGTTTCCGCTCTTACTCGTGCTGTCGTCATCTTTCTCTGCCAAACGAGGCCGAGCTTTGTACCGTCTCTGTCTGCACTCCTCATGTTCCAAATTTCAGGCAGCGTAGTTTCACATCATCATTTTGCAACGGGGTAACTGTCAGAAAAACTGTGCATCGATGTAAGGAATTGATAAGCTCGGAGGCGTACTGCTGCGATGCTTCGGACAATTTGGAATAGGTTTCTTGATCCCCCCCATCCCCAGGCACAAGCTGTTTTTAGCTCATTCAAGAGGCACACCTCATCCTGCCCTCGGCAATCAGTGCTGCAGTCAAACTTGGCCGCAGCACAGACACATTTTCAAAAAGTAGCCCGTCTCCCAGTCTGCTTGTAGCTGCATCAACATAAAAGCCTTGAGCATTTAGTTTTTTTTTTTTTTTTTTTGAAAGGGTGGGATAGGAGAAATCCGAACAAAACGATGCCAGAGTCTGCACCTCGGCCAGAAACAGCTGAGGGAAAAGAAGGAGACAACAGAGAAGTGAGGGAGGGAACTTGGCAGCGGCAGCTAACTCCGAACAGCAAAAAGGCAAGCTCGCACCGAAGAATAACAATGTTGTTGTAAAGCGCGGCTCTTGTCAGCGAGGCAGGGCGGAGAACAAGCAGAAGAGGAGAGAATATGTGGAAAGGAGGATGACAAAAAAACTCATAGAAGCTGAGTCAAACTTTAATTAAGGACTGAATACAGCCCGGGAACAGCTGCTGGAGCTTGCGCCACCCCGCCATACCGGCTTTACGGCTTTTTATTTGGAAGCCAAACAGATGTTACGAGGGGGTGGTGATTTTATTGGACGACGAAGTTTGGTTTCAGGGAAGAGGAGGAAATTAAACTCTCCCGCGCTCTTTAGACTAAAGTGATTTCATGGAATTAGTGTTAAGGTCCGCTGATCACAGTCGTGATGATCGTGACCCTTTGACATTGTGTCAGCGACCCCGCAGTAGAGCGTCATACAGACAGCTCGAGCAGTTTCCTGACCCACCTGCACGGGAACATAAAATAGTGAGATAAATTGTTCTTCATGGTCTCTGCTCACTCACTCAGGTTAATAACACTGTCTCTAAATCCTAAACTCTCATTTATATTCATTGCTCTGGATAATGCTGCTTGCTGTTGGGCCGGACTATAAACCAGATCCACTGAATATTATTGCTTTCTTCGTACTCACCCAAATTTTTTTTTTTTAACACATTTTCTGTCTTCAGTGTAATTAAACTGACAGAATAACAATCAGTGACATCTAACCCGACGTTTAACTAACCAATCAGATCACAGTCTCACCAGAGAACTGTGTCAAACTAAAAATAATGAAGGCAATCATTGAAAGATCTGAGGTACGAAAATGTTTATAGTGATTTTTTACCTGCACTTGTTGCTTTATTTTTTAATTTTCCAGACTCCAGTGGTCCAACACAAATGAAGTTCCCACCAGATGAAGTTATTTTTGAGTTTGAGTTGATTTTAGGCTTTTAGGTCACATCGTCTCGCCGTATAGTCTGATTTTGGGCTTTGTGCTATTCTTGTCCTCGATGGTCAGTGTTGAAGTATGCCAACTATGTCCACTTCAGCTCCAAGTGTGTGTTAGTGTTAGTGTGTGTGTGTTGTGCGTTCAGGTGCTATTTGCAACACTTTTCACTATGTGAATATTCACACTCTTGCCACCTCTGGTCCAAACATCTGTCATGATCAGCGTGGTGTGAGAGAGAGAGAGAGAGATCCCGTTTGGTCGGTCGGCCGGTTGCTTGGACTCGCCTCACCTTCTCTTATCAGTTTGCCCGTCTCTCCTGCTCCCTCCCTCTTTCTCATTCTGTCACTCTCCTATGGAGGACATGATGAAAATGGCTGTTTAATCATGCAGAGAGGTCAACCAATCAAAGGGCCCGGGCCGGGTGATTTAAGGGCCCATTCAGAGCACAGCTGGAGGGAGAGGGAGAAGGGGGGAGAGGGGGAGAGAGAGACTGGTTGGAGTTTGATTGCTGCACGGCGCAGGTCACCTCTCATCCACTTACCACTGGTGTCGTTCTACCAATAATTGCCCCTGATAGATTGATGTATAGGCAAAGAGATGAATGAACAGTGAGTGGAGCAGAGGGCGGGAAAGGCAAGAGAGACGCACACATTAGAGAGCCGACCCGCCGGCGATGAGATTCATACACACACTTCAAACTAGCATAACCTCATCAACAACACTATATAACCCCGTCCTCATGGGCCGCCTCCGCTGCTCCACTCCCCCCTCTCTCTCACACACACACACACACACACACACTCACACACTCACACACACACACACACACACACACACACACACACACACACACACACACACACACACACACACACACACACATACATACATACAGACACATGTTGACTGCAGACAGGGCAGCAGCTCTCACCTGAATATCAATGGGAGAAAATGACAGATGGTTTGTAGGAGCAGAGGAAGTAAAGACACAAAAACAAAGTCCTCTCCTCCTGTAGCTTTATTACTGCTAAAGCTTGTATAATATTTTTTTGCACCTAATGGGATTATTGCATTTCATTGTCATTACACTGGTTCTTTATGTGGTCACTGTGTGAGAAGTCACTGCAACGAGGTCTCCAAGCCTCTCTGGGAAGTATAAATAGAAATTGGATTTATAGCTGAGAGGGAACAAAATTGGTGTCATTTTCTAACACAGTAGGGATGGAGAAATGATCTCTCTCTCTATATATATATGTATAATGACGTAGTTGTAGGGTGGCTGTAGTTCCTCTCTGTTCGCCAGAGATGACTGTCTTCATCCTGAGCAGGATCATTAGACAAGAGCTGATGAGATATGTGTCAGTGTAATGTGTGACGAAGCCAGAGAGGATGTCACACCTTGGTGAGGATGTCAGCTCTTCTGTTATTAAAAGAGCTGGTGTGAGCACCTCGATGAGTTTGTCCCTGTATAAGTTTTATATTGCAAAGAAAGACTGAAGTGAGTCCGAACCGCTCCTGACAGCGGTGTTGCCTGATCAACTTTATTGAGTCGACAGTATCGACGCCAGCTCCTGTTCACACGCCGCCCAGACATGGCAATTTTCCGCAAGGTTTTCTAGATGAGGATAAGTGTTTGAAAGGAGTGTGTCACCCATGCCCTGTATTTTCTGCCTGACTGTCTCTCTTCAGTGTTTTCGTCCTGTTTCCTTTACCTCTCTGTGTTCAACTCCCAGCAAGACCGAGTGTGGGTTTTTATGCTGGGAAGCAAGCAGCCTCACAGCAGCTTTACCCTGTGAGTAATCACACAGACTTAATATTTATTTGACTGGTGCCAGTGCACTTAAATTAACAACCCACTAAGTGAATTTTTTTTTTTGCGTTGCATTCATTAGATGTGCCCTGATGCATGATGCTGGCTGCTCTTGCTGATGGAGTTTTCAAACAATCTTCATTTAATGGAGAGTTACTGTGACCACAAGGCCAGACTCTGCTCATCACCGCTGATATAAGGTTGTGTGTTGGGCTAACGGTGTATGAAACTTCAGTAAATACACGAAAGAAATAAGATAAAATAAAGAAAAACTGACAATTTTCCAAAATTTTGATCTTTGTGTTTTGTCTGAAACATACAAACTTGAACAGAGAGAAGCAGGAGCCAGAACACATTTAGGTATTTTTGACATGCATTTTTCTGAATACGTGATTTCATACCAACTGTACTTTTCTGTCAGTCACCCCGTTGGTTTTAGCCTGATTCAGACTTCCTTTTTCCTAAGGATCCATGTCTATGTCAGAGCTGCAGAGTTCAGCCGGAGAGATTGTGTTACTTTGTGCTGGCCGTGGCCCTGCTTGTGTTTCTGATACAGCCAGTGAGTTAGTATTTGTAGAGTACCACTCCAGCAGATAGCTGGCCTCTTGCTCTCTCTCTCATTCTCTCTCTCTCTCTCTCTCTCTCTCCCTCTCCCTCCCTCCACATCTCCCTGACCTTGCGTCGGCGTGTGCTGATGAGCGCTGAGTGGATACACTCATAAGTGCTGTGTGTGCGCGCGTGTGTGTTGAAACCGTGGGAGCTCCATTTGTTGTGTAAATGCAAGCCGCTAATTGACTGCCGGGCACGCAGCCTCTCCTTCAGCGGCTGAACCCTGCCCTCCGCCGGGTCCCGGGGATCCTGCCAGGGGAATGTTTGCCCCCTCACACACACACACACACACACATACACACACATCAACGCACGTTCGGCAGCACCCTCCCCTTCTCTCTGTTCCTCTGTTGGAGCAGGCCTGGCGCTGGGCCAAAGTGAGGATGGGCACGGCACAGACCTCTCCGTTCTCTCTCTCTCTGTTCTCTCTCTCTCTCTCTGTCTGTCTCTGTGTCGAGCTCCTCCAGCTGAAAAGCTACATGGCATTTACTCATGATAACATGCTGTGCTTTTTGACACTCTTGATTCAATTTCTCATCTCATGAAACACATTTTTTTTCACATTAATGCCATAAATTTGCGCTGGATTTCATCATTGTTGAAAAAAAACAGACCATGAGAAATTAATATGAAAAGTTATTGGCATTAATTACACAGTAATCAAGTCAGGGTCAGATGATGTTACCGCCACGATGCCAGTGCTCAGGTTTTTTCAGGCTGTAGCTCAGATAGGGCCTCAGTTCAGTAGCCACAATAGCCATATCAGTGTTAGCCTCAGTGGTAAGCCCACATGAGGCAGTTAGCCCAACTGTTGTCTGGCTACAGGCCCAGATCTCACACACTCTCTCAAACACACACACACACACACACACACACACACACACACACACACACACACACACACACACACACACACACACACACACACACACACACACACACACACACACACAATGGTTTCTATGTAAGGCAAGCGCTACACCATGTTAGTGTTTCTATCAGCAACAGAAACATGTTGATCCTCCACACAGGAAGAAAAACCCCCAGAAAAGGTTGACTGGCAGACGGCACAACTCTGGACAATCGGTTAATATTTGGTACTTTCAGAGGAAATCTACGCCCCAAGAAAAATTTGGAGAAACAATTGTTACAATCATCCAACAAGTGAGTCAGAGACATTTATTGTTCTCTTTTCTTTATCGGCTGGATCTTCTTATAAACTATTTCTGAATATTTCAAATAAATTTCCAGATGACATGTTGGCTTAAAATAGGAGGAGCGGGTCCCTCGTCGGTCTGCATATGTCTCGAAAAACCTGCACTGAAACGCAGACGCCAGACCGGAGCGTTCCCCGGAGGCACAGCGGTCGTTAGGAACCGTGTTGTGTTTTGTTTTTGTTTTTATTTTAATGTGGAGAGTATTACAAAGGAATCACGGAAATGCAATCAAAATTTCAATGCATAGTTGGAAAAATACATGCACATACGCACATACGCACACACACAGAGGTTCAGACCTCCCGTGCTCAAGTTTTCCCAGGGCAGTCCATTGTTCTGCTGAGGTAAACATCAGGGAGCGCACAGAGAGGAACAGACAAACAGTAAACTGACACACTCTCCCATAACACTCTGTTTAGACTGCAAACACAAAGCAGCAAGTGTGTGTCTGTGTGTGTTTGTGTGCATGTAGCCAGCACCGCAGTAAACTGTTGTCTTGAGAAAGAGAAAGAAAAAGCGATATGGCAGCTCGCCGTTTTTCCCCTCCGTTCACCTTCCCACGGTACGAAACACTCAGACGTGCGCCGTGTCACTTCGCATTCCTGGTCGTTCAGAAGCGGCGGGAATGCAGCAGATTGGCAGCGATGACTGAAATAAATCCAGTTCATGTAGGAAGCAAAAGTGAAACACTGTCATGTTGAGCTGGTTGGATGTGATGTTCACGTCGTGCTTGGCAATACTGGTTGGTGGTCGGCGTGAGGATGGTGCTTGACTTTGAAAACCGGTCCACTCTTAAAATGTGAAGGACTCTTTTTTTTCATTTTATTTTAGGTGTTCGATGGCAGCAAATGAGACACAAAGAGACAAAAGCAAGGATTTAACATCAAGCTCACCACTTGCTCAAGAGAGACAACAATAGGATTAGCCGGCACGCTAAATAACTAAGGCCTAGGCCGAGCCTCTTATACTGTCACAAGGCCGTTTTAATGCATCTTAATATGGACACTATTTATTTTAACAGTAGTAAATGGTCTTAAAACTGAAACAGAAAACAGAAACATATGTATGTATTTGTTTTTTACTAGAGGTGATTATGATTAAAGATAAATCCGTACTTATTTCCATTCATGCGGTTAAGAAGTGTCAGTGAGCCTGCAGCAAGTATCTCCTGTCTCCTTCTTGTTTGTGTTTACATTTCACAGTGTAACGCACCGAGTCGGTTGAGCTGTTAATTCCCAAAGTTGTCCAACGAGTCTGTTTGATTCACTGCAGTTGGAGCAGAAGAACGGGAACATCCAGTATCCACAAGTGGGAACAAACAACAGAGTCAGAAGGAGGGGGAGAGAGAGTCAGAGAGAGAGAGATTGATTCAGAGTATGGCTGTCAAGGAAGTGTTTATCAGGCGCTCACCATTAAAAGCAAATGTATTTCCTGTTTTGATCCCCACTGTAATCCCCACCTCTGCTCCACAACGCATTCACTGCCAATAAAGCTTATTGAATCATATTGACTGTGTGCGGAAGCAGAGAGGAAAGAGAAAGAGAGAGGGAAGGGAGAGAGAAAATGACAGGGTGGCTGGAAAGTGTAACTAGGGAATAAAAAGCAGAAAAAGAGGAAGTGAAACTGAAAAATGCAGAGTAAAACATAAGAGGAGGAGGAGAAGAAAGTAACAAGAGGCAAGGAAAGAGTCATTTGCTCCCACGCCCCCCCTAACCCCCCCCCCTTTTGCTCGCTGCACCAGCACTATTGCAGGCAGACACTGGTGAATCTGAGTCAGCAAGACTTGAACTGGGGGCCCTCGCCTGTCGCCTGTAGCCCCGGGGCCACTGACTGGTAACACACATCCATCCACACGCTCGCACACTAGACACGGTGTCAGACCTGTCGCCCTATTCTCCTCAGCCCTGCAGCTCCAGCTCCTAACTATAGCTGCTCAGCCAACCACTCTTAATTAGTAGCTGCTGCTGCTGCCGCCTGCCCTGCCCCGGCGCCACTCTGGTGAAGCCCCAGCCCCTCGTCTCTCTCTGTGTGTGTGTGTGTGTGTGTGTTTGTGTTTACTCTGTGCATCAGTTGCAGTGTCGTCCCTGCAACATTTTTTGCAGCGTGTGTGTGTGTGTGTGTGTATGTGTATCCCCCTTTTCTTTTGCCAACGCTGCAGGTGAAATGGTGGGAGAAAAAAAACCCCAGTAACGACTTCATCTTGCATCTTGCCGCGTTTGCTCAGCAGACAATGTGTTTCGGTGCATCGCGTTGTCGTGGCACCACATGATTAGCCTCTCATGTCTCTTTTTAAAACTCTCCGTCTTTCTTGCTTGAGAGAGCCGCCGCTTTTAAGAGCTGCCATCACAACAGAGGGAAAACTGGAAAAAAACAAACGCTTTCTTATAGTGCCACTTCCTGCAGATTGCTTTGAGTTAGCACATTGGAGGAGAAACGCGTGGAAATCTATATTTCCACTATTTCCAATGTTGTGGGAGCACTTCAGGAACAGTTTGACTTCACGGTTAAAGGAGATGAGTCCAGGATCCTGTTTCACTGTTGTTCTTGTCGAGGTTTATGTCTGTCGAGAGAGCCGGTTGGGTGCACGTTTGTGTGCGTATTTGTGTCTTTATTGCTTAAATGCTTGGCCATACTTCAGCGACCACAGGGATACACCGAGATAACGCTGCAGACTCTACTCCCTCTCTCTTTCTCTTGCTCCTTTTTCCATGTTCAGACTTCATACACCGCCCCCCTCCCTCCCTGCTTCTCATCGCGCCCTGTCATGTTCACGGTACGAGGCTGCAGTGAGGGTCTCGTCCAAGCCGTGGATCAGGCTGACACATTTCTCCCTGCGGACCCCCCCCACTCCTCCCCTCCTCCCCTTCCCCCCTCCCCAGTACAAACACATAGCTGGAATAACTCTGTCAGCCAGCCACCGCAGCCACCGGCCTGTTAATCAAGACCATACTCCAGAGAGAGAGAGAGAGAGAAGCAGAGAAACGGAGAGGACTGCAGCTTAGCTCAGCACAGGAAACGCACACAGCTGGAAAACAGACAGTAGATGAAGTTTAACTCGCCCCCACGTGCACGCTTTCTCTCCGTGCGCTCCCGTTCGTCGTATCTGCTCCTAGAGGAACACGACGGGGCGGCGACCCCGGCAACACAGTGACCCAGATCGGGAGGGCGTCGCGGAGGCTGCATCCACATGCTCGCTGGGTGGAACACCTCCAGCGTCGCCTGTCGCCATCCATCCACACACAACCACAACAGTCCATACATTGATGGATGACTCACAAATCCATTGTGAAGTGAGAGATTTGGTCGTGTGCTCGGCCGGGAGCTTGTAAAATAAATGTTCGCAGTGCAGCGCAGCAGTCGAGGCTTTCCAGGATTTCTCTCTGATTTGACATGATAACAGCTTTAAGAGGTTTTTGGTGGTGGTCAGGGCGGTTGTGGTCACCCTACATAATCTGTCGATCTCTTTTACTCAGATTCTCCACTTTTTTTTTCTCCCATCCCGCTTCCTCCTCCTCCTCCTCCTCCATCCCTTGTGAATCAGCTTAAAGTGAAGCTTCATGTTCCAGTGTGCTTTGTTAAGCCCCATATGTAGCTGCACGATATCCTGTCTTTAGTGACAGACTGACGCGTGTCAGTACCCAAAAATTAGATCAAAATAAAGACTCATGCTCCGAGCTTAAAACCGTCTGCATCTGCTTCCGCAAAAGCAACAATTCACTGACCAATGATCGTCCTCGAAAACCATGAAACCACCTCTGTTTTCCCTCCCTCTCTCCTGTCTTATCAGAAATTAATGACCTCCTTCATGAAGGCATTTAATTTTGGCCTGCATTTGTTCTGCGTGCCGCTCAGGTCTGCAGGTTAGGGAGGAGGAATAATGTTCTTTTCATTTTTTGTTCTGCCAAGAGGGAGTTGTCTGCACTGGGAGTAAGAGTTTTATTTGCATTTAAGATGCAAATGTAGCCTTTTGGGTGAGCAGGAATGTGTCGGCGCTTTGTTTTGTCCCGGTTATTTATTAGGCTTTAGTATAATTGCCGCTCGGCGCTTCATGCGGACGCCACAAGGAGGAATAGATTCACTCGGTTCTCTCCCTAGGAAAGGTCAGGACGTATAGCAAGACACATCCACCATCACACATATTCACAATTCACGTGTCACTTCTCTTGGAAAATGCGCTTCCTCTTGGACGATTGAGCTGAGAACCTGCTGTGTTTGTGTGTGTGTGTGTGTGTCGGGGAGTCTCGCCACTGAGTCCGAGGCAGCCGCTGAAATTCAAATGAAGCATGCAGGTCGAGACTGTAGCGCTCCTCGAGAGAGAGAGGGAGTGAGAGAATAATCTTCTGAGGATGTCTCTCTCTTTTTCTCTCTTGCTCTCTCTCTGCATGGGCATTGTGGGTAGAGGCCCTCGAGCACGACTCTGGTGACAGGTTCTTGTCGTTGTGCGAGTCTTAACCTTTCCCCCCTTGTGAAATCACATGAGTTTTAACAAGCCAGAACAGATCACACGGGGCCATCCTTCAGCACATCAAGGGAAGGGTCAGCCGACCTGCAGAGGAAAAGTGGATTGCAGCGCGGGCGATGGAGACCGGCTTAGTGCTGAATCCCATTATCAAACAGCGTTTGTCAAATAATAGGTCAAGGCCCACTTGTACCAAAGACATATTAGGTTGTGGTTTAATTCCACAGCTTTGTCGAACTGATTTGCTCTGTGAAAAGTGGCAAGAACAAAAGGTTGCTCGTATGAAGTCCTTTAACACATCAGACTGAAGGCGAAGCTCGATCTCTGGTGCTTTTACCGAGGGGATAAAAACATTGATAACAAGCCTGACACAAACAAACATTGCTTTTACTTTGCTTTATGTTGGGACCACAGTTGTTAACATCGGTATTGATTATATTTCTGCACTTTGGTTGTGACATTAACATGCTGACTTAGTCCCAACCATCGCAGGCACTTAAAAAAAATCAAACACTTCAATATCGCTACTGTGCCTGTCATTTAGCACAATAAATTGCAGAAACTAAAAGCTCCCGTCATATATCCCAGCATTTCTTGCATCATTACAGATGCCATCTAGCTCACTTTGAAGCCAAGGGAACTAGCTTGCATGAACACCCAAACAATGCACAATAATGGGCCTTGAACGCCTCAGCCATATTTTCAATCTGCTGCCAAAAGTGGCAGTGAGTGGCTGAAATAAGCGAGGGGTTGGGGAGTTATGAGTGTCAGTCGGTCCCCGGGGAACCATGCAACATGGCAGGTCATTTGCCTGGCCGGTATTGGTGTGATGTATTTGTACACTATGGCGAGGACGAGGAGGGAGGAGGAGGAGGGGGCCGGCTGAGAGCGAATAGGGAGGGGTTTTGGAGAGGTGCTTGTTCAGCAGGACGGAGTACAATAGAAACAGAGGGGAGACTTAATCAGACTGGGGGGCAAATAACATTTAAACACATTTGAAGCCACGGGGAGCGGAGAATTTCTTATCTCCCAATGATTACGTCCCCCCGGCGCTGAGGTTCTGTCTGTCATGCACGGCAATGTTCTGACCTGAGACTAAAATTGCTGGTTTTTATTCATCTTCTCTGCAGGGTAACGCGGCGTGTGGGGCGCCTCGCACGGGGAAGTTTGTCTTCTTTTGCGAATTCAGTTGTCAGAAAGTTGGCAAGTGTACAAGAAGTGCATGTGTGCAGCTCGGGGCCTGTACGGATGCAGCAGCAGCAGCAGCAGCAGTCGTCCTCTATAAGCCGCCGTGGTTATGTGCGAGACTTGTTCGTATCTGGCTCGGCGTTGTGTTGTCGAGCAAGACGCTGATATATTTAGTCCCTCTTCTCTCCTGTCTTCTTCTTCCCCTCTCCTCCCCTCTTTGTCTCTGGCATTCCTCTCACTCACCACTCTTCCTCTCATCTTCCCCCGCTCCCACCAGTCTCTCCTTATCTCTCTTCCTCTGTGCTCACATTTCTGTCTTTCCAACACGTCTCCCCTCTGTGTTTTTCTTTCGCTCCATGTCTGTTCTTATCCTCCCCCACGCTCTCCTCGTCCTCCTCCTCCTCCTCGTCCTGAAAGCTCTACCTCAATCCAGGGTTCTGTTGCTGTAACGATACCGATGAGCTCTTTGGACACAGTCTTGGCTGTTTCCCATCCGCCTGTTTCTCCTGCCTCTTTTTTTTTTTTTCCTCATTCACTCAGTCCTCTCCCTCCCTCCCTCCATCGCTCGCTACATTTAGACACAGGAACGTCTAAGGTAAATTTAGACAAACACAAAGACTGTCGGACACCCACAGACTACACACACACACACATAAACACACACTGTGTACAGGAGTGCCAGCTTTATTAATCGTGCTGTCTGCCAAGTTTGAAAGACACTCCTGGTAATCTGACCTAATGAACGTGTGCTCCTGGTTGCTGTGTGTTTTTGTCTCCTGTTGAACCGCCCTGCGTCTGACTCACAATGGCTGATGTTACTCGTCCTTCTGGACCGACCAGTATTAGGCCCAACCCTTCCTTTTTGGGGAGGGCTCCAGGAATAGCCAGGCGCCTCTCGAACAGAACGGCTCCAGCTTTTTTGATCATGAAATGGACGCGTTGGACTCGAAACGCTGGAATTCAACTTGGACTTCAGTCTGAAATGTTTTCTGGCTTGAGGAAGAAAAAGTTCTTCCAGTTCCAGCTTGTTAATCCAGAAAATCTGCTTTACAGATACGACAACACTTAGATAGATGGAGATACACAGGGAAAACTCAGTGACAATCGAGAGCACCAAACAGGTTTCAGCCTTCACAGAATGATTCCCTGCTCCTCTTAAGTCCACGTGGTGATAAATGCTCCACCATTGAAGCACTTGATTAAAACCCTTAAAAAAATAAATGTAGAATACTCTTTCTATCGCGGCGCCATAAAGAGTATTGTTTTGAAGCGCGTTGTCTAAGTTGAAGTGGGGTTGGCTGCAGTTATGTGACAGGCACTCAGTTGCCCACTAGCTGAGGGAAATAGGTTCCCTTTTAGCTAAACATGCACAGACTGCTCTCCTCTTATCTCGCTCCATTCCTCCTCGTTCCGCCTCGCTGGCTATCTGAAAAAGTATCGTCAACTCCTCTCATCTCACCTTTCTATCTCTCCCTCTTTTCCCTCCATTTCCATCACCTCGCCTTTTCACCTGCACCATTTTCTCTCTCGTGTCTCCTCATCTCCACCCTGATTATTGCATCGTCTCTCTCACTCCATCTCCCTCTCTTTCACTCGGTTAAATTTTTCATTCTCCTCTCATTCTCCAACCTATTGTCTCATTCAGATTTTTTTTTTTTTGGAGACAATTTCAGTTCGCAGACGCAGATGAATGTATATTTAAGTAGTCTTGTCGCTAGTTAAAGAGATAAAGTTGACAAAGTGAAACCTTTAGAAGTGACACCGCAGCGCCTGTTGCAGTTATGACTGTGAATAAGGTATTAATCACACACACCAGCCTTTGTCTCCGTCTCCGTCTGTGTCTCCGGCTCTATAGTGAGGCAGTGATGCATGGAGCTCCCGTGTGTTGTGCTTCACCAGGAATACAGTATACTGTGCTGACTATCAGGGACAAGACAGGAAATCGTCTGAGCTCAAGAGTCCCTATTCTCTTCCCCCTGAATACCACGCATGTGCACGTACACACACAGAGACACACATGAACGCACACACTGGTGTCTGCTGGCTTAAATATTCACCGGCTTAAAACCGCCGAGCTCCTGAGCTAAAAACGGCCGGTATAGATGAGCTTCCTTTTGTTTCAGCTGCACAACGGCGCGACTGAAGATAATTGGCATTGGCCTCACATGACTCAGATGCAACGGCGCCATTAAAACCAAATGAATGGTCGCGTCCCACTGAGTTCCTGGATGTGACGCCGTCTTTGTTTCGCGTTCATGCTGTCGCAGATCTTCCCGGCGTATTGCGGCGAGTTTGACCATGTGGGTCAGTGTGTTTTTTTTGGGGGCGGGGAAGCCCAGACACGTGATTTCCAAGCGGCGACAAAAAGCCGAGGTGAAATAATGCACAGCATGGTGAACCAGAATAACCTCTACACATGAACAATGGGCCTGCTTGATATGTAGGAGACCTACTGTCTGTCTCCTCTCTATCTGCCGCATCTCACATGGATCATCGCATTGCTCTTCAACGGTTCCCATGTTGAGGAATTGAACCCACATTCCCGGCCAAGCGCAGACATCTGCATTAACCCTGATGTCTTGTGACCCATCTGAGGGAATAAAATCAGCTAAACCCCATGTGACACAAGCCACACGCCTGTCTTAAAACATTTAGAGTACAGAATAAAAAGCATGCGGTCATAGCCAATGATATGGTTAGTAGTACACATCCGGAAACAGTATGGGGCCTTAATGGACAGAGATGGATAAGGATGCTGTCCAGGTCAGTAGCGAACCAGCCCAGACACACAGTGTGTAGTCATTTAACGCGAGTGTGTCATTGTGCATTTTGCTCTTGTGTGTGTAGCCATTGCAACAAAGCAGGGCTGTCTATTTGTGTAAAAAAAAAGGATGATGTAATGATTCAGTCCAGCAGCAGATGGTCCGGTGTCTTGTCTGTGTCAATAAAAATATTAAGTCGAGATCATATTGAATGTGATGGGGCACCAGAGGAGTTCACAGCCGAGAAGATACGAGCTTTAGATTAAGGCCTTGGACCGGAGTCAAGTCTTTGAAGTAGTCAGGTCTCATCTCGGCACCGGTTTACGATGCAATCTCGACGGGGAAATCAAGAAAGCGTTTTGTGTTTCTCTAGAGATGAGATTCACATTCTTCCTGTCATCACAAAGAGCAGCGATCCCACAGATACGTCACCAGGCTGCTGCACTTTGGACTTTCTCTTTGTGTTTCAGATTATCAGTCTGAGTTGATAACAGCAGTTAAAAAAAAAAAAAAAAATTCTCACGAGCCGCGCCTCGTGTAGCTGATGCGTCGTAACAGACCAGACGTCATGTCAAAACGTTGTGTATGGTCTGGTCTGGTGTCGGCAGCGCCGGCGCTCCACATGAGCTTTTCTCTTGTAACATTAAGTCTGAAAAGGCGAGGCTACATTTATGGAGCCATTAAAATAAAAGGAGACAGTGATTCTTTTTAATGCCTTTCTCCTTGAAGCGACTCCTCTTCCACCCACCACCACTATACCAACACCACAACCAGCAGCAGCAGCAGCAGCAGCAGCAGCAGCATTGTCCTCAAATCCTTCCAGAGGATTTATAATGGCGTGCCTGTTTTTACAACAATCAACGCTGTCTGGGAAGTTTGCGCAGCGCGAGCCCACTCCGACACTCTGGGTGTCAAGGGTCAATCAAGCTCGTAAATGGAGGGTGTGAGAGAAGAGAGGGAGAGAGAGAGAGAGCGGAGAAGGAGGGAGTTAAAACTGCGGACGGCGGCGTTGGGTAATAAGCTGTTTCGGGCAGAGCACACTGCATTCCTCTATAGTGAACTCAGCAGGGAGAATATAAGCACTGCCTTGAAAGAATGCACCAGCTTTGTTTTAACAGAGAGAACACAGAAGACAGTCTGTGTACTCGTGGATGATTATAGTAAATGAAAATACCTCATGTAACCCACATTTAATTACATTTTTGGAGCTGTATCATGAGCATGCAGCATAAAAAAAAGAGAAATATTTCATCTGTCAGTTGATATTCTTTTAATCATGCCTTTCGGTTTATGTGTTTTGAGTTCCACCTTAATCCGTCCACTGACTGAACATGTCCTCGCCTGTGGTTTTCGTTACATCAGCACCTGTACAACCAGCCGGGAAAGCTCCAACCACAGCCGCCTGATTGGTGGTGTGAGTGTGGCATGCTAAGATGCTGGTTTTGTGATTAGCAATAACACCATTAACCCGTCCACAGGTCAGTGTCCTCAGATGTCTGCAGGTGCGGCTCTTGTTTTGTCTCGTCTGTTTTTTTCTCTTGTGTTTTCATTGTTGATTCTGTTGAATAGAAAGTCGCAGCTCGCAAGGCTTCCCTTTTTATAAATAGCAGAGTGGTGGTGACATGTTGGGCAGCTCATGGTGAAATTACACAGACCGTCAGTCATCAGGAATGTTCCTGTGAGAATCTGGCTCCGTCCCGCTCTGGGTGAGGTTTCCTCAAACATCTTCTCTTGATTTATAAACGTAATCAATCCACAGCAGGAATGATGTTCTAATTGTGTAGGTGGTGCGTTCAGGGGCTTTACGACATCACAACTTCTACCCTCTGTGGCTGCGATGTAGCAGATTTGTCAATATAAAACAGTTGGCGAAACAAATGTGGATGCCATTAAAAAAGAAAAAGAAAAGAAGAAGATCATCTTAATTTTAGCATCAAGCTTTATTTTGAAAGTAATTGCTGAGCAGCGGGACAATGATTAATGCTAAAATTTAGCGTAGCTGCAGCACGACGACAGAAGAATCATTAAGCCAGTGAATGAATGCACTTATGGCCATTATTCAACCACATTTATCTGACACTTGCTAACATTAGCCATAAGCTGTGGGTCATACAGACTGGGTAAAGCTTCACTGAGAAACCCCAGAGTGCACTGAGCATAATGGCTGTAAGTTTTTGTAGGAGACACTGTGGTTTGTGTGTCCTTTTTTTTATATTGTCTCCAAAAGAAAATCTATAAAAACAAATATCTGGCTTCAACATGTCCAGGTGTAGTTCTTAAATATGCACATTTTGTTCTAAATGTTTAAATAAAATACTTTTAGCTTAGTAATTGTTGGTTAACCAAAAATACAAACTAATCCTGCCCCCTAGCAAAGTGGTTAACCACCTGCTGTTGCGTGTCATCACCTCCCCTGATCCCGCAGCTTTACCGTTGTTCTCTTAAAACCATCTCAAACAGATACGGCATTAGCTTAATGCTACGCACAATAGTACACGCTCAGTCTGTGAGTCAGTGGTGAACCAGCTGCACCGCAACTGTGTTAGGTTGTGACTCTTATCAGCCACGCTCTGGCCTTGACCTACATATTGCCTATATATGTGCCACCTTTACATACTCACACATGCGCGCACAGACACACACACATACACAGACAGGCAGACACAGGATTTGTCATGGAAAGAAAGACCCAGCCGCACAAACACAGTCGAGAGATTAAGAGTAAACCACTAATCTGACGGTGCCTGCATCAGTGTGTTTGTGTGTTTCCGAAATGTGTGCAGGTTTTATGTGTTGCCTGGTTCAACAGTGTTTCAGTGTGTCCGTCTTAGCAGCTGGAATTAAGACCTTTTTTTGTTTTTTTCGAGGAATTTCACCCCTGAGAGAGGAGGAAGCAGGGAGGAGGAAATGTGTTCCCGTGCTCGTGTTTAGTTTGCTGTGATCAACATAAACGTGGCGCTTGAGCAATTTGTATTTTATTTATGTTCATGCACCGCTCTCAGGCATGGAGGGAGGAGCACACGACAGAGGAGATGCACAGACAGACAGACAGACAGACAGACAGACAGACAGACAGACAGACAGACAGACAGACAGACAGACAGACAGACAGACAGACAGACAGACAGACAGACAGACAGACAGACAGACAGACAGACAGACAGACAGACAGACAGACAGACAGACAGACAGACAGACAGACAGACAGACAGACAGACAGACAGACAGACAGACAGACAGACAGACAGACAGACAGACAGACAGACAGACAGACAGAACTCAGAGAGAGAGAAGTAGAGCGAGAGTGAGAGGATTGAGGGGAAGATGGAGACATGGAGATGGAGAATACAGTCTGTCTGCTCCTCTGCTGTTATTGTAATGACAGGGGCTGCATGCCATGGGAGACACCCCGGGGTGCTCAACCCTGTTTTCACCAGTCAAAATGTGACACAATGTTCATAAACCGTTCAGAGCAGCGAGGGTGGCGTTCGTAATCCAGCCGGCGTTCAGAGCGCTCAGGCACAATTACTGCTTGATGCAGAGTTCTAGCACAATGCAAAGCTTTACAGGGAGAAATGAGGTCTGAAGGATGAAATAGGATGCACACGCACACACACATACTCACACACCTGTCATGCAGAATACCTTACGCACACAAATATACAGTGGTATGTATTTGTTTGATGAGGTGATGAATTCCTCCTGTAGGTTTGTCCCGCTGCACATTCCCTCTGCATTCCAGCTCGCTGCAAACTTAGTGTAACACAGCATCAGTGGTCAGGTTCAGAGAGGGGGTGCTAACGTTGCACAATGCACGCACACACACACACACTCACACATGCACATACACAGTCGTTGACACCTACCTCCCTCCTCCTGCCTCGCATTTGACAAATGCAGGCAGAGCAGAGACAACTGTGCACAGTAGCCTCAGAGCACATATGCACATATTTATATGACCAAACACTACACACACACGCATGCACACAGACACACACACACACACATGCACACACTCTCTCCTTACCACAGAAACTTGTGCACCACTCTGTGTCTTAAGCGGCGTCTGTTGGCGTATAATCCCATTTACCTCTGAAAACACAAGAGTGTGAGTGTCTTTATTGTCGTATGAATTTGTGTGATGTAGTGCCCACAGTCTGTCTACTGTCTCCCAGAGGCAGCTGTCACACACACACACACACGCACACAAACCCACACATACACAACAACACACTGGGTGTCAGAGCAGCTTTGTCCTTGCTCCTTACCGCCGCTCCAGCACTTGAATGTGTGAGCAGATCGTCTGGTCGTTTCTCTCCTCGTCCTTGAGCGGGCGACCGACTCAAGCCTGGGAAACAAACATTTTCAGAGGACGTCGAAATAAGCGACTTCAGAGTGTGACAGATTAGTGAACCCACCAACAAAAAAGAGCCTGTGGTGTTAAGTCTTTAAGTCTGTTTTTCACGGCTTTAATAATAATTGTTTGTTATTATGTGTTTTATGAACCCGGAGCTCATGATTCTCTCTCAAAAAAAACATTTTAACAATCTCGATGTTCCATTATTGCATGTAGCAGAGCTGTAAAGCCACCGCTGTAAAGTATTTATTCTTGGCTTGGCTAACGTACTTGGGGCGAAATTAATATAGAACGACCCGAGGACAGGACAGCGTCTGAGGCCTTGTCGTCTTTTTTACTCTGTGGCGTTGCCTCGTCGTCTTCCTGTCAAGGGTAACCACCAGACGGGCCTGGATCAGGTTTTTATCGCTCCAGCTGGGCCGATAGTTTGAGCGTCGGTCCAGCAAGGTGCTTTAAAGACAGGGGGGGCTCAATTTGTTCCAGTGCCTGACTCCCCAACACACACACAAGCACACACACGTACACACACTAGTTTTGTACTCGGGAACAAGGCATTTGTTTTGGCAGGCCACCTGCCACAGAGCGAGCGAGGGAGAGGGCACCGGCGCTTGTCCTCCACTAAACTGATTTACGTTGGCACTAAAACAGAACTCATAAGGGCTTTTTATGCGCCCCAAGACTTGCCAGTCAGCTCGTTCTCACAGCCAAGGCAGGAAGGAAATGATACAAGATACCACAATATACAATACTGCTCTATTGTCCCACCTCCTGAAAACCGCTCTTATACCTCCTCTGATTTGTCTTGGCTTGCTTCTGACGCCTTAAACACGATATAGGGAAAGTTGTTTTTGGCACCATGGAAGTGTTAGCTCCAATTCTGGATAATCTCTCGTCATCATTACCTTTTTATTTATTATTATTGCTGATGAATTAGTAATAAGTAATGACACATTTCAGATTGTAGAGTGACTGTGGTTATATTGGCCCCAAGGACGCTTCAGAAAGACTCTCCATGTTCAGTTATTAACACAGTTTCTACTGTCGTTCAGCAGAAAAATGACCCGTGAACAAACTTTAATGGATAATGACAGATGGTCCAGAGTGTGTGTGTGTCTGTGTGTGTGTGTGTGTATGTGTGTGTGTGTGTGTGTGTGTGTGTGTTTGGTAATATTCCAGTGACTTATTGTAATAATGTTGACGTTCTCTGATAATCCTCAGCAGACAGGGTGATTTGCTTTGTTGCAGTGTTGAGATTTGATTTTTGTGGTGTGTGTTAAGAGGAGTGTAGTTTAGTTGGGTGACCTGACCCCCAACCCCCACCCTCACCCCCTCCCTCCTGTTTTATTCCTCTTATCCTCCTGAGATGACCTCTGCCTGGGACTTATGTCTGACTGGTGGGCTAAGCAGGCTGCAAAAGCCTAACCTACAGTGCACCATGCCTACTACTCCACCTGTGTGTGTGAATTTGACTACAAACGTGCATACTGTGTGTAGTGTGTGTGTTTATTTAAAGCACTAATATAGTTGAGAGAGCAGCCCACATCCTGTAACCTAATAACTTCAGTTGTACATCCTGTGTGTTTACCTCCGTGTGTCTGTCTGTCCGGGCATCGCCACCCGTCCCTCCGTCCGTCCGTCCGTTGGGGTGTCGGGGGATGGTAATCCATTCTTCCCATATGCAGATAGCGGCGGTGAGATTATAGGCAGACCCTGGGAGAGGATTACGGCTCCAGGGCTTGGCTCCCCCCCCCTTCATCTCTATTTCTTACCTCCTCTCTAACCATCCAACCCCCCTCCACCACCCTACCACCACATGCTTCCTGCAGCCTCCTCGAGCTGCTCAATCCCTCACCCATCTCCCTTTCCTAACCCCCCCTGGGCAAATCTCCAATCTCTGGAGTGTGTTGGCTGCTGAGTGAAGAGGTGGAGGACAGATTAAGATAGAGACCCGTTTAGTTTTTGTTTGTCTGTGTTTTTTTTTTTTTTATCTCTGCATTGCGCATAATAATGGATTGGATTGGATAGGTCTTTGTGATTTGTGCATGTTTTCATGTGTTCTTATAGACACGTATAGATCCTTTTTGAGAGCAGGGAGAGTGTGGTGGGTGTGTGCG
The DNA here is from genome assembly GCF_045865225.1 of Trachurus japonicus. Lineage (NCBI taxonomy): Eukaryota > Metazoa > Chordata > Actinopteri > Carangiformes > Carangidae > Trachurus > Trachurus japonicus. The sequence goes on from NC_140911.1 coordinate 8,640,861, forward strand.
GGGGTGGGAATGTGCCCAGTGTGTCTCTTTTCTTTTTTTTTTAAACCATATTGCTCGTACTCGCCTCTAACGTGGTTCTGTTACAATAATTGACTCTGTGCACACGTGAGCGAGCGGCGTGTCTTGAGAATTTGCATTAATTTTCAGAGCCTCTCCATCATCTTTCTCTCAAACACACAGCTCCATCCTCTTTCTCCTCTTCCTCTCCGTCGTCCCAGATGTGACCCACATGTTGTTGTGATGCAGTGCAGAGGGCAGAGAATTTGTCTGAGCGCGCCGCCCGCTCTTCTTCTTCCTCCCTCATCATCATCATCATCATCATCCCTCTCTCTCGTCACCTTCTCCTCCTCTTTCTCTCCTCCAGTGGCGAGTGCTGTAATTGATATGCCACCGGCAATAAATCAGCACAGCTCCGAGGGCTCTGAGCGCCGACCATTATCTGGAGGGACAGGTTTAGCTGCTTTGGAGGAAAAGGGTGTGAGTGTGAGAGAGAGGGAGAGGGAGAGTTGATCCAGCTCGGCTCACAAGAGTCACCATCAGCTCACCACTTCGCTATGAAAACACAGCGCGTCACCTCTGCTCAGGAAACTCCCTCCTCCTCCTCCTCCTCCTCCTTCTCTGTGAAACCAAATAAACAAAAAGTAGCAAAGCTGTGATTGGGCGCCTCCTTTTCTAAGCTTTTCCCTCTCTGTTATGTCTCCCACCTCCACCTCCCTTCAGCTGCTCATTCCTTCTCCCCGAAGCCCCATAGGGATGCAGTACAGTCCTGTCAATTGATAGGGCATCCCGATATCAAATCCAATCAACTCGGCCCCCTTCCTTCCTGCCCGTCCCCTCTAATGCTTTTCTCTCTCGTGTGATAACGGCCCATGGCTCCCACCATGCGATACGGTGGCTGCCCCTTCCCAAAGCCACAGACAGCGCTCCAGCCCCAAAATGATTGACATGTTTTTCCTTGATGGTGCCAGATATGGCTCGTAACCTTGTTCCAGCGCTCTTCCCACCATTTCACTTTAGCTCGGGGAGGAAATTGAAATTGAAGAGGGTTTTTTTTCGGAGGGATGAGGTAGGCTGGTGTGTGTGTGTGTGTGTGTGTGTGGGGGGGGGGTGTGAGAGAAAATGAAGGAATTTTGAAGGCAAAGAAAGAGCAATGTGTGTAAGAAACTGAGTAATTGTTGCCATGTTTGCCATGATGGGATGGAGGAAACGATGGTTGACGGCCCAGTTGATCGTGATTCTTCTATCTATTGTGCCTTTTCTCCTTTATATGTTTGAGTTTCTATTATTATTATCCCATATTTACACTAAGTGGTACCAGCTCGACTCAGCTTCGGTACCAGGTACTATTCTGGAGGTTGTGATGATGATTCTCTCTGACCAATCAGTGGTCTGCAGTCACCTTTTACGCCACCTTTTCGGTACCTCTTCACCCGTTTTGGGACCACGGCCAAGGTGGTACCAGAAAAGTAGTAGCAGGTACCAGATTCTAGCTGCTTCAACCTTATGGAAAACAGTTGAGTCGAGGTGGTAGTACTATGTAGTGGAAATGCTTCATGATGTCACAGTCCTATATGCAAGATAGATAACAATCAGCTGGACAGCAACAGATTCAGTTTGTTGTGTGGTTTGAACTCTCCTGCATGAGGCTGTGTTTGGTTTAAATGAAGAGGAATTACTGTTAAGGATATTTTATCTTGAGCTTCTCTCTCTCTCTCTCTCTCTAGTTCTTTATCAGGATCTCTCATTTGCTCGCTCACTCACTCTGCCTCATTGTATCCTTCCCTCACTCGAAATGACAAAAGGAAAATGAGGCAGCCAGCCTCCCTACGCGCCGCCACGCTTTAAATTGACATCTGCTCTCGTCGCGCGGCGCAACTGTACCATTGAGCAAGAAATTAGTTTTTTTTTTATAGGCTCGCTCGTCACTTTATTGCGGCTGCTTATGTCGAAGAAGCCACCATCCGCGTCAAGCCGTTTTAATCTCGGGAGTGGAGAGTGGCGGTGTATCTGATAACTGCGGCTCAGGCCTCTCGATCCGCGGGGCCTCGAGCGGAGGTGCAGCCCTGATTAAAATGCAACACAGAGTCTCTACCTTTTGTTTGACTCCCAGTGCTCCTCACTCATCCTTTCTGCCATTCTCTCCTTCTTCTCCTTGTTTTCATACACCTCTCTTCTCCCAGCCTTTCATACGTACGTGCAGACCGGATAACACCACCTCTCCCCCTGAACCTGCGCTATAGCTTTGTCACCGCTGAGCTATGGTTTGCTATTCCATGAACATCGCCACCGCTATTCCTCTTGTCACCTGTTTTGCTGCAGCAGAGGCGACTAAAATTGATGAACAATTCAATGACTCCTCTTACTCGGGTGTTTAATTCTTTCACTTATTTCACAAGTACATTTCCCCCCCTCTTGTCTTTACCCACACGTGCATGTCTCATCCAAGAAGAGCTGTATAAAACTTCCACCCATCTCTTAGTGCTTGATAAACTGACCACAGTCCCTGGCCTGCTATGTTTGGTGATTGATAGATGGATATTCTTGCTCCTGAGTGACTCCTCTCCTCCCCTTTCTACCCCCTTTTTGATTCTTCTCCATCTCCTGTTTTTGCCCCCGTCACTCCTCCTTCCTTGCCTCCTCCCTCCCTCCTCATCCCTCCGTAGTGTGTGTGTCTCTCATCTTTTCTGATTCGGCGTGGTCATAAAACATCCTTTGCGCAGACACTTTGATAGTCAAGGTGAAATTGAAGCGCGGGGTCCCTGGGAGAGTTGCCTCCTGTTTTGCATAATCAGCATTTACAGGAGAACTAATGTCCCAGAATTGCAAAACATGATTGGTCTGTCAAGTAGCAGCGTGTGCCCAGCGAACCCCTGCTCCCGCTCCTCCTCGTCGTATTACCATTGGATGACGCCCAAAGGAGCAAGTACACTTCCTCCTCCTATGACTCCTCTTCTCCTCCTCCTCCTCCCTGTCCTTCACCTGTAAAACCTCCATAAATTATCTCTCTCCTTCCCTTTAATAGACGCCCCCCCCCCCCCTCCACCACCTCTGTTGTTTGCATCCCAGCTTGTCAGGGGACAGTAGCTGTGGGGTATAGCCTGTGCTCTGAGAAATATATTTATGAATTTGTGGAAAGCTCATAAATGAAAGCAGGCTGAAGTAAACATATATTTCCCACCCCACCCCCCCTCTCCTGCTCTTCATTTCTCAGAATTGGCTGGTATAAGAGGACAATGAGAGTAGTGGAGATGGAAATGGGGCCATACGCACTGAAATGTGGACAATTACGCCGTGTTCAGAGTGAAAATAGAGCTGTGGAAAGGAAATAATAATAATAAAAAAAACTCCATATACTGGTGTGTGGGCATATTGCCGCAGGCATCGGTGACAAGAATAATTCCAGTCTGGGAAAAGTTTGAAGATTTATCAGATACCAAGACGGTTTATAAAAGCTGTGAGGAAAGATTCTTGTGATGTGAAATTATCACAACAACTGTCACTTTATCATTTGTCTTGATCAGTTTTGAGGGGAAGCTGTAGAACTACGCCATGTTGAAGGTGTTGTGCCTTGCGTGTGCATTACATTTGTCAGATAACGTTTCAGTCTGTTGCAATAGTGATTGATCCTTTTACAGTCAGATAACGCCCCATTTCTCCCTGAAAACCATTGCAACTACAAATGATTGGGTGTTCAGAAGTGTATTTCTTTTGTTTGCAATGGGAAAAAAAGTAAAATCTGACATTTAACATGCAGAACTTCAAAAATGAACTGGAGGAAATGATGGGCACCTTTTCACATCTGAAAGAAATCATGTGATGCTCCTCTCATTTGTGTTTTTACTAACAGGTGCTGGTGAAATAGGAATGACACTTGCAACCAATAATTTTGTCCTGTTCATTTTTTGGAGTTCGATGTGTACGATGTCAGATTTAACCTTTTTCTTCTGCTTTTGTGTGTTATTGCATTGCAAACCAAAGAAATACACTTGTGAACACCAAAACATTTGTAGTTGCACCAATTTTCAGGGAGAGAAATTGGGTCATGATGTGAAAAAAGAAGGGCAGGGGTGCCAATATTTTCGGCCATGACTGCGTGTGAAGTTTACTGTGTCGGTGCAGAGGTGCAGGTCGAAGGAAGGAAGAGGTCGTCTGGTCTGAGTGTGGTTTCAGTCACACTGATGAGGCTGGTTGGACTGCGCTGTCTAGTCCGTCTGTGTTGCATTGTGTGAGACATGGACCCTTTGTAACATCAGCTGTTACTAACACGTCTCTGACAAGGATTTTAATGTCTCCGTTGTATTTCTCCTGACATGTACAGTGTATATACGGTGAATGCAGCTCCCTGAGCCCTGATGCCAGAGCTGTGGATGTGATTACAATAATGGGTCGTGTGTTAAAACCATCGCAGGGAAGCCTTCGTGCAGACCTGGCTATAAATTGCTTGCTGTCAGTATTAACGGGGCCCACTGGCACTTTTTCAAACACATGCCTCGGCTAAAGCCACCATGGTAACATAGAAGTTATGAAATATTAAAGAGTTCAGTGTTGTGAGTCTATAACTCATTCCAGCAAGACTCACATTATGTGTACAGAGCCTTTAATAATCGGCCCATGCCTCCCCTGCTATCTTCACTCATAATTAAATGCCGACACACATTTGCCTTCCAGACTTGATTTGATATCATTTATTTATAACTGGAGCAAATGTCAGTTTGAATTTTTTCTAATTTTGGCTCTGCCATTCGTGAGCCCTAGGCCTCTCTGACTGCATAATCAATAGGAAATATTCCTCGGACACTAACCATGTTTTTTCTTTTTTCTTTCTCTCTCTCTTTGCCTTCCAGGGCTCCCACCTCGCGCCTCAGTGGATGATGTTCCCGTCGATGGCCTGCAACTCTGAGAACAGGACAGCATATCAATAGGAGCTGCGTTCTCCCCCTTCCCTCATCCTTCTCTCTCTCTCCCTCTGAAACTGTCCTCCCTCATTCCTTGACAGTAGAGCAGAGAAAGAACGAAAATCCTGACTTGGGTTTGGTACCAACGTGTGCACTCCTCCTCCTCCTCCTCCTCTTCCTCTCTTTCTCCTTCCCCGTCCCCCTGAGCCTCGCCTCCAGACGGCCTGGATATGTGTCCCTCAGCCCGGTCAGCAGCTTCCCCCGGCCTGGGGAGCTGGTTTCTCCTCGTGGGTCTTTTACTTATCGTGAACTCATCCCTCTCTGGAGGCCAGCCCCCGCCCTTCAAACGATTCGTCCCCATCGAGGGGGGGCTCACGCATCTGGCCATACACAACAAAACGGGAGAGGTCTACGTCGGGGCCGTGAACTGGATTTTCAAGCTGTCCAGCAACCTGACCAAGCTGCGCAGCCACATGACCGGCCCGGTGGTGGACAACGAGAAGTGCTACCCTCCGCCCAGCGTCCAGTCCTGCCCCCACGACTTGGCCCAGACCCGCAATGTGAATAAACTCCTCCTCATAGACTACGAACAGAACCGCCTCATCGCCTGCGGCAGCACCTCGCAGGGGATCTGCCAGTTCCTACGGCTGGACGACCTCTTCAAGCTGGGCGAGCCCCACCACCGCAAGGAGCACTACCTCTCCAGCGTGGCCGAGTCGGGCACCATGTCGGGGGTGATCATCAGCTCCCCCAGCAGCCCCACCAGCAAGCTGTTTATCGGGACCCCCATCGACGGCAAGTCCGAGTACTTCCCCACCCTGTCCAGCCGCAAGCTCATGGAGAACGAAGAAAACGCCGACATGTTCAGCTTCGTCTACCAGGACGAGTTCGTCTCCTCTCAGCTGAAGATCCCCTCGGACACGCTGTCCAAGTTCCCGGCCTTCGACATCTATTACGTGTACAGTTTCAGCAGCGAGCAGTTTGTCTATTATCTCACGATGCAGCTGGACACGCAGCTCACCTCCCCCGACGCCAGCGGAGAGCAGTTCTTCACCTCCAAAATAGTCCGCCTCTGCGTGGACGACCCCAAGTTCTACTCGTATGTCGAGTTCCCCATCGGCTGCACCAAGGACGGGGTGGAGTACCGCCTGGTGCAGGACGCCTTCCTGGCTCGGCCCGGCCGGCAGCTGGCCAACTCCCTGGGCATCTCGGAGAACGAAGACATCCTCTTCACCGTCTTCTCTCAGGGTCAGAAGAATCGGGCCAAACCACCCAAAGAGTCGGCGTTGTGCCTGTTCACCCTGAGGAAGATAAAGGAGAAGATCAAAGAGAGGATTCAGTCCTGCTACAAGGGAGACGGGAAACTCTCCCTACCCTGGCTGCTCAACAAGGAGCTGGCCTGCATCAACTCGGTAAGCACAGACCTTTCTCTGTCTGTTCCATCTGTTCACTTTGATGCACACTAAATTAACATTAGCATTAGTTGGCCCTTCAGGAACCATTACAATGGGAAAGTGCTACTTGCTCACATATATTAGGCCTCACATGCATTAGTTGGATATTTAAGACTACTCTTCATGTCAGTAAGTTTGAAAGTGTTCCTCCACTCTGCCCTTTCTTTCCCTTTACACGCCCACTAATTGAACACCAGCCCGACCGAAGCTACGTTCATTCACGAGCACCCCGCTACAGCCCCGCAGTGATTAACAATATGAAACGTGAACAGCTCTTCTGTCTTTCTCCCGCTGTCTTCTTTTCATTTTCTTTTTTTTTTTGTCCTGCACATTTTCTTCTCTGTCCCCACAGCCGTGTGCTGCTTTGATTTAGTCAGACAGGGGACATCATTAGCCCAGTCCCCTGGATTTATGGAGTGTCACTCAGGAGTAACGCACACACATATACATACACACACACACATACACATACACACAGCGTGAGTGTGGTGCACGGCAGTGTTAGATCCTGGGGGACGGCGTTGAGCTAGGCTTGGTTTTCACTAACTGATCCACAGTGCATGGCCCTGCATGCGTTACATACATGCACTCACGCTGGTGGAGACCTTAAGGCTCTCGATAGCGCACAGTGGAGAACACATCTAATTCCTCACTATCTTTATTTTTCTCTGACCTTCATTCTTCATTTCCTTCTCCCCGCTGCACACCCACTCTTCAGGTCGCACTCTCCCGTCTGAACGTTTTTCTGTTCCATTAGTGTTCAACGCACTTCACTCTCAGCTGACCACCTGTCTCCGAGATCCCATCTAAAAATCATCCATCCATCCATTTCCTCTCTCTCTTAAGAAAGCTTAATTAAAAAGGCCAGTTTTAAAGCTTTTTCTTTAAATGTCAGTGCACACCATTTTTATCGGCAGGTGTCTTCTTTGCACACACACACATACAAACACAGACAGACAGAAAGCATTCACCCTGTGTTGCCTCTAATGGGAGCGAGATACTACTTTAAAAAAACAACAAAAGAAACAGCACTTTCTCTGTGTTTAGGTCTTCATTAGCTGGAGTGCACAGGTGTGTTTTGTGTGGTAGTGTAAGTGATGTGAATAACCCAGCCAGGCCCTCCCTCACCCCCCCCCCTCCCCCTTTGTCACCCTGTGTAGATGTAGTCTCCTTCCTGTTTGCTGGATGTTTTTTTTTTTCAGTCTTTTGTGCAGCTCTACTTTCTTGGGGCCCATCACACTGACAATAGCTCTGAGGCAGAAAAAGAGAAAAAAAAACACAGACTGTCTCATTTATTTCAATTAGACCTTTGCCCTGGTGCAGCAGGAGCTTTTAGTGCAGAGTGCTGTGGTGTAAAATCACAGGTTAGTATAGAGAAGAATTAGACTCCCCCCCCCCCTTTTTTTTTTTGTTTGCAGTGCAACATTATTTGGAGGCCTTCTGTGCAAGCCAAACAAAAACTGTATGTGTAAGTGCATGTACCAGGTAGATAATGTAGTTGCATTGTGCTGATTGGCTGCCGCTGCCTCATCAGAGATTATCAAGAGGGAGAATTTATTATCGTCGTAAGTCGGACTGAGTGCAGTCCACAGTCCACGGCGGGATAAAGCAGGCTCACATATGGATTATGTACATAGATCTTTCATCACCACTGATGATGTAACAGCGACAGTGCAGTAAATAAAATGTGAAAGCAGAAGCGAGTCAAGAATTGGCAGAGGAAAATGAAATATACTTATTTTGCACGACTCTTTTTACATGAGCTCAGCAGGTGATTTTATGGTCTCACAGTTCAAACCGTGAACATGATCAGTGATTCAGTAAAACGTTTCTCCATCGTTCTGGCTCTACACCAGCCACCGGGGGCCCGTTCTCCACGCTCAACAGCTGGACTCAGAGTTTTGGACAAACTTATAAAACCAACAGTCCAGTTCCTGCAGCTGATCCAGGTATATGAACTGGCAATCTCCTGCTCCACAGCTCTCTAACCTTTAAGCTCCCAGCGTTTGGCTGCCAGCCCCACCCAGAGTTTCCCAGCCACTGCAGGAATTCAGATGCACCTCTCTCACCTCTAGGCTACAAACGCATAAACGCCGACCTCGAGTAGGCCTACATTTGGCTGAGCAGTGTGGGAAAGGCACACCGCAAAAACTCAAAATCTTACCAAGAATATTTGTCTTATTTCTAGTGAAAATGTCATTTCTAGTCAAAACAAATCTAATTATACTTAAAATAAGACTCTTCACATTAAAAAGTAGCTTGTTTTTGACACCTTTTACTTTTCTTTTCAAGCATTTTTCACTTGAAATAAGTAGAAAAATCTAATAGTGGATCAAGTTTTTCTTTCTTATTACAAGCACAAAAAACTTGCTTTGACTGGCAGATTTTTCTACTTATTTCAATTGAAAATTAGTTTGAAACAAGTGAAAACTGTCTAAAAACAAGTTAATTTTAAGTGGAAAGAGATTAGTTTTGACTAAAATTGAGACATTTTGACAAGAAATAAGACAAATATTCTTGGAAAGATTTTGAGTTTTTGCAGTGCAGCGCCATGCTGGGTGGAGGGAAGGGGGGTGCAGACGTTTAGGTTGACCCTGCCATACAGAGGTGGAGAGTGCATGACACAGGGTGGGAGTGGGGGGGTGGAGGGGGGCTGGTGGTGGTGGCCCAGACAGCTGTTAGCCACACAGCGATGATGGATGACCAGGCAGCTCTCTGAGGGGAGTTCATATTTGTGTCGGATCATAATTTCTAGCCTCCGGCCGTCATTAGGATATTTATGGTCTCAGTGAGACGGTGGCTGTTTTTCTGTAAACACAAATGTTTGGGCTTCTTACACACAGCTCTGTGTTAAAAAAAATGTGTGTGTGTGTGTAGAAACTATAGATGAAGCAGAGACACACCATTCATCACTTCACACAGTCCTGTTACCTGGCTATATTTGTCTGTGGTGTGTGTGTGTGTGCGGCCATGTGTCTGTTTGTGTGTCTCTGTTTTGTCCCTGAGCTTTATTAGTGAACCCCTGACCTTCTCCCCAGTTTGAGAGTGGATCAATACAAACCATTTCCACTCAGAGAGGGAGAGAGAGAGATGGAGAGAGCGAGTTGCTAAGTTAGGATGGAGAGAGAGGGAAGATGAATGCAAAAAAAAAAGAATGACTGTAGGTAGAGAGGGGGGAAAAAACAAGAGAGTCGTGTAGGTGAGCACAAGAAAGGATGAACAAGTTGCAGGAAGTAAATAATAGCAGCCAGATCCAGAGAGAGAGAGAGAAAGAGGTGGAGGATGTTGTGGGCGGGTGCAAAAATGAGAGAACAAGAGGGAGTCCAAGAGGGAGAGAGAGACGGAGAGAGTTAGATGGCAAAGCAACATACAGACGAGAGTAAGGGAATTTGAAGGATGGTGTTGAGGAGATGAGAGAGACAGAGTGAGTGTGAAAATAACAGAGCGAGCCAAGGGAGAAGGGAGGAGCTGAGAGGGAGAGCGGAAAGAAAGAAAGAAAGAAAGCAAGCAAGCAGGAAAATCAGCAGCTTCATAGTTTCGGTCCAGAATGTGAGCGAGTTTTCAAACCTGATCTTTGGTACCACAGGCGATAAGGAAAACCACATGTGTTCAGGCTGCTTTAACGTGCCCGCACTGGTCGACGTTGAAATGCCGACACTGTAGGCATGTGTACGTTCCCTCACTGAGTCTGCATTTGTAAAAAAACCAAAACAAACAAACAGGAAAGGAAAACATGAAGGCTTCAGGGCGCGATGGAGGGAGGAGATATCTCCTTTTCACTCTTATCACCATGAAAATGCCCAACAATGTCAATCAAGAGGAGTCTGACGTGGAGCCATGTTTGTGTGCAGCGGTCACGGGTGGCCGACTGTGATTTGTACAAGACAGCGATGTTGTGTTGTTGTTGGTGATGATAGTGTGGGTTTCGATGAGAGGGAATGGTATGTAGAGACAGAGAGAGGGAGGAAAAAACAGCCCCAGAGAGAGAGAGAGAGAGAGAGAGAGAGAGAGAGCTTTTTACAACCAGGGTGTGTTCGGAGGAGGAGAGGCAGTGATTCACCGACGGGGGAGAGAAGGGGAGGGCGAGAGGAAGAGTGATAGCCACCAGAAATCTTTTCGCCGCCACTGCCAAGAACAGCAGGAGAAAAGGGCGGATGACAGAAAGAGGGGAGAGAGATAGAGGGAGGAGAGGAGAGCGTGATTGAACGCTGGCTGCTGCACAAATAATATCGGCGTCCGTCACCTGGTCACCACACTGTCCTCCACAGCGGCAAGACGCTCTGTCATGTCAACACTGTGTGTGTCTGTGTGTGTGTGTGCACCCAGTAGTATTTGCTATCATAATGAGGACTTGGGAACACAACAAAACTGCTTTTGAGTGTCTTCATGAAATATTACTGAATTTAAACAGGGTTGAGAAAGTCAGGGTCTCTCTTTGCTCTGGGGTCACTCTGCAGAATAAAGTTTTTTTTTTTAATTCACTAAAGTCATTTAATGAAATTTAATGAGAATACATCTGATACAGGATATAGATCCTCACAACAGAAAATATATACCATTAAAAACTTCAGTAACCCGTACATAATATCACTTAAGTACATACTGTACATTAGAATACTCCGAAAAAATAATCTCCCACATTACCTCAATTTCATAACCGCTTTATAATTATATTTAAAAATTCCTTATTTGACCAGAAATGATCAAGTCTATTTTTAAAAGAGTTCACTGACGGAGCATACGGAGCTACATCCTCAGGAAGCTCGTTCCATACTTTTACAGCCCTAAGTGCAAAAAAATGTTTTATTTTGTCACAACGACACCTTTTTGGTCTGAGTTTTAAGGAGTTCCCTCTTAGTTCATACCTATTATTCCAGGAACTCAATAAGTCATCACATCAAATAGTGATTTATCTCCAAAACAAATGAAACATGAAGCTAGCAAGCCTTAGTCATAGGAAGTCATTGAAGTGTAAAGTCAGCAGTGATGGGATCCACCATCACATGAGCAACTAACTGTGTTAAAAATGCTTTTTTTTTTTTTTTTTACCATAGTACACAGCAGCTTTGGCTTTTCTGCTGATCCAGGCACTTTCTAATTGATCAATATCACCAGGATGTAGATGAAGCCTGATCCATTTCCAATGTCAACCATTTTGCCCTAGCCACACAAATTGAGAAATATGGTGCAGCACAAATACATGATTGTTTGCCAGCAGTCTCCATTTTCCAACAAAATGTTGCTGCCGGTCAAAATCTGTTTTTAAAATGACAAAGAAAGAAAACAAATTGAAGGAATGCGTGACATCGTCTTTTGACTTTTCTTAATTCAAAGATATGAACTTCACACCAACAATTACACAGCTGTTATGTGTGTTAGATGTGTTAAGAAGCTAAAATCAGCTCAAACGAAGCTTTAAAAGACTTGAAATGGGGCTGAAATAATGGGAAAGAAAGGGAGAAAAGCCTTGATGGGGACATTCCTCGTCCTTGTTGGGAATGAGATATCTGACCCAAGGACCATTCAAAATGTCAAGTTGCTTTCTCTCCAACACCAGATGGATGGGGGGAGGTTTTGAACTTTGTCACAAACCAATTCATCAATCAATCGGAGAATCAATCATAGCAGAAAAGAGCCATGTGTCAAGTCATCTCATCTTCAGACGCTGCGCACTGCAGCTGTTGTGTGGCCCAGAAGTGTCAAAGGTGGTTTGGTGTTTAACCTGAAATCCATATTGAAATGACCACTTGTTTTTTTGGGTGATGATGTAATCTTTTCTTTTGATATTGCAGTTACATTTTTTTAAATGGGTGATGAGATTTAAGATATTTAAAGGTAGTTTTTTTTTCTTTGAATAGACGTTGGGGCTATTAGTGAGTATACAAAACAGTTTAGTTCTGTTCAGTCTAAACAAACACGTGCTGCTGCTGCTGCTGCTGGAGCTGTAGGTTATTAGCCAGCTGTTTGTGTGTGTGTGTGTGTGTTTGGTCTAGTCAGAGTAGCTGCAGAGAGACATGGTTATCAGACTGAGGAGAGCACCCTGTGGTGAGCTGCACTCTAGAGACCGGTTCCAGTAGTTATAGCAGATGCAAATGTTATAACCCTTTACATATGGCGGATAAGAAAACACTCTGTCACTGTAGAGGCTGTATTCACCTCTAGAATTAACTTATGGTTCTGTTTGAGGGTCTGTAAATCTTAATAATATTTATTTGACGTGACCAAAATGTTAAAAAGCAGGCTTCGTCACAGCACCGCATTAGGTAAACGCAGCAGATTTTCATTAGGTTGTTACACAAAAGACAAAGTGGAATTGACTTCGCGGCCGGCTGCTAACCTTATTAAATCCATCATTATGAATATCGTCTAATGAACGTAACTCACTTGTGGTCTTTGTAAAACACAGACCCCTATTTCTGCGGACCTAATCTAAAAGGATGTGCTGGCAAATGCGTTTAAGTAATTAGACCTGATTAATTGAGCCGGAGTTGATGAGCGGAGTTAATTGACAGTCTAAATGAGTCGAGCTAGGAGACACTGATTGGGCAGCTTGTCTTAAACGTTATTGGTACTAATGGGTCATGTTTCGGCTGATACTTGATTTGATTGGAAATTAGGAGTTTGATCATTTTTATACAGGATGGAGTTTTGATTTGCATCACATTGGTGTGTGTGTGTGTGTGTGAGAGAGAGAGCTCTAACAATATCACACCCGCACTGAGCTCAAGTGTCGCTCTCATCCCATTATTAAGGGACAATAGAAAACCTTTTGGAAAAGACCCCATGCAGACTGTGTGTGAGCTGCTTAATTCTCTCTCTTTTTTGACCTTTCTTTCTCTCTCTCTCTCTCCCTCTCTCTCTCTGAGGAGTGTTTAGCTCAACAAATCCCCATCTCTAGCACCGCTCTAATGATACTAATTGTCAGTGTAATTATGTATTGATCCGTACTGTGTGTGGGTGTTGTGTAGCATACATCATTATCAGGAGTAATCAGAAAATGTGGGGCAGGGGTTGCGCTTGTGTTGCTCATGTTAATAGTCTCTGTGTGTGTGTTTGTTTGCTCAGAGTTTTCTTCGTAACGCTCACGTCAGCACCGCTCCACTTCTTATAATCATCTACCAATCTCACCTCTCACACCCTTCCTCTCATGTAGAAGTGCATTTGGATAACGGTTGTTCAGCTGTGTCTGTGTTTAAGGCCACGCTTACACATATAGCCAGGTATTTACAAAAAACACATATTTTTCATTGAAATCTTGTCATTTTTCATTGACAAGATCCCACATACATTAAGTGCTACTATGGGCATGCCAAACCTATAGACGTTTGGCATAGACGTAATCGTTTTTGGTGCCTTGAAGCTCTGTTTTCATGGAAACAAAAGTCCAAAACACACAGAAATATCACTGTTTTTGCTATGTCCAATGTACGTTTTCTTCTGAAATATCACACTCCTTATTATATTTAATCAAATAGAAGGTTAAGAGAAAAACTCTGGTAATTTGTCTGCAGCTCGTTATTAATTAAAAGAGTCCCGCATTTTCAAAACCCCGCTCAAAAAAACAAGTTTTGCACTGCAGATGTTTTTAAAGGAATTTTGATTTACTGACTTTTCTTTTTTTATATCGACTACACAAAGATGAATTCATGTTTGAAAATGAATCAAAAATGTCAAATGTTCCCTGTGGTTGCTGTGATATCTCTGCTTTTATATGCAGGTGCAAAAACGGACTTTAAAAACTAGTCTCTTACTTGAAGGCAAATCGTTTGGTTCCTTCCACATTACTTGAGCTCACATTTGTTCCCATTAATCACACTCTTTACGCACTGGTAGGTGATACATGTTGGCTTTAGTTACAGTTAGAGAGACATTTTCTTAAAATATCTAAATCGGCTGACCCCCACTTGCCCAGTTGTGGTCACTGAGCTGCTCCGAGAGAGCAGGTGGAGGTTAAGTACTTTGCTCAAGGGCACCTGTAGTGGTTGATGATAGAGTGTTGTTACTCATTCACTCTCCCTACCTGCAGTTCACAGCTGGTAAAGTGGTGAGTGTCTGATCACAAGCATTCCTCCGAGCTCAGCTTATAATGGCACAGATTCATTTACAAGTCACTTTATGCATCTTGAATGTTCATGCTTGTGTTTCCTCCTGTGCGTGCGTTCTCCTCCATCCATACCTTGTGTATCATTTCTCCCCTTGTCGCTCTCTCATTGGGTTGGATGGCGGTCTGAACATGTGGTGATAGCTTTTGGAAGCGGCTCTCTGAAAAGGTGCCAGCTCCTTGAGGTTTCACCGTCTGCCTGGAGTGCACTCTACATAGAAATTACTACCCTGCAGCTTATGAATATGGAATTGTCGCAGTCATCTCTTTTTTATAAATTATTGATCAGCGAGGATCCAGTGACATATTCTAGAAAACAATTTGGACAAAAATAAATCCCCTCTTGCAACATTTATTCGTCTCATACACTTCTGCTCCCGAGTTTTAAATCCTCGGCCTGTCTAAACATTTTTCGGCCGGATAGCGTAACGGCTTTCCCACGAGGTGTTTTTAATGCATCGTGCTCTTTGTCACCTTTGAGACGCAAACCGAGTCACTCTGTCTCCGTGGAGCCAGAGGCGTCACAGCTGACGTCAGTGATGAACCTCAGGAGAGTTTTTACATCGTGTTAAGCTAAACACAGAGGCTGTTTTAGAGGTGTGTGTAAATGCCCGTGTGTGCATTTGTTCTCGTTTTTTTTTGCACAACAGGTCATGCACAGTGTGTAATCTTAATGTGAGTCAACCTGAGGGATTAGGGTGTTTATTGGTTTAGAGAGTGGAGCATTTTATTTATAGTCAAGTGAAAGTAAAACGTCAATAAATTGATAGAAAAACTGGCTGTCGTGTCCTCTGTAGATCTGAAGTGCCGGTTCACTCTGAAATACTCAGTGACTGAATTACCATCACGACATGAATAATTCCTTTGAATCATGAGTTGCTTTTTGACTGTGGCTGCTGAATGGATGTGACAAGACCCCTAAAATAGTTCCTACATTAACAGGTTTAAGGCACACAGGGGAAAAAAAACTACCACACCAGACGGCCTTCATCCAGTTTGAGTTTGATTGTGTAGGATAATATCATCCCATATTTATGGATTTAATACAAAGATACATATTAAGATACTTTTCAAACTAGTGTGATTGTGGCTGCCATATTTTATTTCTTTTCCTTTTGATTTGACCTAAAACACCAGTCTATATGAGAAGGACTCGCATACTGACTGACTTTGATCACGCTGACTCACATGCAGACTTTGCATCATGAGAATGTAACTATGGAAACCATCAGATGCTCGACTGCTCCCATGTGTTGTGTATCAGCACAAGGGAGCATGCACAAACTCCTGAGAGTGCACACACACCACACAAACAGACACACACACGCACGCACACATAGACTCTTGCTTGTGTTTATTCTTCTTGAAGGGACTCCAGCAGCGTCTCCACGAGTTCAAGGCCCACACTGAGATTTCTGGGTAATTTATGAGCTGCCCTCTCCCAGAATCCCTAACTGTGCTTGGAGCCAGGTACACACACACACACACGTCACGCAAAAAAAAAGCACCTGCATCTGCCAGCATAATCTTAGCACAGTTTGTATGCGTGTGTGCGTGCCAGTAAGTGTGTACTGTCAAACCTTTATCAGCTGATATGAAAATAAGCTGGAAGGCCACAGAGGAACGGCTCCTGTGGTTGATCTCTTTCACTTCTCGCCTGCTTTCCGTTAAATGCACAGAAAACACACGCACACACAGAAAAATACATACATGTATACACAAACAGCAAAACATCACATGATGTGTGTGAAAGAGCAATAAGAAATGCGTGTTTGCGGTAATATATAAACTTTTTTCTGTTCTCTGAGAAGTGTCTTTTTGCTCACTTTGCTTTTGACACATTCACACGCATGCATGCTCACACACACATGACATGCCTACACAAACACACTGGTGACCTGTGGTCTTGTCTAAAAACCATACCGCCAGTATTAATACCAGGCAGCCACCTCTGTCCTGTCCTTTCATAATAAAAATATTTTTCATAGTTTTTCTATGCAAACATGTTTTTATTCAGACACGCACACACACTCGCCCCGTTACATTCACATGTCGCTAAATGAATGAGTGTTTGTGTGTTGTGTGCCGTACATGTTTTCCTTGCGACCGTAATGGCCGTAATTCAGCGCTGTGTGTTCAATCAACAGCAGCGTGTATGTTCCCACACATAAGCACCATATTGTATTCTCCTTTTTTTCCACATGTTTCTCTGAATGGAGGTGACTATTGACAAACTCCACTTGAGGTCGGCCTAATGTGTGCCCGCACATATTTTCCTGACGTAATGCGTTTAAAGAGACGGCGATCATAGGGGAATGATTATTCCAGCGTTTCCTTCAGCGCAGCCCGGTCAGCGCGCACATCTGTTATCAGTCAGTGTTATTGTGGGTTGTGTGCTGTGTGCGCACACACGTGTTTAGTGTCATATGAATGACTATATTTCATCATTTCGCAGTGTGAAGTGGGTGAAGCAGCTCCACCCACGGGAAAACCGCCACAGTTGTGGCCGTTTTCCAGTGACACACGTGGCCTGTAGCTGTTTCATGGGACCACTCTCTCTGAGTGTGTGTGTCTGTGTTTGTGTGTGTGTGTGTAAAAATCCTGATATATTGTATCAGCAGTATCTAGGCCACATATTTCTCTGTGACCTTGACTAACAGCTGACAGCTCGCATGTGCTGTCCTCACCATAAGTATAATGGTTCACTCCCAGTCCCTGTATTAACCCTTTCAAAACTCCCATTAGAGATCACAGTGGTTTCTAATGAAGCTTCAACAAGAAGGTGATCGGTTGATCGATTACTTGTTAAAGTCATGTTTTTGTTTGTAGTAAAAGTTGTAAAGACTTAGTGGCTGCTCCTTTATTTTTAAATAATAGTTTTAATCTTTTGACAGTGTTGTGAAAAGATTTGAGATTTGTTATTGTTATTTTAACGCCGGCATATTGAGCTCCTTTTGCGATTGAACAAAAAATAATCAGAAGATTTATTATTAATAATAAAAATAATTACTAGTTGCAGCTTCCATATGCAATATGCACATTTATAATCATGTTTTTGTGCCCACTATCGCTCAAGATAATAACAAATCACAACTCTGTAAGAACAGAAAAGAACATAATTGGCTTGTGTTATCAGTTTTTTTGCATTTATTTATACACCCACACAAATGCACATACCCCCCCCAACTTTTTTTTTTTTCTTCTGGACGGGGGGTCTCCAGTGGAAAAGTCCATGCGGCTGTGAACTGCAAATCCATTCAGTGTGCACCGCATTGCATCGTGTGAAAATCAAAAACAAGAAACCTTCCTCTTCTGCATTTGTGAGACCCGTCTGCCAAAGTCAGTGGAAGGTTGTCGGCTTAACCCCTTCATCCCCGGAGGAGATCTGCGTCTTTGAAAAACACTGCAGAACGTTAAATACCGTCTCCAACCAGTAACCCCGAGGAGACCACAGAGGGGGAATATTCTTTTCCATACCGAATATCGGCTCTTAATCCACACGGGAATCTTTCAGTGCCTTTAAATTGCAGAGCCCACATCAGAATGTAGCCTCCATTAAAATGCTTTCCAACCTCAAGGGAAACGCCTTTTATTCCATGCTGATCTCTGCTGTTTAAACCCTCCAGACCTGCAGGAATGCTATAGCACCTTTACCCTCCACTGCCCCAGAGAGACCTATATAGGCTAGTGTGTGTGTGTGTGTGTGTGTGTGTGTGTGTTAGTGTATTAGTGTGTGTGTTGTATGTTAACCCTTATGGACTCTAGGGGCTACTGTATACAGCAATTTCGACAGTTAGTCTCCTCCGTAGAAGATGGATTAACCCTTTTAACTTGTTTCCCTCAGGCTCTGACGTCATGGGATTGCTTGTGTGTGTGGTGTGTGTGTGTGTGTGTTCACATTTTCACTTGTGTATGTATGTGTTTGTGTGTGTGTGGAGCCGACTCTAATCCAGATTGATGGATTTCTTTCCCATGACTATATGGTTTAAAATTGTTGCCCCTAGTTGTATGTCATATGAAGACGCTGGGAATTGTTTTGTTGCTTGTAGCGAAATCTGTGTGTACACAGAGAAATTAAATAGGAAGCTTTGTCTTTGTGTGCGTCTGTCTGTGTATGTCTGTGTGTGTGTGTGTGTGCACACTGGTTCACAGGTCTATACATGTGCGGCTGTCAAAGTGTGCTGTCTGTCAGTCGCCTTTGTTCCCGGGGAAGAAATTGCCCCCTAGCCATTAGCGGTTACAAAAGAAAGTTGTTTCAGGTAATGGCTGTGTGTGTTCCTGTCTCTCACTTTTCCTTAACACACACACAGACACACACACACACACACACACACACAAACATCCATACATACATGAGCACCCATTAAGATCTCCTCGTTCCCCCTCCTTTTATCATGCAACATCACCACACAAATGCGCAAACTCTTGTTGGCGTGACTGAGTGAGCGATGGCGGCAGAGGGAGAGTTGCTAAGGAAGAAGGGATGAAGAGGGTGATGCAGAGTGATTAGGTGAGGAGGGATGGATGGACAGAGGTAGAAAGAGACAGGGAGGGGATATTGATGTTTGCTCAGTTACTGTAGCGGCTGGAGGGAGATGTAGAAAAAGAGTGAGAAAGTAGAAGAAGGCGGAATAACGGGTTATTGACGTGCGCTGAGCTGCAGGCAATTTAGGCAGATCAGGCGGGAGAGAGAGGAGGGGTGGGGGGAGAGTGAGAGCGAGGGAGGGGATGTTATCTTTTCTCCTGTGTGGATCAATCAGATGATGTAGTGATAAGACTGTGGATTACACCGCCATTTACACACTCCCCAAGTCTGTATGTGTCTGTGTGTCCACTAACTCACACATGTGTCTTTTGACTCTGGTTAACACACACTGACGCCCATTCAGTTCCACACTTTAGCAGTCAGTCAGCAACCTCACACACACACACACACACACACACACACACACACACACACACACACACACACACACACACACACACACACACACACACATAGACACACACATCCTCAGCCATTTGGTCTCTGTCAATGTCAGTTTTACTAAAGCAGCAGCAGCAGCAGCATCGCTACATTATTTTGATCATCACAGTGACTTTTAAATGATCCAACCTTTGGGCCAGTGATCACTACTTTCATTAACTTTTAAAGGGACATTGTGTAACTTCTCCTGTTATCTATTCACGAAAATCGATTATTTTGTTCAAAAGTATGTTTTTCATTAATCAGTAATCCCCCCCATCAACAAACTGAAGTGTTCCTTTCAGCTCTGAATTAGCTGTTCATATCATTCATATCTACATGGAGCGGGTAAGCTCGGTGCTGGCTGCCATGTTTTTACGTTCAGTGGCAGCGTGACGGTAGGAAACCACGGAAACTCACCGGAACCACCGGAGCTGTCGGCTCAGGTCGAGGTGGCGTCTGTGAAAAGTCACCGCGGTAACGCAGTGAGGAGGAATGGAGCGTTACACTGATGCTGCATTCACGTGCAGTCGGGCAGACGGCCGTCGTCGGTAACAAACCAGATGTCATTTTAGTCACAGAAGTCGAGAGAAAGCCGGTAAAACGTGGGTCAGGTAAACAATACGACATCGCCATGACAACATATTGTCACGTGTATTGTTTTGCGGACCACTTGTTTACATAGAGGCTTGTTTATGCCGTTACGTGCAGCGGCTGTCGTCTGTCTGCCGTCTGCCCAATTTCACGTGAATGCAGCATGAAAACTACAATTTAGTTGCTTGTGATAGACAACCGCAACGCTAGATGGGAGTAATTCCTACACAATGTACCTTTAACTTTTAGATAAATTGATAAGGAGCTGACTTTAAAAATATCAGAAAAATGGTCCAATTGAATGTCCTCAAGCAGCTGGTTTTGGGAGATTTACCAGTGAAAACATCAAATACTTAAAATTTACCACGGTTTAAAAATGTTCACCCTCCACACACATGGCGTCCTGTTGATCACTGAATTGATTAATCAGCTAATTATTTCTGAGACCATCAAACACTCTGAGACTGGATTTACCCTGAAACTGTGTCCAAAAGTACAAAATGTGTTAGTTAAACAAACCATTCATTGTCTGTCGCACTTAAACCCTACTTCACAAGAAACTGATGTGTGTGTGTGTGTGTGTGTGCGCAGTGACTGGTTAAGGCATCATGTGGGTCAGTGGATTGCCCTGGGTGATAAGCCCCTCGTGACACTGGAATGCTCCAGATATTGTCACATGGTCACCAGTGTTACGGACATGTCACCACCGTGACCGAACACTTCACAATACGCTGAAGCTTTTTCGCTTGGTGGGACTCAGTTTGGGAGAAAGAAGTGTGTATTTGTGAATGGCTCATGTTTGAATAGCATTCTGAACATGGTGGGATAATCAAATTAAAGTGTTAGAAGTTAGGCGACACACCACTAGTCCTGGATTACACTCCTGCTGTGATATGGAACGGAGGAATGAGTGGGGTCTGCTACTACTTTATATAATTAAATCAAAAGGCTGCAACATGTATAAAACACATTCTGACCTACGTAAGAAACAATACAGATTGTCACCTTAAACCTAAAACCCAGCCCATCTTCTAATCTATAGGAAGCACCTGTCAAATCATACATTTCATTACATTGAAATAAACTAAAAAAACGTATATAACAATAGTTTCATGCTTTGTATCTGATCGCTGTTGTCTCTGTCTTCCTCCAGCCGCTGCAGATCGACGATAACTTCTGCGGCCAGGACTTCAACCAGCCGCTGGGAGGAACCAGCACCATTGAGGGCACCCCCCTGTTCATCGACAAAGACGATGGGATGACCTCAGTGGCGGCGTACGACTACCGTGGCAACACCGTCGCATTTGTGGGCACACGCAACGGCAAACTGAAGAAGGTAGGAATGATTTTTTGTGCATATGTCGTATGTGAATTGTTGGCTTTGTTTTGTTTTGGTTGATTCACAGCGCTGTGGTGGAGGAAATATTTAAAGGGATATTTCAACATTTTGGCAAATTAGCCCATTGCCATAATCCCTATAGTCATAGCAGTAAATTCGATACAAAATTCGGTGCAAGCTGTTTTTACAACGGTGGAGCAGAGCCGCAAGCTGGTCAGAGCTATGCTACGGAGGCTCATGGGATTTCTTGGTTTCCCTCATCAAACTCATCAAATACACAATCCAGCAACTCAAACGCTCTGGTGGACAAGTTGTGACCTGCACATTCACCACACTGTGAGATAATAACAGAACGTTAAGAGACTGAGTTGTTTTCGAGGCAAATGCAGAGACTGCTTGCTGAAAAACTGCCCCCGACGGGAACGAGCATCAGCGGTTTTGCGTGAATTTACCTTGAAAACAACTCCGCCGTTCTAAAAATAGCTTGCACCGACAATTAAAGGTAGCAAACCTACTTCTAACACCTTAGGGATTATGGATATTTCTGAAGAGTGGGACTTTGCTGCTTGTCATTTAGTCTTATGAGTGAGTGAGTTTTCTGTGTTTTGGATGGTTGGAAGCGTTTTAGCCGGTGGTGGCTGTCGGTGCCATCACTCTGTGAATTTGGATGTTTCCAGCTTTATAATTGCACATTTGCACCGAGCACTTTACAGACACCTTTTCCCACTAAGATTAAATGCAGTCCTGACAGTTTTTCCTCGCGAGTGGCCGTCTCCAACAGGACATTCAAGTGGCTCTTTAAAAACCTGCTCGTTTTAACAAGCATTTTAAAGCTCCGTGTCTGTAGCTACGCCCTCATCGATTGCCATGTTAGTCACGTTGGACATTAAAACGTTACTGCAGTGTCCCAACACCACGCGCAGCCTCGCCTCTAATTTTAAGAGCTCGCCTTCAATCAATCTAACAGCTATGACTGGTGGTGAATGGCTTTTCTGTTCTGGTCAGCTGTGCAGCACAGACTAATTCAGGTGGAGAGACAGAGGCGAGGACAGAGGGATAAAGTGATGATGGATGGAGAGTGTCAGACTTTTAAGTTGAACTCTGCTGCATAAAAGTTTTTTTTTTTCTTTCTTTGAGAGCAGTTTAGGAGGTAGTTTTATTTTGAAAGGCTTTTTTTTACTACAGCAAATCAGCAGTTTTTGGGTTCAGTATTAACATCAGATAACCAGGTTGGTCAAATGAGGTTAAGGTCGAATAGATTACTGCAGCTGGTTCGTATATAACATTTGTCACAGTGGTTGTATGTCAGACGTGTCCTCTACAGAACATCACAGTTACAATGCCACCTATGTAAAATGCTTGTGTTCGTTACCGTGTGTCACATCAGTGTGTGTGTGGAGTCTATGGAGGACAGAGCTCTCGGGGTAAACGGCAGCTCATTAGAATTCACCCTGTTTCCCTCCGCACCGCTCAAGACCTGTCATCCATTCAATATTATGAATGTATAATCAGCCTGTGTGTTTGCGTGCTTTTAATGCGTGTTTGTGTATGCACGCAGTGTTTGTGTGTTTGTCACTCAACAGTACGCATAATAATGTGTGCATGGATTTGCCTGCACTCGTGTGCGCGTGTGTGCACGTGTGTGTGTGTGTGTGTGTGTGTGTGTGTGTGTGTTTATGAGGAAGCGCGAGAAAACAGACAATACGGTGTTGACTAAGATTCAGCACTGTGCATTTGTCAAAGTGACACCCATTCACTTAGCCTGGCAACAGTTCCTTTATTTATTTAGCTATTCTCACATGTCTTTTCTACTGCACTCTGGTTGAGGTATGTGTGTGTAGAGCATCACCTGGGAAAGTAATGCTACACTAGGTTATTGAGGTGTGTTGTTTTTATGTGTGTCTATCTACGTATGTGTGTGTGTGTGTGTGTGTGTAACAACAGCAGAGCCAAAGAGCCCGCAGTTCTTTTGGCTGCCTAGTGTTTCAGACAGAAAACCCCACAACAAACCAGTAATCCGGTTTTGGAAAATATTCAATTTGCATAGAAGGAACAATATCTAAAAACCTGGCATCCATGCGCGCACACACACACATATACACACACATTTCCACCGAGTGTGTCCTGCCATTAAGAAAAACAAAATTAAAATTTTGACACTAGGGGAGAAAGAGGGAAAAAAAGGCAGAGTGATAAAGAGACAGATGAAGAAAACCAGAAAAAGAGCAACCGAATTGGAAACTGATATCAGATTCTTCTTCTGTGATGCTGCAGTCGCTAATCCTCGTCTGCTCGCTGCGTTTCAGTGGATCAGTGTATTTATACTGATTTTATTTCTGTGGTTATTGTCTTAAAAAAAAATCAGATGATTGAATCCTCCTCATGAGTGTGTTTTTTAGTTTTTGACAGCTCGGTGCGAGAGTTTGCCGAGTCGACCATGATGTAATGACGCTGCATGTTACACTTTCCTCTGGAGAGCACTGGTGTTGAATGTTGTTTGTATAGCTGCGCCAGAGGGCCTGGAGCGGAGAGAAAGAGAGAGAGAGGGGTAGAAACTGGGAGAATATTGGTAGGATGGATAAATGTGCTTTAAGGGGGTCGTTTAGTCGTGAGTTTCTAGTTGCACTTAAAGAGGGAAGAGAAGGATTGACAGATCTTTTCCTCTCCAGGATGCTCGAAGATGTTTCCGCTTTGAGGAACGTGATTTTTACCTGAAACATCTTTTCATCTGACACTTGATGTGCTTTGATATTTTGTGTGTTTTCTACACTCAGTCTATTTTTAACCAACTGTAATGTTCAAGGTTGTCCAGAGCAACAAGATGGTTGCATCAACAAACATGTTTAATGCACTAATGAAGTCCCTCTCTGCTTAGTTTGACACACAAACACGTATTCACACACACACACACACACACACACACACGGGAAGCTTTTACTAATGAGTCCTGGTTTGACGGGACGTAGATGGAGCGATATACAAGAGGAAGAAGGAAGATAGATGGAAAGATGGTGCAGATAGAGAGACAAAAAGCAAGAAGAGGCAGAGGAGAGAAGGAAGTGATGAAGAGAGGCGACATCCACCGGTCATCTGGATACCACAGAGGTCAAGGACAGAGCCGTGGCCCGGCCGGCCAGCGGCTGCACATAATATTTAGGATTAAAAGCCTCCGCTCCCATTTGGCTGTTTTCATCATCTCGACTTGTGGCGTGGCGTGTTTCTGTATCATCCCTCACTCCCTCCCTCCCTCCTTCCTCCACTCCTCTATTCCCTCCCATCTGAAGAAACCCCGGTAACCGAGCCACCTCTGCGTGTGAAGTGAAGCACTCAGCAGATGGACATTCAAGTGAAACTGTGGTGATTTGGACGATTCTCCCGGCCACTTCTGCACTTCAAGGCACTGTTGAGCATCGACAATGAAAGGGCATTCACCGTAACACACACACACACACACACGCTTGCGCACACATTCACTTTCTCAATAGGTGGTCCGAGGACATCAGACAAAAGAGAGGGTCCCTGTCGATAATTCAATACCTATTGTAAGTGCTTGTTTTTGACACCGCGCACGCATTTTACACACAAGCACCAGGATATCTCAGCTGCAGCCTCCACCGGGGGCCGACTCGGGCCATCTGCCGTGTGCATGCGGCCAGTCTGCCAGGTGGTAGGAGCCCCCAGTGCCTGCTGCGTGCCCATTGTGGCTGTGCCAGGCTCAGGTGGGAAGCGCCGAGTGTGGCTCCGAGGTGCTGCCCAGTGCCCATTCACCTGATCAGGGCATCAATGAAGCGAACTCCAGGCTCCCGACGACGGCGCGGGCAGAGAGACGCGAGACCGAACCAGGCCTGTGGAGCGAAAACAGAACATACAGGAATAGCAACAACAACTCGGTGCCCTGATATATTTTATAAGTTCATGTTTGTGGCCTTAACGTCCTTGAAAATGCTATTTGTCATGTCGAGGCCGGCGGAGTTCCTGAAGGTCGGTGTGAATATCTCATTTTTGTTGGTGTCCTTGAGCAAGATCGAGAACCACAATCACTTCACTTGTCGTAAACGATGAGAGGATGACGGCATCGGTTAAACTTCAAGACCCAGATTGGATTTGACACGCGCTAACTTCTCTACACACAAACAGTCCCCATTTGAAGACACAGTGGGTTTTTATGAATGAGCGAAAAACTGAAGGCGACCTTTATTTTATTTGATGCGAAAATGACCACACTGGCCTGGGGATTGGAGTGTGAGACCGTCGCTGTACAGGAAGGGTGGGGTTGTTTTGAAACTGAGATGAGCACACACAAAGCCATTCAGCTACTTTATAAAAAATTGGACTATGGGGAAATGGTGGCTACAGCTGCCTGACCATTAAATCTGTGACCACATGTCTTTTCTGGAACAACCTTATTGTGACACAGGAAGTGGTGAGTTTCGGATATTCACACCTGCTACTATTGCACACACACACGTCTTCTGAGAAAATATTTTGACAGTCCCAAAGAAAAATTACAGTATGATCCGAGAAGTGAGATGTTATTAGTAAATGCATTTAGATTCTAATATCGACGCTGTTAAATTCATATTCTAAAAGTTGCAGGACACTGTTTTTAATTAATCACAGAGTAGTCAGAGGACACACTGATCAGCCAGCACATTAAAACAGGTGACTGGTTTTAATGTTGTAGCTGATTTGTGTTTGTTTTTGACTGAGCCCTGGGAAGTAATTGAAAGTACAAATTAGGTGTCAAATCAAATTGGTAATGATTCAGAATGAACTTTTTAAAACAGGCCACTGATACACGACATTAAAACCAGTCACCTGTTTCAATGTTACGGCTGATAGGAGCGTTTTCTTAATGTCAAACCTAATGCGAAAAAGTCAAAGAGATGAGGATTGGAATATGTGTTGTGTTTCCTTGGGTGAATAAGGAGTGACAGTTTGTTGTGTGGATGTGTGTGTATATTGTCGTGTGAAGTCACTGATGTTTTCCTCCGGGACTGTCGGTGTCACCATCCGGAGTCCGTGTCACGGCCTAATTGACTCATGATTGTTATTCTACTGCTGCATAATGCCGCCCTGCTGTCAAACTCCTGTGTGTGTGTTTGTGTGTGTATTTGTGTTTGTGGTTTGCATTTAAATGTGTGTGTCCACCTACCACACACGCAGGTAACATTTGACCAGTTGCTGAGGAACGATGAAGGAAATACTGTGTTAACTTGTTCTCACGCTTTGTTTTTGATGTTTTCCTTGAAAAGGTACAAATCTGAAAATCATAATCAAAAAATATCGTGTTTCCTGCGGGGGTGTGTGTGTGTCTGCATGTATGTGTGTGTGTGTGTGTGTGTGTGTGCGGTTTGTGTCATGATTTGGCTCAGCCAGCCGAGCCACGAGTTGTTTGGCCCGGGCAGCAGCACAGAGGCTGGCTTTGTGCAGGCGTTTGGTCGCCCTCGGTCATTAGTTCACACAACTGCATGCGGTCTCACACACACACACACACACACACACACACACACACACACACACAGAATGAGAGAGAGTGAAAGAGAGAGAGAGACTGGGGGAAATGGAGATGTAGAGAATGATGAAAGGGATCAGATACGGTAGAGGGAATACAAGTTAAGACCGAGCGCTCAAGACAAAACAGATCATTTACACTTTGCATTTAACTCTTAACTTTTTCCACTTAATTTAGATCTTTCCCAGAGCGCCGCCATCACTCATCCAATCTTATCAGGATGTTCCCAAATTAACAGCAGTGTGACACCACTTTTTTTTTTTTATTATTCCCAGTGGTTTTCCTTTCCGCAGCCTCCTCTGATTACACACAGCCCAGTTAATCCATAACGCAAGTGTGACAAGCCAAGTATATACTATATCTTTCTCATCCCAGTCTCTTAGCATGCAGCCTAGCATGAAATCGACTCTATCAAATGAGCTATCTGGCCGAGCATGCCTCCATATAGACCACATCGCTCCGGCCGGTGGTGTTTTCCCCGCTGCAGAGCTCGGTGCGTCCACAGCTGCATATTTTTGGGGGGGGAACTACATATTTGACAGGTTTGGAGGATGAGAGTGTCTCCGTATGCGTGTGCATGCATGCGTCCCACTGAAGCATGTGGATATCAATTATCTCTCGTCCTTGCCAGCCCGAGTCTTCCTCCCATCTGTTGGCATGTCCTCTCGTGCAGCTACACTCAACCTAACAAAGCACACAGCATCTCCCTGTGGACACGGACCCACACTCGCTCTCACACACACCAAGAGACACTCGATCCTCGGTGTCAGTCACACAGTGAATATATGATGCACGTGAGACCTCAGGCCCGGGGTGAGCTGCCACCTTATTAATGTGTGCGAAGCAGCTATAGATTGTTGGATATTATAAGGTTAAACAATGTCTAACAGGCATCCATAACTCTCACTCTAACTAAAATAGCCGCTGTAAAACCACAGTTATGAATTAGTAACAAGAATCATCCATAGCTTCTTCATGTCGCCTCTCTGCTTTTGTTCTCCCTCTCATTTTCTGTTTCATCTGCTGCTCACATATTCTCTTTCCGCTCTGTCTTTCTGTCTCCATCTGTGATCAAAGATTCCTCTGCCTGATAATGGTTGAGCGTTGTGTGTGTGTATGTGTGTTGAGATTGAGAAGAGATGAGATGTAGTGATCGCTATTTTTTTCTCTAATCATTTTCTCTCATTAAAGAGAAGGGCAGAGTGCGCACACACACACAAACACACATGCATGTGCTGATTGTAGACAGAAATGTACATGTGTGACGTTTGCATGTAAAAGTATGTGGATAACGTTACATACGCACACACACACACACACACACTCACTTCCACATCTTAGGAAATGGGTTGTAGCACTTAGGTTGTGCGGGTAGACAGTAATGAGGGGTCTTTTTTTTTTAAGGTTTAATGGTACCCCATCTCCTACACACACACACACACACACTTGCGAATCCACCACCCCCGCAGGCTGATTAAACCAGTGTCTACCTCCACACCTTTATCCTACAAGAGCCTCATCTGCCATAATGATCCATATTTCCTACCTCACTAACAAGCACTGCTGACATTACGAGACACAGTGAATTACTTCAAGTTGATTGTCCTCTTCACAAAATCTTAACAAATAGCGCTCCTTAATCTCAGTGCTGACTATTACCCAGTATTTTTTTTTTTTTTTTGCTAGTGCAGCGATGAATCAAATCAAATCAAAGCAAATCTTGGCTCAGGTGCGGGATAACTTTGCAGCGGGCTCCGGCGTTAAGCTAATGCCATTGATGAGAACAGTTCGGTCCTCGGTAATCTCGGTGCTAATGCACTTTAGCCTGCTCCAACAGTGTGTGACTGCACCGCACGACACTCATTCACTACCTCTGTGTTTCCATCATAATTCACCACTACCAGGGGTTAATGAGGCAAAGTGAGGAATAGATGAGAGAGAGAGAGGGAAAGAGAAAAAAAAAGCCGGGAGAAAAGGAGACAGAAGGAAAAGAAAGAGCGCGGGAGATGAATAATAAATGTACCATGCTAGAATCCATTTTTAAGGGAAGATTAGAAGAGTCTGGATGCAGGCTGGGATGTTCACATGATCCAAGTGAGGACTAGGCCAGCCTGTTTCTAGGTCATCTCCATAAGACATCTCGGGATAGCACATCAAAGCACCCTGCTCTTCATAACATATACATAAGTAAAGTTATATACTTTTTCACTTTTCTGGTTATTTTGTAATTTGTCAAACCACAAATGGCATTTTTTTGGATGCAACCGCAGCATCGACATGGTAGGATTTATGTGGGTTTCCAAATTAAACTCTTTGTGCAGGTCCTTGATGTTGACATGAAGCAATATTTATTCCCGTAGAGAGGGGCGTTGTGGGTAGAGAAGAGAGATTTAGTGTCCAGGCGTCGCTCTGTTCATGCCAACTGATACAGCTAACAGCACACCTGGTGGGTGGCACGGTGCCAGGGCTCCACGGACGCACTCACTTCTGGCAAAATACACAAACACAAACACACATGCACACACACACACCCTGACACCAGAAGGGCTGCCGTATCTCAAGCTAACGGGGCCAAAAATGAGCACACTCATGCAGGTATATATATATATATACAACACTGCACACACACTGAGGCTCGTTGGCTGGAGGCACGGTGTCCAGAGGGCCGGGCATAAGTGGCACAGCGGGCATAGATTACCTTTGGCCCACAGTGGCTGTATCACTTATGCAGGCGCACACATGTTTTTCACACACATATATTTCCTCGCAATTAAAGGGATAGTTCAACATTTTGGCAAATTGGCCCATTGCCATAATCGCTATATAGCAGTAGGTTTGTTACCTTTATTTGTCGGTGCAAATAGCTTGCACTGACAATTAAAGATAATGAACCTACTGACTATAGCGATTATGGCAATGGGCCAATTTGCCAAAATGTTGAACTATCCCTTTAAGCCCAGCAGCTCTACAGTACATGCCTTGGCTGAGAGGGGGGCCGTCTTCAAAGTGTTTGGCTGTGCAGCTGCTCTCCACGAGCCCTTAACCAACCGCACCTGGAAGCTGCGTAACCTCTTATACCCATTAAGTGGCAGGAATGATCAACGCTTTAGAAAGGCAACACAGAAGTAGGACACATGATGGAGCGAGACTCGGCATCTCACCGCCTCTCAAATCCCTGTAAATAACAGGATGTGAGGAACTTCTTCATCTCCATTACATCAAATGTCGAGTGTAAATGAGTGTAAATACTGTACGTGAGTTACTATCAAATTAGCTAATCTACTGTGAAGAAAGCAGACTGCACTACACACACAACACATGCACACATATACGCACACACACTCTCCTATGGGAAGTGACTGTAGCGGGCTTATCAGATTACCCATTGCCAGGCTAATAGATTCTTAATAGATTGTTTTTGATTAGTTCCTCTGGTTTAGTGACGTTAAGATGATTAACGTTTGTGTGTGCATAGAAACAAATACACATTTGTGTTTGAGTTCACCCGCGCTCGCTCGCATCCGTTTGCAGGCAGCAATTTCACTAGTTCATACAAAACCGCTATTACTGGAATTATTTTTGTGTGTGTTTTTTGTGTGTCGTTGTGTGCTGTCGGAGCATCTCAGGGCAAAGAGGTCGCTATGTCTCTCTCTTCCCTTCTCTCTGACACAAACAACTCAACAAATGCAACAGCTCCCTGTGTTTATCCTTCTCACACAGCATGGCAGCATCTCCCGCCATCTAACTAATTACCCCCCCTCCCTTCCCCTTCTCCTCTCCTCCGGAGGGAATAGCTTTAGCCTGGAGCTGCGTCACAGTGTTAGTGACTGGCCTGCAGCCTGCAGCCTGCCCAGCCCGCTCCGAGCCCGCTCGCCTCCTGACCGCTGCTTGCTGTATTGCTCCGACCCTGTGGCTAATCCTGTTAGCATATGAGTTGGTGATAGCCAAGCGGAAAGCCAGCGCAGCCCCATGCTGCTTTAATGTCTACTGGCTTATCTTTTCTGGGTAACAGTTGGCTGAAGTGAACTTAGTTGAGTTTCCTTGGCTCGTTTATCATTAGTTCTCGCGTGCAGGGCTGCAAAGTCTACTCTAATTACTGAGCCGAGATTTCATTTAGTAGCTAATTAAAAGGGGTAACGGTTATTCCAGCAGTGGCTTAGCCTCTTGTTTTTAGCGTCAGTGGAGCTAGCAAAGAAGAAGCTAATGGCTCTATTATTGGTGCAGCTGACCTTGTGGCTTTACCATTTCCATCTGCTAAGCCCTTAAAAATGAAGAATTAGGCATTTAAGAGGAGGCTCACTGGGCACAGAGTGTTATTTCCGTTTCCCCGAGACCGTTATTCCTTTTTTTCGCCGCCTCTCTCTTTTCTATTTCTCTGCATTCCTCCTTCTCCTTCTCTCCCCATCCAGAGTCTCTCAAGGCTGAGAGACGGGGAGAGAGAGAGAGAGAGAGAGAGAGAGAGAGAGAGAGAGAGCTCATCGTCTCCTCTTCATGGTAAAATATTTATCCATCCTTTCCTTTGGTTCAAATGTTTCAAACTGATGGAGTCTTTAATTAGTCATGTCTGCATCTATCTCTCTTCTCCTCCGTCTGTCTCTCTCGTTCCCCATTCAGTTCCACTGTCTTTCACCCAGCCCCTCTGTTTTTCTCTCTTTGATTCACTCACACCATCGCCATACTCTCTATCTGCTCCTCTCTTTTCTCCATGGAATTAGTCATTAGCTGACTGACTGAGCTGATTGCATCTATTCCCAAGGCTAGCATTTGTTTGTGCATCTTCTTTTCTTTCCCTCCCTCCCCCAGTCCTCTCTTTCTCTCCCACCCTCCCTCGCTTCCCTCCCACTCTCTCCCAACACAGTCTTTCTCCATCTCCTCCCATCTTATTCCGACTCCATCAAACTTCTTCACACCCCGCTCTCCTTTTCCTCACTCCGTCTTCTCCTTTTTTGATCAAAGGGTCTTGACCTCAAATACAGGTTTGTGTTGCTAAATTAGCCCACTGAGGTTCGCGGACACTCCCACCGCTCTCCTCCGTGTCTTCTCCATAACATTAATTGCGTAGTGTCATTGTAAATTGGCTAACACCAATTAAGCCCTCACTATTATATTTAATTGGTCATTTAGCTTGGCTACTGTTTGAATGCTGCGTCTCCCTGGAAAAGGTTTAGTTGGCCTGCGACTGCACATGTGGCCATTTCGGAGACAGTTTCCTCTTCCCTGTGGGTTTTACAATGGTCTGGCCAACTACTGACACTGCCAAGAGCCAAGATGGAGGGGTGTGTGTGTGTCTCTGTGTGCGTGTTTTGGAGAGGAAGTAACAAATGGCAAGGGGAAGAGATATTCTCCTCTGTCTACCCTTCTCTCTCTCTCTCTCTCTCTCTCTCTCAGCACACACCCCTCTCCGTCTCTGCTCCTCCACCCATGTGTTGCTGGTGGATTAAGCTAATTAAAGCACCGCAAACAGGGTCCCCAGAGAGGCTGCACATGCACACACATTATTACGCACATACTCTCATTAACGAAGGCGAAGTACACAGGCGCACACAATAGGAAAAACAGGCAGGAAACACGAGAACAAGTGCGCGGACATACAAAGACGCGCTCTAACACTCTGCGTGAACTGCAGGAGCTGATAGTGTAACTCAGTGTACAGTACACCATACATTACACCACCGGTCATTATACGGCCCTGTCTGGGCTTCATGTAGATACTTTATGGGCCACTCTCTTGCACTGTAAACAAGCTAAAAGTCTCCGTCAGTGGATTTCTGTACAGAATAGCTTGAATTATTTGTCATAAGTGAAGAACAGATCTGGAATCTGTAGGACCCCACCCTGTACCACACTGTACCCGTGTGTTCAAAGCTAACGAGCTGCATCTCCAAGTACCAGTGTTCGCCTCAGGACTCCTCCCAAGGACTCTGGTTGTGTGTTATCATCCATAAGAGCCTTGTGCTGTCTATTTATGGGTCACTGGCACAGAACTAGTAGCCCAGAAATAACACTTGATCCTCTCACTTCAACCCTGGTGTGTGTCCGTGTGCACTGGTGCAAGGGTGCATGGTCTCAGAGAGCATGGAAGAGGGTCTTTGGTCTCCCAGTCATATGGCAGTGAGGGTCTTTGAGGACGTGATTGCCACGCAGCATTGCAGCATTCATGTGTCAGTACTTGTGTCAAACAAGACTGTGACTCAAAGGCACCTAAATAAAAAAAATAAAGAAATACTGATTCACCTTTTTTTTTGTTTTTGTAAGGAAAAAGGAGGAGATGGTCGAACTAGATGAAAGAAATAGCGCAGCATGGACGGAAACCCTTGATCCTGTCACAGAGAAAGACAGGAAGAGAGGGAACACTGCGTTACTCACTAGGAATTCCTTCCGGATGTTTCTGCTTTCAGGATATTGGCCGTCTCTGTGGAAAACCGGCTGCTCACAGGGAAACCTATTGGATTACTGATAACCTTGGAATGGGTAGGGCCGGCACAGAGGGTGTGTGTGTGTGTCTGAGAAGGGAGGAGGAGGAGGAGGGAGAAAGTGATCGGTGAATGTGCTTCTCCCTCAGTTCGCTCCCTCGTCTTCTCTCTATTCTTTCTCTCACTCAATTTCCCTTTATTGTTTATTCTCCTGAACTTCAATCAATGACAGGTCTGATGTAAAAACACACGTGAACTGCATTTGTCCTCCCGTCACCACGGTGAGGGTGTTTGGCTTTCGACTGCAGCAACGCCCCCGTGAGAGACTTGTTTTATTATTGTGCCGGAGACATCACAGTGTGTTTTTTTTTTTATTTTCAATTTTTTTAAAGCTCACAACAATAAACACTGTCATACCAGAGCGCACACACACAAGCACACACCCAATAATAAGGCTCCAATAACATAGGGGTCTTTACTCCAAGTTCTCTCTCCCTAAATCCCCCAGTGGCGGGCCTGCTCCTCGGTTGCCATGGCAACAGTAGTCAGGGCAGCCACGGCTGGCGATAGTGAGGAAGAGGAAGGATGAGAGAGAGAGAGAGAGAGAGAGAGAGAGAGAGTCACAGAGAGCATTGATGTTTGTGGTGCAGGCAGGGGATTTGAACACAGTCACAACATTGAAAGTGGGTTGCTGCAACATTGCTGAACGTTAGAGCAGCGCAGCACAGTGCTGGGAATGCATTTTCAACTGGGGTTGGAAATAAGTGGGCTTGTAGGTCATGTTTACCCCTGTGTCTGTCTGTGTGTGTGTATCTGTGTGTGTGTGTGGAGAGAGAGAGGAGACAGAGAGACAGAAATGTGAGGGAGAGAGAGATGAAACTGCAGAGGCAGCACACTCGCTCATTAACTCCCTCGACATGTTCATTCTGTCTTCGTGTTTGTGCGTCTGCAGATGAGCTCTGTTTGCGAGGACATGCTCATCCATGCACGACGCAGTAGCTGTGAGCAGGATTCACTCCGCACTCTCTGCTGCTTTTAATATTACATCTGCTTACAAGCACACTATAGGAATGTGTGGCAAAGAAGTCATGATGCAATTGTTCCCCGTTTGTTACAAGTTAATAAAAGTGGTGGGTATTATGTAATAATACTAAAATAGGCATAATGTTATCTTAGTTAGTCAGAAGCTGCTGTAACATTTAGTTCTTGGCTAATGTGATCCAGTTTCCAGAAAAATAAACAAATTACAGAGATGTTGTTGCAGGACTAATCTTTCCTCTCCTCTCCTTCCCTGGCCACATATAAGCGCCAGAATAGTGCGGCGCAGACTGGATGCACAGCAAACAGGCAGTTAGTGTCAGGACACCGATGGAAAATCCATAGTTTCATTACAGGCCCAGTGGTGTGAATGTGGCCGAGAGGCGACCAGAGCTCTATCATGGGCCCTGCGGGAGCCAAAATGGCTGCATTTAGCGATGCAGTGGAGTGAAGAGGAGGCGAGAGGGTCAAGGCTGCCGCTGGGAGTGAAGTGTGTGTGTGTTAGAGAGAGACGGGCAGAAGCAGCCGGATAAAGTTCCTGCAGCAGTTACTGACACAACTGTTGGTGATGGTGCTGGACCTCACCTTCACAGACCTGAGTCCGCCACCACGTCTCTGCACACGGCCGAGTGTCGAGGACCTCACAGTACGATGTGGCACCAGCGCTGGAGGTCACACATAACGCATCGCTCTCCATAATGGGCTGTTTAAATGGCAATAGCGCAGATTTATGTTTAGTCCTCGGAAATAATTTGTAATCAAATTGAATCGTACTGAACACGCCGGCGCCCGTAGCCACACTATTAATAATAATCCGTTTTTACTCATACATGGTATCGTACAGAGGCTCCAGTGTTTAACACTAATCACAAATGTTTTCCTCCCGTCTCTCTCTCTCGCGCGCTTCCATCGCTGAGGAATCAAGGAGCAGATTAAAGGCACGAAGCCACTTAGAGTTATTGGAAAGGGCCTGAGGTGAGTTAATCTGGGAGAAGGTAGGACTCAGGAGCTCCTGGCTATTGTTTGTCCCTCTAGGTGATTAGAGTTAAGAGGCAGGCTTTAAGGGAAATTAGCTTTCGATTGGGCCTCTGATAAAGAGGTGGGGTTGTAATTGTTAGTGACCTCCAAGGCCACAGAGTAAAGATCCACCGAGATGTATTGTTCACAGTGATGTGGACCGATTCTGAAGGTGGTGAAGGTTTTCTGTCCCCAACGCTACAAGATCTGATTATTCTTGCTTTAACCGGACCTAGAAAGTAGATTACAGCCTTTTTATCGTCGAAACCATTCTACATATGCGTGTGATACGTCAGACATGTTTTTGCAGGGATGATGATCACGTGGCTCACTGATCGCTGTGTTTTTTACACACTCTCCTCCTCCGTGTGTTTACCTGAGCAGATGATATAATGTCAAACCTGGGGAAAAAAACAACCCAATTCCTTTGAGGAAGAGAAATGAGGGATTGGTGAGGAGAGGGCACACACACACACACAAACACACGCACACACTTAATCAGACTGATTGCTTGTGGCTCTGACTCCACTCATTGCATCATCTCTCTAATGTATTGGTCCTGCATCGCCGTATCCCGCTGTGTTTGTGTTTGTGTGCGTTTGGCATTTAAAAAAATAGAAGTTCCTCTGTAGACCGGTGTAAAACCACGAGGGGACGGTCCTGATGCTCCCAGACCAGAATATCTCTTTGTGTGTGTGTGTGTGTGTGTCTCTGATTCCCATCCAGTCGGTGCAGTCCTGAAGTGTTGATATGTGTGTAACATTTATCACAGAGATGGGCCGAAGATTTATACAGAGTCACTTTCATTAGCAGTCAAACCTGACTCGCATCCTCCAGTGAAACAGTCAGCAAAAAAAAAATACTGAATGACTTGGTTCCTGATAGATTGGATGACATCGCTGATGCAGAGAGTCTTCAGTGTTTAAAATGCACAAAGCAGCTTTTTCTTTTTGTGCTCGAGCGTTAAAAAGATGCAGATTTCTCAGCGTTGACTTAACTGACGTTCATGTTTTCACTCCTTAGTTATGACACATACAGTCACTTACACACACACACACACACATACACACACACATATACAGTGACTTGTTCTTCATTCCCATCTCCTCTCCTCGGAGAGAGCGATGGAGCCAGGAGCAATGCAAATTGGGTAAAATGTTCCGGAAAGTGGCTTTTCCCACTGGGACTTCTCAACTCCAGCTCTGAGTTAGCACTCTGTGTGTGTGTGTGTGTGTGTGTGTGTGTGTGTGCCCCACAGTTCTTGCTGTTGCGTTTGTGGGTGTGTGAACACAAATTGTTCTGCATGTTCTTGTGTGCATGAAAGTGTGTACTCCTGGATGTGTGTGTGTGTGTGTGTGTGTGCCGTGGGCTACAGCTCATCCTCCATGAGAGTTTAGGGAGGATGGAGGGAGCGAGGGAGAGAGCGAGGGTGTAAAACGCGAGGTGATGGTGGGAATTGAGGCCACCTCGTTCTCAGACCTCAGCAATTATCT
This sequence comes from Trachurus japonicus, assembly GCF_045865225.1. Classification (NCBI taxonomy): domain Eukaryota; kingdom Metazoa; phylum Chordata; class Actinopteri; order Carangiformes; family Carangidae; genus Trachurus; species Trachurus japonicus. The sequence goes on from NC_140911.1 coordinate 8,677,686, forward strand.
GGCAGAACGACTTGGCTGGCTGTTAATTTGATCATTGATTAAGACGGAGACAAAAAGACAGTTGGAAGAGAAAGAGAGGAAAGAGAAGTGTTTCAGCTAAAAGGAGAGACACAGAATCTCCTCTGGTGTTTGTCATTTCACTGGAGATCTACAGTCTCTTTTCCCCCTCTCATCTCATTTGCTCCCGTCCTCACAGAGTTGCTGATTGTCCCTGGAAGTGAGGCCTTCGGTCTCCTGTAGTCTCCGTGCAGCAGTAGTTCACATGCTGATGTACAATGACAGGAAAAAAGTCTCTGATTACTTCTTAGATACAAAGAAACCAGGCCACGTTTCCCAGGCTGAGTGTTTTCTTTGTATCAGTGATTGAAAGGCAGCGTTGTCCTCCACGTTGTCCTGCAGACACCAAGTGTTGACGATGCATTTAACCCCACGCGCACACACACACACACACACACACACACACACACACACACACACACACACACACACACACACACAAAAAAGCCATAAATAAAAGTAACACAATCAGAAAATCGCGCCGTTGTCGAAATCAGACTTTTTTTCGACTTCCTGCAACAGTTGAACTTCTAACGGAGCCTGACGGTTTGAGAGGGAACAAAAGTCTTTCATATGTTGCCAAGTTCCTCGGTCGTCGGGGGAACTGCATCTCTCGCCCTCCTGTGAGCGTGACTCAAGTTTACCTCCAGATGAACTCGGGGACTCGGTATGTTTTTCTGGCATCGGGCGTCACTCCCACCATGTCCATTGCGGGGGCTGTATTGTGCCGGTTTGAATTTATTGCCCTCTCTCTGCATGTGTGAGCGTGTGTGTGTGTGTTTATTCGAGTGTGTGCCTAGTTAGGGCGGACAGTGAAGCATCGGCCTTCCGCAAATAGGCTGTGGAAAACCCACAGGTTGTACCATCTGCCTTTCTGCATGTGTGTTTCTGTGTGTGTGTGTGTGTCTCGTGTGTTTTCTCTGAATGGGACGGTATTGTCTATTCAAAGTTTGTGACCTGGCCAACAGCAATTTACCCAAGTACACACATACACACAGACACACACAAATAGTAGATTTATGCAGTGGCTGACTCAACAGACTTGGCGTTGGAAGAGAAGGAGGATGCAGGAGAGGAAGACAATGGGACTGTGATACATAGTTTTTACTGGAAACGACGCAAAGAGAGAGGGAGAGAAAGGAAAGCAGGGACATTTGGAAGAAAGAGCCGGAGAAAATGGGCAACGTGTTCGAAGGCAGGACTGTAAATAGTTTAAGGACTGAGGGAGGAAATGATGGAGGAAGGGAACAAAACAGACGCTTTCTATCCACGGCTACAGTCACAAACGATACCAGAGGGATTTCAAGCCATAGATGTGAATTGCCTTTTTGAAAAAAAAAACAAAAACAACAAAAAAACAGCGATATCATATTACTATCAGCAATATTGCGTTTTAAGGATGTGGGATACGTTTTCACCGGCCACTTATCTCAACAGCCTGGCAAACACAGAAGCACCATTAGACATATTTACATCAAATCCCTCCTCTCTCTCTCTCTCTCTCTCTGCTTCTCCCTCTGTGTTGCTTCCCAGGAGGAAACCGGCAAAGTGTGTGTTTTTTAGACGCAAAGAGCGAGCCACGCCATCTGTAACACGCTCACTTCTGGAAATAAGAATATAAGTCTAATTGAGCTTTTTAATTGTCCTCTAAATCCTGCTGAGCGCTCCATGCTGCTGGTTAATGATGTGTATGTGTGTGTGTGTGTTTTTGCGTGTTTATGCATGTGTCCAGTCTGCTGGGACTGCAAGTCTGTGTGAGTGGTGAGAGTTTTTTTTTTCTTTCTTTCTTACGCGCTCCTTCTGTGTATAATGAGCTAATAGCTACGTGTGGTTTCTCTTTGAGGAATCTATTAGTGCGCCTTGTGTTTATGTAGTTTCATGAGGTGTGTGTTTGTGTGTGTTTACATGAGTCAGGGAGCAGAAGAAAGAGAGGAAGACTGAGTAAGCGCCGTCTATGTCGGGACTGGTGCACGGGATGTCACGAATCACGATTACTTGTTTTCACAATTAATTGCGGTATTAAACGCCACAATTAATTTATCGTAAAGATTTCCAAAATACCGTCACTTTCCAAAAAAGATGATGTCGGAACCAAGTGAAGGTAAATGCACAAATACTGGTCTGTTAACCTAATGTAACACTGAATTGGTAGGAGTTTAAATGTTAGCATGTCATGTGTAATAAAAATAAACTTAAACATTTGTTGTAGATGACAATTAATGACTTGAATATTTCAAATATTTCCCATGGGGGATTTATAATTGGTCCTATGTTAATAGATACTTAAAGCAGAAGTAAGTGGAATGTTTGTGTTAATATAAGTCTTCAATAGTTATACTATCTTCCGACGGCAATCACTTATATAGAGTGTTTGGTCTGAAACACAGGTCTGTCAGTCACTCTGTTCTGCTGTAAGCCGAGGAGAAAACTTTCCTTGTATCCTACAACCTTTATCCAATGAGGAGAGAGAACAGCATAAAGGGGCGGTCCTCTCTGTGTGTGCAGCCAAGGGATGCGCGTGAATGTGGTGACGTAGGGACGAGGGCGGGGACTGCAAACTCCATCGGCTGACAGAAAGTTAGCCAAAATGACTGGATCGCTTACTTCTGCTTTAAAATATTTTAATTTAATAAATAATTAGTAATGTAATTATATTTTGAATATATTTGATTTTATGCATTCATAGTGTTGTGAAATTAATAATGCATAATAATCATGATAATAGTGATACCGTGATTATTTCTCTGACAATAATTGTACCAAGAAAATCTATAATGGTGACATCCCTAGTGCATCATCATCTTTTTTGTGTGTGTGTGTGTGTGTGTGTGTGTGTAAACAACAGTTCAGTTACCATTGTGGCGGTTCAATTCCAGTTTAATGCTCTTTGATTTTTACATAATCTGATCACATGAGACTCACAGTCACAGTATGATGACATCAACATAAACTGTGTGTGAGAGCGGGTATTCAATTTCTCCGCTGCCTCAAGTGGAGTGAGCAGCAGCTGAAATGGGGTTATCAATATGTTTTGTGTGTCAGTGTGTAATTAACATAGCACCACCTCCGAACACGCCGTATCTCTGGGAATGTTGATCTTAGTCTGTGTGTGTGTGTGTGATTGGGTGTGAGAAAGTAATTTAGGACGTAATATATCCTTCCGCTTTCCTTGTGGACAACTTCCCCTGCCTGTGCGCACTTCCTGTCCCTGCGGCGTGGGGCAGTTGGAGTGAGACGGGAGGAAGTGAAAGGGCAAGATAAGGTGGCAGATGTTTTAATAGTGTGTGTGTGTGCGTGTGTGTGTGTGTGTGTTGGGGTTGGAAAGATGGAAAGAAAGAGGTCGAAAGCAAAAGACAAAACAAAGAGCACTTCTATAAAAAGCGATCTTGTGACAGTCCAGTGCACTCAGCTGACTGCCTGGAAACTTTGCCATCCTTTTTCTTCTCCTCCTGCTCCTCCTCCTCCTCTTCTTCCCTATTTGGGTTTTCCCACAAGTCTGGCCTTCTCTCCCCCTGACCGTGCATGTTTAGCGATGACACACATTAACTCTTAACACAATTATCACTAACTTCCACTTCTTCTTAAGCTTTATTTTAAGCACAGTGCCCTGAAGGAGGGAGGGAGAATGCAGATGGAGGAGGAAGAGGACGAGGAGGAGATGAGATGTAATGACCAGTGACATGTGTCAGAGGCTGCTTTGTCCCCCCCCCCCCCCCAAAAAAAAAAAAAAAACATCCTCTGATACTGGAGGCATTTCCTGAGATGCTGATGCTGGTGCACAGTATCCTGATGCCTTTGCCGTTTCTTATCAAGTGTGTTTGGCTCTAACTCCCGCGCTAAAAGCTTCTTCTTGTTATATAAACAGTCGGCTAAATGAGCTTACTGGACAATGACGACTGCTGTGCTTCTTGGAATGAATCACTCAACCACCACTTCTGCTGAGAACAGTCGCAACGTCAGCAGCATTTAAATAGAAAACACAAATAAACAGGGAGGGGAAAAAAAATCCCCTCTCTGCAAGGGGTAGAAAAAAATGAAACAAAACATGAAAAAATAAGTCATGGAGGTCAGTTTTGGGAAAAAAATCTGATCATTTTCATAAGGTTGAGTTGAGAAGTACAGACTGAACTGTGAACATGTCTGTGCATGTTTGTTTTAGAGAGTATCAGACACCTGAACGGCTGCAGGTGCTTAAGTTTGACTGTATCCCAGAGTCAGTCTGTCCTCACTCCATCACTTTCTGCTTCTTGCTTTGTTTCCTCCTCAGTCCGAGTTTACCGTCGCGCACGAAGACACTGATGAGACGGACAGACTTGCAGAGGGTGGAGGGAAAAAGAAAAACAGAGCAGACTGCAGATTTATCTTTATGTCACTCTTCCTTCCTTCCTCTCCGCTCCTGGCCGAGGCTCAGATCGTGTCCCGGCTCCCTCTTCCCCATTGAAAGTGACTAATAGTCAGCATTTCCATCTCCCTTATTCATCATCTGCTGTCGTTGCCTTTCTATCATTCTTTCCTACAGGCTTTCTTTGACACCATCCCCCTCTTTCTCTCTCTTTCTCTCTCTCTGTCCGTAGGTTTGTCTAATCCTCCCTCACTCAGAGCTGACCCAGCTGGCCACCACTTCAGGCGAACTCTCTCTTTCTCCCTGTGTTTACCTTCATCTCTCTCCCTCACTCAAACAGACAAACCACATGCACACATTATCTGTTGGTAACTGGCAGCCGGCAGCCTCCGATTTCAAAAGGTCCCACACTCATCACTCGGCTCTCTTTGTCTTTTCCTCCTCTATCATTCCTCCTTTTGTCCTTCCCTTGGTCTCTGTGTTTCTCTCTGTTTTTTCAGCTCTGCCCCTCTCTCTCGGTTTGTTCTCGGAGCCAGTGGGACCGCGCTAAGTTCAGCCCTTTCAACACATTACAACATAATGTTTTAGTTACAGTTTCATGTACTGTAAATCATGTAAACACAGTTCCTCCATGTGGGAAACCAACTCCATTAAAAACAAAGGCCTCACGGAAAACCTACAAAGTTTGCAAACAAACACTTCCTGGTTTTCTTTGTAATGTCCAAGTTGATTTGAAGGTTGCCAGATTTGCCCAGGCTATTTGTGTGACCGCCGTCCGGCCCTAGGACGGAGGGGGGCCGGGCTCCCGCAGAAACATAAAACAAGTCGATTACACTTTACAGCTTCTAATTGTCACAATTTGTCAGGGATGTGGTTGGACGTGGGTGGGCCGTATCATCTGCAGCGCTCTGGGTGTCGACCAAACCGGTCCCCAGCTTCCCCTGAGGGAGACTGTTGCTGCCATTGTGTTTCTATGGCTACAGGCCAAACCAGAGGCGGGGCATCTGTCCTCCACCTGGTCGTACCGGCTGCTCGGGCATTGCTGTTATGGCATGTTGTGTGTGTCTGTGTGCACGCATGCCAGAGAGTGGCACGTACACTTTCTCAGCCGTCGCCTATCTCTTTCTCTCTGTCCCTGCTCTCTGTGACCCTGCGGTTGCATAAGGCCGTATAAAGTGGCACTAGTTGAGCAGCGGAGGTATTAATAAACGTTATTTGAGTGCAGCATGCCGAGCGCGCAGGCCACATATAGAAGCATACGATGTGTCGACTCAGCTGGGCCCGCGGGCAAGAGAACGCTGCAGCCACTTCCTGGTTCATTGTGCTCGCCGTGGCTTTTCACAGACTACAATGTGGTGTATGTGTGTGTGTGAATGGTTTAATTTCCACTAAGCTCCTTCGACTGCAGGGAGATGAGACGTAATTTTTTATTTTTCGTGGTTTGAGGCCAAACTCTGTGAAAGCGACAAACTTTCATAGCAACAGGCCAAGTGTTGAAGGGTGTGTGTGTGTGTGAATGTGGCGGGACACATAATGATAATCATAATAATAATAATATTAAACTTTATTTGTATAGCACCTTTCACAACACAGTTACAAAGTGCTTTACAGAGGGGGTAGGGTAGATCTGATCTGCTTTACGGAGTGAGATAAAACAGTCAGGATAAAAGCATAGAACCATAATCAGCAGTATTGATAATAAAACAAATAGAATAAATGAAATAAAATAAAAATAAAAACAATAAAGGCCAATAAAGGTAAAACATCACACTCCCCCACCACCATCACTGAGACAGGTGAAGTTAGATCAAATTTAACATCTAGTGTTAAACAACATCAAGGTCAGGTCAGTCGTTTAAACAACAGCGGCACAACTGGTTTTCAACACCCATAAGAATATCTGTGTGTGTGTGTGTGTGTGTGTGTGTTATCTGTTAACAGTTGCTGCTTTTCTCTCAGCTCATACACTAAGATTACAGAAGAATTTTCTCCATCTTAATCTTTTTACAAAATCCTCTTTGGGGTTATGAACTCACCGTTGTTTTGTTTTTCAATGGAACTTTACACTGAAAATGACCCATAACCAGGAAACAGACATTGAGTAACTACAGTATTTTGTTAATTTCGAAATGTCAAAAATGTATCTTTCCTCTTTTTTTTTCCTTTTCCATTGGCGTCATTTAATGAGTAATATCACGACTGTAAGGGATTATGTGACGCTTGGGGACTAGGTCATGTCTTGGCGTCTGCGCGTGCACAAGTGGCTCCACACGAGTAGCACATCTGCTAAATGTCGGCATGTATTCTCCACAGCTGTCCCCTCCCTCTGTCACACACACACAGACACACACACACACACACAGTGTAGAGTGTGTTTTAATAGGGTCCAGTTAGAGCTATGTGTGGTCCCTTATTCCCTGTCCTCTCTATGGAAGACGCTAGCAGCTCAGTGTCTCTCTCTCATCCTTCAGTCGTTTAATTGTTTTGTTTCAGCTTGTGCTAGACCTCACTTGTTTCCCCTTTGCCGCTGTCCCTCTCTCTCTCTCTCTCTCTCTCTCTCTCACCCCCTAACGCCAACACACACACACACACAGATGGAGAACAACGTTTTCTCCCTCTCTGTCCGGTTCACTCTTTTGGCTCTTGAATCAGTCATGCTCGTTTTGTATTTGGTGGGCAGCAGCCAAGACCGCCCCAGCGGACCATTACAGCACACTAGGAGAGTGGAATGAGCCGACAGAGAGGGAGGGAATCAGAGAGGGAGAGAGGGAGAGAGGGAGGGAGGAAAGGAGGAAAGGAGGGAGGGAAAAAATGGGAACTGAGCTGCGAGATGGAGTGAGATATAAAAACGTAAAGAGAGGGATGAACGTTGAATTAACAGAGATGAAGCGGTGGAAGAATAAGCGTTGAAATAGTGAAGCGGAGGTGCGACAGCCAGCTCTGACTCTCTCTCACTTGTGTTCCTGTCAGTGGCAGCCTTCCCACTTCTCCTTTTTTCCTCTCCTCCTCCTCCTCCTCCTCCTCCACTGTCAGAGATGGCACCAGGCCCGAACCAAAGCCCGGGACTTTCCTCTGGATTCGCCCCAATGAAAAGTTAGCAATCTAAAAAAGTGGGTGGCCTCACCTGAGGATAGAGAGATGAGGGTGAGGAGGAGGAAGCGGATGGACTTTGTCCTGTTTGTTGTAATGCTCCGTTAGGCTTTTGCTTTCATACAGGACCTGATGTTGTCTTTGCTTATGGGTGGACATGCAGAACGGGAACCTTCACTGAAGGAAGTGAAAAACAGCTTTTTACATTACATGAGTTATTGAGTACATATGTGCACACACACACGAAGCCAACCTTTGCAAAAAAAAATCATTAATCACCACAATCTGTAAACCACCTCCCCCTCTTCACTCCTTGTGGATTCCTGATTTCTTTTGAAGACGTGTGTGCAGCTCGCTCAACACTGCTACGACTCAAAGTCTTACCAAGAATATTTGTCTTATTTCTAGTCAAAACAAGTCTCACTATACTTAAAATAAGACTCATCACATTAAAAAGTAGCTTGTTTTTAGACACTTTTTGCTTCTTTCAAGTATATTTTCACGTAAAATAATCTGATAATGGATCAAGTTTTTCTTTCTTATTACAAGCACAAAAAACTTGCTTTCACTGGCAGATTTTTTTTTACTTTTTCCAAGTGAAAGTTTGTTTGAAACGTTGAAATTATCTAAAAACAAGTTAATTTTTAAGGTGATGAGTCTTTTAAGTGGAAAGAGATTAGTTTTGACTAGAAATGAGACATTTTGACAAGAAATGAGACAAGAATTCTTGGAAAGACTTTGAGTTTTTGCAGTGAAGTTCACTCAGTCACGTAGAATTGATGCTTTTTAGTTTTGAAACATTTGCACAACAACTTCATAACCTCATCCATCAGGACGTATCTCTCTGTCTCCAGCTCTCAGCAGAAGGCATGACATGACAGCAGCCCCCCGCGCCAAGAAAAACAAGAGTTCTGCCTGATGGACAAACACAAACAGAGTCCAGCCGTGCTAAGCTAACGGCAGAAACCCCAGCAGACCTACACATCACATACCGCATCGCCGTTACACTCAGACACGACAACACAGTTTGGTGTTTTTGACTCAAACCCAAGGTCTTTTTTTTTCTCTGCGCACTTATTCTCCCTCCCTGACGCTATCCTATCCTGTAACTCTACACACACACACACACACACACATGTTCCTCTCTACCCAACTAGGCTGTATGTTATGAGGTTGCCATGCCGATGTCTTTCCATATGGAGTGTGTTGGTGGTACGAGATTAGACCGTTGTGTGTGCACTTGTCCGCAGAGCTGCTTTCACACATACAGAGGCATTAACATACTCAGAGGCACATACTACATGAACACACACAGACACAGACACACACACACACACAAAGCGTTTGAAGAGGCAGTAGAAGAGTGTATTAAAGGGCAGGATTAGGGCAGTCATGTCAGGAATGTGCCTCCTCAACTGAAGAAACCAGGAGTGGCACACACACATGCAGACACACACAAACACACTTATACCTTTGACTTAAACCCGCACTTGTGACCTCCCTCTGCGTGTGAAACGGATACTGACAAACAGGTTGGTGATGTGCGCAAAATAAGTCACAACATGATCTCTGTTAGCAACTCTTTGTTTTGAAATAAGTCCTGAAACGAGCATTTGATGAATCTCTTCAGATGTTACAGGCCAAGTCTTAAACAATGGGCTGAGCAGATGCTCGTAGGGAGTCTCATGTTGGACAGGCATACTTAGAGAAAGGGAAATGTTTGACAACGTCTGGGAATCATTGATTTCTTTTGAGAAATGTATGAACTCGATCAACGGCAAAGAAGACGGATGAATTCTCCCTCGGTGTAAATCCTGCTCTGTGTTTCGTGTAAACTCTCCAGTCCAGACAGGAACTATGTAAAACTGATGAATGGGATATTGTGTCATAATTTACTTTCAATGGAGATATTTACTCTTTTAGGATTACCACTTGATGAAAGAATGTATTCTAGCTGAGGAACAACTTGTTTTATTGTTGGGGTTTTTTTGCACCTAATATCTGTTTTCTATGTTTTTGTGTCCATAAGACAAAGAGTCATAAATATACTGTCCAAAAGAGAAAGAAAAAGGGAACTCCAACTCTGCTGAACTTTGACATACGAGTTTGCAACTCTGGCAGTCGGTCGGCCATCGTGACCTTTGAGCGAAAAAAAACAACAACTCTGGAGTCTAAAATAGAAGAATCTATTGCAGTAGCTGTGTTGGTCGTGCTACTTTTATTCATCTCTCCTTTTGTCAGAGTGTAAAACGCTACACAAAAGGAAAATGATTTGCAGAGTTCAAAGAGGAGGCAACGGCATAAATATGTCCTGTGAATAAACAGCGAGCTTATTGTTCACTAACTGACGGTTAATACTGGTTCATGGACATGTAGCATGCTAGCTAGCAGCTTTTTTTTTTTTTTTTTCCTCTTTGGTTTTATGACTTTTGAGGTCTGGTAAATGGCGACGGGCATCATCTGATATTTTATTGACTAATAACAAGAAGAAAAGTGAGAAACAAAAGTGAAGCCTGAGGAGGAATTAAGGGTTTTGTTCCTATGTATGTGTGTGTCATCTTCCTTGAACTCCAAACTCACTGCACCACATTCTGAACAGTGTGCCATGCTAGCAGACTGCCACTCACTGATTAAACACACACACACACACATACACACACACACACACACACACAGGCCGACCACTGCTGTAAATCGTTCTAAACCACACTATAAAAGCTCATTTTAAACACCATCTGCATTCCTCGTTCTTCACAACTGCCAGACGTTATGTGTGTGTGTATGTGTGTGTTGTGTGTATGTGTTTTGTCATCCCCTACCCCCACAGAAAAAAAAAAATCCTCCTCATTTAAACAAACCGAGCTTTCGATTGTCACCAGCAACTTTATTCACAATTTAAAACATGTTGCGTCGCTGGTTTCTGCCGTTCTGTGGCTCATGCGCTCGTCTCCACTTTGTTTACATCAACTTCTCCCTTTCTGTTCTCGCTCAATTTTGTTTTTCATGGGACTTTGCGGTGTGTATGTGTGTAAGAGCTGAGTAAGGTTTTTGCCTTGTTTATTGTAGAAGAGGAAGATACTGTGAAGGGACGGGAACGGGGGCGGGTGCTCGAGGAAACGGAGGAGGACTAAAGGGAAGAAGGAAAGTGTCAAAACAAAAATAAAAAATAAAAAAAGAAGGAGGGAAGAGAAGTTGAAAGGGAAGAAAAACCAGAAATACTTTCAGTGAGAAGGGGTGAAATAAAACGAACAGAGGGGAAGACAGAGAAATGAAAGAGGAGGAGGAGAGGCAGGCATTTGTGGCCAGGAATGGTTTGGCACACGTTGCAGTGAGGTGTGGTTTTGGCCTGGCTCCCATTAGCCTCTTGTGTTACATCCATTACAGACATCTGCACACACACACACATGGCACATGGCACAACAAGCGCACACTCTTGACTCTGACGGCACAGTCAAAACAGACCCACATCTTAACCGCCGTAGAATTCCTCCACCATAATTCTGGTCCTTCCCGAGAAAGATGGAAATCACTCACCCCCCACCCTCTCTCTCACTCTCTCTCCATCTCCCCCTCTCTCGTTCCCTAAAAGATGCTATTAGAGGCACCAGTGGCCATGTAATCACTTTGGCTCTCCCACAGGAAGACGCACACACACATGCGCACACATACGCACACACACACACACACCTAACTTGGTAATTACAGTTGAAGATGAGGTCCTATTCGCTGTAATCCCAGTGAATGGCTGATCTAGTCAGTAAATGGTGGGTCAAGCGACACTGCATAGTGTCACATCAAGTGTGTGTGTTAGTGTGTGTGTTATTTTCATTTCCTCAAGCTATTAATTGATGCCTTTTTAATGTGACTAATGTTGATGCACACGATTGCACACTTGCTTGTATTCGCTGCACGCAAGCATTCTGCCTCACATGCAAATTGATAGACTGTCTCACACAATTTGTATGCACACACACTTTTTTTTTCTTCATCCAAACACAGCCCCCACTCCCACACACACACACACACACACATTCAATACAAACACTCCCCAGCCGATCCTTTCCTGTGTTTGTATGTGCTCCACTTCTCCCTTCAAAGCCACATACACACTCATTATATGATAGCATCTGTCCCCCCTCATTGCATCTTGCACTCGTCCCAATCTTTGTTTAGTTTCCCACCTTCCTCAGTCTGATAAGGCCACAGCAGCTTGTTAGCTTACAGCGCTCACTTTTTCCCTCACCGGCTTGAAAGGTTGGCAGGGATCATGCGCCAGCTTGCTATTCTTAAATGCACGCACCCATAACTGCATCAATATTAAATCTAGTCTTTAAATGTGTGCACGTTACCTCTTTAACATAAATATCCTCTCAGCATTCTTTGATGTAAATATGTAATATTGTTTCGCTTGAGATATCCCATAAGGGATTTGTGTTGCGCCTCAATGTAAGAGGAGGTCTTTTCTCATTTGAATGGCGACGCTAAGAAGGCATTCAATTGGAAAGCTCTATCTTCAAGTCTCATCTTATTGTATATGATAATGTTGTGGTGCAATTTCTTCCCCCGTTTGCAAGACAGCTGATAAAATCAGTCATAGTAAAGCACCTCTGTGGATGCAGTGCTGTTCACACTCAGCCTCTGTGTGTGTGTGTGTGTGTGTGTGTAACTCCATGCAGATGATTCAGTTAGTGTGATTTAGTGATGGTCGGAAGATGAAATGCCGCTGCTGCGCCGCGTCTAGCAACTCGCTACACACACTTATCTGACGACTGCTAGCTAAAGGCATTTAATTTGGAGGGAGAGAGGAGGGAGGTGGTGGTGGTGGTGGAGGGGAGAAAAGGTAGAGAGGAGCGGAAGAAGAGGTGAACTCATGAGGGAAACAGATCGAGGAGAAAGTCAGAGGATGTAAGACACCGGGTGGAGATAGAGGAATGGAGCGATGATGACGAGGTCTTTTTAATTCCAGCGAGCATGAGGATTAAAAGCCTCAACAGTGATGAATAGCTTTAATTTGCTGTTGAAGCTGCTCACGTTCTTCCAGCATGTTTACACTACATTGTATACAAGCATCATGTGTGCTGAGAGAATTACTCCACATGTGGCTCGGGCTTTGTTCCTTTCCTCTCCTTTTTTGTTTTGTTTTTTCCTGTTCCTCTTCAGTCTGTTGTGTGTGTGTGTGTCTGTGTGTGTGTGTGTGAGGCTCTAGCTGTGTGTGTGTGAGTCTGTGACCTTTTGTAAGCTCTGCTGGTGAAAGGCCACAGCCTCACACATGAATAACCATGGTGTAGACATGCGGATGAATACCAAAGCCAGTCAATAAGAGTTGGCATAGCAAGTAACCCGATATGACAGAACACGCCGGATTACACGGCCGCATATCTCGACTCATTGACAAGTTCGTAATGTAAACTTCAAGATCTGTGATGAAACCTGCCAGGTGCAGCTTAAAAAAAATAAAAAAGAGGGGGGATCTAAAGACCACGGTTTAAATATACTGTTCCTCTTGTGTTGTAAGAATCATAATTGACCTCATTAGAGATATTTTAGAAAATGAACAGTCGTCATAGATAAAGACTAAAAGATAAAAATAAATGACTTTCGTTAAACCTTTTAATGCAGCGGTGATTATAAGAGACGAGCGCTGGAGACATCACACCTCTTTGTGCTTTTAAGTACAGAACAGGACGTGTACTGTGCATTAGTGTCGTGCGTGTTTTCAGAGCCACTGTTAGTTACTGTATGACATTTACCTGTAGAAGAGTATTTCTGCCTCATTGTGTCTTCACTTCCTCAAATATTTTCACTATGTCCTGTAAATAAAGAAGTGACACACTTTTACAAATACAGTCCCAATTAAAGTTTTTTTTTCTAAACTAAAATAAGAGTGTTAAGTTCATGTTTGTATCTGCTCTACCTCCCAAACCTTAAAATAACCCACTTCAGACACGCACTGTTTTGATAGCAGCTGCACTCACATTCCACTGTGTGTGTGTGTGTGTGTGTGCGTATTAGTGTGTGACTGTGTGTATGTGTGTGTTAGAGCGCACGCCTCCTCCATCATTGTCACCATAGCTCTTTGTCTGTCTCGGTGCTGCTGAAGGAAAAGCTGCTGCTCGCTCTCTGACTGTCTGACCCACATATGGTATAGGTTTACTCTGAGCTGCTCGGTGTGTCGACTAGAACTGTGTGTGTGTCTGTGTGTGTGTGGATATATGTGAGTATTGTGTTGTTGGTGGTGGTGGTGGTTGGGGATTTGCCCCCATAGACGTATCGGGGCGATCACTCGCTCATGTGTGATGCTCCATCTGCTCCCAGCTTCTAACCATTCTGCCAAACACGCAAATACCTACACACACACACACACAAAAACACACACACAGCACCTTGGAGCTACAGTGCGGGAGATAAAGAGACATTTCTTCTTTTGCAAGATAAAGTAACTTATTATTCCATCAAAACATGTCTTCATATATCTCTTCTCACAAATAATGCGTGGCAGCCGTATTAAAAGAAGAATACATCCGCTCACTAAGCTGTGTCTGCATGTGTCGGAGTGTATTTGTGCATTTCTTAGTTTAAGTTCTTAATGTTTCCTCAGTGGCCTCGTACAGCACTCCTACTTAAAATAGCACAATAGCCCAAAAAACACACACGCACACACATGCACACATTCAACTAGAAGAAAAAGGCGTTTAGCTTCTTCTTTTTTTGTAATATTTTTAATGGCAACTGTTGCTGTTCGAGAACAATTGATGGATTTGTTTTGTGTCTTGCTGCGTTCAGGTTCTGCCAAGCTCCCAGCGAGATAGGAAGTGAGTGATTTCAGCCTTTTTTTTATCTGAACGCCCCTGCTGCAGATAGAAAACACAGTCTAAAGAGGGACGGAGAGGATATGGGAGACGTTTACATGGATCTGTCATTAGGGTATATAGCCTCGGCCTAGTGCAGGATAATGTTGTATGAATGTATTTGGACGGGTGAGGAGGGGCGAGGGTGAAGTTTCTCCTCAAACAGTAATAATAATACGGAGTAACAGCATGTCGTCTGATTGTTTCAAGAACCCCCTCCTCCCTGTTGGCTTCAAAATCTGCAGCTCAGAGTTTATTCTTGACCTTGGAAACCACAGTTGGAAAAATATAAGCTTACCGCTATGTCCATTTAGTGGATGTTCTGGGGCTTTTGATCGTGTCACATGATCTTTAAATGCAGAAAAAGGTTAAGAAAGAGGAGATGAAGCTGCTTCCATGCCAAGGCTGGAGGGGGGAGCCTCCTGGGAAACGAGGAAATAACGGAGAAATTAAACATGAATGATGAACGATGGGGCGTATCATCAACAGGAAAGCCAAGTGGTGTGTTAGGACACACAGCATTACTGAGGTATTTCGGTCCTCGAACACACACTTGTCGTCCGTTGTTGTGACCTCCTTTCTCACTCCTTCCCACAGCCCGTTGACTATAAGGCTGCTTTTATCTCCCCCGTCCATCTCCCTCTTGCTGCTTTCCTTCATTTCCCTTTGTTCTGGAGAGGGCCACACTGAATTCCCCACTCTACCGGGACCCCCTCAACACACACACACACACACACACACACACACACACACACACACACACACACACACACATTCACAGACACTTGTGGGCCCCTTCTTCCACATCAAAGTCAGGAATGTGGGGTCTGCTGCCATTATGCATGGGTAGACCTAGTTAAGTCAAGGTTACCCCTCAAAAAAAGGTGGTATATGTGCGTGTGTGTGCAATGCATGTGTGTCTCCACATGCTATTAGTGAGCCAGGTATGCTTTATGTTCTCACACGCACACATTTCTAAATCAGCTTTGAAATGTCAAAGCCATTACTTGAGCTATGTGCTCATGCTGGTGTGTTATGGCTCTCAGACACCTGGGCCGGTCTGTTCCAGTCTACGTGAAGCCGATCCATTGTCTCGGAGCGTTCGTTACCATTTTAGAAATACGTTTCCTGCATAGAACAATGTTTTGATATACAGCACGTGTTCCTGTGAATAAAGTTTTTTCCTTTTCCTCCACTCCTCTCCTCTCCTCTCCTCTCCGTCCCTCCCTTCACCTCTTCCCTTTCCTCTCCTGATTGACTATTTCTCTCTCTTTCTCTCCCTGCCTCTCACTGTCATGTACACAAGCTCCATCAGTTGTCACTCGCGGCTATGACAGGCATCATTCTCATTGACGTGCCACTGTCTTATCGGCCAACTCTCTCACCTTCACACCGCCAGCCCCCCCCTCTATCACCGGCTGTAGCTATCCTGTGTGTCTATCAGAGCTAACCAGGCCTGCCTGGCACAGATAAAACCAGGCATTAGGGGCTTTTGGGTGGATCGGCGGGTTGAGGGAGGTGTTAATGCTCAGTGAGGAGATAAAAATTAAAAAAATGGATGTTGTATGTCGTAGGAAGAAGCAGGGTGGTAGTTGGGAATTCTTGGTGGTTGGTGTACTTGGTTGCAATCTTTGTTCATACAAGGATTATGCAAGGTTCCTGAAAATCAAGAAGCGTGTTCTATGTTGAGGAATGTTGATGAGTTTTTTAAGAAATGGCACACTTTATAGAGATGCAGCTACGACTTATTAGTGCAGTAGATTTCCGTTTTCAGTTGTTTTCTCCAGCATAGCAGGGCCACTTCTCTCCAGGGGAAACAACCGTAGTGGAAAACACCCATTACCTTCTTTTTTACTCCCAGATTTGCTGAGCTGAAAAACAACATTAACATTCCAGGAAGAAAAAACAATTGTAGGTCATGGAAACGCTCTGAGTAGTAGTTATGAAAAGTCACATGTAGAGTTTTGCATCAACGGCTTCCAGATGCAAAGATGGTAATTTCCTCCTCCGCTGTTCTTTCCCTGTCCTCGTTATTCCCCACTCTTTCACTTTCACTGCTTCGTCACCCTCGTCTCTCTTCTCTTCTCCCCCCCACCCCCCATGCTCTGTCCTTACTTAAGACAGTGGCTCTAATGTGTTTAGGATCTGTTAATGTTACATTACACATGTTGACAAGAGAGGGAGAGATGGGGCTTTTCCTGCAAACAAGCACAGCGCCGCTCTGCCAGTCCATCCATCAAGCACTTAGCAGAAAGCTGAGCAATACAAAGGAGACAATGAGACAGTAGCAGCACGTCCCATCATCACTGACTGTTGCATCGATCTCCTCACTCGGCTCACACACACACACACACACACACAGACAGACACACACGTACGCGCACAAATCCAAACATTCATCTGCATGAATGTAAACATGAACCTGTGAATTCATACACGTGTGAAAAAACAGATTTGCGCACGTTTGAACGCGCTACAGGTGGTTGGTGGAAAAATGTGAAAACAGACACGCATATGTGCAGACGTGTAAGCACACACACGCGCTCACAATGGATTGTACACACTAAGCTCTTCTCCACCACCACCCAGTTAACCTGGTTAAGACACTGTAACCTGGATTCCAGCTCAGATCGATTGAATTAGACGAACGCTCCTCATGTATCTCATCCGTCCGTCCATCTGCTCAGCCGACAGATTCCACAGCTTCTTTGTTCTCTCTCTGGTTTCCATATTCTCCGGCCGCCGGCTGCCACGGCTGCAGCGCCCCGTGGAATAAATCGATTTGAGATGATTTATTACCTGTTGTTTTCACACGTCACCTGCTCTTTCTCACCTGCTCTTCTTCTTCTTTTTCCTCTCTTTTCTCACCTTTCTCGCTGCACGCTTTCTTTTAAATGTTAGCGCTGCATATGATCTGCATACACACAGACAGAGACAGAGGGGGAAAAGGTTGAGTGAAACAAAGACATAAAAGGAAAGAAAGACAAGGGTGTTGTTAGTGGGTTTGTTCCTGAGGTGCTGCAGGAGTCGGTAATGGACAAAGTGAGATGGAGAGACGAGATCAGACGGATCTAAACAGAAGACGGGAACGCTGACGGAAAGATAGACTCTTATTCTCTGTGCAAAAACCAGACGAGGCTGGGACTGGTCATTAGCCGGTGAACTGGACTGGACTTGGGCGTCTGGTCCAGAGATAGATGTGGCTGCCAACTGTAATGCCTCCTCTTTTTTTTCTTTTTTTTTTCCTGTTAGAGTGAGAAAATGATGCCGGGAACACCACAAAACAAAAACTATTCTTTCACCTCTGTGTGTGTGTGTGTCAGGCAGCATTTTTCCTTATTCCAGCTGTCTGTACTTAAAAACTGCGTTGCCATGTGTGTTGGTATGTGTATGTATATGCGTGTGTGTATGTATGTGTGTGTGTGTGTGTGTGTGTGTGTGGTTGTGTAGAGGCGAACCGTCCGTGAATGAAATGTATCCTTTGTTTACGGGCCCATTATCTAGATAATAACATCCATATTTCCTCTCATCTTCAGTGCTTTATCACAGCCTCATGAGCACGCTCGCTCTCTCTCCCCCTCTCCCTCTGTCTCTCTCTCTCTATCACACACACACACACACACACACACACACATACACACAAACACACACTTTCTCTCTCACACACTCACTGGCAGTGAGAGATAATGGAATTGTTGCCCCTGGTTTCTTTTGGTGAGATTGTAAATAAATTCTTTCATCGCAAAGAGTGTGCGCTGTGATTCACCACCCCTGTGATTCTATGTGTGTGCGTGTGCGTATGTGTGTACATGGACTATCAAAGCACATATTAGTGTATGCATATGTGTGTGTGTGTTTTCATCTTATCATTTCTCATCTATCTGGGTATGAACCTATTTGTCTGTGCGTATCTTTTTTTTTTTGTGTATGTGCACGTGCGTGTGTGTGTGTTCAGTATCATTTCCCAGCTAGTCGTTGCCTGCTGTCCCCTCCTTGTCACTACGGGCTGATAGCAGCGCGAGTCGACAAAGACCAGTAATGGAGAGCTGATACTTGCCCCCCCTCCCCCCCAACCCCCCGTCGCTCTGCGCTTTTCATTTGCTGCTGAGATGACTTTGGCTCACAGCCACATCCCAGACAGCCAATCTCCTATCTCCTATCTCAACCATTACTTTCCATATCGGGGCAAATTATTCGCCAAAGCCTACAAAGAAAATTTGAGCATCCGTGCACGTGTGTGAGTGTGTGTGTGAGTGTGAGTGTGTGTGTGTGCGTGCACTGGCTTGCTTGCACTGTGAGATAAACAGTTTTTTTTGTCTTCAGGTGTATTGGGTGATTAAGTTTTCATTGAAACAGAAAGATAGTGACTCACTCTTATTCTCTCTGGGCTTTATATAAAAACTGAAATCTTTTCACTTGTACAGGTGTTTTCATTAGTTCCTCCCAGGTGCTGAATGGAGCAGCCGTTTCTACGGTTGTAATAACGCCATTATCCAGTCAATAATGTTCCTTTGCATGCGTGTACCACTGTAATTATGCCTCGGTTCACAATAATGATACTATATTCAATACTGCTATTAACACAGCCTCTCAATTAAGCTGTTTACAAGGCTCTGTAAAGCAGGCGCTTTCAACCTTTTACCAAAAATTTTGATAATTTCACGCTGCCTACCACTATAATAATAACCACCTGTTGGAGCTGAAGTTAATGCAGCCTATTCCTCCAGCTGAGGGAAAAATGAATAATACAGAGACCACACTGTGTTGAAGCTTTGGTTTGAGGGAAAATGCGCAGTGTGACATACGTTTTGTGTGGCTATTGCAAGGAGATGTGAGAAAACTAAGTATTTCATCTAATTTTCCCATGTTTGTGCTGAAATATAGAAGAAATTGATAAATTGTGTGTGTTTGATTAAATGACCACTTATTTTTTAGCTTTGCTAAGACTATACAATAACTGTCCTCCAGCATCATGCTTATCTTTTTGAAGGCTTTTACTATGAAAGCTTTTACTGTAAGGACAGCTGGTTGTACTGTAGGCTTTTATCGTGAAAGAGTCATTCATATATTTGGTATTTGAAAGTACAGTTGCTATGATGTCGTATGTGTTTTCTAAATGTCTCTCCTCCTGTGTTTCCCTGTAGATCCTGGTAAATTCAGTGAGTCCCAACCGTCCAGCAGTGCTGTATGAGAAGGTGACTGTGAGTGAGGCTGGAAGCTCCTTACTGAGGGACATGCTGTTCAGCCCGGACCAGCAGCACATCTACACACTGACTGATAAACAGGTGAGTTCTCGGTTGGAGATGAAGTGCAAAAAAAGATGCACTAATTGGGGAAACGCACGCACGCACACACTCACAAACTCCGTTACACATGACACGTCTTTCTGTGCAGCTGTGATGAGGAAACCAAATGGCAACATGCGTCACATGGAATCAAATTAATGAAAGTCTGACAAACACACAAACACACAGACACAGTGTGCGCTGTAATGATGTGCTATATGTAGCCATCATTAGCCACCCATATCCATCATTAGCATGCCTTAATACGGCAGTTACCACAGGTGACTGCATGGGGCTAACAATGCCTTGTTAATACGCATGACTCCTGTTGCATATTTTATTTGGGAGCACCCATAAGCCCCAACACACACACACACACACACACACACACACACACACACACACACACACACACACACACACACACACACACACACACACACACACACACACACACACACACACACACACACACACACACACACACACACTCACACACACACAGTCTGCTGTATTGCATGATGCAACAATCATTTCCTCCACAGCGGTCGAGGTCCACCTGTCCAGAGCAGCAGACCTCACCCCATTAGACATTAGTCGCTGTATATCTTAATCCACCTGCCCACCACACAATCACAACACAACTCATTCCCTCTGGGTGTAATTACCAAGCTACACACACGCACACATACATATATACACCACCTACACACATAACCATCATGACGGTTCTCTAATAATCAAGACATTACACACTCAGACATACAGGCGGTGTTGTAGGTCATGTGTGCGTGTGCCTGTGGTCATTACCAGTGCCACCGCTGGCGAGGGCTGTGTCTACTTTGATGGTGAGACAGGGAGGAGGAAGAGGAGGAGGAGGAGGAGGAAGGGGAGGGGGGAAGGGAAGGGGAAGGGGGAGGGGGAGGAGAGCGTGTCGCATCTCTGTTGCTCCCCAGGCCCAGCTGCTCCTCTCGTTTTTCTGTCTCATTAGTGTGGTGAGTGAAGGAAGCAGAGACGCAGGGAGGGGAGAGGAAAGAAAGTGGGGATGTACATGATGTGAATATGTCTGAATTTAATAGATCTAAAACGGGCTTTGGGAAAAAAGAGCCTGTGATTAAACAGCAGGGCCAGCGACCGTGCGTCCGTTTTAGGAGAAGGTGTTTGAGGCGAGTTAAGTCGATTCTGACGCCTGTTAATCCAAAGCCTGGATGTAAACTGCTCTTTCGCCAAAGGCCCCAGTGGTTCACGACCGGAGCCGCAGTAATTACAATGGTAATCTGTGATACACACTTTCGTCCTCCAAATAAACGACTGTTGTGGTTACAGCAGGGTTGTGTTTGAAATATTTTTGGCGTGAGTGCAGATAGTATGATACCTAGTGAGTTCCTGCATCAACCAGCAAAAACAAGCAAGAGCACTCGGGTCATTCCTCTTAATGTTGCATAACAAGGCAAAAAAAGGATCCAGGGCCAGTTTTTGATCATTCTTCACTGAGATATGAGACTTTAACTGTTGTTGTTGCCGAAACTGGAAATCTACAACATCTGGGCTGCCTGGAAAAAGGGTGTGTAGCTCTTTAGCTCAGATACTTGGACACATGACTACCAATCCAACGGAGAAACAACACACATTTAGGATTTCTTCAGCTCTGACTTAAAGCTGATTTTACTCAGACTTGATTCATGATGAGGCTAATTAAACAGTAAATTCCTCGAATGCTGAATCGAGAACATAATTGAAAAATAAACACAAGAACCTTTTCTCTAAAAAAAGAAAAAAAGTTGGAAATAGTTTCACTCTGTTAATGAGTCAGACTCTCTCTGAATATTTTATATTGAGTAACGCTGCATAGACACTCATTACCTCAGGCTGTGTTGAATCAGGTGCAAAGTTTAAGGAGCAGCTGGCAAATTTTATGATACAACTGTGTATTGTTAAGATCATATATATCTTATATGATGACATCATACAATATATGAGGCAAAGAAGGAGTCAAATAGAGAGAAAGTTGAATCAGTGTAGCTGTTTATTAGCGGCGCAAGAGAAATGGTGAACATTTATTGCCGAGGATCAGCGTTGGAAACGGTTTCAGCAGCTCCATGTGGCGACACAGTTGTTGTTAGTGTTTGTGTTGAGTGTGTCTTTGTGACTTGGTGACCTGCTCCACTTTATCTTGGCAGCTAGAACAGCTAAGGGCATGAGGGACACACACACACACACATAACACACACACTTTTAGTTATACACACTAATACGAGACAAAAAACAAACGCTCAGGCTCACACGCTTCACATCTAACAACACACACTCTCCCATTTACACCCGTCTCCATCCCCCTCTCATCATCATGCCCTTTTCTTCAAAACTTCGCACATACTCTGATCACACACACACACACACACACACACACACACCTTCATCTGGCTGTGTTTGATCCCCGTTAATGGTTAGCAGGCTTGGGTTAAGCAGAACGGGGGGCTTGCTGCGGTTGCCAGACCTCCCAGCTAAAACCCCCTTTCCAGCGATAATGACTAGAGGGGGCAATTCCCTTCTTTCGCTCTCCGTCCTACCCTCATCTTTATCCTTTGCCCTCCATCTACACCGCTATGCCTCCTCCACCAGCCCTGCTTTTACAAATCCGTGCATCGGCTGCTGCACACACACACACACACACACACACACACACACACACACACACACACACACACACTCAAAGACACACACACGCACACACTCATACATGCTCCCATGTTTTCATCTAAGCCCAAATTGAGTCCTCCCCTCTCAACTGCCTTCTACTGATCCCATTCCCATGTTTTTAATGATCTCTCACTATTGCTGCTGCTGCTGCTGCTGCACCCCCATATACACCCCCCACCTCCCCCACCTCACTCTCTCTCTGTCCTCTCACTCACTCTCACTTAAACTCACACGCGCACACACACACACACACACACACACACACACACACACACACACACACACACACACACACACTGTTGGCCTCTAAAAAGGAGAAAGAGGTGAGACATTGTGGAGAGAAGTATGGATTGATGGAGGGAACGAGGAGGAATGTGAGGGATGATTGGAGGTGCCCTGTTTTGAGCTAAAGAAGGATGATGCAGCTCTCACACACACACACACACACACACACACACACACACACACACACACACACACACACACACACACACACACACACACACACACACACACACACACACATATATACATTACTGTGCAAAAGTTTTAGGCAGGTGTGAAAAAATGCTGAAAAAACTATGCAAGTCCGCTCGCTTTTCCGCTGTTTTGGTTACACTCCTCTCGCCCATGTGCATTTGTTTACAACGAAGCCGGCGAAAAATCAATAAATGGAGCGGTGGATAACGTTACATAACTTAAAGTACGATGTTATGGAGTGTGTGTTTGTGTAGTTTTAACCGTCATAAACAAAAGATTATGGTTACAGAGCGCATTTGTGTTGCGGTGTGCAGAGACGAGAGCTTGGACACCGGGGCGGCGGCCAGGTACTACAGTACACTGATGTTGTAAGGTTGGTTTTCAGCCATGAGACGCCAGGTGAAGGCAACGTAGTTAATGATCATAATTACTCCAGAGCTTTTTAATGAAAGTAAAAATGTAGCATAGCCCCGGGAGAAATCCTGCTTAGTTCCTCTTTAAGTCAGAATGCTTATCCATCATGCAATACCATCAGTGAGGCGTCTGGTTGGACCCGAATTTATTCACAACAACCCCAAACATTCAGCCAGTGTCATTTGGAACTAGCATCAGTAGCTCAACATCATCCAGTCTGTCTGGGATTACATGTAGAGACAGAAGGATCTGAGGAGCTCCAAGATATTTGGAAAAAAAACACCGGCCCAGGTCCTTCAAAAACTGTGTGCAGGTGTAGCTACCTAAAGGGTTGTCACACCAAATATTGATTTGATTTAGGATGCTCCTCCCTTTATTCACTGCATTTTGTTAATTGATGAAAAAAAATAACACTACCATCTTTGAAAGCATTCAGCTTTTTTTCCACACCTGCCTAAAACCTTTGCACAGTGCTGTATATATACACAGAAACACACACACTGCCATACACTCTTATAGTCACACCAGTAACCTTGCATGAAGATTGCTACTATGTTTTTTAGCTTTCTTCTCAAGATACACACGGCCCAGCTCTCGTCCTGCAAGTCAACATCTCTCCGTTGTGAGTGTATTATTGTGTGTGTGTGTGTGTAGCTATTGCCTGCAGGGGGTTCCTCAGACAAGCCAAGCACATTAAGGTGTCACTGGACATATCCACTGATGCGTAGCCCATGACAAGTCCTCCCCCTTCCTCCCATGTTCACACACACAAGCACGAACACACAAGCACACACACACACGACCACATAAGCAAGCACACACACACACACACACACACACACACACACACACACACACACACACACACACAAATGAAGGCTCAGGCTGTGAGTCTGAGTAAGGGGCGAGGCCCAGTGATTTATGACTTGCTGTGTTCCAGCTATATTCATCACTGTCATTATTATCAATGGAGGATATGACAGCAGGAGAGGGCGGCCTGCTGTGTGTGTGTGTGTGTGTGTTTAACTTTGTGCGTGTGTGTGTGATGAGACAGTCTGTTATTACAGGAAACTTAAATCAGTTTATTTTAGACCACAGTTGATGCTGATTACTGTGCGTTTGCTGTTGTTTATTTGACTTCCTGTCTGTGAGCAAACAGGTAAAGGTCTGCACCGGCTGACATTTTGGAAATCTTGACATTATTGATAAGGATCACTCACTATCAAGCTGTACACGCACACAAACGCACACACAGTCCCACACTGCCCTATTCTCAACTACATTGTTGTTGAAGGAAATGGAAAAATATTTGCATACAGATTAGAAACTTGGTTAATTGCTGCTGGGTAATTGATGTGGTTTCTTTTCACAGACATGTGAAAAGATGCACAAAGACCAGTGTCACTCTTTGACTCCAACACAAACTTTGTAATCATTTCTCTTTTGTGCAAAAAAAAACAAAAAAAAAACTGCCGCTCCGGGAAAATCCTCACACGGTTCAGCCGAGACACTTCACATCATCAAAATCATTTCCTCTTCTGTTTTACAGCCAGAAAAAGACAGAGAGAGCTCAGAGTGAATCTGATGCTGCAGCTGCCATTCGTCCTCAGCGCCTTTGTGCGCTCGCTCTGCCTCAGTGTCACACACAACACACACACACACGGACATGCACATGCTTATGTCTTTGATGGCAGCCATGCATATGATATCGGTGCGGTGTGCGGTGCTGGCTAATTGCTGAAAGCATGAATATTCATCCGTACCAGGGTGAGAAGAGGGACTGTGTTTGGAGCGAGTCTGATGATCGTCCTGGAAACAGGCGAGAAGGACTTGGATGGCTCGGTACAGTGGAGGGAAATGGTGTATCATGAGTATGCATGAGGCAACCTTTGTTCAAGCATCAAGGATATGACACCGACTGTTACTGTGTGTGTGTGAGAGAGAGTGTGAGTGAAAGCATGTATGGCTCAATTGCACCTCAATTGCCAGTAACGGTTAAAGGGATATTTCAACATTTTGGACAATTGGCCTGTTGGCCATAATCCCTATAGTCATAGCAGTAGGTTTGTTTCCTTTAATTGTCGGTGCAAGCTATTTTCAGAATGGTGGAGCAGAGCCACGAGCTGTTCAGAGCTACGCTACGGAGGCTAATGAGATTTCTTGGTTTCCCTCACAACTCATCAAATACACAATCCAACAACTCCAAAACGCTCTTGTGGACAAGTTGTGACCTGCACATTCACCACGCTATGAGATAATAACAGAACGTTACGAGACAGAGTTGTTTTAGAAGTAAATTCATGCAAAACCGCTGATGCGCGTTGCCTACAGGGGCAGTTTTTCAGCAAGCAGTCTCTGAATTTACTTTGAAAACAACTCTGTCTCGTAACGTTCTGTTATTATCTCATAGCGTGGTGAATGTGCAGGTCACAACTTGTCCACCAGAGCGTTCTGGAGTTGTTGGATTGTGTATTTGATGAGTTTGATGAGGGAAACAAAGAAATCCCATTAGCCTCCGTAGCGTAGCTCTGAGCAGCCTACGGCTCTGCTCCGCCGTTCTAAAAATAGCTTGCACCGACAATTAAAGGTAACAAACCTACTGCTATGACTATAGGGATTATGGCAATGGGCCAATTTGCCAAAATGTTGAACTATCCCTTTAATGTGTTTACATGTGGATTCAACTACACCTGCATGTCTTTGTAGGAATCTGCATTTGTGAACACATTCAGCATTTAAAACAAGTGTGTGTGCGTTCATGCTTGTGTGCGTGTGTGTGGTTATGTGGGCTAACACCATTGTCTGACTTCCCATTCAGCATCTGAAAGAGATTTCCCCCTCCACGACTCACATCCCTCCAAGGAATCAGTATCCATGCATGTGGATGTGGATGTGCTGAAGTTCTTGTGCCATCCACAAGATGTTGGTCCGAGTCCCCACAATAGGAAACAATGGTCTTTATTGTGCTGTTGGCTCACTCAACAAGGCCTCATCAAGTAATATCTTACCCATAGGGCTTCGTCTGACATCAATCCTCTGTCTGTGTGTGTGTGTCTGTGTGTGTGTGTGTTTGTCGATCTGTTTACATTCACATATTACTGGTTCGCTGCCAATCTCATTAGCAAACACATTAGCACAGACTGACATCAACACACATAATAAGCAGCTGGTTGTATCAATCAAGACTGACATTTTAGTGAACTAGATACAGCTAATCAGTCACTTCTAAGTATCTCCAAGATGAATTTTCCACGATTTATCAAACTCCGGACGACTAAGAAATACAAAGTTAACAAGCGCATAATGCAGCGTTCAAACATCAGCATCAGTGTAAAAGCTCGAATGAACGCCGTTTGTTCATATGTCCTCTGCTGCACACACACACATACAGTACATACACACACAGACTTGAAGTGAGGACTCGAAGGTGGTCATTGTTATGTAAATGTTAATAGACCTGGTGCAGAGAGGCGAATCAGAAGGGATGGGGGTGTAGACATGTAGGTATATAGCACTCAATTACTGGAGTTCAAGCCATTATAGCACCTTTCTCAGCACAGGACAGCACATCCAATGCATACTCAACACTGTGAATCATACAAACACTCACACATATGGAGGTGTCTGCATTTATCTTAGCAGGTGTTACAACAGCAAAGGGACTAAGACACATTCAGTTCTACCTTATTGTAAAAACGTCTAAGGGAGATGATGTTTGAGATGATCACACCGGTCACAGCCCATAAATCAGGTCTGCACCGTAGACTTTGAGCATTTGTCACAATTATCCAACGTTTTGCAGACAAAGCCGACAAAACAATAGTACCTGCTTCTCCGTGGACAAGAAGAGAGATGGTATGATTTCTCTGAACAGCAGCGGACGTGAGGAAATTTGCTTAGATACTCAGAGAGAGACGGTTTCCATGTCTGTTAATACCTCTGACCACACGTCTCACTTACTCTTTCTCTCTTAATTGTTTCCTGCCTCTCCTCTCACACCCCTGTTTCTACTCCTATCATTCCCTCTTGTGGTTTTTCCCCTTTTTTTTAAGTGCGTGCTTGATTGTGTGTATGTGTGTATGTGTGTGTGCGTGCCCCATCAGAAAAGTGTGCTCAGACACTTGTCTTAGGCGTGATGCTATCGGCCCTAATGGAAGTCTAGCTGTCACTAGATAGCTTTGTCTTTCTCTCATCTCTCTCTGTTTTACTCCGTCGTCTTTTCCCAGAGGATGGCGTGATAGAGCAGACTGATAGGGTTAGAAAAGAGGGCGAGATGGATAGGGGGAGTTAATGGTTTCTCTCTCCCTCCATCCCCCTCCACCCCTCCTCCCCCCTTTCTTGTCAATCACTATCAATCGGGCCGTGCGATCGGTCCTCCTGTTGCTTGACAGTGATTGGGGCAGAAGGATGTGGCTCTGACTGATCGTCATGGAGTGCGGCCAATCAAAAGCTGGCATGGCCCGCGGAGTCTCTCTGAGTGGCATATCACCGTTTGCTGTCCTGTGCCTTAACCGCAAGCCACTTTGGGTAGAACAATGAAGTGTCGCTCATGCATGACAGCGCAGGGAATTGTTTTGAATTTGACTCAAATTTCTTTTCAAATCCATGCACAGCAGGCCCAGTCAGACCCGTTTATGAAGCATCAAATGGGAGGAAAAGCTCAGTGGAAAAGCAGAATAGGAAACTTTCCTCCTGTCAGAAATTACAAAAACAGAGAATGTGATATTGATAAATAGTCAGAAACTGCAGGGCTGCAGCTAATAGTTGCTTTCATTACCGATCAATTTGTTAATGTTATGTTTAATTAATGTTTATGTCGAAAACATGGAAAAGAATGTGGAAAATGTCCATCAGAAGTTTCCAGTGACTTCTTGAAAGTTAAAACCATCCAAAAAGCAATTTGCATGTTCCCATTCAACAAGCTGAAACATTAAGAGTCCTTTATTCTCTATGAGGACGTCTACTAAGTTGAAAAAAGTCTTCTTTAGCTCTTAATGTCTGGACTTTGTAAAATATGAGACGATAAGTTTGACCAAAACTACTAAGACTGCATCAGTTTTGACCATTGTGCAACATTAATCTGGGTGCACTATACCTTTAAATTTCAGTATGATCAGTTAGTTCATGAATTGTATGATGACTTTCTGAACTCTGGGTGTATGCACTGTACAATGTTTGTGGAAACATTGCAGCATTAGTCAGTGTCATTGAAAAACACATCAAATATTGACAATGACTGCTTCTACATGTGTTAGGACTTGTAAAATTAATTTATAAGATACAAATTAGTTTCAACCTGTCAAAAGCTTTAGTGAAAACGACACAGACATTCCCTCAAAGTCAATCAGACAGATCTAGTTCATTGTGGTCAGTCCATTTCCAGCTCTCACACACACACACACACACACACACCCACCCACCAGGCACAACTTCCACCCAGCTCCTCTTCCGACAACAAATAAAGAAAAGCAGCATTTGTCCTCCTTTTTCCTCCTCCTCTCCTCTTCCCCCTCTGCTTTCTCTGTCTGTGTATATGGTGGTGGCTTGGCAGTGCTAATGGAAATGCCAGCTGTGTGGGTCCTCACTCCTCACCAAGTCCATTTACTAAAGTGACAGAGTCATTTACTAGGCAGCCGGCCTCTCCCATCCTCACTTAATTAGAAGACCCCTAGGCCTGTCTACCTTAGCCGGTCACATTTACCTCTTTCTCTCCTTCTCTCTCTCTCTACAGTGTCTTTGTTCCAATTCTTTGTTTTCTGTGGTATTTCAATCTCTGTCTCTGCCTTTGTCTCTGTCTTAGTTTTCCTCCTCTTTCACTCTCCCTCTCTTCTCTCTCCCCGCTCTCACATGAAGGACAGGGTATTATGGACAAATGGCAACAGAAGGGATGAGAGCGTATTGACCTACAGTTTAAGATTAGCTCCTTTTTGGAAGAGTAAATGGGAAAAGTCCATGTGACAAGGGTGGTGATGAAGAGTGATGAGTTTCCACATCTTTATTTTTCAAAGTTTCACCCCTTCTGTGTTTTCTCGATAATTTGTTTGTGTGGCCGGTCCTCACTGTTGAGTCGCTCTTGTACTCTGAGCCCCTTCAGAGTAAAAGTTCATCCTATTTTCTTTCCTTTTTTGTTTTTAGAAAAATTAATAATTGTTCTAAATTTAAAACATGACTGATTGGTTGATGGCACTTAAATTATCATCATTATGAGGAGCTAAAAAAACCTGTCTGTTTTGTTGTTTGACTTTTGGAGCTGTTTTCATGCATTATTCATATTTGTTGAACACTTTTGAAAAGTTTTAATTTGAAGGTGGCTCCATATTAGTTTTAAGGCACTTAGATACACACACATACACACGAATAGAAAGCACACACTCCTCCAGCTCCAGTATAATCCTATCATGGGCACCCTGCTTGTTTGTGCACAGCGCATACGCTCTCTCTCATAGCTGTTTCTTAGGAGAAGGGAGTTTGAGTTGTCATCTTTATTGGCCCTGAACTCACAATATGTGCACACACAAATGACAAATAAATAAGTTGTGTGATCTGCCTCTTGTTTTCACTGGCATGGAATATAGAAGAAGAGATGAAAACGGTCTTTCAGAAGAGGGAAAAACAAAGGAGCAGATGAATAATTGAGCCCGGCGCAGGAGAAAAAGATAAATTAAAGAAGCGATAAAGAAGCAGCGCTGATCGGGAGGGAGAAACGGCCGACAAAACACAATATGAGAGAGATAAATATAGCGAAGGAGGCAGGAAGGGCAGCGGGCACGAGAAATACTGCAGGGAGTGAGTTTTGAGAGAGAAAACAAGAGATTACGGTTATCACAGTGGGCACTATTTTCTTCCACTGTGGCACACAAAGACCTAATTCACTAAAACAGGTCTGCAGCAAACAATTTGAGTTGACCACAACGGCCACATCTGTCCATAACATCTCTGCAGTGTCACAGCAATTTGGCATTTGGACATCGTTCAGCAAATTGGATGTGACAGCAGATGATTTTTCAATAGAACACAATGATGTGATTGCTGTTTTTCACTTTTCATTTCTCTCACTACACAACCTTTACCCGCATCCTCCCTCTCTCCGCCCGTCTTCCCTCTCTTTACCCACCCTCCAGCACCTCTTCTTCTTTTTTTTCATTGCCAAACTCTGCTAGTCTTGTTTGCTCTACGTCTTATCTCCAGTCAGTCAACACTTTGAGCTCCTAGCCCGCCATTGATCTGGTAAGCCCCTTACAATCCAGTCAATGCGCACATGCTAACTTAGCCTTTGATACAACCACCAGCCGACCCCCCCCCCCCCAGCAGCAGGTATTCCACTACTGGAAAGAACATGCTCACTTACATGGACAACCTGTTGAGAGCCATGTTGCACTTTGCCTATGGGTTAGCTGGAATAGCTACTTGGGGTGCGTAGAGCTCCTGTTCCTAATGATCTGTTGTAGGCGCGACATGGCGATGGTAAAGCAGAGAAGTAGCCACATGAACCAAACAGCAACTGGACAGTGATGATGAGCACAACACATTTAGTAGTAGTAGTTTGTTTATTCGATCTTGTGCACAAATTATTTACAGTTGAGCATGAATGAATGAATTAAATGAATGAATCACAATCAGTCAACCTTCCATAATACAATCATCCAGGGATATTTGGAGGTCTTGTTAGTAGATAATGATTATTTTTCTATTTGCACATTTAAAGGGAAAAATCTCCGCACACTTGGATCTATGCAATTTACTTTATTGAGGCTAAGCTTTCGGTCTCAGACGACCTTCATCAGAGCAATACACTGAGACAATGGACAGGCAGGTAGTTTTTTGCAGGTAGTTTTTTGCATCTATTTGCACATTTGAAATTGAAAATTATTGTAGATTATTAAATTAATTGAGATGTAGTTAGCGCCAGTGTGACAACGGAAGGATGATGGAAGGTGATGATCTCTCCTCTCCCTGGTTAAACATCAATATGTTGAGGGAAATGTTTTGCCTATTCTGCATTTATATCTTAGTTTTAAAAATTGCATTGTTTCTCCACTTCTTTCCATTTTAACCATAACAATTTAAGTTTTGGATAAAAGAAGCGGAGCAGTAAAAGAACCTCAAGTTTATGAGACTTCTTTTCAGCACAACAATTTTCTTAAATATATCTATGGAAAGCTTCTTGTCTCTGTAGACTCTTCTCTTTAGACTTGAATCATTCACTTTGACCCTTGGAAGCTTCTCAGTTCTCCTCCCGTTGGTCCCTTCGCAGCAAGACAAGAGTCATATGAGGTTAAGTGTTAAGCGCAAGAGGTTCAGCGGTCTTTGCTCCGTGAGGCATCGGTGCTACTACTTTACGAGTCTTAAGCAGATTCCTCTAAACAACTGAAAATAAACTGTGGTTTCTTCCTCTTAGCGCTCACACAGTACAGCACAGAGGCTTTCCTCTGGTCGACATCCCCACTACACATTCTCCTTTTCACTACAGACCCTCCCTGTGTTTGAATCTTTTTTTTTTTTTAAAGGAAGCCGCCCGCAACAAGGCCGATCCTTTTATGTCTTTTTAGATTTAACAACCAATGAAAAGCCGCGCTGAAAGCTTTACAGGTCCTCTGGGTTTTGGGGGTGACCGTCGCAAAGCCGGTTAGCCGGACGTTTAAAGGCAGGTGATGGCGCTCTGTAAAAACAGATTGAAGAGGAAAGGTGGAAAGTTTATGGCAAGAAAGGAGATGTCATGGCATTGTGCTATGGTCAGCGTGGAGGGTTGACAACAGAGGAGGAGAGGGAGCGAGAGGAGAATTGAGTTACAGCAGTGGAGGCTATTGTAAATAAGGAGATGGCAAGAGAGAGGAGATGGCGGGCTTGGTTTATAAGGTCATTTAAAGGAGTAATGTGGCGCGCTGTCGGGAATTGGCTTTCATTAAAAGAGCCATTGAGAGAGAAAAGGGGGAGACCGCAAGGGTGTGTGTGTGTGTGTGTGGATCCAAAAAATGTGTGTTTGTCAGGACCACTGCCTGCCTCTCTACCACACTCACACATTTTTTTTTGTTCTACATGCAGTTCTACATGTTCCCGCCTCCGGTAAAGCACTTTATATCCAGACCACCACAGCAACACCTCTGTGCCACTCCCACTCAATCTGGCCCATCGTGTCTTCACTGTTACTAGTACAGGGACAATCGTGCACAATAGTCTTCTATATCTATCATCACACAGGGCAGTGATAAGGTTATGCTAGCTCACCAAGGACCCATAGTGTTAGTATGATTTATGTGGACCATTGTCCTTAATCACAGTCATAATGATTTATGGAGAAGAGACGGGGGAATTGGTCGGCGTCCTCTCTAATATGAGGAACAGACCATTCTCACTCCTTTTCTCCATTTTTTTTTCTAGAATCATAAACTATATGAAAGACGTCCCGCGGTGGGGTTTTTTTCCCTACTAAGGTGTCCAATCACATATCCACAACTACAGCTCCTTGTCCCCTCATCCATCCATCCATTATCTGCGCATTCATTCTCACTCTTCTTCTCTTTTCATCCTCTGTCATCCCGTTATTATCTAAGACATACCAGTCCCTTGTTCCATCCTTCTTTCAGCTCTCCTTTCAGATGAAAACTAGACTCGCACTCTTTTCTGACAATGACACATAGCAGCCGTCTGCCACCATATCCCATCTACTCAGCACAATGTCCTCGCCAATTCGCCGCGTGTGTGTCTTCCATTACACTTCTCTTTTCCTCTATTCATCCATCCATCGAGCCGGTTCTACTTCCAGTAGATGACCGACTCCCCCCTCTAACTCCCCCCTCCGGTCCTTACCATTGCTCGTTTGCATCATTTCATCTGTCTTTCCCTCTCTCTCTGGGCAGAGAGCCAGCCAGAGTACAGTGCTAAAGTACTGAGCTCTGTATTGCCCTGTTATTGGAGGAGGAAGAGCATGTTTCAGTCTCTGGAATGAATGAAAGCGATTCTCAGGGGGAGATGAATCTTGAAAACAAGATTTTGGAGCGAAACACAGACCATCGGGCCTAATGGAAATAAGTAAATGTATAGCGAGGAAAAAGAAGGGAACGGATGAAAGGGGAAAAAAAGAAAGGAAGGGGATTAGTGGCACACGGCGTCAAGTGCTTTTGTCTGTCTGCCCTCTGCTTTGAGCTATGTTGTTCTGTCAAAGAGCCCCAAAGCCAGTCTGATACAAGACACTCGGTGCATAAATGAGCTCCGTCGTGTCATATCTATCTCATATCTGTGTTGTACTTACGGAGCTCATGGAGGAATCCCAGCCCCGCTTTAATATTTCAGTGCTGCGTTCCTTTGTCCGCCTGGTTTCCATCCTGCAGCTAACCAGCTTTATCTCCTACCTCGGGCCTCTGCTCCTTTTTCTGCCATATGTTTTTCTTTTCTCTTATCCGGCCATACATATCGCCGTCTACCCCCTCTGTCTCTCATCCCTCGCTCATAAAAAAGTCGTCTCCCACCGCACCCGACACCACATACGGCTTGGACGGGGAACCTCATGGTTAAATCTGCGTGTGCGTCTGTTATAATAGTGTTACCCCAGGGTCGGGTTGTTAAATGCTGGTACTTACTGATCAGCCAACTCACTCTGTATCGCATGATTTAGGACAAGCCTGCAGTAAGAACTTGAGACACACACACACGCACAAACACGCACACACATGGTGAAGCGGGGATCAAGCCACTCATCAACTTTGGGGCCTGTTGGTGAAGAAAGGATGAATGTGGCGCTGACACTTCCAGCACATGTGCACGCCCCAGACGTGCAAACACGCAGTTTACTTTGTAGCGCGCTCGCTCGCATTCTGCACATATGCTAGTAATCTGTCTGTCACACACTTAAACACACTTGTGAATATCTCGAAATAAACACACACTTTTCAGACCCATCGAGGTCATGTTGTGATCCATCTGTCATCACCTTTAGACCGGGGAGGAGGGTTAGCTTGAACACTTGATCTTGTTTCTTAGGCAACATCTGTAGCCTATCACCACGCTCGTACTTCAGCACGGCTGAGTGGCTGACACACACACACACACACACACACACACACACAGACATTTACACACACCCTACATAAGTTGGTTTTTCTGTAGTTGAGAGGACACTTGTTGACATTTTTCATTTCCTCGCCCTATAACTGACCTCGGCTAAACACCTAACCCCAAACCACGTCTGCCCTTAACCCCAGAAACAAGTCATAACATATACAAATATTAGTATATTTATATTCATATCTATATTTATATAATTGCCACTTACTTTGCAATATTTTTTACATCAATGGTCACTTTACATCACAATATAATTATTTCATGCACACCTGCAGTAGTAGTATTTGTATTATTTATACTTATATTTATATCATTATCACTTACGCTGCAATATTTTTACACCATAGTAACTTTACCTATCAATACTTTTATATCAGGCCACCTTATATCCTTATATCCTCAGTGCTTGTTTTGCACATTGCCTGGTTGAAGGTTGATTTGTTTTATTGTTTATTGTGATATTTTCTGTCTGTTATGTTGTGTTTGTGTTTTTGTTTTGTTTTTTACTTGACTGATGTAACAGCTAAATTTCCCCGTTGTGGGATGAAATCTAATCTAATCAAATCAAATCGAATCTAACAAGTCATAACCCCAAAACCGCCCTTTAAAGTTGTAACCAGTCAAATCACAATGTCACGAACTCTTCACAACAACAGTTTCAAACAGAAATATATCCACACACCTCTAGAAAACCATACACACACACACACACACACACACAGACACACACACACATGGACACACCGTGGGACCTGTCCTTCCATTCACCTGCCCTCCCATTGGTGTTTGAGGTGACCTGTCAATCACAGCACTGTTGCCGCAGCCACCTGTCAGGTCTCCCAGCATGCACTGCGAGGCCTCTTCTGTACACGCTTGACTGGAGGCTGTCTGTCACACACCAGTGGACCAGAATCACTCACCAGAACACACACAACATGCACAAAGACAAACGTGCATGCCGCTCCTCACAGACAGACAAGCTAGCTGTCTAGTGTAACACACATACACACACAGACACACACACACAACATGAGCCGAAGTTTCAAATTGAATCAGCCTGATCCGCTGTCACATGCTCATCTCCATCCGTCTGAATATAGAGCTCATTTTCCAAGTTTGATTACACCGACGGTACTAATTATTTCTTCATCACCTCCTGCTCTCTCTCTCTCTCTCTCTCTCTCTCTCTCTCTCTCTCTCTCTCTCTCTCTCTCTCTCTCTCTCTCTCTCTCTCTCTCTCTCTCTCTCTCTCTCTCTCTCTCTCTCTCTCTCTCTCTCTGTCTCTAGGTGGTGAGGGTTCCAGTGGAGAGCTGCGAGCAGTACACCACTTGTGGGGACTGTTTGGGCTCCAGAGACCCCCACTGTGGATGGTGTGTCCTCCACAATGTGTAAGTGCTACAGTACACACACACACTCATTCACACTCCACCCTTCACATGCACACCTTTGCATCCCACAGTATATGACTGTGAAGGAAGGAAATGTATCACCCCAGGAAACAAAGGAAAATCCATCCTGAAATAGACATTAAATTTTTCCCCTCCAACATTAATTTGAAAGTTCTTATCTTCTATAAATCAGAAGTAGAGGAAAATCATCAATTATATTAAAAAAGAGTCTCTATTCTGCAGGGTGAATTTTCCCTTAAAGCTCTGGAGGGAATTACAGTACGACAGAAGATAGTACTAATAGAATAGATTTTTGTATTTTTTTAGTTGCCAAATCAGTTGTACATTTAGTTATGTCATGTTTTCTCTCCATCTGTGTCAGAGCTGATTGTTGGATGAACAGTACGGTCTAAACTACTACACCTTCCACACAGCAGGAGGCTCTGAACACATAGCAGCAGCCAGTTGCTGTTTTGAATGAACCCTTTCCTGACCTCAAACTATTTTTAGCGCCCCGTAATAACTCCAGTAAAATGCCTCTAACGACAATTTAGTCACAATATTATGATTCATTGACGGAATTTAACTCGCACGATGTAAAATCTCCCTGACGGTAAAGTGAGACATTCATCATGTGGAAGTCTGTCAACCACTTAAACCTGTTAATAACACACAAATAGCAACACAGTCTGGCAGCCTGCATCACTGACACTCCCGTATTAGCTTATTATAGTGTGTGTATCTGTGTGTGTGTGTACGATTTGGTACTTAACACAGGAACTCTATGGCTCCAGATTAAGCATCGGTTTTTGTACTAAGTCTTATGTTTGCTCTTAGATTAATGTTTAAGGCGAGATATGTAACAGCGAGAGAAAAGATTTGTAGATATGTTTAGAAAATAAATCTTATCACCCACTAGTGCAGTGATATAACACTGCATCTGTATGTAATCTCTCTGCTTTCTCCTTTTGACTTGAGGGCATGTGTGTGTGTATATACACGAATGTGTGAGAATGGTTACATGTTATTGAAAGGTGACAGGATGTTAAACCACATTTGGAACACCTGAAGCATTTGGCATAATGCCATCTCCTGCTGCATTAATTAAACCTACAAAACATATCGCCAACCTGTCTTTGCTCAAGGCAAACACACACACACACACACACAAGCTAGATATCCCCATTACAGCAGACGCGCGCACACACACACACACACACACACACACACACACACACACACACACACACACACACACACACACACACACACACACACACACACACACACCTCACATATAAACATAATTTAAATTACACACAGTCATGATGGACTTGAACC
The DNA here is from genome assembly GCF_045865225.1 of Trachurus japonicus. Taxonomy (NCBI): domain Eukaryota; kingdom Metazoa; phylum Chordata; class Actinopteri; order Carangiformes; family Carangidae; genus Trachurus; species Trachurus japonicus. The sequence goes on from NC_140911.1 coordinate 8,714,692, forward strand.
AGTAGAAAAAGGAAAAAAAACCTCCATTTGTGCACATTTTGACCTTGTGTCTTGAACGCAGCTCACTCATTTCCTACCTGCTAGTGTTGCCAAATCCGGTTGTGGCCCTTTGCAGACACAATGGGCTGAGTATTAACAGCCAAATTATTTATAAGGCTCATTCCAGCCCTCTGGTGCTTTTAGCCACATCTTATTAAGAGCTACGGTCGTTTCAATCAACAGTGGAACAGGGGGACTACACACACACACACACACACACACACACACACACACACACACACACACACATATACACACACAGGTGTTTCTAGGAAATTGAGCACACTCCATTCCTACAAATTCACACAATCGCACACCGGAGGAGAAATAAGAGCGGAGGGGGTCTATAATGTGAAAACGTGTACATACCTTTATGCATCTCTTTCTTTGCACACATGTTTATTAGTGACTCTCTGGGGAACACTCGACGACAGCTTTTTCTTGCTGAGTGTGAGTGAGAGCTAACTAAACGAGGGGATCGGTGAGGAGGGGGAGGGATGGAGGGAAGGGAGGGAGGGGGTGTCAACTGCTGCTGCTGCTGCGAGGTGGAGGCAGTTAGCACTTTTTTCCTGCCTCTCTCTCGTATTGTTTAGGCCACATCAGCACTTTTTCCCTCCTCACCACCGGGACCAGTTGTTGTTAGCGCAAAGGTGACGTGATAGCTAATGCATTATAAATAGCTAATAGTAAAACGTCTGCGATACCGAGCTGTATATGCTGATTTTTTTTAGCACGATCAGTTGGCTCGTAATAACAGAGGGTGTGTGGGTGTGTGTGGTTGTGTGGGTGGGGAGAGGGGATTGCTGACCTTGTTGATATGCGCCTGGTAGGAATTGTATCATTTTTACGATTCAGGAAAGCTTTAATGATCGCCGGTATATCTCCTGAGAAGTTTGAATTGGGTGGAGCCTTAAACTGATAAGATGAGGGGGGGGATGGATGTTCATATAGCTTAGTGGTTCTTGCACAAATGTCAGGGCCAATAAGGTAATGATGTAAAGGCCTACAGTAATGGCTGGGGGAAGCTATTAGCCTATTTGTCTTGTATTATTGCTCCCATTTTCTGTGTGACGTGATGGCTGTGCATGTTTGTCATCTTAATATCGTTGTCATATTAGCTTAACAGTTGCTCACATCTTCTCTTCTCTCTCCTCCTCTCACCTCTCGTCTCATTCTGTTCTTTCTTCCTTTTCTCCTCACTTCTCTTGCTATCGTTCCCATAATCCCCCTCTCCCTGTCTTTCTTTTCTTTCTATCCCTCACCAGTTGTTCACGTAAGGACCGCTGTGAACGAGCAGGAGAGCCCCAGAGGTTCGCCTCCGACCAGAGACAGTGTGTGGAGCTCACAGTTCAGCCCAGAAACATCTCAGTCACCATGTCAGAAGTTCAGGTATGTCTTCTTATGTCTTCTCAAACTGAACATGAACAACAACATAAACTCCTCATATGTAAAAGCCTCATGATTTAAGGTCATTAAGGCTTTAGACTGCTCTATGAAGCATGTAATATCTGAAACAATATGCAGCCGGTTTATGTGAGTGTTGCCTTGATTAGTTTCCACCTGCTCTAAGCATTGATCTCGATGCACAGGTCTGCTGAATGTGCATCTACACATTCAGCAGACCTGAATTGATCAACTGCTCCTCACAATAGGACAAAGCAGTAGATTTTAGGTTTTGTTGTAGCTATTGCAATCCATCAGCAAACCAATACAGCTATTGAAAAAAAGAGAAGGAAAACAACAGTCAACATATTACATTGTGTATATCGTTTATTTATTAACTGGGTCCAAAAAAAAACAACCTTCTATTCGCTGCACTTCTCTTGACCGACTGCACATGTAGGTCTGAGGAGGAATTTACTTTTTCCCAGTCTTGCCGTTCATATTATGCAAATCTCTAAGCACATGTGAGCTGGAGAGCTCTCATTCTGTCAGCAGCTCTTCACTGTAACCACATAGTTATGAGTGATTGCAGTTTGCCTGACTTTCTTTCTGCACATTAACACACACGCATTAACCTTGCTGTAATAGCTGCGGCGGTGACTGACGCACACATACATGCACACATATGCACACACACCCTCCTTTATTCCTGCTGCCGTCACACACACACACACACACACACACACACCACCCCCAACACCCATTAACCCTCATGTCATATCTTATAACAATCCATGTTCACCATGTCCTTCCATTGATCTAGCTCTGATTCTCTCTCCCTCTCCCTCCCTAGCTGGTCCTCCAGGCTCGTAACGTGCCCGATCTGTCAGCTGGGGTCAACTGCTCCTTCGAGGACTACGTGGAGACGGAGGGACGGATCCAGGGTGGACACATCTTCTGCCTCTCGCCCTCCGTCCGGGACGTCATCCCAATCACAAGGAACAAAGGTCGGGACAGGAAGGGCGAAGGATGATGATGAAGTCATCGGGGTAGTGAGATCACTGGGTGGTGGTACTGGTGGTGGTGGGGATACGGGGAGGAATATGTGAAGAATTTACAAATGAACATTTTTCATTCCTAAATGCCGTCTTCAATTCAACGCTTTGCTTCTTTATTCTCACATGTCCAAGTCTCTTTTTGTGCGTTTGAATAAGAAAAATGCCGAGCTGTGCATTGACCAGAAGAGAATTTTAATGTAACCAGATGATTTGCTTAGTGCATCTATATTCAGAATACTGTGTCACCACCAATAACGCTTGCACATTCCCCTTCAAAGCCACAAATGCAAGTCTACATCTTTCCACTGAAAATAGAACTGTTTTTGAATTCCCATTATCATGCATTATGCACCGTTGTCAGTTAAATTTTATTTATTTTTTCCATTTTATCTAAACGACACTGGTTATTCTTCTAACTTCTTTTCAAAGCTGCTCAACTTTCACTGTGGTTTATAGTTAGATTTAAAAATATCCTCATCTTTTTTTTTTTTTGCACAGATTCTGCACCTGTTTCATGTCCAATTCTGTCACAGCACAAAGACGATAAAAACGTTGCTCGGTATCGACATCCAAAGCGGTGAAAAACATGTCAGATAGTGCACATGAAGTTTCCTCAAAGCGACATCTCAGTACTTCTTCAACTGAGGCCATTACGCCCCATTATGAGTTCTCATCAGCTCTGGCATCTAAACACTGATTGGTGTTGCTATTTTAAGTGCCACCCTACTGTGGGTGTGACATGAGTGGTGTGTTGCTAAGCTACAGTGTTCCTTTGTGTGTGCGTGTTATCTCTTGAGGTCACACGAGTGGAATTCAAATGAGGATGTGATGATGTATCGATGAATTGTTTCAAGATACTTTTAATTTGTTACTGTTGTGGAGCTGGTAGGTGTGATTTTTCGGAGGCGTTCAGTAATTGTTATATTTTCTGTAAAACTTGAGTCAAACAAGATGTAGAGAGAATATAATTACTCTGTGTTTGCATGTATCTGTTTGGCACAGGTGACAAGAGGGTGGTGAAGCTCTATCTGAAATCCAAGGAGACCGGCAAGAAGTTTGCAAGCGTCGACTTTGTCTTCTACAACTGCAGCGTTCACCAATCGTAAGTTAGAATAATCCTATTTTTGTGGATGCTTATGATTGCATTTATTTACTTTCCTCTTGTTTGTTTTTTTCCAAACCTTTTTCCGTCTTTTCCCTCCTGATCTTATACGAGATGGTCTCCGTCCAATCTCCCCGTGAGCCGTCTCATGTTACCATCCATGACAGATACAGTTAGACACACACACACACAAACATCTCAACCCCTCCGACCTCACGCAGGAGGCTTCAGTTACTGCTGGAGTGAAAAATCGAATGCGCCGTATATGAGAAACGATCGGGATATGAGATGGTAATTCTAGTCTTATTATCATAACCCAAGACGCACACTAATGATACTTTGATGATTAATTCATTACGCAATGGTCTGCAGTAATGCCTCCCAATCACAGATTCTAACCTCACTTGTGCCTCTTCCCCACTTGATAAAACAAATAGTTTCATCTTTGTGAGCCACTCAAATGCTCAGTCTGGTGCTTATTTACACAAGAACGACCAAGACAAATACTCTAATTCTCTGATAGCGGTGAATCGAGTCCAACGCTTCAGTCTCCTTCACACTCCAGACGCCCTCAGCTCTCTTGCCCAATAGCAGTTCGCCGCCGCTCCTAATCCACCTTCTGCTGAAAATCTCCACCACCCATCCCGCCACACCCCTAGGTCAGGCCTACCATGAGCCCCGTGAAGCACCCTGCTGGGGTAAAAGAATCCTCCCAACTCCTCCGCCCTGCCCCACACACACACACACACACACACACACACACACACACACACACACACACACACACACACACACACACACAATACCCTCCCTCCTGTCCGTCCGTGGCTGATCCAGGGGAGTTTGAAACGTCTGCTGGGGTATTAGCCTTGGGGCAGCAGATGGCTCGGAGGCCCCTGGGGTACCGCAGGGCTCCATCATGGCTTCCCTCTGGATGTTAGATGAGCCTCCGTAGAGGATTGTCCGCAAACACACACATACACATAGACGTGCACAGCCACACCTTCTCCCTGCTCTGTCACTTGCAGCTCATTGAAGCCTTGAATGTCTTGGACACCTAATCCGTTACTGTGACCTTTAACCCAAGTCCCCCCTCCTCCGTCTCCGTCTCTATGCCCTAGTACACAAATCCCCTGCCACAACAACGATGATTAGCTCAGCTGGTTAAGGGTGTGGTGGTTTACAATGTCAACTCACGGTTAATTCATCTCCCATAAGGACCTCGTGGTGTTTGCTCTAACTCCCAGTTCCTGTTACTGTCTGGGGTATATCTTGCGTCAGATGAAAAAATCCCAAGTACAAATTGTTTCATGTTAAAATAGCAAACAAACCTAATTAAATAAAAATCGTAACATTGTATCCTAATAAATGTATTACATTATGATGTCACATTAAAGACAATAACATGGCAGGGATCCTGCAAATAGGGAGTAACAAATGTACGAGACGTGACGCAGACAAGAGAGTTGCCCATTTGAAGATGTATTACCCCAATGAACGCTGATCAAATCCGCTGCCTGAGCTGATCTAATACAGCCTTGGAGTGATGTAATGGACACGTTTAATGAAGTTACAGATATGGCACTTTGCATCTTCGGCAGCGACTGATGGCGAAGAGAGATGCTGAGATAAGAATCCCATTTGGAGCGAGCACAGCACTACGGCCTGCGCACTGGCTGTGCCCCCCCGCCCCCCGGGCGTCAGTGTGTGGCGTCTGATGAGATCAGACTGGTAATGGCGTAATGACTCCAGGCCTGCACGGCCACACGCAAGGCCCTGTTTTCAGGACGCTTGGTCATTCTTTGCAGAGCTAGAGTTTTGCTCTAATGGCCTTGGACTCAAACATACTGCCGGCTCTTACATTGGGAGGGAAGCAGAAAGTGGGATGTTCTGGGAACGTGCAGGAACACATTTCTGAGCAGAGATAATATTCACTGGCTGTGAATGTATTTCCGCAGCATCTATTTTTGCAGTATCCTGCCATACTCCAGCTTTTCCTACCGTATGAATATGCATACTAATCATAACTCTGCCTTTTGGAACGAGACCGAAATAGGAATTGCTCCATCATGTTTCTAAATAGTTTACTCTCACACACCAAACCCAACCACTAAGTCCTCCCTCCCCCCAAAAAACCCACACCCCTCCTGCTTATTTACTCAACTGATTATGTCGTGGCCCTTGCCTTTTCAAAAATGCCATAAATTTGCATAGTGGTATTAATCTAATTAGAATTCCCCACTGTTTCAGTTTAAGGGTTGTAGAGATTGACATAGAAAACACCCACAGCCATGATTGCTCCTTAATTAAATATTTCCATACGACTTTTCTCATTCCAGAAGAACCCCATTTATTAAAGATATGGAGGGTCGTCTGCCAGTGAATTGGGGTTTAAATGTCTGTTCAGGCCGTATGAAGCACCTTTTTCTTGCTGTGGTTAATGTGTCTCTGTGTGGAGAGAGGGGGTCATTTGTTGTGTGATTCAGGATGCTCTTAGTGTAATTGGGAGAAAAGAGCGTATTGAATGTCATAGAAAGAGAAAGTTGTTGTTTTTTTAAAGAGAACAAAAGTGTAGTTAGAATGATTTTCAAGCATTATTCTAATGTTATTCTCAGTTATGGCCCCATGGTAGACACTTTGTGATTGCATTATTTTCTTATAAACTACACTCTCAGAAATACATAAATAAGATTATGTGCATGATCACTAGCCCCCAGGTGTTTTTTATAAACCCCCCTCAAATTTTAAAGGGATGCAGTAATGATAGAATAGACTACTCCAGAGGACCATTAAATTATTCACCTCCACTCCTTTTGAAATGAATAGTAGCCAATAAATAACTCATTTTGCCAAGTGCAGGAGTGTCAAATGCACCTCGCTGGGAGAGCGGATTGTATTTAACAACCCAAAGTGACCAAAGAGAGGAGGAAATCACAGCCCATTGTGTGGGTCGCTATAAAAAAAAACAAAAAAACACTACAGCTCCAAAAGCTAGCGTAGCCCGATTAGCATCTGAATATGAACGGATTAAATTAGCATTATGAGCGTGGCCATACGGGGAGCGTGTCTGCTGCAGCCCCTCAGAGCGTCTCAGTGGCTGTGGGGGGCGATGGCGAGTGACAGGAAGGAGCAATAAGCAGATACCGGGGGGTCCGCAGAAAAGAGCCCACCGCCCCCGGACAAGAGAAGACGTGTCGTACGACCCGAAATGGCCTTGGGTGGGCTTTTTCCTGGAAAGGCTTTGCACCAAGGCTAAGAGAGAGGTTCAGAGATCCTACGGCAGTTCGTGACAGGGGGTCCTGGTGACTTCAAGGAACCAAAGAGCGAGCAGCGGGGGGTTGTCAGACAGGGCCTACTGCTGGCCTTGGGTTGCACGTATAATGGCGCCCTCTTTCATTTCAAAGGGCGTTATCATAAAAGTGACAGAAAGTTGGCAGCGGTTACCTGCTGATATTTTGCTCGTTATTTCAAAGTCACTGTAACGCTAACGAGGTTGATTTGACATAAATAAAAGATAAAAGTCGCATAAAAATGGTATTATCGGGGTCCCAGTGACAGATGTGTTGATGGGTGTTTTGCTTGTGAACTATAAACTATACAATGTACTGAGCACCGCTAGCTTCTGGTTACCTACTGCGTTAAGTTGCTGGTGTACTGTATTTTGATGAGCTCGGATCCATTGGTGGGCCCGAGTTGAAGAAAAAAAAAAGAAAAACTCTTTGACATTCAAAGTAGTGATTGCTAACAAACACCAGAAGCAGCACAATGGGCCCAGCTAACTTGCCTCGTGTCCATTTGTCTTGCATCACTAATGTCATCTGCTCCTTTGTCCCGGATTGACACGCGTTTTTTTTGTGTGTCTCTGCAAATCACTTGGGAGAAAACATTGGGCTAAAACCCCCCAGTGCTGCTCTTTCAGTCTGAGCACAGTATGCTAACTTATCCTAGCGTAGCCTAATCGCTTTGCCTCCCATTTGTTGGCAGCATTGACAAATCTCCTATTTGCTCTTGTGTGGTATTAAGAGGCCTGTCATTTCCTTAGCCGCACATCCCTCATTCTAAATGGACAGCTTCTCTCAGCACAATGCTAAATTGGTCAATTAAAGCGGCAGTGGGATTGAATTAAGCTCCAGCCTCTGATCTCGCTCAAAAAGGAGGGGTCTGGGCTGGAAACAATCGCTTAAAGTGCGCACCTACCAAACGAGCAGCCCTAATTGATCCAAATGAATCCACGTCAGGGTTTGATGGATTCGTGGATGTGCTCCGTGTCTGAGCTCAAGCGTTAAAGCCTTCATTTTTCATGCCGATGAGGGGAAGGGTAGCCGGCATTTTACATGGGGTTAAAACACACTCGAGAGCTTATCGGGAGTGCAGCTCAGACAGATGTGCAAATTCATACCTGGCAGATGTGGTTTCATCAGTGAGGAGATTCTCTCTCTCTCTCTCTCTCTCTCTCTCTCTCTCTCTCTCTCTCTCTCTCTCTCTCTCTCTCTCTCTCTCTCTCTCTCTCTCTCTCTCTCTCTCTCTCTCTCTGTCCGCTCTCTGTCCGCTCTTTTATTGTTATGGATCTACACTTGCTTACATTGGCTATATCAAAAGGAGTATTATATTATATTAGATCCTGTAAACCATATGCTCACAGAGCCCATAACATCTAATGAGTCACAGAGAACAATCTCTGAAACTGAACTAAATGTTCAAGACAAGAGGCTTTAGTAAGCCCTGTAATAAAATGAAACAATTTTATTTGTAAACTCATTATGGCAACATTAGATAACGGTGCACATAGAAGTGAGCTACTAAGTGGTGCAGCATCTCTTGAGGGGCCGAGAGAGCGCCAATAACATAAGGCTGTGTTGATAAACTCTCCACAGGTCCTGGTGCGCGCTCACATAGGCTACACACACACACACACACACACACACACACACAGTTCCCAACTTCCAACCTAATGTTTCCTCCATCTCCCATGAGACTCCCATGCGGAGCCCCGCGGGCTACACCCTCCCCCTTCTCCCCATTTTCTCCCTTCCCTCTCTCCCACGATACCTGGCGTCTCCACCTCTCTCAGGGAAATCCACCTGCTTTTGATCTGGCTCCCTCTCTTTCCCCCCTCTCCTTTCTCCCATCTCTCTCTCTTTCAGTCTGTCTATCTGCACCTCGCCTCAGCTAAAGAAGGTGAATTTAAAATGGTGGAGCGCTCTTAGCCCCACGGATGAAAGAGAGCTTTAGACAAAGAACAGGGAGGGGGGAGAGCTTTTTAAAATGAGACGCCAGCGAATGAAAGGGATGGATAGAGCAAGAGAGGAAGAGATGGAGGGACAGGAAGAAAGAGGCTCAGAGCTGAATGGATGGAAAGAATGTTACAGCAGAGATATAGAAAGAGGGAAAAGGGGGGGAAATGTATGCAGAGTGGCCCGAGTGTTAGAGATCATTGAAAATCACAGCAATAGTCCTTAGTTCAGTGCATTTGCATAGAGAAAATTAAAATGCAGACCTCATCTGATCAGTCAATCACACAAAGCATGAGATTATTTTGGAATTTCATAAATTGAAAACACCTCAATCTGTTCTGTTTCCATCATCACTCCAGTTTGTCAAATGAAGCGTAGTTGGCAGAGTTGCAGTAAGAAAAAATAATTTAAACTTGTCTGCTCTCTTCTCCTCTCTCTCTCTTTTAGTTGTCTTTCCTGTGTGAATGGCTCCTTCCCGTGTCACTGGTGCAAGTACCGCCACATGTGCACCCAGAACGCCAACGACTGCTCTTTCCAGGAGGGACGTGTCAACATCTCTGAGGTAAGATTTGGACACATTGCTGTCATTTCGCTGCATGTTTAAGATGCTTTTTTAGAGCTCTGATGCAACTTCACTTGTCTCCTTCCAGCCAGGAATGTGGGTTAAGTCCAAACTGCAGCTTAAGGGATTTGATTTCTTTTTGTATAGTCTCACTGAATGTAATGTTTTATTATCCATACATTTGAGCAAATCTACAATATTTTCTTCTGATTTCACATCCAATATGCTGTGACTTGCACAATGAAAGCTTCTTACTTATTCCCACATGCGAACTCAGATTACAGGAACAAAAGGCGTTCGGCTGCACACATCTTTACCTTTGTACCACGTGGGGCTTCCGCCTCAGGTTTCCTCACATCACCCCGCTGTGTGTGTGTGTGTCTGCTGTTTGTATGTGTAATAGTGGCTCTTGGCACCGTGACAGCAGCTTGTGTACTATGCAGCAATAATTCTGTCGTGGCCCATAAGGCCATAAGCAGGCCGGGATGAATACTGCCTTGTTCTTACATAGCCAAATGCTGCATTACCATAAAAACTAATATCAATCGTGCCGAGTGGCGGCTACAGCGGGTAACATGCGAGGCATAACAAGTGTTTGTCAACTGCTGGAGTGTATACAAAGATATTAGTGATGGACACATAGCAGTGTTATGTTTCCACTGTTTTTTCCCCCCTTCTCATTCTGTCTCTCTCATGCACAGCAAACATGGTCTTGCATATATTAGCAGGCAAAGAAAAAGGCAATCACATACACATCTTCTCAATGGACTTATGGATGTAAATCCACTGCACTCCCGAGTGACTGACAGTCATGCCCGAGCTTTATCTGATTGACACCTCACACACATAAATGCTCAAATGCACGCACATACACACAGTTTCACCTTATCTCCTTGTGTTTGTGGTCTGACTCTCTCTGTTATCTCAATGCAGATTAACCCCCCCCTCCCTCCCCTTCCCTCCCTTGTTGGTCGGCCTGAATCACCAGCCTTTATTAATTGGTCAACCTTTATCCAATTACTTTCCTCTTTATCTCCTCTCTCAACTGGAGCTGTGCAGAATCCCAAACACCGCCACGATAAACCACAGCCTCCGTGCTTGTCCAAAACGACACACGGGCCCAGCCTTCACGCCTCACAGAGCTAACGTTAGCGGATTAGTGCGCCCATCTGCAAGACATGGGGAGAGCGCTGGCTAGCACACTCTGAGCTGAGAGAGGCCAGAGGGGCAACGGATGGATAAACAGGAAAGGCCTGCAGCGATGAAAGGAAAAATAAGAGGGGAGCTCGATGCAGAGGGCAAGTAAACATATAAGCTGAGAAGTAATATCGGCGAGCAGTGGGAGACAAAGGCTCTCGGGGACAGGACGAGGTGTACATTTACTGTCTAGCCGCACGCTGACTAATTACCGTTTGCGAGGCGGGAGATGATGTGACAATATCATCAACGCAGCACATGTTTATAGGCTTTTGTAAAATATGTATTTGGTGCAGTATGTTCTAAGGTAGAGGCGTGGTTGAGAGCAGGACGGACCAGAGCAGAAGAGAGACAGCGTGACAAAGGGAAGGAGACAAATGGCTGAGGGTGGAGGGGGGGAGATGGTGAGATAGAGAGAGTGGAAGAGGCAGCAGCAGGAAAGAGGGGAAAGACAGACCGGGCTGACGGTGGCATGTGGACACTGAGCCCTCTCCTGTCACCTCGCCTGCCCAAGAAACCACCAACCACATGCTCCGCTAGAGAATCCATCATCTGCACTGTCACACACACACACACACACACACACACACACACACACACACACACACACATACACACACACTAGGGATACACAACTACTACACTTTGTGTCTTTCATGCACAAAAGTGTAAACATTTTGACAGTGACATGCATGTGCACAGACATACGGAGTCATTCATCATCCTTCTCCGAGCTGCCATATCCATTAGTTGCGCTCTCGGTGCCCCAACTAGTACAACTCTTCCTGTAGGCTAGACTTATCCCTTTCCTCTCCAGGGCCCATCTCTCTTCTTCATCCCTCACCACTTTGATGCTTATTCACCCCATCTTTTTCTCATCCGTCTCTTTCTTCACCTTCCACCGTCTGCGCGTAGATTATATATGGTTAAGGCAAAGAGAAAGAGGATTATGTATGGTTCAAGAATGGAGAAATATACCTCCTCCTTCTTAGCACCTCATGGTTTTGCCTCTATATCTGTGAGAGTGGTTTGCGATCCCATCAGGGTGTTCACATATGCTCTCCCCCTTAATTTAGACCTGAGATTATCCTTTTTTTTGTGCCATAATGTAGTTTGACCCTGAATACAAACAGCAGTGTTTAACATAAAACAGAAACTCTCCTCTCCTCCTCTCCTGATAGCAGACATTTCACTCAGACCTTTGCCTCTCTCCCTTCTGCAGATAAACACTGACAGGACTGGATAAGACTCATTTTCAGATGAAAAAGGCCAGATAAAAGTTTTCACACAGAATTGAGAGGTGGCTGCTGCTTCTCGTTATTCCCACGTTTCTCTCCCGGTCTTAAGAAAATGCTAAAAGATTAGAGATGAGTAGCTGCAGCTCAATAAAAACCAATAAACATCAATGTCATCGTTAACATAATACACATCTGATATTTGAACATCAAACATTTCTTCCTCTCATGCCCTTAAATTATTTCCTTTTTTTTTTTTGTGCTCCCCTTGCTTCAAGTGTATCGCTCTCCTCTGACAGTATCTGAATCTTGTGTTGCCATGGCAACCCAGAGAACCGGTGTGTTGCCGATGAGGATGCTCTTCCTCCTCCTTTATTTTATGTTCCCCCTCAAACACGAGCAGTGCTGTCTCATCCATCTGCAATTTGTTTGACCAAATTACACTGTATGGAATATGTTTTTTTGAATGTCAGTCCCCCCCCCCCCCTCAAATAAAAAAGAAAGGAAAGAAAGAAGAAGACAAGTCAGAAAAAGAAAATTCAACAAAGAATGTATTAAACAAACCAGCCAAGGAGTAAAAGTGTTGTTTGTTTTTGTGAACAGACTGTGCCAAGAGAAAGAAAGAAGAAAGAGAGGGAAGGAAATGGATAGACAGGGTAAGCAGAGAGGAAATAAATATAATGAGTGACATTTCCAAATCAAATATGCATGAATCAACAATGCCTCCAATGGCACAACAAACAAATTCTCGAATTAAGGAGCGACCGGGCGGAAAATTGCAGGAGAGGAGTAAGAGTTACTTTATTATAAAACAAAAAAGGCTGCAGAGAGAGAAGGTGAGAGTGAAAGAAGGAAGCAAAGTCACTCCCCTGTATTATCCTTTCACTTATATAGTAAAACTTTGCTCTTTCTTCCTTTTGTATCTGTTCCTTTTTCTTTTTTTTTTAGGAACATGAATAACAATTTTTCCTCCACTTTTCTACCTTCTTCTTCCTCCTCCTCCTCTTCCTCCTTGCTCCTTCCACACCCCTGGAGAGAAAGCTCTATTCTGAGCCAGAGCCTTGATGAGTGCCAGGCAAAGGTTCAGGGCGGTTGGGCTCAGCTATGTTAAGACATGCTTACGTGTTTGTTTTGCTGCAAAGCGAGGCTCAGTCTCACTTGAGCAATCAAGGCGGCGGTTTAACTTGATTGAGATTTGTGGGTACAGTGCTGCCTTCTAAACCTCCTCACTGCCCCCCACTCCCCCCTGCTCCCCCCCGCCCTTCCATCTTTCTTCTCCATCTCTCTTCTTCTCCTCTTCTTTTCCTTTGAGCCTCATTTTTCAGAAACAGTCACGATATTGTTTGTTTTGGGTAGAGATCCAGATTGAGGAAAATATAAGACGGATGGGCGTCACACACAACATATTAACATCCCATGTGTTGTCTTCCAAATGTGGTTTATGTTTATGTCCAAGCTCCACTTTCTGTCAGGATGGAGCCATTATACTCATCATCCTGTCTTACATTTTTATTTGCCTCCACGGCAGCGTTAGCCAGAGCTTCTCCATCCATCCCATTCTCATGAACATGATATATCAGTAACGCCTTGAAGCAGCTTCTTCATATTTAGAATAAACATTCGCTCGAATTCAGAAATTACTTGTTTAGATTTTGGTGGTCAAATATCAAGGTCAAGTTGTTTTTTTTTACATGATTCTGGGTAAAAATGGATGTGTCCTGGAACTAGTCTTAGAGGTGGAGGCACACGGTTGGTCGGTTGAGCTGTGGCCATTAGTTTCACACCAGTTCTTCAAAAACCTTCTCCACTGATACTGACATCTTAACATTTTCTTGAATTTTTATCACATATAATATCTCATAAAACAAACTATGACATTATACAAAAATCAGTGTTGACCAGCAGCTGTTGCCATTGTGCCATTGCGTTAACACTGTCTCTCTTTACATCCCAGCTATTTTTAATTGATGGAATAGTTTAACAACAGACAAACGAATCAGATAATAGAGTACACAGGTACAGTAATAACAAAAAGCATAATAACACTTTATAGTACAAGTTGCACTCCATCATTCCTCTCTATCGCTGTCCTCTTGTACATTTATTTTTTGTGAATCCTTCACGTCTGTATGTTGAGGAATGTTTGGCTCCTGTGATGAATCTTTTCCTCTTTAATAAATTCGACACCTTCCGCTCCTTGTCCTCCTTCTGTCCCCTCCATGCATGGATGCACGATGGGCTGAAATGATGTCACCCTCCTCCTCCTCCTCCTCCTCCTCATCATCATCGCCTTCACTCTCTTCCACCTACCTCCTCTTCCTTCCTCCTTATGTGGAGGATGTGTGCATGAAATATGCTTATGTGCAACGACTTGGATGAGGTCATCTTATGTGTGCACAGTGAATACGTAGCTGGTTAACTTAACCTATAGCACAAAGACTGAAAATGGCCGGTCTTGCTCTGTCAAAAGAAATATTGTCATTTAAATCTAAATCTTAACATAAAACAGTAAAGAAAAGACAGTTTGCTGTTCAAAGGCTTTACTGTATGTATTGGACTGTGTCTTAGCTTGGAGTTGTTGCTAGGCAACCAGTAGGGATTCCAGGAAGATACTGGTCCTGGCCAAGAAACAGTCTGATTATGACGGTGAGACCAATCTTCTCATCTAACTGTCTCAGAGAAAGCAGAAAAGTCTTTTTCCAAAAATTTTGAACAATTTCAAAAAAAAAAAAAAGTATCAAAGCAGCACTGTAGTTGTTATGGTTCTGTATGAGACACACTCGTACGTTAACACACTCCCTCGCTCTCCTGCCTGTTGCCAATTACTCAAATGAAATCTTAGTGTGTGACACATTGTCCCTAGACACTACATTAACTAGACAGGCTCCGTATAGACTGCACTGTGAACAGAGCACAACTATACACATGAATATATTCTCTCAAGCTCTCTCACAAACTCTCGCACAAACTTAACCAAGCACATACACTCAACAACATAAAGCCTACACACACACATTCTTAAACAGTCACAGAAACACATGGCTTACTTCTCTCTCTCTCTCTCACACACATACACACACACATGCAGCATACACACTGGCTCTCTATGGCTGACAGGGTTATTTGTGATGGAGGTGTGAAGGCCCCGGACCGTGACATTCTGGCACACTGTGTTTACCCTGGCTGGTACTCAGACACTGAGCAGAACGCACACACACACACACACACACACACACACACACATTTGCACACACACTCTCCAGAGAAGGACATCCCACAGATTGTAGGCCAAGGCCGCTTGAGGGGCCTCGCTGTGTGCATGCATGGATATATACGTGTGTGTGTGTGTGTGTGTGTGTGTGTAAGACTGTCACTGGTTCTTATCAGGACAAAGCACAACCAGCAGCACAGGGCTGCAGGGGGCATGTGGGTGAGGGGGGGGGCGGAGTGGGCAAGTGGTTGAATAATATCCACCACCCCTTTCCTTTTCTCTCGTTCCCTCTCTCTCTCTCTCCTGGTGTCTTTTATCTGTTGGTAATATCTGTCTTCACCCTTCATCATCATCATCATCCTTTATTTTTTTGTCCTTCTTTCTGCGCCCACTCAGGGCCTTCAACCAAATCATGTCCGCCAGTGTCACTTGCCGTTTTTCTGCCCACCATCTCTCTGCCCGTGCCTCATTTCTAACCATACACCATCTCCCCTCTCCCTTCTCTGTATTTATTCCCTCTCTCCACTTAAAAACACATGGATGTAACTCACGGCTGGACTCCGATTAACACGATGCACATGTGTGGTTTTATCCTGATAATCAAGACGAGGCGTGGTCAGGTTATATTTAGTAAAATATGAATAACGTCTGGAAAATGGAACAAATAAATGAAAGAATGGGTGAAAACAGGATGTAATATCCCCCATGCAGATGTGCAAAAGAACACAGTGTTGCATGTATTTCACCAAAGACGGACAGAGGTGCCGTAATTGAGACCAGATGTAAACGGAGAGAGAGAAAGAGAAAGAAAGAAACAAAGACAAGGGCAGGGAGGCAAGTACAACTGGCAGTAACAAGCTGCAGATTACATTCAGACTGATGCAATTTATTTTCCAAATGCGCTCCATGGCTGGAGTGAACAGAGAGAGAGGGAGAGAGGGAACATGGAGAGGAAGTGGAGGCGACAGGGTGAAGTAACCACATGTCTTCTTTGCCAGATGGATCTTTGTTGGAGCGTGACCGGGCCAGCGTTTAACCCTTGGTTTGGTTTGGTAGTGGTGCGCCTCCTTTTAGCTTTTCAAACCGCTCCTGACAGCCCTCCAACTCTACTCTACCCCCCCACTCTTTTTTTTTCTTTTTTCTCTGAACTTTCACAGGAAACTTCTCAGACACTCGTCCAAGAGTCAATAATCGCATTTCCACCTCGGGGAAATCAGTGTGGGATTGTATCAGGTGTTTTGGCAAACTCTCGTACATCCCTCTAATTTGTTAATGGAGAACAATGCGGTGAGTTGAGGAGGTGTAAGCATTCTTTTAGCACTGGTAATGCAATTCAGCCCCTCAGTCACATTGTAGCGCCGTGTGTGTGTGTGTGTGTACGTGTGTACTGCCCACACAGTCTTATTGTATGTATCAGTAAGAGTTAAGGCAAGGGAGATTTGGATCTCGCCCCTGGATGCTGTAGTCGTTAGGCAATCACACACACACACACATGCATGGTCTGTCACATATACATGCAGATGTTTCATCTCTCCTCTCTGTGGCTATTTTTAGCCTCAGCATCCCACAGCTTATCTTTTTTCTTCTCTCCTCTCCTCAAGCTCTTCCTTGTGTGTTTTTTTTTTTTTTTTTGGAGAAGCTCTCCCTGAAATGTTCTCTCACTTTACTCTTGAAACATCCTCACATCGTGCATCAATCCCTCTGCAACAGAAGGCAGGGAGGGTGGGGTCACGCTGGCTGGGAGACACTGTGGAGAGAGCAGCCTGTTATACCCTAAGAAGTATGCTTAGTAGACAAATACACAAGGACGGTAAGAGTTACGGTCACCGAAGAGGGTGGAGTTTAGCCAAGGCGGCTCGTTATAAGCGCTATGTTTATGTAGATTCGAAGGACACTTGCTCGGTCTAATTGATGGAGAAGTGTGAAGCCTCGTATGACAGTGGGAAAATGTAAAGCAGTCATCTGAGCTCCTCCCTGGCAAGCGCAGGTGTGAGGTGCAACATGGCCGCTATAGCTTCTTGTCTCCTTGGTGTAAACCCACCGATGCAGCGAGTATCACCTCAGCTATGCCAACATCCAGGCTGCAGCGATGAATACGTGATCAGCGGAAGCTTAATGAAGAGAAACTGTGTAGTAAAAGGTTCACACAAACATGGGCGCACACACACACAGACACACACACCCAGGAATATGATGACATGATAGATGCACTGTGGTTGGTAGGCCATGCATGAGTGTGTTTCAGTGTGTGTGTGTGTGTGTCTACGTGTCAGTCACAGGTCCCGGCGGTTTAATTATTCAGGCTGTATTAAATCTTCATTTCCGCAGCCCTCACAGTCAGCCCGCCTAATGGTGAACAAAGATGAATATTGCATTTTCACCATCAACCCTCAGTGTGTGTGTGTGTGTGTGTGTGTGTGTGTGTGTGTGTGTCAGAGGAAGGAAGAGATAAATGCCGAGTCACTCAGAGAAAGAAATGACGGCGGTTGGAGACAGATGAATAACAGTACGAAGCGAGCCGAAGGAAAAACAAACTCAAAGTTGCAGAGAGAACAGAGACGGAGATGGAGAGAGAGAGAGAGAATGCGACTGAGAAACGTCGACCACCTGCTGGTTTGGAGAGTAGAGGCATGGAGAAAGAGAGGGAGAGGCACAAAAAAAAATCCTGTAGCGTGCAGCGTCATCCAGTCTCACAAGACCAGAGAAACGTCTGGCTTTTTTTACCATGCTGTTTGACTAAAGTGACCAGCACTGATTTTTCTTCTCTTTTTTTTTTGCTCCAACCTCCATTTTACTCCCACAATTGCGCTGAACATCTAAGCCAAGATGGTCAGAAATCCACCACATGCGGAGACACGGAGACATGGAGACATGGAGACATGGAGATGGGCTCCAGTGCCAGTCGAATGCTGGGTATCTCTGACTTGAGACCATAAAATTGGTTTATTTTTCCACCATGTAAGAGCTTAGCATTATTTTAAAATGCAAAGCACCTCAGATATCCAGAAAGAGAAGTGACTTAGTCATTTTCTTGTCTGTAGAGTTTTTGCCTGCGAGTGGCTGTCGTGGTAATGACCTGAGGAAAAGACCAATACAGTATCATTGGAAAATCCCACAGTGTGTGATTTCTGTAATGTACTGTATGAATTCACCAGTAGCTACTGATATTGCATCTTATACTGTATTGTTATATGTTGGCACTTTCTGTATGTATAGTTTTGGTTCAGCACATCTTAGTCACAGGCGGCATTTTTAAAAAAAGACTAAATGTATTTTCAGTTGCTGTGTGTTGTGAATGGAGCCTCGCGCTCCCGGCACAGTGGGATAGATTTCAGTGCAGATCGTTGTTTGCCGAGCGGAGGAGAAAGTGAAACTTCTTTAAGCTTTTGTTTTCTGTGTGGCAGAAATCAGTGTGTGGCTCGGCCCATTCATCTGGTTTCTTCTCTTTTTCTGAAGGAGCGCTGCAGCCGCATGGCAAGTGGCCCTGCTGTTCATTCAAACCATCAGTCAATACTTCTAATAACCGGCCTTTTCATGAAATGGTAAATCGTGTCAATTACAGAGGTGTTCCAGTCGTTTTGGTGTATAAGTCACAATGTTTTTGGTAAAGAAATGTACGTTTTCTACTATATCTTGGTGGTGGCGCAGCGTGACAGTGTGTGCAGAGAGGAGCTATAGGCAGGAGACAGCAGAGCGTATCTACCTCTGAAATCAAGGTTTGTCTTTGAAAAGCTCCAGGTTTGATCGCTGCTGACATATCTGGGTTAGGATGATAACGGGGTGCCAGGCTTCCCCTCCTCCCCTCCACTCCACACATGAAAATCCATAAGGAGAAAAAAAAAGAAAAAAAGATCTTCTCTCAGAAAAATATTCATGCGCTCCTGCTACTCATTGTTTTATAACACACTGTGCCTGTGTCTACGTCGAGGGGATAAAGTGTGTAGGTTTGGCAGTTTGCTTGTAAGTCAAGGAGAAGGGATTAGGAGATGAAATCAACATGTACTGTATGTATGTGTGCCTGGGTGGTAAATCAAAGCACAGAGTGACACGGTATGTACAGTACTGTATGCATTTAGAAAAGGAGCATATATGGAAATAGATTCAGTCAAGCTCATCTCGGTGAGACTTTGATAAAGCTCAGGAAATAACATTCATGTCATCTCGTTTTAATTCAAACTTCTTCTCTATGTGCTCCTGCGTTCCTCTGCGCTCCCTCACTTCTCCCATTTACCCCACATCTCTCTTTCCATCTCTCTTCTCTTCTCTCCCTCCCTGCATCGCTACTCTGCTTGGAAACGAAGGGTGTGGGCGGACAATCTCACAGTCCCTTTCAAGGTTCAAAGTCCCTTTTCTTCCTCTGCTTCCCGCGCTCCTGCGCTGTTCTACATGTTGCTGCCTTATTAAGTTGTTCCACTCTCTCCTTCACCCTCTCTCTCTCGTCGTTCTCTGTCTCCCTCCATCCCTCCCCCACAGTAAGTGTCTGGTTGGTCACAGAACATGTTTCTGGTTTCTGCCTCCTAATGAGGCTGCCTCAACTTTGCACACGCACACTTTCTCTCACATGCACATACGGTACATGCCTCCATGTATGAGCCACTCCCTGCAGCTCATGTGGATGCAGTATTCACCTTTAATGTTACACACTTGCACACTATTTGTTTTTTTGTTTGTTTCTTTTCACTTAACCTTTATTTTAACAGGGAGGTCCATTGAGAGCAAGCAATCTTTTTCAAGGACGCCTTGCAATTCAACACAGTCCAAAATACATAGAAACGGAGAACGGAGAAAATACAGATCACAATACGTCAATGCGTACCGTACATAAATATGGAGTGGAAAATATGATAGAGAACCAAACTAAGAATAACAAGAATAAGGCTGAATACTCTGGACCGCGACATTAAGTAGAGCTTTGAAAGCCTCTATTGAAATGAGTTTAAGTTTCAGTGCGTCCTGTAGTTTATTCCTGTGGGGTGGGGCATAGAAGGTGAAGGCGGTCTTTCCAAGGTTGGTGTTCACATAAGGAATATTCAGACTGATATGAGACTGTGAGCGTGTATTTAAAAGTGAGGTTAAATATGATGGCAGCTTCCCAAGTAGTTAGATATCACGAGTCTATAATATTATCTATACAATATCTTGTAGATTTTTATACACTTCCTTTAATCTCTATTGCCAATCTCTATAGTGAGAAGGATTTTTTTGTCTCACTCCTCATCCTACTGGCCGGTACACACACACGCACACACACGCTCTCTCCAACAAACACATGGCTGCTAGCCAGCTGCTACGTAGCAGACGAGTGAATTAGGGCCGAGGCTGTCCTACCTTTGACAAAATGATGAACGACATGTCATGACATGGTCTTACACGACTTACACTAATTAAGGAATGATTTGTGATTTGGAGAAAGGCCTCCATTAACAATATGGCCCAGAATGTAAATAAAACTTTGCATCCCAACTAAGAACATTTATCACTTACAACGGCCAGTTGTTTGGCTCATTGAAATTATTCGTTAAATTATGGAAGATAATCAAAACAATACAACAGAGCAGGTACAGCTGCAGCACAACTCGCAATATGTGATTTTGAACTGTAAAAATATTTATCATAGAAGCATCTGCACTGCTAAAAACCCCCAAGATAAGATTATATGATAGAGTTGTGTGTTTTTGATGAACAAAACCACTGATACGTGATGTCTTCTTGCTTCCTGAGCAGTTTTATCATATTGAGACTTTGAATATTTTGAATAACTTCACATTATTTCAGCAGATGAATTGGCCGTCATCTCTCAATACGCTCCGTAAGCTTTAGTTTTCCTTCCTACTCGGCTCTTTCAACTCTCTTCATGTCCATAAGGACAAACAAACGGCTTGTAGAAGGAGATTAAGATTGTTGTTGTTGTTTTTTTTAGTTTCTGTGTTTGCATGCGTTTCGTTGAGTGGCTGCCACCTGTCCAACACTTGCAGTTCAAACAGGGCTGAATTGATTATATTCTACATTATTGTGTTATTATTATTATTGTTTTATCACTCAGCATTATTTATGAGTTCTGTGGGAGAGGCTGGCAGCCGCTCCTCTGGAGTCTCACAGCCAGAACATGTGACACAACATGTCTGCATGCTGCTTTTGGATAAAAGGGTCCTGTCAGTGTCATGTAGCAGGTTATGATATTAATGTATAGAGGACCACAGTGAGGCGGAGATGTGCCCCTTTGGTTCAAGGTTGCAGACGCGTCTGAGGTTTTTCTATTTGAGACCTCTGTCGCAAAGCCTGGGGGGCATGTAGACACGCGGAGGGGGAGCGTTCAACACTCTCTATATACCCCCTCTTGTCAGGCCCCTGTGACACACACACACAGACACACACAAAGATGCATACATACACTGTCCCTCTTATGTGTACCCGTGTGCCCCACTTGCTCCTCTGTGGCCACCCATGCCATCTCATCTCTCCCTGAGGCTCTCCGTATCGCTTTACTTCATTATTTAGCATGTTATTTTTTCTCCTCCCTGATCTATAGTCCCCACATCACACAGGCAGCTAATTAATTATGGATGGACTTAGGGGGTAGTAGAGGGAGATGAGGTGGGGGGGCCTTTAAAAAAAAAAAAAACGACCAGACACCCGCCTCATTACATATGCGCAGTGTTTTTGGAGTTTTATTAATTTATATCTTGTCAGGCTACGCCAAAGCCTTCAGAACTCTTTTGGCTTTTTAAAACATTTATTTATTTATATAGCATCCCGCTCTCGCTTTCGTCTTCATCCCCTCTCACCCCCCATCCTCCCTCCCTCTCTCCATCCCTTCACCCCACCTCATCTATGTCTTGATTTTAATCTCTCACCTTCCACGTATCTGCATGAACACACACACACACGCTCTCACACTTGCCTGCCGACAGTCTCATTATCTGCTCTTGGCGGATGTTAAAAGGTGTTTTGCTCACCTACGAGTAGAGATTATCTCATCCACCCGCCAAACACTTGTTTTATTTTTTATTTATATATATATATATTTTGCATTTGGTGTGGAAAGAGGTGGCGTGGAAAACATCAGAGCGCATGGAGAATGAAGGCAGGAATATTCCAGCACAGGCTTGACCTAGAACGACAGCTGCTCTGCTTTGAGAAAGCTCACAGCGACGTTCAATCAAAAACTCTCATCTGGGCGTTTGGAAGTGAGATATCAAAAAATTTAGGTCAAGCATTGTACAATTGTAAGAATGCTACTGTGAATAAATGATGGTTTGGGCTTATTTTTTGTGTGTCGAGAAAACGGAGAGGTGTTTATTTAATTAAATAAATGAATTCCTAAAATATGTAGCACCATCAAGTAATCGTAATACATCGGATTTTTACATATCCTGTGAAATAATGAATGCACAATCATTTAGGAGTTTATATTGTTGGGGATTTGCATAGGAGTTTGGTGATTGACAATAATTATTAAGCATTAATAATCAATAAGCAGGTCAACTAATTTATTAATTATTGAGTTTAATTGATAAATTAATAAAGTTAGGATTAGCGGTATTGACTAATAATTACTAGAAAAAAAAAGAATAGTTGTATTATTAATTAAAGTGAATTAATTAATAATAACTGCGGGGCACCACCCTGAAATCAGGGATCAATGACCAAACAATCAGTCTCGATTATAGAAATCTCTTATAGAATAGAATAATCAATTAAATATGAAGGCGTAAAGTCGAGCACAGACCCTGATAACCAGCTTTAGCGTCACAATAGAATGTACACAAACAACCACAGAACAACTACTTGAGTTCAAGGACATTTATTACTAAAATCATCTAATAGTACACACTCAAGTTCAGGTAATTCAAAGGAATAAACAGTTCAGCAGACATACACTCTCAATGGCTTAGAATGAGCGTATGATGTGTGTGTGTGTATATAGGCTGTGTGTGTGTGTGTGTGTGTGTGTGTGTGTGTGTGTGTGTGTGTGTAGCCTAAGAGGGGGAGGAGAGACGTCGAGTGACGTCAGAGGGCGTCGAGTGACGTCGGATGGCGTCACGGACGGCGCGCTCGTTCGAGTGAGACAATGGACACTATGTGGCTGTTTCCACGTGTTCCTCAGGTCCACACACAATGATCACAGTCACGTCGCTCACACTGATCACTCTGATACGAACTCTCGTGTTGGGACGCGTGTTTGGGGCGGAGTCCCTTATGGCGGCCCGTTGTGTTACATAGGCAGGTATATGTGTGTGGGTGTGTGTGTGGGTGCGCGGCTGCGCACGTGTGTGTGAGTTAGTAGAGAGGAAAAAGGAGAGAGAGAAGAGGGAGAACGGCGGCTAAAAGGGGGCGATCGGTTATATTAGTCAGGGCTGAACCCAATCGGTATCCAACTACCACAGTGAGAATAAAAGAGCTGCACTCTGATATCTTCACTGGTCTTCTGACGCGGATACGGAGAATTGCGTTCAGCACGTGACTAAGACCTAGTTAATATAACTAGTAAACATCGATCGACCACTCTAGTTAATACAACTAGTAAACATACAGCAAAACACAATCAACATAACAGGACGCGGAGGTCCTAATAAAATCACGCTTAATTCTAGTCGCTGCCCAGACAAAAGCTCTCTTACTGAAGCGTGCTTCCCAGTGCTGATGAGGTCCGTCGACCTGATGGCCTGGGGCTGCTGTAGCGTCCCACAGCGGAATAAAACTGGTCGTCCTCTGGAAGGGTGGCAGAAAGGAGGGCCAGCTGAGTTAACTCTGATGAGGCGGAATCCTCGGCGGAGTCCGGCGTCGGCGCGTGAAGAAAGGCGACCTTCACGACTGCAGCAGATGTGGGGGAGAGGGAGCGGCAATTGCTCGGAGGTCTCCCCAGGATCCAGGTGTTTCAGATGAAAGTTGAGGCAGTTTACTTGTCCAGCAAGCTCAGAACTGCGGCCTAGGTATTGAGTCCAAACGTTTGGTGCGCCCCCTTTAGTAACTTGGTTGCGTGAAGCCGGAGCTCCTTGCAGCACTTCGTTACCTGGGAAAAAGCATGGGGCTGCGCGTCGCCGCAGCATTTAAACCTTCGGTGACGTCACGGGGTTCCCTGGGGTTTCCCCCAGGTACTGACCAATGGGAGGCCAGAGTTTGAACGTCTGGGTGGAATCATACCTAGGTGTGATTTAACGGGCGTTGTCTGCTGTCGCACATTCCTTGTCCCCTGCTGGTTTTATGGCCCTTTGTTTGAGAACATGTGGGTTGAGGTCCCAACATCCCCCCTTTGGTCCGAAGAGTGGGTTAGAGTCCAGTCTTTGGAGCAACAGAAGGGCTGAATAATCCGCATGTTTCCTGCGGAGAAAGTCTTTAACAGTCCAACAGTTCAAACAGTTCATGTAGCACTGGTTAAGAGGCTAGTGTCTGGGCATTTATGCAGAGGCACGTCTGGGCAGGACGTCTTAACTACTAGCAACTCTTAGCAACTATGTTATCACATGTTACAACACATCATCACCTCTATCATGTAATAACAGTAGAAGAAAACAAAACGAAAGCAAAACACATCTAAGAATTGAAAAAGAGGAAAAGAGAACATTTGTTAATAAAAGGGGTTAGTAGGCCTCTCTTTCACCCCTTGGGGTGAATTGGCCAGTGGTGTGTTTGAAGTGTTGTTGAGTGTCTCTTTTTCCAGAACCCGACATTCAAAACCAATTTCAGTTTATAGCTGTTCAATAACTGGTAAGCTTAAATAAACTCCTGTTCTGAACATTGTGGATAGACTGAAATTGGGATAGCACTGCCAAGGTTATCTACTAGGTGTACTTGGGAGGGCTGTACAGTCGTGGTAGTGGCAGCGCCTAAGAATCTGCTCTACCGTGGTCCGCGGGACCAAGTAGGGCGGGATTCTGCCTGCACTAAGACTCTTGCATCAAATCTGACTACGCGTATGTAGGTTATATCCTCTACCCCCCTTTTCCCCAGCTCACAAAGTAGACTTTATTAACCAGCAGGGAAGAGTTCCTGGCTTAGTTATGCTGGCAGGGGTTCTGTGTTTGACCCCCTCAAAGGGTCAGATACCACCTGACAAAGTGGCTTTATCTTACGCATTACTTCGGTTAAGCATGCATGTAGAAGGTTTGTCAGTTCCGACACCTGGCGGTCACTTCCTTGGTGACCTTGGTTCCTCCGGTCATACTTACCTTCTCGCGTAGCGTTCTTGTTGTATCCTCCCCCCTGCGGGAGGAAGTTACGCTGGGCTGATTTACCTGGCTGATCTCTTCTGTGGTTTTGCCAACCACCCTGGCGGCCGTCCGAGGCTGCTTGCCTGGCGGCTCTGTTCTGAGGGATTTCGCTGCCCTCAAGTGTCAAGTCGGTGTCTTCTGTCACCTGTATCCCCAGGACCCTGGCTTCGGGTTGGAGACCCGGGGGTTTCCAACCCGTCTCCTGACGCAATTCCCACACCATCTGTGCATGTTTGCGGATTTCTTTCATGGGGGGATTGTGGGTCCTGTACATTAGTGAGACATCATACCTAACCAGATCGTGGAGATTGTGAACGAATAGAGATTTGAAAGCCTGGTCTTCTTCTAACCCTGGTGCGTGGCGGCCTCGGAAAAAGGCTACCTGCAAGCGTCGGTAGTATTCCCTCGGAGGTTCTGTCTTCTTTTGGGTGACTGCGTAGGCACCCATGGCGGCAGCGGTGGGATCATTGTAGAGGGAGTACTCTTCCCTCAGAGCTCGACAAAGAGCTGAATAAGTGTCCCTGGTTGTCGGAGGGAGAGATTCCATGAACACATGGACGCTTCTGGATGTGGTTTTCCAGACAAGCTTAAGTTTCTCTCGTGTGGAGGGGCGAGGAAGATCAAGCAAGCAGCGTTCAACCTCCCGGAGGTAGTCATCAACACTAGCCTCGGGGTCCCCTGGGTCGAAGCGCTCAATATCCCCAGCAAGGGATTCAAGTTGACGAGTCCTTAAGCCTCGTTCATTGGAGAAGCCGTAGTCTGAGTCCTCTGAGGTGAGGTCACGGTCGTCTCTATACCGTCGAGAAGGAACGACTTGATGGTGGTAAGGATCACGAGGATCAAAGGCACCAGCACCCTGGTGGGTCGGAGGATGATACTCTCTCCATTGCGACGAAGTGACTGGATCGTCAAAGCGCAAGAAAGTACGATTGCGTGCAGACGGGGGGGCACTGCTGTATGGGGGGACTCCTGGGTCCCCATAAAAGGATGTCGATGGCGGTTGGTAGCTCACCATGGCTCTCGCGTTGCCTGAAGCTGTGTATCCCAGGGGGTTACTGTATTGGTAGTCTCCAGGGTACGGCTCTGGCAACCTAGTGGGCCCAAATGTCCTTTGACTCGCGGCTGTGGGGTAGTTTGGAGAGAATGGTTCCCAGGGCTGGGGGCCCTCCCACCGTTGTGTGTCTGACGCGGTTTGCCTGCCTGACCAGGCTGGCTCAAGTGTCGGCTGGAGGTCACGTCCCTGCCCACGGGTCAGACTGGACCTTTGATCATGAGCCTGAACGTCTGAGTCGTACCCACGTGGGTACTCTGCCGGCTCCGTGGCAGATCTCTCAGGGGCGTAAGCTTGTGAGCTTACTGGCGGTTCAGGGTCTGAAGCTGGTGCACAACTTACCTGTACAATTTCGTTCTCTTTGTCCTGGACCTCCTGTTCCAGGCGGGACTTCTCACTTCGCAAATAGGCGAGTTCTTCTTGGGCTTCTCGTGCCTGAACTTCGGCTTTGCGCTGATAAAGCAGGGCAATTTGACCCAAAATGTCTGGGATGGTGCGCTGCGGCTTCCCAGTAGGATCATTAACATAGCTAATAAGTTCCTCAAGCTTTTCTTCGCACGTGTCGAGGCGGTAGCTATTCAGTCTCTCTCTGTCATCTATGGAGAGACGGATGAGTCCAGCGACCGCATCCTGCAGGGCTGCGTCGCATTGACTTTGGGGAGCTTCTGCTCCTTGTGCGCGGTGACCCTGGTTACTCATTGCGCAGTGAGGGTTTACACCTGTGGGTCAACTGTGTTGGCGAAAGAAGAAAAAAAAAAAAAAGAGAAAAAAAAAAAAAAGCCAACAAAAACGTTATGTTGTAAGCTGTTGCTGATGCACAGGTGAGAGTAAACCTGTGACTTACAAACCTATAGGTTTCTACTAATTGCTCACAATTACAACCCTTAAATGTAATTGGTGGTTTAGCACCTCAGCGAGCAATAGTCGTGTTACCGGGTTAATTTCCCCCACAGTTGGATAACTTCCAACTGTTAGTAAGTGCTATTCATAAATACAATCTACTACTCCTTATCACACACTGTGACTGTTCACCAATTACCACTAGTTTTACTTGGCAGTACTATGACACATCCACTCTAGAGGGTGGGCGCTGAAGAATGCTGTTAAAGCAGATTCAGCTGTACAGTTCAGTGTTATTTGTGTACAAAATTTGTGACGAAAGAAGCTTTGCTGGTTTATCAAGGCCTCACACGGGGCGTCATTTATGTTGGGGATTTGCATAGGAGTTTGGTGATTGACAATAATTATTAAGCATTAATAATCAATAAGCAGGTCAACTAATTTATTAATTATTGAGTTTAATTGATAAATTAATAAAGTTAGGATTAGCGGTATTGACTAATAATTACTAGAAAAAAAAAGAATAGTTGTATTATTAATTAAAGTGAATTAATTAATAATAACTGCGGGGCACCACCCTGAAATCAGGGATCAATGACCAAACAATCAGTCTCGATTATAGAAATCTCTTATAGAATAGAATAATCAATTAAATATGAAGGCGTAAAGTCGAGCACAGACCCTGATAACCAGCTTTAGCGTCACAATAGAATGTACACAAACAACCACAGAACAACTACTTGAGTTCAAGGACATTTATTACTAAAATCATCTAATAGTACACACTCAAGTTCAGGTAATTCAAAGGAATAAACAGTTCAGCAGACATACACTCTCAATGGCTTAGAATGAGCGTATGATGTGTGTGTGTGTATATAGGCTGTGTGTGTGTGTGTGTGTGTGTGTGTGTGTGTGTGTGTGTGTGTGTGTAGCCTAAGAGGGGGAGGAGAGACGTCGAGTGACGTCAGAGGGCGTCGAGTGACGTCGGATGGCGTCACGGACGGCGCGCTCGTTCGAGTGAGACAATGGACACTATGTGGCTGTTTCCACGTGTTCCTCAGGTCCACACACAATGATCACAGTCACGTCGCTCACACTGATCACTCTGATACGAACTCTCGTGTTGGGACGCGTGTTTGGGGCGGAGTCCCTTATGGCGGCCCGTTGTGTTACATAGGCAGGTATATGTGTGTGGGTGTGTGTGTGGGTGCGCGGCTGCGCACGTGTGTGTGAGTTAGTAGAGAGGAAAAAGGAGAGAGAGAAGAGGGAGAACGGCGGCTAAAAGGGGGCGATCGGTTATATTAGTCAGGGCTGAACCCAATCGGTATCCAACTACCACAGTGAGAATAAAAGAGCTGCACTCTGATATCTTCACTGGTCTTCTGACGCGGATACGGAGAATTGCGTTCAGCACGTGACTAAGACCTAGTTAATATAACTAGTAAACATCGATCGACCACTCTAGTTAATACAACTAGTAAACATACAGCAAAACACAATCAACATAACAGGACGCGGAGGTCCTAATAAAATCACGCTTAATTCTAGTCGCTGCCCAGACAAAAGCTCTCTTACTGAAGCGTGCTTCCCAGTGCTGATGAGGTCCGTCGACCTGATGGCCTGGGGCTGCTGTAGCGTCCCACAGCGGAATAAAACTGGTCGTCCTCTGGAAGGGTGGCAGAAAGGAGGGCCAGCTGAGTTAACTCTGATGAGGCGGAATCCTCGGCGGAGTCCGGCGTCGGCGCGTGAAGAAAGGCGACCTTCACGACTGCAGCAGATGTGGGGGAGAGGGAGCGGCAATTGCTCGGAGGTCTCCCCAGGATCCAGGTGTTTCAGATGAAAGTTGAGGCAGTTTACTTGTCCAGCAAGCTCAGAACTGCGGCCTAGGTATTGAGTCCAAACGTTTGGTGCGCCCCCTTTAGTAACTTGGTTGCGTGAAGCCGGAGCTCCTTGCAGCACTTCGTTACCTGGGAAAAAGCATGGGGCTGCGCGTCGCCGCAGCATTTAAACCTTCGGTGACGTCACGGGGTTCCCTGGGGTTTCCCCCAGGTACTGACCAATGGGAGGCCAGAGTTTGAACGTCTGGGTGGAATCATACCTAGGTGTGATTTAACGGGCGTTGTCTGCTGTCGCACATTCCTTGTCCCCTGCTGGTTTTATGGCCCTTTGTTTGAGAACATGTGGGTTGAGGTCCCAACAATATAATTGTATGTGCATGTACAGGAACTGTGGCACTAGCCTCAGGCAGCAAAGCTAACATTGGCCTTTGAGGGAAAACAAATGCGGAGAAGTAAGGCAGGCCCTCTGGCTACTTGGCTTTGAACACAAGTTGGAGACTTGGATGTTCGCCATCATAAACACACACTTTGTAACATTTACACAAATATGCATTCCTCTGCAAAACACAGGTACGAATACACACTCCGAGAGCCCCAGTCCAGTCGTGGCGGTTGTGAGAGAGCTTATACTTCACAGCCTGATGGTTGATGTTCTGTTTGTTTGTTTGTTTGTTTGTTTGTTTGTTTGTTTACCCAGATTGTCATTGACTGTGAGCATCGGTGAGGGGGGAAAAAACTGAGTTTTTAATTTGGCGAAGCAGTTTTCTGCTACAGTATCCACATCTGTCGGTGTTACAAAATGCTTATGAAGATGTCAGAATGCAAAGACGGTGATCAAAATATCAAAATTGAGCAGATGTTTTTGTGCCGTGTTCTGGTGTGGAGAAACCATCTGCGGCGTGCATTCCTTCACGCATCCTTTCCACTTCACACACACACAATAAAATTTACTATAAATGGTTCTGACTGGTTACAGAGCAGCAAGATAAAGTGGACCTTTATCACGAAGTGGGCTGCTGCTCTGTGCAAAAAGAGGTTCTGGTTGGGTGCAAATAACTGTGTGTGT
Organism: Trachurus japonicus; assembly: GCF_045865225.1. NCBI lineage: Eukaryota > Metazoa > Chordata > Actinopteri > Carangiformes > Carangidae > Trachurus > Trachurus japonicus. Next base: position 8,744,719 of record NC_140911.1, read on the forward strand.
GTGGAAGTTCAGTCTGGTGAGTCAGATATTTACCTGAGTCAGCTCACTGAATACCTGCAACACTCCCTGAGGCATTTCCAGCACACACACACAGTCACACACACACCTTATCCCACAGATGTAGTACATACACAGACACAGTAGAAACAACACATTTCTAAACTGCACACAAGCATATGCCTCTCTCTTCCTCCCCTGTTGGTCTCCTTGAAATGAACCGGATGGAGTGTCACATCTGGCCACGAAAACCACAGCATCCGTCTTCGCAGATGAAATGAAAGCCGAGAAGTCAGGAAAAAGGGAAAAAGAGGAAAAAAAGGATCTTTTTCCAGCTTCAAACGAATCCCCCTGGTGAAATATTGTTTCAGTGTACTCTGCACTTGAGAGCCCTAATGCCAGCTTTGAACTGTTTTGGCACCTGTCACAAATACTGATGAAATACTTTCTTGCTCCGGAGGATTTTTTTTTCCTTTGTTTCTCCACCTTTTCCTCTCTGTCCTCTCTTTCCTCCCTCCCACCTCTGTCTCTTTCCTAAAAAAAAAAACTTCATACCTTTCAGTCTGAGACACGTGTATATGAGGAACCGGGGTAGTCGTGCTGTATGATTTCAGAATTCAAGCAACATGTCAGCCATGAACTCTCCCAGTGTGAGGTCACTTGCTGTGGGTTTTCATTACCATTTTAGTCAGATTCTTAAAGTCCTCCATGCAAAACACTGCAGTTTTGATTAATTTTTATACCACAACACTCCAACTTCTCTAAATTTTATATATATTTTGAATATTCTCTCCCAAAATTCACAAATCTGTTTTCCGTTTCCAAAGCTTGAACAATACTCTTAAAGATCACAATCATATTTAAGCATTGCACATGAGACGACTATATTGAACACTCTGTTGTTTCAGCTCTACCCTCAGATGACACCACGGAGGAATGAATGAAGGAAAGGGAGACTTAAAGGAAATATGACTGGCAGAGAAAACGACCAGCAGACAGCCAAGCTGACACAAAGTCGATAGGCGGATGAATAAAACATGGGTTGGCTGCAGCTTGCGCTATAGGCTATGCTAGCTGTTGGCACACTGGCCTCTGCACGCTGCAGCGTTAGCAGCAGGAGGCTGAAACGTTCCTGTTTTTGACACGTGGCTCTTCAGACGATGCCGAGCCCACGGCTTTTGACACGTGCATCTTGGAAGACGAGACTTCAAAATCTTCAAAAGTGCAAATCAATCTCTACAGTACCTTCTTCTATGCCCCACCCCTCTCTCTGTCTTCCTCCCTCCCTCTCTCTCTCCCTCTCTCTCTCTCCATCTCTGCTCCCATCAATTTTCAAGTCTTGTCTGAGGCTCCAGGCAGTTAATTAAATAGGATGTTGTCGGGGGGCTTTGGTACGTGGTGTGGATGAAGCTGCATGGATGGATGGATGGATGGATGGATGGATGGATGGATGGATGGATGGATGGATGGATGGATGGATGGATGGGAGGATGATGCAGGGGATGGATAAAGAGGCAGAAAAGGTGGAGGTGGATCCGGGCCTTCCTCTCTGCCGCCTCACATTTCCAGGCTTAAACGTCTTTTCAATCTTTCAATCTCTTTGTCTCGTGTCTTTTCTTCTGGACTCCTCTTCTTCCTTTCATCACACCAGCAGCACCATCAGTCTTTCCGTTTTCACTTTGCCGTGTTCCCAATTAGACCTGCTTCTCTCCACTCTCTCCCAACCATCCTTCAATCCTCCCTTTTTACTCCACTATTCCCTCCCTCCCTCACTCCCTCCTTCCGAGCTATCCACTTTGCCCCCCCCCTCACCCACCTTCCTCCTACTTGATTATACACCAGTTCTTCTGAATCCCGGCCCCTTCCTCCTATAGTATTCCCCGCTCTCATTATGTGTTGTGCATGTGTTTGTGTGTGATCAGACACACAAGGCCAGGGCTAAGCAGGCTAATGAACAAACTCCGGCATTGTGCTCAGGCCCCGGGGACACACTGTAGCTTCTAATGTACAACGGCTCCGAGTAGAGGAGGGGAAAGAAAAATCCACTGACAGGGAGCCGGCGATCTGCTTAAAGGAGAAGCTACAACGAGAAGCGACGTGCCGGTCGTGTGCAGTGCATATTTTACAGGGATCTGGTGGATGTTTTCCTTGACTAAGCGCTTTCAGCTTGTCAGGATGAGTGTGTTGTCCTAAAACCTGCGACTCTGACCGGGCGGGACAACACTGTCAACTTCAGGTTCTCCTAGGTAGAGTAGATAGAGTGGAGAGGAGAAGAGGAAGAGTGATGGTGTTTACTGTGATTTTTGGAATAGTTTCTTTTTTTTTTTTACTGAAGTTTTCAAAGCCACATTTCTCAGAAAAGGCCAATTTGTGTTTCTGTTCTCTGCCTCACACATGTCTCTTATTATGTGAGTGACCTAACACTGCGTCTCTAGGTTGCAAAACTGTTATTTGTCAGCAGTGACCTGGTTTGTTATCCTTTTTGGCTCAAACAGCACGGCACTGGGTGGTGTAGGTTCCACCCGAGCTTTAACTCATGTTGTATAAGACGTGTAACCACCCCCTCCTCCCTCGCCCATGCTTTCTTTTTTTCTCATTCTCATTGTTGACGAGATCTGCACCGCTGCCAAATCATGGCATGAACACTGTAATGACTTCATTCCTTCCAGCGCATGCACACATGCATATCGAGGGAAGCGTCGCACACTCGGTGGACTGTCCTGTCTTATTCTAGTCCAATAATGTAAACACATGCACACGTTAATCCAACTGCACATTAGGAAACCTATTTGTCTGACACATCTATGCATGGACATACACACACACACACACACACACACACACACACACACCCTCCAGGGTTTTGTACTCCAGTGGTGTGAGACAGTAGATGGGTTTTTTCCAGATGATCTAAACTCTCTCTGTCAGCTCTGGCCAATATCAATGACTGATGTGCGTGCACACACACACACACACACACAAGCAAACACAAAGTTCACGAGCTCATTTACTCTACACATGAACATAATACACCAGGGTCCATCTTCCTGCCATAACAAATGCAGCATTGTTGTGCGTATACTTTTATTGGGTAGATGATATTTTGTGAACTCTGTATGTAAAAGCTTTTCTTGCTCAAGTGTTGTCGTGCAGCATCTACGTCTGGTCCGAGGCCAGTGGGAGTGTTGCACAAGCCCGTAACATGTGATGCAGTGCATCACAGCAAAGCTATTCAGGCCGAGTGTCTGAGCAAATCTAAGAAAAACATGTAACCCAGGGCTTGCAAACGCTTTTTCTTTTTTTTACTCTCATCAACAAACAAGCTGTTTATTTCATCAGCCCCTCTCTTATCTTACTGCTGTTTCTGCCTGTATTAAGCAAGATCATCCTTTTTTATTCCATAACTGTGTCCTGTAGGGGAAAACATGTTGAGTATCTCTTTTAAGTGATTTCTTTTTTTCTCTTTTTGACTCTGCAGGACTGCCCTCAGATCCTCCCCTCAACCCAGATCTACATCCCCGTCGGTGTGACCAAGCCCATCACCTTAGCCGCCAAGAATCTGCCCCAGCCTCAGTCGGGCCAGAGGAACTACGAGTGTGTCTTCCACATCCAGGGGGAAACTCACAGTGTCCCCGCCCTGCGCTTCAACAGCACCTCCATCCAGTGCCAGAAAACACCGGTGAGTAAGACTGGAAACGACGTAACCCAAAGGGAATGGGTGGCACAAAATAAACTTTAGTTTTAGTAGTACTTTAGTTAGGCTTAAAGTGAAGTCATTTAACACTGTTACTCTTGAAGCAATAAAAGCTGCCAGGTAACTAAATCATGATCCCAGTACGGACATTGACTCGGTCAGGGTTAAATAATGGCCTCCTACAACTAATGACCACTTTAGACACTAACATGCTCATTGTGCTGATAGATCACCGTGCGCTATTTGGACACTAGTTTGGCCACCATCTAGATAAATGACCCGATGCTGATCTCTCACATTGCACTGATAGTTAGCAAATAGATATCGACGGCAAGAGTTCACATTTGAATTGAGACGCCGACATATATTAAAGTTACAGCGCATGGAGAATTTCCCCCCAGTCTATATTTGGCCCTAAATCATTATGGATTTTTCACGGTTTGTGCGATGCATCATTTAAATCATTGCTGCAACGGTCAGCCATGGTTTTGTTCCTCGCCTCTTTGGTTTTTTATGATGTATTTGTGGCTCTTGGCCTGCTGGGATGAGGTTTGTGCGCCAGATTAAAATGTTCACAAGGATGTTTTCTAATATGAATTTGTTAGTGTGTGTGTACGGAAAGGATTCAAAGATACACAGAGGTGTTTGTGCATGTGGGTCCATCTACAGTATGTGTTGAAATATGGTTTTCTGTGTGTATGTGTGTGTGTGAGGCTTCAAACTAGCGTGACAGATAAGAGGTAGCTAGCGTCGTGCTTCACTGAGGCTGAAAATGTGAAGAGGAAGTCTGTCTCTGAACCTAGTTGAGAGCGGATTGATCATGTTTACACCTTGACTCTATACCTCTCCCTCTCCCTTCCTCTCTCTGCCCGCACGGCTCATCTTTCTCTCTGCCTCTCTTCCCCCCTCCTCCGTCTGTCATACTTTCTTCTTCCCTCTATCCCCCCCCTCTTTCCTCGCTGCCTCTCCCTCATCTGTCATACACTCACTTTTTGCTGCCTGCCTCTGTCCCTGTCCCTTCTGTCTCGAGATATAATGCGGTACAGCAACACTGAGACGAGATGAGAGCTGGTGCTGTGCATTATGTTATAGATGAGGGTGAGGCTGCTGTCACTGCGGTGTGTCGTGCATGGAAGAAAAATAATTTGACAGATTAGACTAAGAGTAGAAACATCTTGAAGTTGTCTTATATACAGTAGCTAATGAGCTTTAACACCTTCAAAAACTTTACCAAAAGTTGTTAAACATCGATCGTCATATCTGCATGGCTTGTGCAGACAGATATTTTCAGCATCAGTCTCTGCGTAGCTGCATTGCATGCTGGGTAGCCACTGTGACAACCAACACACTTATTTGATCCCGTCCGTATCGACGGGCAGTCTTCAGGTCCTGGCACACGCTAGCCAGTTGTTTGTGAAGGCGGCGCTAATTAGCTAGCGATAGGGTTGTCTCTCCGCCGAGATGTCGGTTTATTGACTGTTTATTGTTGCTGCAAGGCCAGTGCTAATCAGCAGCGAAGCCTTAGCCCCCAGTCCAAAGCAGAATTTCTCCATTTGATGTCCACAAAGTAGACATGCTAGCAGCAATTAGCCTTGGGCTGTCAGCACTTAGCCCTTGTTAGCAATTAGCTGTGCCAACTTGACTTGCGCAGTCAGATATCGACGCAGCGCGAGCATCGAGGCCACACTGAGATTCAGGGGATGAAAAAGGTGCCATCTGCATGAACTTGCCATAAAGGCATAATTCATCCAGGCCTGAGCTTATGAGTATAATTATGTGTCATGAATTATTAGCATGAGTGTCTTATTATAGCTCTGAAACAGTATTTCAAAAGAATGAGGGTCTTAAATATTAGTTTATCCTTTTATAGACCTTCACATCTCCACTTTTCATGCGCACCCCTCCATGTTTGTTCCCACTTTGACAGTGTTCAGCACCAACTCAATGAATCATGTATGGCTCTGCAGTAGAAATAGACTTCATCTGTAATGCTGCGTACACACTGCTGCCTCGGTTTGTAGGCATGCACACAGCTGTGGGGATAGGGGTTAATCAGTGTCTCTGCGTGTGTGTGTGTGCGCACATGTGCATCCTTCAATACGCCTAAGGCTATGGATCCCAGGATAGCTGTGTTTGCGTGTGTTTGTATGTTTGGCTGTGAAATTTTCATTATACCACTGCAGGAGGACTGTTAGTGGTGGTGGTGTGTGTGTGTGAGGGTCTTGCTAATCAATGGGATAAACACAGGGGTGCTAATTTAAAGTTTAGCCATGCGTTTGAGATACACATGAGTGTTTACCACTGTGTCAAATAGAGACACACACTTGTTGGAGAGACAAGGACGAAGGCAGAGACAAAAGTGATGTGGCACAAATTCCTATAAAGTGAGGAGGGAGAGAGAGGAAGGGCAAGATACGTCAAGCTGGAGAAGACAAAGCAGAGGATAAACACAGGAGGTGAGGAAAGAAGGACAAGAAGAAAAAAAAAGGACATCGGAGTGGTAATATCAGACGGCAGCGGAAAATGGCACAAAATGGAGATTAGAGCAGACAAGGCAGGTGAGGGGAAATTGTTGCACAGTCGACAATTTCAGGTGAGATGAACGGAGAAAAGTGAGAGGGAGAGTGATATTGAAGCGAGCGGCTCCAAAGTCTCTCCTGCGGCCAATATTCGTTCCCCTTTCTTTCACACAATGTCATCACACCATCCAAAAGGGAAAAAAGGAGCGATCCACAGGATATTCAGGATATCCAGAGCCGGATCATGTTTAAACTCCGGCTTCCCATACTTAACTCCGTTTACAGTGACCGTGAAAACTCAATACTCTTATATAGTATCCCCTAACAGGAGGCTGTCAATAACATACTGTATATGTGATATACGATAGTGTAACAGCAGCTCTACACTAACCTCGTTTGGTATTGACTATCCATATCTGCTTAAGGAAGAATAAGACTGGTGCGATGGTGTTTCTGTATAAGGTTTCTGAACATACCAACTGATCCCAAAGGGGAAAGAGCAAGTGTATCGTACGGCATGAGAAAGAATGTGGTATTTGAGAAAGGTTTGCTTTTGTAAGCACAGAAATAAAACAAATAATAGGCCACCGCAGACTTTGAAGAATCATAGTTTTAGGGGAAAAAAGGGTGTGAAAACTTGCTCAGAGCTCCAAATGTTGCTGTGTTGCAAAAGGTTTGTATTGTTAAAAGGAAATGGTTCATCACACACTTTTCTCACTTTTGAAGTTGGGGACTAAGCCAAACATAATTTAACATTTTTTGGAACCTGTGAAAGTTGATGAAATGGCAGATTGTCCAAGGTCCCACAGCAAGTTACTTGGAGGGAAACACTCATCATTTTGTTATAAAAAAAATAAAATAAAAATAAGTGCGGATTCCTCTCCATATTTCTCGGTGCCAAACAAGCCCACATTACCACTGACACATACGGAGCCATCCGCCAGGCCTTATGGTAGCAGTTAACTCTGGTCAGCAGCAACCAAAACAACAAGCTGGTGTCTACATCGGTTCCTTCCGGATGTCTGACCCGGCCCGGGCAGCTCCCGGTGTGTGTGTGGGCCAATCAGAGGCAGAGGTGAGGGCGCAGGGGCCAATAGGATGCTGAGCTGTGGGCTGGGGAGTTGTGCTCAGAGCGCCAGAGGGGTCGTGGGAGCGAATAAACACATGTACACATGAAGGCCGCACATACAAATGACCACACTGCGGGGTCAGAGAGGCTGGTGCAGCGCGGCTGGGTGTCGACCGAAGGCCAAGGTTGAGAGAAGAGAAGTGAACTGTTGAGGACTTTTCCTCTCTCTGTTGCTTTATCTCTCTCTGTTTTTAGTTTTTCTTTTTTGTCCATTTGTACTTCAGTGTCTCCATGTTCGCCCTCTCCTCTCTCCCCTCTTTATCCTTCTTTCTTGTTTCTCCCTGGAGGGCAGGAATGAGAGGACAGATAATATCAGCGCGGGCCTTACACCATTACCTTCTGTCTGATAAACCACTCGGCCACTCCATCACCCTCTTTCTTTCACTCCTTCACCAGAGAGGATGAGGGAAAAAAAAGAAAAAGAAAAGAGAAACAGACACAGGGGCAGGAGGAGAAAATCTAGTTTAGGATAGGGTGGTGTGTGTGTCTGTGTTATTCTTCTGTGTGTGTAGAGAGCAGCTGTTTGTTAAAGAAGAGATGGGAAGTATCAGGGGTCCTGATGGCATCCAATTAAGGCAGATAAAATGATGATGAATTGCAGTCGGGCAGCAGAGACGTACGCTCCGGTGTGCGCATGAGCTCATGCACACACACACACACACACACACACACACACACACACACACACACATACACACATACAGGAAGACGGCAGAAGGAAGGAAACAGGGAAAGCAGCTGCACAGACTTGGAGAAGATTGTTTTGGGGAAAATAGAGAGGGAGAGATGGAAGAAAGGCAAGGAAGTTTGGAGGCAGAGCTGCGAAGAGAGAGATGGAGGAGGAGGAGGAGAGGGAGAAAGGGGCGAAGGGAGGGAGGGGGGGAGGGGTGCAATGAGACCTTACCGAGGGTTTTTAAGGAGAGAGGACAATTTGCTCTGCACCGATGGGAAATGAAGGGAGGATGGCGGACACGAAAGACGGATAGATGGATGGACAGATGGATGGATGGCTAGATAGACAGAGCAAATAGAGGTCTAGAGGAGAGGCCAAACATGTCTGCAGGGAGAGTGGTTAACACAAACCTCACTGGTCTAATGGTGTCACACACCCTTCAACCCATGTGTGTGTCAGAGAGGGAGGGAGGGAGGTTGAGGCTCAGCGCTGATACAAAGTCCTTTTCTCCGACTTTTTGAGTTTATGTTAAAAGGTTTAAGTAAATGTAGAAACAAAAAAAGATAGTTTTTTTTAATGAAAATGCATTATAACATGTACATACATTTGCACATGCACAGAGCTCCCGGTGGCCGAGACAGGACTAATGAGGCCTCGGTGCTGGTCATCGGAGGGTAGGAGCAGTGGAGCATGGTACAGCCTGGTCTGGCATGGCCTGGCACAGCTTAATGAGATATAAACACTAGACCTGCCACTGCAGTCAGCCACAGCACACACTGACACTGTTTTAATTGGCCTGCAGACTCTGTATGTGTGTGTGTGTGTGTGTGTGTGGTGTGTGTGTGTGTGTGTGTGTGTGTGTGTGTGTGTGTGTGTGTGTGTGTGTGTGTGTGTGTGTGTGTGTGTGTGTGTGTGTGTGTGTGTGTGTGTGTGTGTGTGTGTGTGTGTGTGTGTGTGTGTGTTGAGTGTGTGCTAGGTAGCATGGGAAACTCTCTGGGATTTACTGTGAGTTGCTGCAGGTTGAAGACCGTCCATTGTTCCCTGATCATGTGCTGCCTCAGACAGAACGGACCAGATTTAGATGTTGAGGCACATTGTGTTTGAAGTTTTGTCTCGTGAAGATCATGAGACAAACACCAGTTGAGTTCTTTGAAAATAAAACAGAGAGAAAGAATGATCCATTTCAATTAATAGGCTTCTGTTTTGTGGTTGATATAATCTCTTTTCCTCTCTTTCCCTCTTTTTCCCTCTCATCCATCCCTTCTTTCTCCGGCCTGCTCCCCTTCTCTTTCCCTGAGTCATCTTCCTGTCGCCATCTCTCCCTCCTGCTGCTCCTCTCCTGCCTCCACCTCCCTCTTCATCTCCAGTCCAGTCATCGACTCACTACCTCTCCTCCTCCCTGACAGGTGACGAGCAGAGCTCCCACACCCCTGTCCCGGATAAATAAGAATTAATTGCTGCTTAGCTATCAGCATATGCCAGCTTCTCCACCCCATCCTCCACCTCACCTTCATCATCTTTTTTTCCCCCCATTTCTGCCTCTCTCTCCTTGTATCGCCGCAATCTGTAACCTTTACTCTACATCTTCCTCTCGTAGCTGCGCTTCTCCCTCGATTTCTCCAGGATGAGTTGATGGGCAAGTGAAGGAGAGGAGAGGAGAGGAGAGGAGAGGAGAGGAGAGGAGAGGAGGTGCTTCAACCAGAGAGAAGACCTCATCTCTCCGTCTTACTGTATTTACAGCTGTTTTAAATACATACCATAGTCTGGTATGGATGGCACAGCTCAAACACAGTGATGGTGAATAAACCAATTCCCATTTCCATATAACATAAGTAATATTCTGTAACAGCCTTAATATTTGGCTTCGTAACTAAACGAATAAGAAGCTTTTACTACAATATTTATCGCCCCAAACAAAATTCTAAAATATGCAGAAGGAAATATGAAGACATCGGCAGAAACAGTGGCTTCATTAATAGTAAATGAAAGTGTCAGAGTAAAATAAAGGTGTAAGGAGTTAGTGTGAGTAGTACAACTTGGCTGCTATCCCCCATCTAGTAATGATTTGAACTTCACAGGAACTATGTGAAATGAATCAAGGGATGTCTCCATCACTAATGATGGGACAAACCCTCCTGGAAAATCCTCTGGTAGCCACCATGTGATCCGTCACACCTTCAGCTCTTCAGCATTTATAGCCACACGGCAACAACAGGAGAGCAGAGTCATCCGGTCCCCCTGACAGACGAAAAAAAAAAAAAAAAAAGTTTGCAGCGACAACCCTCTCTAATTTCTCCTTCTGGTTGAACGCGTTTCATGTATATGTGAGCGCTACTTCACAGATGGCGAGGTGCTGCATGCGCTAAAATGTGTTTGAGTGAATAGATATAGGTGTTGGTGGCTTGCAAAAAAAAAAAAAAAAAACTGGCTGTGTGACAGAGCTGAGGAGTAACGGAGGGGAGAACAGCCACCAGAAGAATGGCATGAGTTGACAGAGCTGGAGAAAAGAGTGAGGATATTGAAAAAAATGTGGACGTTTCTGCAAACGACCAAAAATCGGGCCTTTTGTCCGGGGAGAAGTGTAGTAAGCTTACACTAGCTTAATGCGTAGGCTGGAAAATAAGAAACATTGGCTATGGCAGCATTATTTTTCCCTCAAGCAAGCACTTTTCTCTCCCTCGCTCCCTTCTCTCTCTCTCTTTCTCTCTCTCTCTTTTTTTCTTTCCATCAATGAAGAAAGTATCTGTGCGCGCTTGTATGCAGACGTGTATGTGTGTGTACGTTTGTGTTTGTGTGTGTGTGCGAGTTTGTGTGCACAAGAGATAAGCTGGGTAACTGGGTCCAGCCATGCTCCAATCCTGTTAGCATTAGCGATTAGCACTGGCTAACAGGCCCCTATTATGAGCAGGGGCTGATTCCCTGCTGCCTGACCCCACACATACAGTACACGACACACACACACAGTGGCGCACACACACTAAGCTATAGGAAGGATTACCATTTGATCCTTGATTAGGAAGTCATATCTGCCTGGAAGATGTGCGTACAAAAGGACACTGTTGTGTCAACATCTATACATTAAACCGCAGTGTGTTTGCTGCAGTTTATTTCTTCGCCCCGGCTCAGACCAGTTTCCTCACTCTCAATGTGACTTCTGTTAAAAACTGTGTCACAAAACTATTTTAACTGTAGAATAATCTAGATTTCCAAGATGTGATGCGTCAGGTCATAATTTTTTGATGACTGTCGTGTCGTCGTCACCTTGAGAGAGCGAGGAGGAGGAGGAGGAGGAGGAGGAGGAGGAGGAGGAGGGGAGAGGAGATGAGGGATGAGGGGGGGGAAGAGGAACCTGCTCCATCCCAGGTATCCCAGGTTAAGGTCTCGCCCAGGGCTAGTTTGGTATTTTTAGCGGCCCACAGCTCGCGCACGCCTTCAAAATGACTAATTACCAGGCTGTGACCCTCACAGAAGGTAACGGTTGTTACTTCATACCTGCCTCCCTTCATCCCTCCTCCATCCATCCATCCCCTCCTCCTCCTCCTCCAGTGACAGATGTACAGCTGAAGAAGTGATGGAGCTGTAGCGTTTGCATCGGCCTGTTGTGAAGAAAAGTCTACAACTAGCCTCCTTTTATTTACTCCTTGCATCATTCTGTTTTTTTACCCTCTGGCAATTTCTTTAAATATCTTTCCAGGCCTCCTATTTTGTCCTTTACTTCTCTGTCTCACTGTTTCCCTGTTCTTGATGATATCATATCCATCACTCTTCTCTAAACTGCCTCTGCATCAGATTTAACACTCTTCTTCTCCTCTCTCTCTCTCTTCTCTATTTGCATACGTTGATCATCAGAAAACCCTGTCTTTGTCTCTCCACTCACCTTCAGTCTGTTTTACATATCCTCAGGTCAAATGCTGCAGACGACAGGATTGTTCCCGTCACCTTGTCATTCCAAACTTTATCCGATTTTAGGATTAAACCATAGAATATTGAATGTAGAGAGTTCATACCTCCATTTACATTCTCGTCTCTCCTTCACACATGCAAATCCTGACCTTTTCAGAGTAACGTGCTTCTTAATTTTTTTGCATTTTCACATTGGAATCTGCTGTGCGGTGAATAAACCATGTAGAAGGTGCATGCGTGTATTCCCTAAACTGTGCATTGTGCAACAATGCTGGTTCAGTATGAAAGTTTAATAAGCCTTTGGTGCAATGAGATGAGCTTTGGATCATAGCCTAACCTTTCCCATGCCTCCCCCACGCTTTACTGCCCATAAACACACATACACGCACATATACACTTCTCCCTTACGAAATATTCATGTTTTTGTCGAGGGAAGGTGCAATCCTTTCTCAACACAGACCCCCCACCCCCACCCCCTTTGAGGATGGATGTGCAAACATAGACACAAACCTGTAACGTTGAGGAAAAGGGGGCAAGCAGTGTTATTGTTGTAGCTGTCAGCAGCACCACACTGTGTGTGTGTGTGTGTGTGTGATGCAGGTTTTCAGGGAGAAAACCTGTCAGAGTGTAAAGCAGGGTCAAGAGGTCCACATACGTTTATCATGTATTTCCCTATCAGTGGTATCAGCTCCTCTCGTGTGTTTTCATTGGCTCGTCAGCTTGACCCGTCACTGCGCCGTAGCCCGTCTTCAATCCTGAAGGGAAATAACAGAGCAGCAAGAACTGATATAGTAAATGATGCTGGAATAGAAAAACGGGTAAAATATACAACTGTGCAAAGTTTTTGGCGGCGGATTACTGGAGGAAAATCCTCATTAAACTCCTGCTGTTTGACAGTAGATGTCTTTGAAATGTTGACTCAGACTGCGCCGACTTCCGTCCCGCACTGGAGGCTGGAAATAATATGGAAAGAAATGAAGGCCTGATGTGTGACAGAAACTGAGTGCTGTGGAGAAAACGTGCATTCATTTACTCTGTAGCTGAAATAGCTGGTTGATCAATGAATTACTCAACTTACAGAAGGCCGAGTTTACAGTTACTCCTTTGAATTAGTATTGGAAGAGAAAGTCCAGAGAATTAATTTGTCCAAACTATTCAAATGTGCCTATTTAATGGCTTTCTTATTTAGTTAACTGCCACATGTCACCAAGGGTTAAATTATGATGTCCATTTTTCAATATTTTGTGATATTTTACAGACTAAAACAATTTATTTGATTAATCAGTCATGAAAGTAATGGTTAGTTATCACGTTGGTTTATTTCTGCTCTCTCCTATTTCTCAACACACAGGTTATAACCCATAGAGCCGTTAGCCTGCATGGCCTCCTGTGGTTACATTAGGATTGGCTGTCCAAGATTTTACAAGAGCCAATGTACTTTTTGACTCTGGCCAACTCAAACAATTAGCAGACCCTTTTTTTAACCAGCACTCACTTGATTCAATGTTTATGTAAAATATAGCTTAATAGAGTTTTATTGCTGCTGCTGTTTTGGTTTCAACCACTCGCCGTTTTTATCCATTATGTCATGTTATGTTGTGTTTTTTTTCCCTCCACTTCTGAGATGAGTGCGTGAACGTGAGAAAACCACCTGTTGCTTTGTGCGAACAAGACCGATCGTGAGGAGAACAGTTGCTAAGTTTGAGACGCCTTCATCTGCTGCAACGTGAAGAATTACCTAAATGCAGTAGAGCTGCCCTCAGCGTGATAATAATACCCCTCTTATTCTCACTCCGTCTCTCTCTTTGCTTCCCTCCCTCACCATCTTTGTCCCACTTGGCTCTCTGGCCTTTCAGTCTGTGTTATCTCATCTGTTTTCCTCCACGCTCTCTCTTCCTCTATTCCTCTATCTCCTTCTCGCCGCCTTTCTCTTCCTCTTGCTGTTCTCAGCGCGGTGTCCCTGTGCATCTCGCTTCCTCCTCCTTTTTCTTCTCTCCAATTGTCTTGCACGCTCATACACACAAGAACACACTCAGATGTTCTCTCCATCTCTACGCGGTGGAGAAGTGCTCTTGTTCCCAGGCAGACTGGGTGGTCTCTTGAGGGGGGAGAGGGAGGGAAGGAAGGAAGGAAGGGAAGAGGGAGGGAAAGATTGAAGAAGTTCATATGCTCGGACTTCAGTGGAGAGAAATAATAGCTGACATCCAAAGCGCGTGTTTGTGCAAGTGCCTTATCTTCCTGTGTTTGCATGTGTTTTTTTATGCATCATTTTTTATTTTCAGTATAGACTATGCGATCAGTCTTTGATGCATTTGCTGGCATCCATCTCTGGAAACTGTCCTGTGTGCAGAATGCATATTTATAGTACAGTGTGCACATGTGTTTCCCCGGACATGTTTGGTGTATGCGATAAAGGAATCTGCTCCATATTTCCTTGTTTGACTGTGGGCGTTCTGGGGGATGGAGGTAGAGGAGAGAAAGTTGGACTGAGATTTATAGGGGAGGAGGTTTGTAAAGAGGTAGAGGGAAGGAATAATGAGAGGGAGGGAGGGAGGGAGGGAGGGAGGCAGATAGGAGAAGGAGGGGGTGGGAAGGGAGGATTGCAAGAGAAGGAGAAGCAGAGGAATGTGTGAAAAGACCAAGGCAGACATGTCAGGGAACAAATTGAAAATGCCAATTTCACTTTAGCCCCCACCAGCTCAGGCGCTTATAGCCCAGCCCCGGCCTCTTATTCCATGTGTAAATGAATGGTGTCCACAGAATAACACACAATCACCTCTCTCTATCCCTCTCTCACCCTCGCTGCTTCCCCTTCACCCCTGCTGATGTATCATCCTCTCATCACCCTTTTTTTTCCCCCATACACCTCTCTCCTTCTCATCCTTCTTTTCATCATCTCTTCTTCACTTTGTTTCCTTTTTTTTTCTCACCCTGCTCTCCACCTCTCCCAGCGATCGCTACACCACCGTGTTTCCGACCCATCAGCCGTCCCGAACGTTTTCCAGTCTTTTAACCATCACTTGTCACTTTTCCCTTTCTGCACTTTCTCTGCACGCTTTCTCCTCTCGGATCATCAATTTTTTCTTGCCACCCTCAACCTTCCCTCCCCGTCTCTCTCTCTCTCTATACTGGATGACTCCACTGCAGCAGCTTTAGCACACACTCTGTGTTTGTACATGTTGTAAGGCTCCAGTTTCACTGGACTTGAAGGAGAAGCCACTTTCAAGTCTCAAAGTTTCCTCTCCTCCTCTTCAGTCATCAAGATCTTCTTCGCTACTGATAAATCCGCTGTGTATATTTTTCACGTTTTTGAATTTATCACAACTTCCTGACATCTTCAAATGTCACCTCACACCAGCTCGCAGGTCGATTCATCCAAGGTTAAAGTTTTGCTCTTCAACAGTTCATGTATCAGAGCAGTAAAGTAGTGGTGCTTCTGAAATAGATGGAGACATCCTCCTGTATTTGGATATCAGCATCTCTTGCCTTGAGGGCCCGCCGAATGTAAATCATCCAATTGCAAAAGTGAAGAATGAATTAATCAGCCATTCACACATTGTGACATTGCTGTGTCCTCTCATTTCCTTATCTTCTCCGTGCACATTTCTCGGCTCTTTCCCCCCCCTCTCAAATACATTCAAATTCACTATTATTGCAGATGTCAAGATAAATCTCACACTATCACATTGGAGTGGGTGATATCACATAGTGACGAAGTTGTAGCTTGATTCAATCTGTGAGGGCCCCCATAGCCCCAGGCTCTGGGTGGGTGTGGGGGGGTGGGGGGTGGTGAGGCTTTCACATTGGATTTTATCGCCACCACTCCACTAGAGGAGAATAGTCCTGCTATCTCTCACCCCGAGGCCAGTGAAGATACTGACCACAGCAGTGGTAGTGAGAGTGAGCGGGGGGACCCTGTGACTGACAGAGGCATTAGGTTAACATGGCCTATCTCCAGTCTGAGCAGCCGTCACCCCCTCACCCCCCACATCACTGCAGCAGCAGCTTCAGAGTGGAGAAGAGTGGAGCTCTCACTATCTAGCATCTGTTTTATGTTGTATCAAAGACAAAGTGTGAAAAGAGTCTCAGACTGGGGGGGTGTGGGTCTTTATGAATGTGTTTTTTCAGATGATTGTGTTTACCTCATTGTTTGGCTGCTTTGTGTATATGACTTGGGGGTGGAAGGAGGGAGGGAAAGAGGGTGAAGGGGAGGGGGGGTAACATCTAAAGCTGCATTTTATTTGCTGGTGATAATCGTCGTCGATAATTGAATTGTTGGGAGGTTGGAAGGCGTCTCTCAGGAGCTCTTCTCTCCGCTGCTCCTTCCCCGCGAACACGCCGCCATCACACTGCCGCTTTTGAAGCTTGTTGTCTCATTTAAAGTGATTCCATAAAACTGATTACGCCGACGACGAGTCAATTACATTTCAACTCTTATTAGTTCAGGATGCAAAAATGAAATTAGATGAGAATATTATTGTTGGAGATATATTACGCTTTTCATTCATCACTGGAATGGAATGAGTCACACAGTGATGGGGATTCCAATCTCTTAATCAACTCTGTGCTAAGCCGGGCTGCGGCGGATGTGCCGTGTGTTAAAATCACAATATAGCCTGTCTCTCATCATTCATTTTTATGGCCCTTCAACTATGTGAGCGCCGCAGGCTGTGATATTACTACCAGCCACAAGCTGAACTGTGTTCTGTCTCGGTATTGGCTGTTTGGCTGTTTCTCTCTTTTTCTAATTTGATGTTTCATGAAAATATTGAGAATATCATACGTTGATATAAAAAGAAAAAACACTGTTTACAGTGACTATGAATGCTAACGGTGATGTTGTTTGTTTTATTTTTCAGTATAACTATGAGGGTAATGACATCAGTGACCTGCCAGTGGACCTGTCTGTGGTGTGGAACGGAAACTTCGTCATTGACAACCCCTACAACATCCAAGGTGGGTGCTCCAAATAGATTGTATACATTGTTATTATTTTACTATACACACATAAGAAATGAATCAATCCCCAATATGTCTTTGTGTGGAGTCACGGCTGACACAGCATCTCCAAAAAAAAAAAAGACAGTCCAGGATTTGCAGGATCTTAAACATTCAGCTTCAGCTGCACTGTAAATAATTTATACTGTGACCAGAATCTCTCAGTCAGCCCACTCTTTTCCAGATCTGTGATCTGTGAGCTTCAAAGGCTGTGCGTTATGCGTTGTACTGTATATGGGTGCATGTGATATTCACTAGAGCATTTAACACCTTGTTTTACATCCTTGTGTTGCATGTCGAATGATATCTGAGAAAAAATGCAACTTACTTTTAACACACCTCGGTGTAAGAGGCACACACACACATTGCGCTATGCATTAGGCCATTTACATCCACTATGACTATGACATGTATTGACCAGTAATTATGTCTGTCAGGGCTCAGGTTTTACCTCATCAGCTCCTTTGTGTTTGGTAATAGTTCTCAAATAAACAGCAGCAGGTCACAGGCTGAAGCAAGCAGGAGAACGACTAATAAACTAGTGTCAGAATAATCATGAACTGAAGGTGAATCTGTTAAACAACATTTGGGATTTGCAGTATTTGCATTTGTGAAAGTAAATAGGTTAATAAAATGTCATATCCAGAGTCCTATAATACTTAAAAACACATTCAAGAGCAGATGAGGTGCATTAGGTGTTATTGCAAGATTCATCCATGGCAAAAATGCTGCTTATGGTTTTGTTACAGTGTGACATTGATGATTACTTTACTTTATTTTACTGCTACTCCCCTGCTGTAAATGAGAAAGCATTTGGGACTTTAAACTCTAGTGTGATACTATTTTTCTGTTTAGATTTCAACCTATTTTTCCAGCTCCACAGCACCTATTGTTATATTTTGGATCATAGATATCTATGACACCTTCATTGAGTAACTGTCCGTCCACACTCGGACTGATGGGTATTGTCATTACATGATCGTGGAGATGGTGCATATGTCTGCTGCTGAAGCGGTATTCGAGTGTGTGTAATATAT
This sequence comes from Trachurus japonicus, assembly GCF_045865225.1. Taxonomy (NCBI): domain Eukaryota; kingdom Metazoa; phylum Chordata; class Actinopteri; order Carangiformes; family Carangidae; genus Trachurus; species Trachurus japonicus. The sequence continues at coordinate 8,762,669 of NC_140911.1, forward strand.
ACTTTAATGTATAGCCCCGCCTCTCCCTCCAAACAAAGAACTATGATTAAACACATAGACACAATCGATGTACAACTGTAGGGGGGGGAGACAGTGAGATCACGTCTGTTGGATATAATTACTGGTAGGACAGTCTTTATAGCGCCGTGTCCATAATTATTGCGACCCGTACAGCACGGTGGGGGGCTGTAACATTATGCTCCTGCTGTGAGGTACAATAACATCATTGCCAGCTTACCACTGCGTTCAATACTGAAACTGCAGATGACAAGCACAAGGAGTTTTGTGCAACAGAGGCAGCTGTATTGTCTGGTCTTATTTGCGACTCTTTGATGGTTAAAGACACAGCGAGGATCTGAGATTTTTGTGTTGTATTTCAGATAAGAGACGCTGTTACATCTGTAACGTCTGTGAAGAGGTGATCATTGCCATTTTGTCAGTAATGTAAGGTAACACCACGGAGTCACTTTGCTCCGTTTACTGATGTCACTCCCTGTAGTCTAAATGTACCGAGCAAGCTGTTAGAGTCTCAGATATCACATACCTCTCAGGCTGCAGATATGTCACAGAGAAGGGAGTGTGTGTAACATATACCATTGTAACATATGTGACTGCATTCTGCAATAATGGGGTGTTTACATTCACGGAGGCAACATGAAATGCTTTGACACTCAATGGTTCCTCCCAAGGACATGCTGTTGCTAAATGGCAGCCATTATACGCAGCAGCATTGACAGCGTACAATATCAGCAGCATGCATCAGTGTCTATGCATTGTGTGTTATCTCAAGTGTAAATCTCCTCAAGTGCATCTGGAGGCGACCTGCAGCCCCAATATGTCTCCCCCCCACCACCTCCCCTCCTCTCTGTCTGTCTGTCTCTCTCCACTGCCAGCCCCCTCCCTATTTCTCAATCATGATAATCATCTGGTGGAGAGCGATGCTCACTTGTCTTAAATACTGATATGTTAATGTAATTAGAGAGGAGTCGTTTAGCAGTCAGTAATTGGTACAGGGTTGCTTTAAAGCTGCTCCATGACCAATGGGATTTGGGGATGGAAGAGCAGAGAGAGAGGGGAAAGATTTCACTGTACAATTCCTGAGGCCTGTGGGACATGGTGCCTTAACTTTGTCTCTTTGACATTGAGGAAGTTTTGGGGGGTTATTTTGCATCAAAGTTGAGAAACTTAAAAGGAAGAATTTGGATATTTTCCACCCCCCAAAAAAACTCTGTTGGTTGTTGCGCACTTAGTTGGTCTGTTGTTTTGTAGCAATCCTGCAGAATCATTATTGTTAGTGAATGTTACGGCTGCGGTGGTCGGGTATAGAGATGGAGCACAGATGCAGCCAGGGCCAATGGGCCATTCACTATCCTCCAGACTGTGTGTTGCTTTCAGCTCCAGCTGTAGTAAACTGAAATCATTAGTCTCACTCCCTTTTGCAGGGAGGTTTGTTCTGTGGCTATTTTACCTTGGTTTGAGTTGTTTAAACCACTAAGTATAGATCAGCTTCTTTTTGTTTTATAAAGTCTAGTTTTCTCAAAGTGGTTTTTACTTAATAATAAAAATACTTATTTTCTGGCTCATATCTGTTTCCTTTTATTATAACTCCTCTTATCCCCTGTTCTTCTCAAGGACACAACAGTGAGGTTGTTTTATTATCTCCCTCTCCTCATTTCCCTGCCATTTATTCCATGATGCTTCATTCTCTTTCTTTTTTCCTTTTTACAGCACACCTGTATAAGTGCTACGCATTAAGGGACAGCTGTGGGATGTGTCTGAAGGCGAACCCCAGGTTTGAGTGCGGCTGGTGCGTGCAGGAGAAGAAGTGTTCCCTGAGGCAGGAGTGCACCCCCCCAGAGACCACCTGGATGCACGCCACCACAGGAAACAGCCGCTGCGCACACCCCAAGATCACCAAGGTAAGCCACGTTATTAACATGACACGTACTTAGGCTACACATACATAACGCCACATTAGCAGCTCAGTGTGCAAGGTCACGATTACCTGGCCGTGCATATGTCCAAAATCCAATTTGGTTTTTTCACATTCATTACTTCACAAATTTTCCAGGTTTTTCCTTTTTAATTTGTCACTGATCTGTTTGCATAAAACACCCAATTCACTATGTAAATAAAGCTAAAACCTCATAAAATTGCTCCTTTTTCTGCTATTTTTTAAAAAGCTGATGCCTTCGCCTCAAGGTCCATGAGGCAAGTAAACAGCTCACTGTAAAATCAACATTGCAGGCAGCTGCTAAATCCATGTTAAGGAAAAACAACTCTCCTACCGCCGCTAAAGTTAAACCAGACACTTCGACTGCTTATTTGGTATTCGTTGCCGGGCGACTCAGCCTCATTAATAACAAACATGTCAGGTTTTCTACGAGGGCAGGGGTCAGAGGGGGGGAGGAGGTTCAAGGGACAATCTGGCCATTATAACAGTGTTGTGATTACCGCTTGTCGGGCAACCTTGAGACTGAACCCCGGCCCTTTTCGCACGGATCCGAGTATTTTCCAAAGTGAATTCTCAAGTAAGAAAATAGTTTCCGGGAAAAAAAAAAAAAAAAGATTAGAAATCCCTACCTGTGCTGTGTCATTGTTTGGCCTCAGTGGGTGAAGGGGACATGGTAGGAGGCAGGGCAGCGGGGAGGATGGACAACTTAGAAGCCATCACCATGACTGCAAGCACAACACAGATGGGCCGGCCAGGAGGAGGCAGTTCACACACACCAAGACTGAACACGCTGACATGATTAGAGATGATGGCTGAACACACACACACACACACACAAACACACACACATACACACCTGAGGAGGCAGAGAAGGTGGTTGTCAAGTGTGTGTGTGTGTGTGTGTGTGTTGGAGAGAGAGACAAAGAAACAGAGAATGTGGAAGTTTGCTAATTGTCTCCCACTATGGGTGCAGACTGTGTGTGTGTGTGTGTGCGTGTGTGCGCTTGTGTGCATCTGACAAGCTGGGTTGAGCTAAGGCGTCTAAAACACCATGGCGTACCCATCTGTTGCCGCCGGTAACCGTGGCGGTGGTCCTCGTCCGACTGTGACCTGGGTCGCCGTCTCTACAGCTCACCACTGGGACTGACACATGCACGCTCGCGCACACGCAGAGCGCGGTTGGAAAGCCACCGCACTGCTGCGCGAGGCGCGTCTAGACGCTCTACCTTTTCACGCCATGTGTCATTTGTCCTTTTGCTTTCTTCCTCTCCTTTTTTTCCCTTCTCTCCATCATCTCTCCTCAAGCTTTTAACACAGTATTTTTTCCTCCTCCGGTCTATAATTGTATCTTAAATAAGATGAAGCATCATCTCAGGTAAAACGAGTGCCATTTCTCTCCATTTAAATGAGTATGAAATATATGTATGGCTTATAATGAATGCCTATTTCACCAGTACAGACTTGTATGGATGGAGCCCTCAGTACATTTCCTGTGTGACACGGGTTCTTCTCTCTGAATACGTAATGGAGATATTGGATAATTGGGGCACTGGCACATAGATAAATCCTTTCGTTAATGCTCCTTCTCTCTCTCTCTCCTCTTGCTCGCTTCAGTTATCTCTTTGAAACAAGCGTACAGAGGCAATTGGGTTGTGTGTGTATATGAAAGATGGGAGGGGGGGTGTGTGTGTGCATGTGTGTGTGTGTGCGTGCAAGCAAGCATGTGCTCCTGCTTGCATATTGAGGGGTAAATCCTGGCCTCGGGGCAAGATGTTGGTGGCAGTCAAGAAGCAGGCGCAGAAGAGCCTCAGAAAACAGCAGGAGGAGAAACGTACTGCCGCTTTGAGAACACAGAAGAAGTAGTACAGTAGAAGAAGAAGAAGAAAACACAGGAGGAAGTGCTATCACCTCTCCTCTCCACCTTTGACATTTGCAGTGTGACATTTAATGCCAAAAGAGCATCCACCAGGCGACAAAGACTATCGCTCCTTTCTCTCCTGCCATTTCATCCTTTAGTTCTCCAAAAGAGCATCACATCCACCACACAAATTGAATATTACCCCGCTTCTTACCATCCATTCACTCAAATCCCTCTTTTCCTGTTTGATCCTCCTCTGTTTATTTTCTTTCTTTCTTTCTTTCCTTTTTTTGCTTCATTTGGGCCGCTTTGTTCGTTTTTTTTTTTTTTTTGCAGCTTGCTAGCGGCTGTGTGGCCATTAGCTTGCGGATTAGCCACTAATTTAATTTGGACCGAAGAATGTGTGTTCGACCGGCAAAGGAAACGCCACTGGAGAGAGAGAGTGTGACCAACATACTCACATATATATATACACACACACACACACAGACAGACAGAGCTATCCGGAGCTTACAGAGCTGCACGTGTTGAACCCATTCGGTGTCATTTCCGAGTGTGCTATTGCTGTTTCATGTTGTTCAATAATGTGCAGTTAGGTACCGCTGCAGTAATAGCTCTGGCACCTAAGGACTGTTCTCCAAACACAGCAGTTGATGTTTTAGCTCCTAAATGATTTGGTTTTTAGACATTGTAAGACTATAGCTGTTAGACCGTTAAAACGCTATTTTCATTGTGTTATATTTTTTTCTCTGGGCTGACACTGTGCACTAAGATTAATTAGTAACTCCCTTCACAGCAAGGAAACACACAGTTTATGCGTGTGTATGTGAGAGAGAGACACATACACATGAGCCAAAAACACACTCTCTCCGAGGAGTCTACATTCTGATATTAGATATTTAAAACCCGAAAAATAAAATAAGCAGAACTAAACAATGGGTAGTTCATGTGGGGCCCGCAAAATCACCACAGACACACACAAACACACACACAGTCTGGCCGGCGTTGTCTCCCAGTGCAGTGCAGCAGTGTCCTAGTACTGGCCTTGGATGCTGCCTGGCCCTCCATCATCCATCATCTCCTGCCTGCCTTCTCCTAGGGGACAGGACAAGCATTACAGCTAGCCCTTAGAAACCAATTAAAACAACACAGGCCATGCCAGCGTGTGGGTGTGTGTGTGTGTAAATGTGGGTGTGTTTATGCATTTTTAGTGTCTTAGCACGTGGCACATGTTCTTTGTGATCTTGTGTATGTGAAAAATTGTGTGTGTGTGTGTGTGTGCGTCTTTGTCCGGTTTCAGTGTTTGTGTGGTGTCTAAAGGCCAACGAATTCTCCCTGGTGTATTGTTAAGCTGCAGTATTGGCCTTTGCGGGACTTGTTTTTCTCTCTCTCTGCCTCTCTATTTCCCTCTTCTTCAGTTTCTTATCTTCCTTCCTGTTTCCTCTGTCACTCTCTCCTCACTTTCACCTCCAACCATTTCTCTTTTTTCTCCCTCCGCCATCCGACCTCTCAGTTCTTCTCACTTTCATTTCCCCTTGTCTTTACAGCCCAGTATCCTCTGCTTTGTCTCGTCACATCTCGATATACTTTACTCCATCGTATATAATAATTTCAGCCTTCTATTACCCTGCCTCCTCATTCACTTCATTCCCTCCATCAGCTTGTTTGTGACTTTGTTTTTTTTCCGAGGCTTTCATATCGCAGATAAACTTCAGAAACCTTACACCATCTTCATATCATCTCTCCCTCTCTCTCTCTGTCTGTACCCCCTGCTTCCCCCTTCCTCCTCCTCCTCCTCCTCCTGCTATAACTAGCAGATGCTATCTGTGCGCTGCCGCTCAGCCGGCCACAATAGGCCTCACACAAAGCTTCCGACACAACGGGACAAGTCGGAGACGAAGAGAAAGAAGGGGAGTTTGAATGGGTGTAGAGAAGTGCGACGACGAAAGAAGAATAGATGGAGTGTTTAGGCCGGTGGCTCTTATCAAAAAGGGCCTTTTGTTTGTGTTGTTTAGTTGTGGATGTAACAACTTGTGTATCCGTGTGTGTGCCCGTCTGTGCGTGCGTGTTTCCGATAAGCCAGTGCTTATAGAGACGGAGAGATTTGATTACCATATCTGAAGATTGTGACTGGTGCACTACTGTGTGCCACTCACTCTTTTGTCTCCAGCTGAAATATATGCATTCAGACACATTGACAAAGAAACAGAGTGAATTAAAAAAAAAAAAAAAAAAAGGCACAAGTCCGGAGAGGAAGAGGGAAAGGGCGAAGGAAGGAGGAGCGATGTTCATCAGAAGCCGAGCTGGTGTAAGATCGAAAAACACTCCTTAATTGTATCACTGTGGCATTTCAGCTCTGGCCTGCATGACACTGGGCTTTGTTCCCATTGTGTGTTTCTGTTAGTGGTGTCCTGAACACCTGTGGCTTTTACTAGCCCGCCACCTTTTCTATAATGATGCTAGCCTGGGAGATCATTGTGAGGCTCCAGGTGGAGAAACAGAGCTGTGAGTCGCTCAGAAGAGTGCAACTAATTCACCTGAGAGACTGTAGACGCACTTAAAGAACAGATTGGCAGTTTGAGATATACACACACAAAAAACATTCATGGATCATGACTGAACAGTGAATATTTCCATCCATCTAACCCGAACCCTTTAGGAAGCTGGTGGGTGGATTCTGCTTCACTTGGACAGAGAGCAGCAGCATCAAACTTCACATCTATGAACATATTTCACCAAAAATGTCAAACTATATTTGACATCAGATGTAAAGTTGAAACACAGTAGAATAAGCCAGGCCATGGTATTATTTATACCAGCAAGATCAGAATCGGTTCATGTCACTGAAATCGCTGCTATGAGTGAATTTGCTTCTCGCAGGCAAAGTAAGTTAACATGCTACCTTGACGTAAAGTTCAACTTCAGCTCGGGTTTGACGAATTAATCAAGTTAACCAGCTGCAAATTGTCCTGACAGCACTGACCTTTTGAAGGGACAAATAGAACTGGATTGAACAAATGGAGGGAGCTCTCCTCCATTGTTTGAATGCAATATATGATAATTATATATGCGAGCGTATAGTTAGGAAAGGTTCCTTTGAATCCACTGCATAAGCGTCCAGTTGAATCAAGTATCTATTATTAGTTTCAATATATAGGTGAAATAATGTGAAATAAATAACACTTGGATGTATTTTTGTGGGCTTCACATTTACGGGGCAAAATGTGTTACCGAGAGCAAGAGGAGCGCGATCATTGATGATTTATTTTTTCCTTCCTTTATGGAAACTGAGGTCAAAGTGTGACCTTCCCTACACCCACCCACCAGCGTCTCATCCCCTCCGCCCTCCTCCTCCCATCACCCCGTCACAACAAATGACCCCACTCCTCCTTCACCAGTTTCTAATCCAATTAGCTTTAGCCCTAATTATGCTAGTAATGACTGATTACCAAAGGGGGCCATTGTCTGCGACGGGGGGCTGGATGAATGGGACCGTGATTAGCGACTATGCTAGCCCGGGGTAGCCATTAGCACCTCCGCACACCTTTCTCAGACCTCCAGAGGGAAAGAGAGGGAGCAGAGGTCGTTGTGTGCAGTAATTGTGTTGAGTAGATTAATCGTCACAAGGTTAAATGAGAGATGCGCGCGAGGACTTGATGGGTGGGTCTAGGTTAAGTGTGCGAGTTGGCAGGCTGTGATTGTTTGACTGAGTTGAGGTGGAGTTAATGGATCCGAGGTCATTTTTCAATCTCACTTAATGAGGTGGCAAGTGTCGGATCCATGCAGAATGGGAGATGATCATAATGACTTAAGTAAACTGTCATTTGACACCGACATATCGTAGACAAACTATGATGTACTGCTTTGGGAAAAAAAGTATTGTCGCATGTTGTTCCGGCTAACATATGTCCTCTGTCCTTTGTTCTTCCATGCAGCTGTTTCCAGAGACGGGGCCCAGACAGGGAGGAACCATGTTGACCATCACCGGCGAGAACCTGGGTCTGCAGTTCAAAGACATTCAGACCGGAGTCCGAATCGGCAAGGTCACCTGCAACCCCCAGGAGGACCAATACATCAGCGCCGAGCAGTACGTTGACACTATCTCCGTCCTCATCGTTTCACTCCTTACACCGTCCAGTATCGATGTTACACCGAGTGTTAGCGCAGCAGCAGCAACACCGTGGCTCCCTCTCAGACCTCTCCTTCACCGAAACCTTCCAGGGTTAAATGCTGCTTTCCCCCCCCTTTTTTTTAAAAACAAATCCAATTCTTCACAAGAAGGTTCATGCTGTGTTTGAAAATCTGACAGCAGCTGAGTTCAGCTCAGTCAGAACTGAAACACTTTGCACAGCCACATTCATCAGAATTAATTTTACCCATTCCTGGAGAAATGTAATGACTTTTGCAGAGGGTGGTATATATCTCGAACGCTACCTCTGATTAAGTTATGTTAACTAATTCTGAATCACTGATGGTGCCATGGGTGGAATTTCACTCCCATTCAATAGCAGTACAACACAGTATATTCTGGGAAATGAAGTACTCGTGCAAAAGCAGTAAACAATCATAGCCCTCGAGTGAATTCACTTTATTGGACATGACTGAAGTCTTTGTCTTGACTGTAAACAGGTTGCCACATCGCCATAATTCTCCCTTTTGTGCGTATGTAACTAATAACACGGGACTGAACAATTAGATTTCATTCAAAATGGAAAAATAATTGACAATCACAGCCAGTGTGACGCTGGTGCTCCATTATGACAGCTAACCACAAACGTTGCGGCCTTCAGAGGAACCGCTAGATTAGTCACACACGCTCTGTTTTATGTCGAATTCATCCAGAAGAGAAGAGAAGAAACAATTTAGGCCGAGGAAGGAAGAAAAAAAAAAAATTGGGGACGCTCGTCACAGCTGGAGGTGTCCTCAATGTTCTATTTCCAACTATGTAGCTGTCATCTGTACACAAATGCTCCATTTGCTGAGTTGTGCAGCACAGTCCCAGCAGATTTTGTTTTCTACTCTGCCCCCTCACTAAGAAGGAAGTATAAGAAATGTGACTTTGATGGTTTGGCAGTCAGGACAACACAATGCTCTGCAGCTCTCACTAGCGATGACAGGTGTTCCCAAAATGGGTTTAGAGAAATGGCAGTGATATGTCAGCCTTGATTTATAATTTATGTCAAGATATATTGTCGTGTTCGGGGCAGAACATGCTATTTTTGAACGTGCATCTGTAGCAGGCGGAGGAATATCAAGTGGTTACTTGTTCCAACTTTTTTTCTTCATCACATGCACATTTTGTCCTCGTGTTCAAAAACCATAAAGGTGTCGATGCTTAACCCTGTCAGCCTTTTAAAAGTTGCATCGGCTTGTTGCCATAGCACCCACAGGAAGAGGACGAAGAGGAGGAGGAGGGCGTTGCTGGCAGTGAGGCTGTCATGCTAATTAAAAGTGATGTTAGCCATACGGTGCCATTAGTGGCCTGGTTGATCTCGTCACCCCCCCCTGACCCTTTCAGAGCTGTAGCACAGGAGACTGGACGGGGTTACCGGACTGACAGCAAAGGTCAAAGGTCAGCCGCAAGACAGAGAGAGAGAAAGGAGAGAGGAGAGGAGGAGGAGGAGGAGGAGGAGGTGCGCTGATTGTTGGGCAAAATGTAGACATGTTGTTCATGTTCATGTTCATGGCTTTGTCTTTTCTCTCTTCTAACATTTGCACTTCTCTTACAACCGGGACACACTCTTCCCTGTTTCTGTGATTGTCGTGGAATTAAACTGCAAGTAAATGCAGTTTTTTTTTTTTTTTTCCCGGTTCGCCTGTCATTCACCTCAGTCATTAAATATTTACTAGATGGGTTTGATTCCACATTGAGAAAAGTAAATCATTGCCACTAATGAGAAAAACAGAATCCAATATCCCCTTTTTTATTGCCTTATTAGTATTTTCTGTGTGACAATTTGACATGTGTTTAGTTTTTTTTTTCTTTTCTTTTTTTTTTTTACGATCACATTTCACCTCAGTCGCTTGATTGAGTGATATATAATTTACAACGTTGTCATCTTTACAAATGCACCCTGAACTTTCAGTCTTTCTAATCACGTACTGTAATAACAGGTAAACGTAGCCACCTGTCATCTGTGCAGTAATGATGCAGCCGCTAACTGAAAGCTGTCCGTGCATTTTAATCACTGGGGGAATAAATGAAAGAGGAAATAAAAAATAAAACAATGGCAACGCACAGCATCGGAATGTGGAATTCATTGTCGCCGCGGCGCCGCAGTTGCCATGGCCACCTGCAGGGAGGATGGAAGCAGGAGAGTTAATAACTCATAAGGGAACTGGGGGGTGAGATGTGTAGGATATGAGCCTGTTCAATTAATCAGCCTCTCTCACTTTAACCCTCTCTCCTCCTCCGTCTTTCCTCTGCACTCTCACCCCCGTTCCCTCCGTCTCATTCATTCGCTCTGGCTAATTAACAGTCAAGTGTGTCTCCAGTGGGTGAAACATGAAGTAAGTGTGTGTACGTGATTGAGTGAGAGTGTGTGTGTCGGTGAGTGTGTGTGTGTGTGTGTGTGTCCTCCCTGTGGGCTACACCGCCACTCCTCCCCTCACTCAATCATTTCTCCAGTGGATTTTCATTTGGCCAGCCAGCGCCCAGGGCCAAGTGCGAGGCTTATGCTTCTACACTACGTACTAATGCAGACACACACACACACACACACACACTGAACTCCTCCCTGTCTTAGCGCTGCAGATTTCCACTAATAGAGCATTCGGTCTGCTCTTTGTGATTTTTATGAATAAGTCAACAGAAAAATAGTTTATTCTGAGCTATTGGGATGTGTTTTTTTTCTCTGACTCAGACAGAGCAGAAGAGAAAAAAATGATGCACTATCATCTGTTCTCTGCTGTTTCCTCCTCTGTTTTCTTTTCATCACTTTGTCATTGTTTGGATAAGCTTCTTTCTTCTGGAAGAAGCGGCCTTATTCTAAAACAAACATTGAAAAGAAAACTTTGCAACTTGTGCATTCACTGAGGGAAGTGTTCAAAATAAAAATAAAACTCATCTCTCCTCCTCTTCTTTTTTGTGTGTTTTTTTCAGGATTGTGTGTCGGCTCAACGATGCAACAGGTTACCGGGTGCAGGAGGCTCAGGTGGAGGTGTGTGTGAGGGACTGCATTCACCCCGACTACAAAGCTGTCTCCACCAAGGCCTTCACCTTTGTGGTAAGCACTGGGTGTTTTTTTTTTTTAAAGAGAGTTTTATTTCCATGGTGAAGCCAAAAAGTCATGCTTAACCCGTCTTTTTGTCACTCTTCAGTCTCCGTACTTCACCCGCGTCAATCCTTCCACCGGCCCGCTCTCGGGAGGAACCAGGATCACCATTGAAGGCAGTCATCTCAATGCAGGAAGTGCAGTGGCTGTGAAGATAGGACTTCACCCCTGCCGATTTGAGAGGTTCGTGAATCTTAAGTACTCTAAATCTTAGGTTTTTAAAGTTGACAGTAATATATAACTATGGTATTTTAACATATAATTCAAGTCAAAAATTCAAATATCAGTGCACACACTCCTTTTCATCATGAAAAAAAAAATGAGAAGGAGCTGATTTTACATAGAAAAAGGGCAATTAACTTCCTTTGTGAAGTTCTGAAGGGAGTTTATTATTATAATCTGTCCAAACAGTGAACATGTGGTGTTAGTTTTGCAAGGTATGATCGAATTGGACTAATTTCACTTCTATAATACAAAGTCAAAATTGCATCCATCTCTGTCCCTGTGTAGTCGCCCTATGCTGCTCTCTACGATGAAGCTTTAAACGTAATGATGCATCGTGTTACCGTGTCCCCCTGGTCACTGCCTATGATCTGCTGCAGGTCTATAAATGCAGCCAGTAAGAGCAGGACCTGCTGTACTGTAATTCACAGCAATTGTGTGAATGACAGTGTACTAGCCTTTCTCTGGGAGGCTGATATCACTGTTCAGTTGTGCTGTGAATGACTTAAATGCATGGCCCACATTTTGTCAGAGATATGACTATAATTTGAAAGGAATGATATGGTGTTGCTGGTAATTGGTAACTCACATTTTGCCTCCTTTGAACCCATGTTTGAATTACTTTTTAAAGTTTTTTTAGAATAATCTGCCACTGTTATCTTCTGTTGTCACTCACTCTGCACGAGATTGTGCCAGGATTTCAAGAAGAGGAGACATAGATCCAATTTGATATGACTCTAATTCCTCCGAGCCAAGAACTCTATTGTTTCTTTGAGTCCCTTCCTGGCAAAGTGACAGTGAATTGAGCTCAGGACTAAATCCACCCATGTATGGCGTCTGGCAGATGGCAGAGAAAAGACACCGCGCAGAAAAGATTGTCGGTGAATTAAAACAAACACTTATATACCGAGAGGAATTTCCAGACAGAAGCTTTTTCCTGGTCAAGATGACAACGGCCAAATGGAGAAGGGGAAAAAAACAACTTCTCTTTCTTCTTCTTGTTTCTCTTTCCAGAGCGATTTCTCCAAAATGCATCTTCTTTTTTTTATTGTAGTGGGTTTTTTTCTTTTTCTTTCTCTCGGGCAACAAATGACAGGTTAAACTAATGAGCTTGGACCTCTCAAGTTCTTTTTATATCATATCAAAAGAAAAGTAAAGGCCAATTTAAAGCTCTGTAGCACATCCTGAGAAAGGTGAACATAATAGTCTTGGCCTTTCATTCACTGAGCAGCAATAACCTTTATGGCCAAAGTAATGAACTGGTTGAGTCCATCTCTTTAATGTGTCTTTGTATTCAGTGGGGCCTCCGCTTTAATCAAAACCTATTTACCCCGAGTCACTCATCCTCTTATCTCTCCCTGCAACCCCCTTTTCTTTACCTTCTCTTTTATTTCTCTCCGTATTGCCTCTTGGCTTGCTTTTGTGTGGCCGCAACCTTGTCAAAAATACGTATGTGTGGCACCACGGGCGCTCTTCGACGGCGACAATGTTGTGAAAACGGTTGCCATGGAAACACAGCACTAGTGGAATGTGGAAAACGTGGATTTTTCTTTTCCTTTTTTCTCTTTTTTTGGGGGGTATATTGTCCTTTTTTCCTCCTTCTTCCTCTGTCATCATCCACTCTTCAGTCCCCTTTCGGTCTGAGGACGCTGTTGAAAAGTGCCTCTTGGAGACGGCGGGAATACGTCCAACAAAGACGCCCGATTCCCTTTTTTTTTCTGTGTGTGTGTGCGCTTTCTTTTGCCATTTCAGCGCAGCCCCACCCGAACCAAACCACGAGCTGCTGTAATGGAGCTGCCAAAATAGGTTTTCACTCTTTCATCTCCTCCACCGTCTTCCATCTTTCTGTGGATTTCACTTTCACAGCAGATAACGGGGGAGGATTTGTGTACAGATCAGCTTGCTCTTCTCATGTTCAAAATTTCACACTGTGCCGTCTGCCATTGCGCCTGCACAATGCACACACACACACACACACACCACATTTACACATGCTCGCGGTGCACTGTAGGACGTTAGCAGACGCTGAGTGACGCAAAACACATACTTACACAATGTTAATCTTCTAACTGTACTGTATTTATATGCAAATGCTCAGACCTCCTCGCAGTGCAAGTGCACCTGTTCGATTCACTGATTTAGCTCACAGGTACTGTAGAAACACACACACACACGCTGTCCCACTGGTAGCCACAGCCGCGCTGCTGGGACACCAGCGTCTGCCCCTGACAGTGGGGGGAGGGGGGAGGGGAGGAGGGCACGGTGCAATGAGCCACTGGAGTAGAGCACAAAGTTTCTGGCAGCAGCACAAAGTTTCCCAGCAGGTCACAGCTGGCTGCCTGTCTGCTAGGGAGGGAGTTACATCACACAGAGACACGACCAGCCTGATCTGCCACTTCAGATCTGTCAGCCAGAAAAAGCGCAGGAGGGGGAAGGAGAGACAGACAGACAGACAGACAGAGAAAAGAGAGAGAGATGGAGAGAGGGCTTTGAAGCACAGCACTCTGTGATTTGGGCTGATGAAACCACGACTGGACAGACTGAAAGATGCTGGCCTTGTGAATAGGCGACTGTGTCACTATTATGTGAGTGTGTGTTCGCGCCTGTGTTTTTGTTGCAACTGATAAATAATTTATGAGTTATTTAAGGGCTGAAGTAGGATTTTGTTTTTTTTCACTGTGCACTCACTTCAGTCTTTTTTCAATGTGTCTATCAGTGAGTCAACCCCCAGATACTCAAAATCCCTCTCATGAACTTACAGTACTGGTCCTTGGAGCACACAGTCACTTTAAGAGAGACCTTCATAGAGCTTTGTGTATAATACCTTTCCCCTGCTCTCGTCGTCTTCTGCTATTCCAGACGGACCGGGAAAGAGATTGTGTGTGTGACCCCGGCGGGACAGTCTTCAGGAACCACCCCGGTCATGGTGGACATCAACTCTGCCGAGCTGAGGAACCCGGAGGTGAAGTTCAACTACAGCGACGATCCCACCATCCTGAAGATTGAGCCCGACTGGAGCATCGCCAGGTGAGGAGATGGGCCTGTGTTTTAAAATAGACTAAACGATTGATTGATTTCCAATAGTGCACACATGTTACATGTGGGCTCTAAACGTGATTTACACTAAATAATTCAGTGAGGATGCATGAAAACTGGGCAGTATTGTGTTTTTCAACTTCTGCAGCATCGTATAGCAAAAGGCGTATTTCATTATCTATAATTAACATCAACATCACAGTGTTTGATCTACAATTCTTATTGATGTACATCTATAGAACACATAGAGATATAGCAATACATTATTAATACCAAGTGGTGGTTTTGCTATATGTTAGTGCCTTATTTTCTTTAAAAGTGACACATGAACTGTGTGTAAAAGGTGATAAATGTATTATTCTACCGGCACACACCCTGACTGGGTCTGGGAGGACTAAAACTATTGCTCTCCACTTTCGCACTCGTCTTGTTTTTCAAAGGCATATTATTTATTCTGTTTATCTTTGTGATTCAAAAGTAAATCTTTGAGAGCAGGAACAGCAGTAAAGGAGGCTCCTGAAGCGGTGCATTGCTAGTTGATGAGGTGCAGCCGAGATGTATCTGTAAATATTACTTGACTTATTGAAATGAGACTACATAGCCACAGGAAGATTTCCTGTGCAAACACAAGCTGTGTTGTGGAGGAGAAAAAAAAACGAAGCTTGGAGCTTCCAAATGCTAATGGGCTCACTAGCATGACCTAGAAACTCCTCTATTCCACAGCTCAGAAATGAAGCTTGTACACACACACACACACACACACACACACAAACACTGATGACTGTCTCATTTACTTCAAAAGTATAGTTCGAGGAACTTGTCGTATGTTATTCCCTGAATTTTTAACCACATGTTTCTCTATTGCACTGGCTTTGAACTGAAATTCATATTATAGGCTTTTCTAAAAAATTTAGCCAGATGTGGAAAAAGTAACTTTGACTGTGTTAAAGGAGAATTCCGGCCATTTTTGACCCCCCAAATCGTTGTCCTGATGGTCACACAGTGTTGGGGGGCAAAAAACGCTACTAAAATTGATGCAGGCAAACTGGAGTTACACCATGGCTAGACGGCGCTAGGGATAGCGACAACGCTAACCCATAGGGGCGATTCTTTCAACCACAACAAACACTCAAAAAACAATCAAATATCTATGGTACATGACTCGAATTCTTATGACACACCACTGAACTCATATAGTTTACAGTATAAACAGTATAAACTTTGTTTTTTTGCATGTAATCACTCACCTCAGATAGCCGAACCCTGAAACGTCCTGGAAAGACATTACTATCCGATCGCAGAGCGCCTGCTCTCCCCGCCACAGAAACCAACACTTTTTCCATGTTGTGATGATTTCTTTACAAAAATAGTCGGAGATATTATGGACATTACCACTGCACTGCTCGACTGTTTATTTGCAAAAATGGCCGGAATTCTCCTTTAAGTTGCCTTTTAAACAGGCTGCACTCACAGATGCTTCATATTTAAAGTCACGTCAGGAAGGAGGAGAACGGTCTGTTATGGCAGCTCAGACACAGTGTCTGTTCAGACAGCATAACAATCCACTACTGCATCGTCGCAGGGGGTTGAGGTGAAAATGGGAGCGGCGTTTAAAAACTCTGCAGGGAGACAAAAGTCTCTCATCACACGAAAGAGGTGTGAGCGGATGAGAAGTCTCATTTGGAACGGGATGAATGAAACGCTGAGAGTAGGCGAGGGGAAGGAGAATGAAAGCGTTGGCTCCAGCCTTAGGGGGAAATAACCTCGGCGCTCAGGCTTGTGTTTGGTGTTTCGCTCAGCGCTCCCCGAGGAGGAGGCGCACGGTTCTCCAGGCCAATCACGCTTTTATTTACCAAGCCATTTTGTCGCCGCGTCCCCTTTGGTGACCCTGTTGCCGGGGCTATTTCAAACGGCACAGAGCCTCCCTTGTCTAAAACACAAATCTGACATGACTGAGACTTGCTCTCCGCTCATTCAAGAGGAGGTTCTCTGGGCGAACAACGTGGCTACATGGTTGTGCAGGGATTGTGTTACACTTCATCTTGTTTACACAGTGTAGTACATTGTATCATGTTGTACCTTGTTTTACAGACTGTGAACCACTTAATGTTATCTGTTACCTTAAATCTGACCACTCAGTTTTCACACCAGACCTATTTTAACATCTTCTCAAGAGCTGTGAGTCTATGCTCTCCTCACTTCACTCCCTCATCTGCTTTTTCATCAGTTTTTATAAGAGTCGCCCTCGTCTGAAGGGCTGACACTGACCTCCTCCTCCTCCTCCTCCTCCTTCTCCTCCTCTTCAGCCATCTTTCAGGATGTGGATGTTTTGTCTTGTCTGGCCTCGCTGCCTGTAGATTTACATTTCAGGGCACTTTAATTCCACCGTAGAGTGGATGTAATGTGTAGTTTGGTAGATTGCAAGTACAAGTAGAGGTATTATTACTCAGAAGAGCCAAGCAATGTGTTTGATTTTCTTCTAGATCTTTCATCCCAGTCTTTATAACACTTGAACAATAATACCATTTATGTTCTTTCTCTGGTTTGTGATTGCCTGGGTTAAACATACAGTCAGTGTATTAACTGTATAATACGCCGTCTTGTTCATTGGTGGCAGCAGTGGTGACTCAGAGTGGCGCTGGGCTTCAGGCCTCGTCCAACCCCCCCACTCCAGTTTTTGGGGGTTGTATTGTATGCTAACTTATTTAGCTGCTGTCAGAACAGATCACATCAGATAAAGTTCAGGCTCTCGGCCAGCAGAGGCTGTCGAGGAGGCCATGTAGGGGGAATAGGACTCTCACCCATATTACCCATGTCTCTGCCGGTCAGCGTCACATAGACCTGAATAGGTCACAGGTGTAAAGGTCACAGAGCATGTCGGATCACCGACAGCCCGTGCGGTTGCGGAGTGTATCTCATGCTGAAAAATACCACCGTGAAACTTTTAATAGACTGAAAATATCTCCCCCGGCTTTGGAGAGGTGCTGAGGAGAGGCCAAAAGCTCTGGCTCTCAGGATTAATGCTATATATTCTCTTATTCTTCCCTCCAGCCTCCATATCGGTTTAAACAAGCTTTTAACATTCATGCAAGGGCTTTACCATTACTATCATTACCTGAAAATGGGCTTCCATGAATAAGCAGGCGAAAGGCTACAGCAGGAGCGAGCATTAATGGTAAATCGCCAACTGGAGGGCCCTCTTGGCTCCCACAGAGAACAGATTTATTAACATTTATCTCCACTGATACGTCTGTTGAATAGTGTATGCACTCGGATCCTGCATGGAAGGAAACGTACGGCAGGAGAGAGACATGAATATATGACACAGGAGTGCCCGTTCAAGTGTTTTTATTTTCCCCGTAGCGTTGCATAATCGTGTTTGCCTTGATTTTCACCAGCGTTTTGTTCTGTTACCTCTTCTTCTTTCAGTGGAGGAACCCTGTTGACCATCACTGGGACCAATCTGGCCACCATCAAGGAGCCTAGAATGAGAGCCAAGTACGGATCTGCCCAGTCGGAAAATGTAAGTCGTTGGATCCGGACGCACACACACTCACACACTCACACACTCACACACTCACACACTCACACACTCACACACTCACACAGTTTGAATTGACAAAACAAAACGAGGCAGTGACCTGAGTCCTGACCGAGAGCAGTATAGGCACATAGGTGTCTTCCTCACTCTCTCGCTGTCTCCCTCTTTGAGGGAAAAAAAGATTTTCAGATGATACACACACACACACTCACTCCTGGGACACAGACACCGACGCACACACCTGACCCGTCGGTCAACCAGCCAAGGGCCCATTTTCTGTTTGTTTTTGATGTTGAATTTCCTTTTAGCAGTTTAACCTTTGAAATGTCAACCAGCAATAAAGCGGCTCTGGCAAATCCCCCTCTCTTCACCTAGCACCACGGGGCTTAGCTAACCTTTCTCTCACTCCTGCTCTTAGCCGAAAGTAAAAATATCCCTTCCTTCTCTTTTGTCCCCGTCTCTGCAGTCATTTTTTGTTTTGCTTGGTTAATGTTTCTGTTGACCTATAAACACAGTTTGGGTCCATTTCTTTTGGGATTTTTTACACGCCCCATGTTAGCATGTGACTTAATGTAAGGCTATAACATGCTGTGCTGCTATGCCAAGGTCTCTTTAGCCGTGCTGCGTTATGGCGAGCAGCTACGGGCTGACCTCTCCTGCCTCTCTGTTTGTCATTACAGCCTAATTTGTTCTTCGGTGACTGATTTAAGTGTCGAACCCCACAGGGGATTTCCGGATGATATCAACACTGATTACAACACTGATGTTATTAAGCCAGCCTCTTCCTCATTATGTCATTACGGAGACATTTAATCACTCACATCACATCACCGTGTTTCAGCCACTGTGTATAATGCTGATTATGTCTCAGTTAACGTTCAATTATATGCAAGGATTTTAAAAAAAGGTGATATTTTTCAAACCTCCAGTCAACAGAGCAAATGGTGTGAACAAGGTAGAAATGCTGTTAAATGGGAAATTAAATAATCTCATCAAACTTCATTTAACTATTTATCATATTATCTCTCCTGCTCTCTTTTCTCCCTCCCTCCACTCCTCACGCTCGTCCTCCCTCTGTCCCACCTCTGCAGAACTGTACGGTTGTCAACAACACTGTGATGGAGTGTCTAGCGCCCTCTGTGGCCGGATCGGACAAGGGCTTCTCGGAGACCGGCAGCAGCCCTGACGAGATCGGCTTTGTCATGGATGACGTGCGCTCCGTGCTGGTGGTAAATGAGACTTTCAGCTACCACCCGGACCCCGTGTTCGAACCCCTGAGCGCCTCGGGCATGTTGGAGCTGAAGCCCAGCTCACCACTCATACTCAAGGTAAATTGCCTTGTGCTCTTAGCATTGATCTGTTTTGGCCTTGTCTCTTCCTGGGTTTGTTTTACATCCATCATGTTCTTTTCTCTTGACTTTGCTTCACTTTTTCTTTGTTTTCCCTTTTCCCCATCTCATCTCCACTCCTGTCTTTTCTCCTTTTCCTCGTCTCTCCCATCATCTTTTCTGTCTCTTTTCTCCCCCTCCTCTCTCCATTCTGGTAAAACCTTTCTCATTTTACTCCTTCCACCTGCGCCCTTTTCTTAAACCAGGTCAGAGTCATGAGTGGTTAGGATGTTAGGATGGACTTTGTATGAAAACTTTTTATTTATTTAGAACAAACCTGGCAACATACTAAAACAGGACCAAAACAGGACAGAAAAGTAAAAAAAAACAAAAACCAACAAAAAAGGATGTAAAACTACTCAAATTAAATGAACAGTAACTAATATACATTTACTCAAACGTAAGTTTTTCCCATTTTTTGTTATGCATTTCCACCTTATCTTGATTTGTTTGCGATAATTTTTTCCAAAAGAAATTGCCGACGCACTTTATTTCTAAAAAAATATGTTTTGTTTTTGTTTGGGTCTTAAATATTAATATTTTCCCCAAAAGAATGATCGTGTTTACAATCTGCGGGCATTTTGCATCCAGTACTCCCAACAAAATATTTAGTGGTGTAAATTCAAAATTAATCTTTTTGGGTCTTAGCCACTTGTCTAACCACAATCTGACTACATGTGTACAATAAAAACATAAATGTAGCAGTTGATCCTCCACTTCTTCATTGCAAAATGTACATAATGGAGAGTGGTTAGTGTTAAAAATGTAAAAAAAAAAACTTTTTATTCAGGTGTGGAAGGACTGCAGGACAAAGTGAGGTTAGCTGAGTGTTAGCGCAACATTAGCAGCTCCTGTCAACATTTAAAAGTTCAATCTCACATATACTGTAGTTAAAAAAAAAAAAATGCTGCAGCAACCACACGGCATCCAACACAACTGATAAGCTCCTGACAGGCATTTGAAGTGATTTGCTGTGAACATTCCTGTGGAGACACTTGTTCCTCTTCCTTTGAAGGTGGAGGCACATCTGACAGAAAAAACTCTCAAAGATGTTCCTCCTCCACCTGCTGTCTCCGATGGGGTTTGGAGACCTTTAAGAAAAAGTCCTTCCCCTTTTTCTTTTTTTTTAAAAATCAGGTGCAAAGGAAAAGTAATGTTTATAAAATGGACCCATGCGTTGCTATGCCACCTGCTCAGATTCCTATCAGATAACTTCTGAGGCGAGACTTCACAGCCATGTTTACTCTTAAGCCACAGAGGAAGTACACATTTGAATCCTGAGAGCATTTGCCCCACCCCCCACCTACACACACACTCACTCTGTCTTTTGTCATTTCACCTCTCCCCTTGAACTTCAAAGCCTTTCAGGAGCAAGGGAGGGGGGGGGGATCATCATCATGCAATTTCATGGAAAACTAAAGCCTTTTTTCTCTCGACCAATCAGGGTGAAGTTTTTTAGAAATGAAGAATCACGCCTCTCTCCCCCTGTAACTTGAAATATAATTCTGTAATGAAAAGCTCTGATTGCCCCACCGTGCTCCGGGTAAAGAATTGCAGAAATAAGCAGCTCAGAAACGGCATCCTATTAAATAATTGCAGAGAAATTAGACGTTCATCGAGATTTTCCAGCAATTAATTCCTCCCACTCTGCAAAGCGTAGAGAGTTAGGGGGAGATGGAGGGGTGGGGGGGTTTCTGTAGAATTTATCGACTGTATCTCCCAACACCAGGACAGTTTTAGACCTGGGGCATCATTCTTCTTACCTGTGGCTAAATTTAGTAAAAGTCACATTTTTAACTCAAGAATAATACGACAGACTGTGCAATTAGATAGGATGAGTAAAATTAATTTTCGGTGCCTACTTCATCACTGTTTTCCTCTCTGGATCGCTTCATGTTTTATTCACGGGGTGTTTTTTTCTCCCTTGATTGATGCCCCAATTCATTTAAACTCATGTGTTGGTCAGAGGTATTATTTGGCAGCATCAAGCAGAATCACTGTTGCTATGGTTACCCGCAGTTTACAGTACTTTGCACAGTGATTTACTGTACCGCTATGGCTGAACTGTTGACAGGCACCTGCCAGCCAATCAGAAACCTGCATTCTCTCTCTCTCTCTTTCAGCAGAGTAAATCAGAGTTTATCCTTTTTGTGTGTGTGTGTTCACTGTGATTATTACTCACCCACCTTAGACGTGGACCTTCTGTACTGTAAGTAACTAAAGCATGTGTGTGTGTGTGCGTCTTGTTTCCAGGGCCGTAACCTAATTCCTGCAGCCCCAGGCAACGCTAAGCTGAACTACACGGTGCTGATCGGGGAGACGCCCTGCATCCTCACCCTGTCTGAGAGCCAGCTGCTGTGTGAATGGCCCAACCTGACCGGAGAACACAAAGTCACTGTAAGTAAAAGTTTTTATAGCTTTTGTACACGACCGTTACTGAATGCTCCCATTACGTGACCTCTGTTTCCGTCTCAGATTAACATAGTTTTTGTTGTTGCGCACTGAGCAGATCATGGTGACACCCAGGGTTAGCTGTTTGTGGATGCAATCATGTAACACCTAAAAAAAAAATTTGCATCATCTCTTCTGTAGGCTGTATTTTTTCTATCTTAAATACCTGTTATTTCATCATCACTCTTGATCTTTATAAAATTCTTTTTCCACTTCAGGAGCGTCTGGTTTTCACATTTTCTTTCAGCCTCTCTCAGCCGCTCGTCTTCCTCTGCAGCTCCTGTTGTCTCTGCTGCTGTTTCTGCCGCGTTATTCATCCGTCTTCTTTATGTCAATCCACTTCCTGCTTTTTCATTCATTCATCTCATTCTTCCCTTCCCATCCATCAGACCTAAATCTCTTAAATTACTCTAGATTTCTCTTTCTCCCATTCATATAGCTGCATGCACATGAACACACACACACACGTACACACACACATCCCGTCTCTTACACCGCTGGCGGTGTTTGCGACTGCATTTATGTCTTTGAGGCTTTTGATTGGTCTCGTTTGGCTGCCATCCTCCCTGGGATTTCAACAGTATTGATATTCAATAGAGACCAAAAAAAACTGGCTGGTGGGCGTGAGAGGTCTGTGTCTATTTTTACCCTCCTCCATTTAGTATTTCATCGACGTAAGCCAGTTAAAGATGGAATAAAAGGGGAAAAGAAGAGAAGAGGGAGGGGGGGCCTTCCTTTTTTTTTTAAATTCACATGTTCTGCAAGCCATAACTGTTTTGATGTGATATGGTTGAAAGTCATGTGTTGTGCTGGTCCCAGAGTCAGCCCCGGGGCTTAGATGTAGCCTCCCCTAACCCAGTTATAAAAGGTTTTGGGGAGTTTTGGGGAGTTTTGGCCCAACACTGCACAGCTTGGTTTGCCAGTATAATTACATCGTGGGATTTAGTTTTGGCACCTTGCATGCATATTTTTTATTTTTATATTGAATATAAAACAGTTGTGGCCAGGAATAGGCCTGGAAATTAGTAATCATCACATGGAAGTGCAGCTCTTATAGATTTTTTTTTTTTTTTAAGCCAATAATAATATTTCTGTACAGTCTCTGTGCATCATTCTTACTCTGTGTAGGTACAATGTTGGTGGCAGAATCTAATTAACTTTCTACTTGATGTCAAAGAAAATGTGTTAGAGCTGTGGCTGAGAAACAAAGCCATTTTTTTTCCTCCTCTGTATATGTGTGTTTGTGTTTTTGTGCAGCATCTCTCATTCACCTGCTCAACAAACAAGGGGTGTAACGTTTCCGTTTATGTGTGTTTGCCAGGTTCGTGTCGGAGGCTTTGAATACTCGCCAGGGACCTTACAGATTTACTCCGACAGCCTGCTCACCCTCCCCGCCATCATCGGCATCGGAGGGGGCGGCGGCCTGCTCCTGCTGGTCATCATCGTGGTGCTGATCGCTTACAAGAGGAAGTCGCGGGACGCCGACCGCACCCTCAAACGGCTGCAGCTGCAGATGGACAATCTGGAGTCCAGGGTGGCCCTCGAGTGCAAAGAAGGTGAGTCTGCACAAAACCTGGACATAAGGGGAGGGGGAAGGGGGGGGTGACTCGAGATGCTCAACTCTGAAAAGTTACTTACATGATGCTTTTCATAGTCATGATTCATACACTCTCTCCCTAAATAAGTCCTGTGTCCCCAAATAACTCTCTGTAAATCTCTCCCAAGCTGCAGCTTTACCTCAAAAGCCGCACAACTCCCATTCAGCAGTCTCATCCGTTTTTCTCTCTGCTTTCTTTCACACTCTCTATTTCTCCCACCCTGTCGCTGCCAACTGTCCCCCTGCTGTTAGGTGGCAGCGGTGTAGTGTGTGTGTGTGTGTGTGTGTGTGTGTCTATCTGCGTGTATGTGTGCATAGTACATCATGCGTGTGTGCGAGGGCTATTGGTGTGTTTCCAGAGGAGTACTTTGATCTGAGCCAGCCACCAGATGTTGGCTCTCCACCCCATGAGAGAGCCGCCTGGCCGGCCTCGACCAGATCCACACTGAGAGAGATGGAGGTTAGATAGACACAGGGCACAGAGAGGTGGGGAAGTCAGAGGTCTGACCACGACTACAGCTGGGAGACAGAGAGAGAGAGACAGAGATTCACACACCAGCACACCGGAGTTTATTCATCTAACAGGAGACAGTGTGCATCCAGTGAGAGCCTATGGTACTGGTTCAGATAGGGAGAAAGAAACACGTTTTTGATAAGAGAGAAAAGAGACAGACGATATTTCAGCTACTTCAGCTTCATCAATTTTAACCTTTTTTATTATGCAAGCGTAATGCTAACAGCATGGTGTAGTAACTTCTCCTAGCAACCACTACTGCAGTGTTTGCATCAGTGACGTTGATGTGATGAATACGTCAAACTGAGTTAATGAAGTGAAATGATAATTCATTCAGATTATTAGGCTGTGATGAATTCATGCATCGTCCTCACTCACAGTTTGTAATGCTGCGCCAGTCATCACTGAGCTTGTGTGTGTGTGTGTGTGTGTGTGTGTGTGTTTGCACTTCACGCCACTCAACTCTTCATGTCCTGCTCTTTTGCAACTAACTGCAATCTCTCTCACACACACACGCACACACACACACCTACAGTCACATAGCAGGTCAAACAATGATTGGCTGGGGTGTGTGGCGGCGAGTCCACATGGCCTGACCCTGTCTGTCCTCCGCTGTCAGCACTGTCTGGAAGACAACAAGAGGATGGATGGAAGGGAACGGGACGAAGCGAGGGAGATAAATAAGCAGGACAACCTGTGAGAGAAAAAAGGGAGGAGGAGGAGGAGGAAGAAGAGGAGGAGGAGGAGGGGGGAGGACATAGAAGAGGAGGTGTATAGGAAGATTATGAGAGAGGAAAGATAACAGGAAGTGAAGTGATAGAAGGAAGGAAGGAAAGAGGGAGTTGGAATGAAGATAGCTGAGGATAAAGAGAGGGAGATAATTGTAGATAAATATTTAGTTGCAAAGAGGGACAGCTGGACAAACAGGGGGGCAGCACAGAGTGAAGAGAGATGAGTGATGGATAGTAGAAGAGATAGACTGATGGAAAGAAACTGAGTGAAAGAAAGAATGAGGCAAGGTTGTAAAAAAAAAAAGAGGACCAATTAGAGATGCAGAGAGAGATGGAGGACACGAAGGAGCTAACAAGGAGAGGGGGTGGCACAACAGAGAGATGGAGGGAGGTCGGGCGTGGAGGAGAAGGGGAGAGAGAGATGACCTCTAAGATGTGACTTTGAACGGAGGGAGAAAGAGAGATAGGATGAGAGGGATAGGGTGACACAAGCCATCTGTTAGTCTGGGCTTTAATTCGGTATTTGTTTGGGTTGTTGTGTATCCATGTGTTGGTGTATTTTGGATGACGCTATAGGGCACACACACACACACCCTCTCTTTCTCTCTCTCACACACACACATAGATCCAAGTTAATGGAATCATATAGCTGCTGTATATTTCCTTCTGAGGGGAGTTTTGTTTTTATGAAACAGAAAGCGAGGCAGTTCAGTAAACGCTTCTATAGCCATATGCACTATTGTATGGGATATGAGTGGGAGAAGGGATTTGATCCCATTTGTTCCATCTAGATGTGACTAGTGAAGCCAGTGGAGTCTACAGAATGGGGTCAGAACACACAGAATGGGAAAGTGTGCAAAAACATTGACACATGCACTCACATAAATCATCTGGGCACTGGGTTACGTGTTCAGCTGAGGGGTAAGACAGAGAAAGTGTGTGTGTGGCTGCAGGAGTACAAGCATGTGAGGTGGCAGCGTGTAATGTGTGTGTACTCACAGGCTCATGTTCCTGTGTGCAATTCCATCCTGAACTCCCCTCCAGCCACTGAGCACTAGAACATTTTCCTCTCCATCCTCCCTCTCCTCCTCCTCCTCCTCCTTCTTCGTCTTCTTCCCTCCATCTTTCATCACAGAAGCCGTCACATAATGCTGCTTTTCACCGCTACTCCTCCACACGCCTCCATCTTTTCCTCAGTTTCTCTTTTTATTCCCTCTCTGAAACATGCCATTTGTGGAAATCAGGTTGACGGAGGAATGAATAGTCAAACTGAAGATGAAGGCTCTGGAGTTGCAGGTGTTTCAATCTCTTTAATTTGAAACACCTCTCTGCTTTTGGGGGAAGAGCGAGAGAGAGAGAAAAAAAAGAAAAGATCATTACTTTAGAAGATACCTTAAAATTTTGAGCTTTTAAGATGGTAATGACCACTTTTAAAATAATAATTACTAACTTTTACTGCGAAATAAACACTTCTTAGCTGCTCATGTTTGCCACTTGATTATATAAATTAGTGTTTGAGCCCGCGTTCTTTCTAAACGTCAGGCTCAACAGAGGTGTTTTACTTTGGGGATGAATAGAAGAAGACGGAGGAAATACAACAGGCTTTGTCTTTAAATGATGCTTTGTGTGGAGTGAAACTGAACTGAAGACTGATTATTTCCACGTCTGTGTAATTAAAGTTTGTGTGTTGAAATGCTCACATCTCCTGGTCCCTCTCTCCTGCGCAGCCTTCGCGGAGCTGCAGACGGACATCCATGAACTGACCCAGGAGCTGGACGGAGCAGGAATCCCCTTCCTGGACTACCGCACCTACGCCATGAGGGTCCTCTTCCCGGGGATTGAGGACCACCCTGTGCTCAAGGAGATGGAGGTACGGGTCAGTAGAGAGCTCTCCGCACACATGCACACACATACACACAAACAGTCTTAATGAGCGGAAGTTGTTCTGTCACTGTGTGTGTGTGTGTTTTAGATGTGTGGTGTGGTTTGAAACGGTCTCTTTGAAGAGTTTGGCAAAAAACCAGGAGGAGCTCAGAGGTTTTGAGTGAGAGGACAATTAAAGGTTTTTTGTCAGAATGGAGAAAGTTGGAAGATATGAGTGAATCTTTAACTCAACTTCTTTTAGAGAGAGGGCCAACTCTTTGTACCGTCTCTGACTTTAACTTATTTCACACAAAACAGAAGTTTTACAGTCTCGACTGAGTCATGAATCATGTCAGAGGTGGGCTATGTGAATGTGGTTAACAAGGCAGAAGAGACTTCAAGCACTAGTAAGAAACTTGCGAAAGAAATTTTTTTTGGGCAAGCTGCAGTTTGATGTAATAGAGCAAAGGGACGGTTCCTTTTTTTTTTTTTTTTTGGAGAGTGAGCAACGTCTGAGCTCCACTAAGACTTGGTGCCAGTGATAGATTGCTTCTACAGGACTGAGCCTGTTTGAGGCTCCTGAAAAAGTAATGTTCACACGTTCAATAAAACACTCTCTCCTGCTCTGCCGCTCGTTCCTCAAGACAGAACACACTCTCCGCTCACATGAGCCCGGGCCGCGTGGACACTGCAACACAGCATGTGCGCCTACTTCCATCATCTTCTCCATACAGTATACATTAGACTCCCCTACATATATTTCATGGAAATGCAGCCCCCTCCTCGCGCTCCGCTGACGTGCATGTAAGGTGGCGGCTGCAATATCTGCTCGTGCTATCAACTGTGTTTCCAAAGGGATAGTGCGGCACGACATTGGATTTTCATTTGTATGGCCCAGGCAATCACGGGCCACAGTAGTGCGCTAGCAGGCAGATCAATTTCTTATTACAGCATGAAGCTCACATTCTCACTTCAAACCTTGGTTCCTCTCCCTCAGAGGGGGAGGAAAAGAATCAGCTGAAAAGGAAGAGGGCAGTGAGGGAGGTAAAGAGAGAGAAAGGATACAGTGACCTGGGAAGAAGGAGAGAGGAAGCGGACAATGATTGTGCAGAGAGGCGAGAGAATAAACCTTGAATGCTTTGTCCCATGGACGCAGGATTTCGCCTGTACTGTATGTAGATAAAGATGTTGTACTGTAGATATAGTAACCGTGTGTGTGAATGTGTTTCTCTGTGTCTCAATGTGCGCTTCATATCTGATATTCCTCACTCTCACACATACTCATTAATTCATTTCTCAACTATAACTCATAACCAATTCTTCTCTCCACATCCTCCTCTTCATCCTGTTTTCAACTCAACTCATTTCTGTGTTTCCCTACCTCCGGCTTTCTGTGTCATTTCCTTATTTGCACCTTCTCCTTTTACCCCATTTCCTCCTTCTCCCTTGCACTCCACTCTGACTTTTCTGCCTCTTTCTCTCTCTCTTTTACCCAATTTCCTGCTTTCTTCACACTGCCTTCTGCCCCTTCCTCCATCTGTGCCCCATTTTTCCATTTTCTCTTCCCGATATCCAACAAATGAATACCTTACCTTCACCCAACCCCTCTCTTCCTCTCCTCACACTCCCTCCCATCATCACCTCCATCCCCTCACCTCCAGGTGCCTGCCAACGTGGAGAAAGCCCTGACGCTGTTTGGCCAGCTCCTGACCAAAAAACACTTCCTGCTCACCTTCATCCGGACCCTGGAGGCGCAGAGGTCCTTCTCCATGAGAGACCGAGGCAACGTGGCTTCGCTCATCATGACGGCGCTGCAGGGAGAGATGGAGTACGCCACGGGCGTCCTCAAACAGCTCCTGTCTGACCTCATCGACAAAAACCTGGAGAGCAAGAACCATCCTAAGCTCTTACTGAGGAGGTAGGAAAACAGGGAGGGTGATGGGTTAAAACTGGCTCAAACTCTGCACAGAAGGCACAGATAGTTTCCCCACAGGGGGTTCAGGTGCTGAGGTGAGGTTCCTGTGTTTGTGTGTGCATGTGCATGTGTTCAGGCCTTTGTTTGGCACATTTCAAACTGCATTAGAGGCACACCAGTGAAAATGGGCCCCATCACAATTTAGCCCTCAAAGAAGAAAAACAATAACCAGCCAAAAAAGTTTTTGTGTTGGACTTGTTCCTTTTTCTCATTTCCTCTTGTCATGACATCGTAAAAACCATTATAATAATTACGTTGCTGCTAAAATAGGAAGAGAATAGAAAATGATAGAAAACAAAAAAAAATGATGCTCCGTGAGGATGTCAAGCGATTTGTTTTCCATCACACAGCTGACGGCAGGAGCAGTGATTGTAGCGTTTAGAGGTGTATATGTGTGACGTTACCTCGGCTCTATCTCTCAACTCTGTCCCTGTCAGGGAGGATTACACCCCTGAGCACACACACACACTCCCAGTGGAGCTGCAGTCAGACAGACCTCTCCCTCTCTCCCCACACACACACACACACACACACACATACGCACAGTGAGGAAGGTAAAGGGGGCAAAGGATGCACAAGGAGAGAGGAGAAGGATTTACAAGGGAGGGGTGTGAAGGATAGTGTGAGGGAGGATCGGTAAAGAGGAGAAAGGAAAGATGTGCGGCAGTGAAGGGAATGAATCTGAGGTGAGAAGGCAGCGAGGATGGTGGATGGAGCACAGGGAGGGAGGGAGGGAAGTGGTGATTGACAGAAAGAGAGGGCAAAACGTCTACAGGGAGACTTGGGGCTGGAGGCAAATTGGTGGAGGGAGAAACATATGGGGTAGATGGAGAAGAAAGAAAAAAGAAGACTGCAGGAAGGTAGAAAGGTGCAATACGGAGAGAGAGCAGATAGGCAGAGGGAAAAAAGAGAAGTTAAAATGAGCTACTGCAGACAGCCGGGCAGGAGGAGATACACGTATTTAAGGGAAGATACAATTAGAGAAATGGCCTGTCTCCAAATAAATTGGAATTAGACATTAAATGATAAAAAGTTATGTTTTTTTTTTTCTTTCCTCCTTCTCCTCGGAGAGATATTTAATTAAAAATCTAATCAAATAAATGACTCTCATCCAGTGTGCCTGTGTGAAGCCTTTTCCAATCCCCTCTTGGGGCATACGGTCACAACACGCTGTCCCTGTTAACTACACTAGCCTCGGGAGCTGGCATTAATAAGCTCGGCAATTATTACACACGCGGTTCACCCTGTTTTGGTCTTTTTACTGCAAAAGGATAGGCTTTAGAAATTTTTATTTTTAGACATATACACAGAAGAGAACAGGAGAGCAACTTAATAGCCTGCTCCCATGTGGATTTCCATCCCCCAATGGTGAAGCAATGCTCTTGTATCGGGTTCGTTTGGTTCCATTTGTGCGTCACAGGCGCTGAAGTCGCAGTGTGTGGCCACGAACGCTCCATCAGCCCCTCCTCCCACCTTTCTGTAGCACGTTTTTAAAAAGTTTTAAAAACAATGGATGCCGCGACGTTTCCATCCTGGATGAGACGATGTTACAAGTCGCCCACTATCATGTCCTGACATGCCCACGAGCGTGTTCTGTCCAGGTGTATTCGCCTCCTTCGTCCTTCAATCCTTCGTTCTGCCTCATCTTTCATCCACTAGATTTTGCTGACAGCCATGGAAAAAAAAAAAAATTGCTCCACATACATCAAACAAGACTCAACAGTCAAAGAGGGAGGCTTGCAGCAGCGTAGGAGTTCACGTCTTGTTCCTGCTACAGGCCTTCACTGGATTCACCAGCACGTTGGCCTAGTTTCCTGTGGTTTCCTTTTATTCCTTTTACCATTTCTCAATTGTCAAAAAAAAAACACATTTCCTGTGCAACACTGACCAAAAAGAAAAAAAATCTCCTCCTGTGCTGTCATTTCTCAACAAAATGTACCTCTCCTCACCTTTTTTTGCACCTTGTGCCATGCTAATGACAAAAAAAGACTAATAATAACCACAGATCCGAAAATGTGTCCCAGTTTCACAGCCCAGTGACCCGGCAGAGAAAATCCCAGATAGTTCTCGTGAATTCATCCTCATTCATCTACGAGAAAACAAGGAAAAGGATAATTAAGTCTTCGTGTTTCCATCTAATGTGCAGAGGGAAGCTGGCTAACGATGACCAGGAGGGAGAAATATATATATATTTTTTTTCCTATATAATTTAGTTTCTCCTGCCCCCTTCCCCCTCCCCCCACAGCCTTTGTGCCGGTCTCCCTTTCAGCTGTTTAACAAATTAGCCACAATAAGTCCATTAATTACAATGCCTTTTAATTGCTCTGTTTTAATTTTCGCTCGCAACTTAGTAGTTCACGTGTGTCTGCTCGAGAGCGTGCACATGCACGTGCAGAGGTTCCCCTCATTACACGGCAGGTTTGTGATTAACGAGAGAAGTTAGCGAATTATACTAATTGCTGTATTTTTAATGAAGACGAGTGGGTTTGTTTGTTTGTTTCCTTTCCCTGTCATCCTCCATTTTTCCTATTATTTGGTTCTCACTCTCACCTGTCTCTCTCTCTCCCTTCCTTATTTCATATCTCTCCCAGGACGGAGTCTGTCGCTGAGAAGATGCTCACCAACTGGTTCACCTTCCTGCTTTACAAGTTCCTCAAGGTAACATTGCTCATTGCTCACATGCAGACTCACACAACTTTTTTGAAGCAACACCAATACAGCTGGTGTTTGAGAGTAGAGAAATGCCTCACCATTACCAACACATACACATACACACACACACACACACACACACGTTCACAGCTGCAGCGTTAGATAAGCACGAGGCAGCAGGCTACCTATCCCTTACCTCTGTCTTTCATGTGGTAAATTCTCCTTTCTCCGAACTGAGGAATCTGCAGAGCCTGAAGCCCTGTTCAGACGGAGCTGGTCATGTTGTTGTGATCGCTGTAGCCTGTTGCACTAACCTGTCCTCTCTTTGTGTCCCTGGCTGGATTCTGTTAGAGCCAGGGAAGTGTGTGTGTGTGTGTGTTTTGTTGCTTGTATGCATACTTGTGTGTTTGTATCCCCCTTCTGAGCTTTGGGGGCTTAGCAAAAGAGGAAGCCAGAGATCTTACACAAATGTATTCTCTCATTTCTCTGTCTGTCTGTCTCTGTGTCTGTATGTTTTCTTTCTCTTTTTGAATTCCTTTTCCTCTGATATGGAATCAGAGGGAATTACTGAGGCTTAAACTGTGCTAAATTCTTGTTTCCACACACACATTCTCCACATTCAAACATCACTGCAGCTAATCAGTTAGCAGCAGGGCCTTAAACCCCCGCCAGGACAGACATTCTGGTGGACAGCGAACCGGCCAAGGCCCCGGGGGTCCCGGTTAGCATCTGTGTGTGTTTGTGCATGTGTGCAATTTGGCTGACTGGACGGTCAGAGTTGGGTTCAGAGACGGGGGAGTGGGCAACCAGGGAAGCAGTTTGAGATCTTTTCTAACAGCTGTGTGCATGAACTTTTGACAAGAGAAAAACAACAGCATTAGGACAGAGGGGGAAGAGGTGGAGGAATGTTTTTGAGGAGAGGGGGAAAAAAGAAACGTAAGTGGTTATTAAGGGATGAGAGAGAGGTTTTTAAAATGAAAAAGGAACAAAGGGTGCGAGAGAAAGTGAGACAGGGAAATGAAAGGATCGGCAAAATGAAAACAGAAGCAAAGACTCTGACGCTGTAGCTAGCAGCAAGGTTACAAGCCCAGCTTTAATCTAACCTCTGCAATTCACCGCTTCTCTTTCGCCGGAGTTTTTAGGGGGGTCGCATAAAAGAAAGGGCCCAGAACAATTTCAAAGTTCAGCCAGGTGTGAATGGAGTTGAGAAAGGGTCAAGCCGTTTTTCAAAGGGAGGAAAGAGACGGGGCTTTTACCTTCCTACTAAAGGGAAGAGGAGTTAGAGGAAAAACCTTTTATCCATTACCCTATTCTAAGGGTTCACTTGTTCTCCTTTGCACTGATTTGTTTGAGTGACTAGAGAGTCACATGGTCACAGAAGTCCTCTCTTGTCTCGGAGGGAAAAAAAGGAGTGTTGTTATAGGTTTGATGAAGCTGTATGCAACGAAAGGCAGACAGAAACAGTAAATATCTCTCATAAACATGAGACATAAGTATTGTTTTTCCAGGCTGTAGGCATCTGAAGGAGACAGATCGGCTGGCAGAGAGGACGTCTGCCCGTGTGCTGTGTTTTCTCCATAGGAGGCGGGCGGTGCTAGATTATCCCACAGAGTTCATCTGACAGCTCACCGACATGACTGACATGTGTTGACGCATGAACATGCCCAGCTGAGGGTCGGAGGGCACGACATGCAATAACACCTCATCATCCCTCAGGCCGCGAAGGGAGCAGCAGCAGGAGACGTGACTCAGCAGGATGAGACTGAAACAACGTGACGAGACCGAGAAACCTTTAACGAAATTAGCTCTAATGTGATGCAGATTAAGTGCAGGCGGCTGTAAAGAGTAACTCCAGCTCCTGGAAGTGGGACACGCAGGTAGTGCTTAGTTGGCAGGCCGGCCGGCGGAACGAGGGAGTCAATGAAAAAAACGAAAAAGGGAGTGCGAACAAGGAGAAGAGAGACGGGAGGCCCAACATCCCAGCGCTCGTTGCCTGGTTGACACGTCTCACACACCAAAGTGCTTCTCCAAGCGGTTTTCACCCCTCAGTCATTAACCTTCTATTAACTCCTCCATCAATTGCCACTCACTCACTCACTCACTCACTCTCACACTTTCTCTGATTTCTCTCCTTCTTGCTCACTCACTTAGGCACATACACCCACACACACACACTAAAGGGTGTTTTTCCCAAAGAAGAGACACAGGGGAGAGTCTTGTGTGTGAGGAAACGTGTGTGTATGTGTGTGTGTGTGTTTCTCTGTCAATTTTCAGCACACTGTTAGCCAACAAAGGCCATGGCCTTGTCCAGTGCTGCTCTGCCTGTGGTTGGCTTCAAGAAGATTAGAAATATAATTGGAGAGTTTCTCTGCAAAGCTGTGAAAGCACCTTTTGCTGTTGTGTCCTTTTTTTTCTTCTTTTTTTTCTTTTTGGTCGGTAAAGTTTTTGCACAGTTGCATTCATAGTGAGTTTGCATTTTAACAATCTCTCTTTCCCTGCCTTTCCATCCTCTTCTCACCTTGCACTTCTATCTGTCTCCCTTCGCCCACCTTCTCCTTCTCCTCCTCCTCCTCCTCTTCCTCCTTCCATCTCTATTTGCAGGAGTGTGCCGGTGAGCCTCTCTTCATGCTGTACTGTGCCATGAAGCAGCAAATGGAAAAGGGACCAATAGATGCGATCACAGGAGAGGCGCGCTACTCTCTCAGTGAGGACAAACTCATCAGGCAGCAGATTGACTACAAGACTTTGGTCAGTACACACACTAACACACACACACTTACTGGTGGACATACAGTACAGTTGATACTGTGAAATATCAAAGGCCGTTTACACAGGCTGTCTACAACTACGTCAAATATCCTCTGAGCTTTCTGATTTAAACATAAGACAAGTGCTGCATCAACAGGAGCTCTGATTCTGATGAAATAACAATAATCAAAAGCTCAGTGTTCACTGGTCCGCGGTGAAGTATTGATTTAAACTCTGGTATGAAGTGTTGGCCTGCGGGTCAGGAATCGTCGCAGGGTCGCGCTCTGTGTTTCGCCACATCAATAGTTAACGCTCCCAGTCTGTGCTGACTTCCTGGTCTAATTGTGACCTGTGGCTCTTGCCCTCTGACCCCCCCCCCTCCCTCCCCTCCCTCTGTAGACGCTCCACTGCGTGAACCCGGAGAATGAAAACGCTCCGGAGGTGACGGTGAAGAGTCTGAACTGTGACACGGTGACGCAGGTGAAGGAGAAGCTGCTGGACGCCGTGTACAAAGGAACGCCGTACTCCCAGAGACCAAAGGCCTCGGATATGGACCTGGGTAAGAAGCAGAAGAAGATGGGAGAACTGACTGCCACAAACACACACGTACACACACACACTAAGTATAGACCCAGAGCACAGGTGCAGTACCACAGGGGGTACAAGAGGGGATGGTTTCGAGAGCTCTCTGAAGCAGGAGGGGGTCCTGTGGAGCTTCTGTACAGAAATAAACTCAAGTGAGGAGCCAAAAATCACTTAAATTATGCATTATACTGTACATACTCTGAATTATATCAAGTCACTGAACATTGCTATCTGATCCTTAGTCACAGCCTGACTCATTGATTTGCCTAATGTCCCGTCCCTGTCTTCATTCCCCTCATATTAAACAAACATGCACAACCTTGGATTTATGTTTTCAAGGTTTATAAAATGGTTTACAAAATGCACAGAAATGTTACAACACACAAAACAAAAGCATATACACATGAAGCATGTATGCAGACACACACAACCTCACTGTATCTCCTCTGTGTGTGTAACAGAATGGCGGCAGGGCAGGATGGCGCGCATCATCCTGCAGGACGAGGATGTCACCACAAAGATCGACAATGACTGGAAGAGGCTCAACACTCTGGCTCACTACCAGGTACCGGCTACTCAACACACAGCAGAAGTCACGTGATGCTTCATGTTGTGGCTGCAACTATATCTCCGCATTGATTTGTAGTTGGAGGATTTCAGCACAGATATCTGTTCATATAGTTGCATCTTTTTAAAAAAAAATCTTTTTTAAATATATTATTGTGCAATACCAGTGACAAACATTAAGCAAACATAAAGACATGATATAGCACAAGACAGGAAAGACCTAACAACGCAACACAGCAGCATCATATAGTTACGTCTATGGTTTGGTTGAATCAAAAATCAAAATCAAATGCTGATTATTTTTATAGAACAACACATTTGAAGAAAAGTAGTGATTTTGGAAAAGAAAATCTCTTTGGGCACAGAGGTAATTTTCAGCATTGAACCATCATCTTGTTGCTGGACGCTTTCTGCGGCGCTAACTGATGTTGAAAATCCTGTTTCAGGTGACAGATGGCTCAGTGATTGCCCTGGTGCCGAAACAGAACTCAGCCTACAACATCTCCAACTCCTCCACGTTCACCAAGTCCCTCAGCAGATACGGTACGAGAGAAGGTGTGTGTGTGTGTTCTGTGTGTGCGTACGTCTGTCCGTACAAGTGTATGTACTGTACGTGAGCGTTCATTCCATAATATGCCTTTTATTATTATTTTCATATTTCTAACAAGCTACCAGTCAAAGCAAAAAGGTTACATTACAAGTTGGACTTAAATATGATATGATAAAATATGATATGATATGATATGAGATATGATATGATTATATTACTGTATATTATATTATAGGGCTGTCAATCAATTAAAAGAAATTAACTAATTAACCGCATAATTTTCTGTAATTAATCACCATTACATTACCAATGAATTAATTGCATTTGTCCACTTAAGACTGAAGCTTATAACGAATATTTGTTTAAGTTAAATCATCAAATTAATGTAGAATAATCACAAAGAAAGTGTACTTAAATTTAATGGCTTTCTTTAAACTTGAACAGTTTCTCTCCTCAGCCACCACTAGAAATGAACAAAACAACGTTTATTGCGTTAAATGTTTAAAATGAATCACCAAAATTAACGTGCTAACTTTGACAGCACTATATATTATAGTATGTTATGTTATATACTTTTTAAATATAGTGTCACTGCAATTCTACAAAAAACGTATGTTGCTATTGTTTCCACAGTCTCGCATTGTTGCATTGCTTACATTCAGTTTATCGTATACAATGTGATATTATACAGAACAGACAATAATTGAAAGAATCAAATCTTTATACACTTTAAATAATGACATCAAATAGAAATTTCTGGTTATCTGGGTAATTTTTTCATGGGGAAAAAAGCTTCTTTTGTGTTGAGTTCAGATCGGCCACCGAGGGGAGGCCGTGTATGACAGCTGTCAGCAGCACAGTTTGACATCCAGTCGACTGGCTGGTTCTGTGTCCATATCTAGTTTGTTGCCGTCTGTCCAGCTCCTTCACTGACGAGCTCTCTATCTGGTCCGATCCCCGTTGTGTCGGGCACGTCTGTTTACTGTGCAACGCAAAAACACATAAAATCCACGTGCACGTTGATAACATGTGGTTCGTCATAGCACAGCACAGCTAGAGGCTGTGATGGAGCTGTCGCAAATGGATTAGCAAACAGAAACACTACTGACTTTTATGTTTTAAATGTGTCCGCAAGGCACATCATGCAATTTGTTGAGGGGACGACGGTTTGAGTTTGTGAAATGTGAAAAGCTGCAGATGAATTTTTACACCAAATAATAAATGTGATCCAGCAACATCAGACCCAGACACTGGCTGGGAATCATCAAGTGCATGTTTATGCCAGGTGTGAAGGGCCCCCTCACTATCACTTCTTTCATCTCGCTCTCTCTTTTCCATTTTCCGAGCGGCTCCCTGGTCGACAGTAACTCTGCTCCCGAGCTCTGCCGCCGTGACACACACACACACACACACACACACACACACAAATACTCACCAACACCCCCATCACACTGATTCTTTACTTCCCTGGTGCACATTCTCTCCTGACATTTTGAACCTCTCAATCCTTTCCTGCTTTGTCACGCCAGTGACAAGCATTCAAACTGAAAGCGTAATGCTCCGTGTCACAAAATAGGGGATCACTGTCCAACAAAGGGAGGGAGGGAGGAAGGGAGCAGGAGAGAGAGCGAGTGACAGACAAATTTATTCTGGAATGAAAGAGTGACATGCAAGTAGAAGAAGCTGTCACCTTTCAGAAATGCTTTTAACTTCACACAGAGCTGCGGCTCTCTGTAGCTGCCTCAGATTTCTTATTCATGTGTTTTTTCCACCTGTGTACTGTAGCTTAGATTGGTTCTCCTTCACATGGTGATTAAGTTGGAAAGAATTACATTTTCTAAACTACGGAGAGAAGCAAGTTATGGACTAGCCTGCACATGACTTTGACGTGTGAACTTCCTGAACAATAGAACATCCTCTGTATCTCGCTGCTGTTTTAGTCCCTTTCCACTCACATCTCCTCCTCCTCCTCCTCCTCCTCCTCCTCCTCCTCCTCCTCCTCCTCCTCCTCCTCCTCCTCCAGAGAGCATGCTGAGGACAGCCAGCAGCCCAGACAGCCTGCGCTCCCGAACTCCCATGATCACCCCCGACCTCGAGAGCGGCACCAAACTGTGGCACCTGGTCAAGAACCACGACCACTCAGACCAGAGGGAAGGAGACCGGGGGAGCAAGATGGTCTCTGAGATCTACCTGACCCGGCTGCTGGCCACCAAGGTATGGAGAAGCTGTATATTCACACACACACACACTCACACACTCACACTTCGCCTTGTCCTGTCGCCCAGTCGCCACCAGCAGCCCTTACTGGCCTTTGTTTGGTGGTGGTCTCAGAGCTCATTAATATTTCCCATAACCTTTTGCACAAAGACAAACATATGCACAGGAATGAGTGTGTGTGTGTCTTAATTAGGAGGTTGACCTTTGACTATTGAGTTGTTTGGTTGGTGTTACTGGGCC
Source organism: Trachurus japonicus (assembly GCF_045865225.1). Classification (NCBI taxonomy): domain Eukaryota; kingdom Metazoa; phylum Chordata; class Actinopteri; order Carangiformes; family Carangidae; genus Trachurus; species Trachurus japonicus. The sequence continues at coordinate 8,800,632 of NC_140911.1, forward strand.
CTGTTGGTGGCCTCGGGGCTTTTAGGCCCAGGCTTTTACCCCGAGATCATTATTCACTAAATTCCTCCATGTCGTCCAGACCACACCGAGGAAGCTGCGCTCAGGGGTTTTTTAAATGCACCGAGCATCTTCAGGTTATTTGGAGTCAGGATCCGTGTTTGTGTTGATGTACTGGAGAAACAATCTCCGGTGAGTGTGCGTTTCCTCGAGTGCTTTATCACACTGCCAGTGTGATTGTTAAAAATGTTTTATGAAACAACAGATTCGGCCCTGGAACTAGTTTATAATCTCAAACCGTTGACACTTCAGTCATCTTTACATGAGCTGTTTCAGGAGCAGTTCACAGAGGTCATCGTGTCGTCTAATGCACATTCACCCCACAGAGCAAAAGCTGCATCTTATGTATCATATCTCACATTTGCTTGTTGTATTAATATTTCAATCAAACCAATAAGAATGAAATTAAAATATCATAATCAGATTAAGATGAATAGGCCGTCATGGTAATGTGTCCCAATAATTCATGTTCCACACAAACTGCACTTTGGCACCAACAAAACAACAATGAGGAAAACAAGTCAAAAAGTCTCAGACCCATTTAGTTTTCAGTTTTAATCCAAACATAACTGGTTCTCTGTGCTGAGAGATGCACTCAACCATTAACATGATAAAATGGTGTGTTTGAGTCTGTTAAATTGTCTGAATTTGACTCCACAGGCTGGAGACACAACAAGACAACAGACACAACACTGAACACAGCGAAAGACACATTTGCACATTGAGTTTGGAAAAAAATCTTCAACTTAAACTTATATATATATATATAAAAAAAGTGATAAACAAAAGAGCTGCCTGAGTGTTTGTGTTTGCCTGTTCAGTGCATCACCCCACCACACCTTAAACACAGAGTAGCTACACATGCGCTTCAGCAGTTTTGTCCCACACTCATCATTAGAGAGACTCCTGCTCTCAGTCATCCACATTAACATTTGGGACACAAACACAGCAACTGTTTATGCAGCCTCCGAACAGTGTCGAGCTTTTCCTCTCATTTGCAAACCCTAACTATCTTGGTGATTCTTCTCTCCCTGGTACTTCATCTCCCCCGATGTTTCGCTCATTAGCTCAAATTTCCATTGTTGGAGCTCCAGGTAGGAAAGTGCAGGTTTTAGAGGCATCAGTGCTGCGTCGATGGGGAAATGATTAACATGCGAGCCAGAGGAAGACAATGAGGGAAACTTGGAGCGCTGCAGTTTGTTCTTATTTATTACAGCTCCCACAGCTTTGTGCGTTTAGGAAACTGATTTGTGACAATGCGAAGGAATACAAAACTGCAGATTCAACTTCTTGCTGTTTTTAAATAAGATTGTGTCCTGCATGCTTGAAGATGACGGAGAAGAAGGTGCTCGACGCTTGTGGGAAATATCAAATCATTTCATCTTCAGAGGAGTTTGTGAGGGTTCAGAATCTCCAGAGTTGTATGATGTGGTAGCAAACGATGCAGAACAGCCTCGGGCTGAACTCTCGTTGGACCCCATCCTAAACACTGTAAAGAACACCGAGCGCTCGGCAGCATCACAAACTCTCAGAAAAGTTGGAGAAGGAAAACCAAGGCTCTGTCGTTCCCAAACACCTGCTACTGGCAGCCGTCGCCTGCAGCCAGGAGTGAGCTGCAGCTGTTTAGTGGAGCTGTAACTTCACTGCTCACTCCTTAATCATGTGGATCTAAGAGAAATACTTAGATTTGAATTGCAACGTTACTGAAAGGCGCCATAGATTTATTTATAAGACCTAACCCGGTGTTGTTTCTCCTGTTTAGGGTACGCTCCAGAAGTTTGTGGACGACCTGTTTGAGACCATCTTCAGCACAGCGCACAGAGGCAGCGCCCTGCCCCTCGCCATCAAGTACATGTTTGACTTCCTGGATGAGCAGGCAGACAAACACTCCATATCAGACTCAGACGTACGGCACACCTGGAAGAGCAACTGGTGAGTTTCCGTCTGCACCTCTGTGAATATAAAACGGGCATCAGTGGGAGCGTGCGGTGGGTGGTTTGTGTCTCATTAGTGTTGTGGGAAAAAAAGTTGCTGTAGTATGAGAAAATGTGGAGTGTAAGTTAGCGAATATGCAGCAGTTTTACTCTGGCAGTGCAGCAGAAGGAACCAACGCTGCTCGTGTTTCCCCTGCCTCAGGTATTTTATCACTCAGACTTCTCCTTTGTTCAGCCAGAGTGTGAAAGCAGCTTCAACTCTCTGCACCTTAATAATTTGTCAAGTCCCTCTAACTCTACAACTCTCCCTCTCTCTCCCTCTCCCTCCCTCTTCCCGTATTCCCTCCATCACTCCAGTCTTCCGTTGCGGTTCTGGGTGAACGTGATCAAGAACCCGCAGTTTGTCTTTGACATCCACAAGAACAGCATCACAGACGCCTGCTTGTCTGTGGTGGCTCAGACCTTCATGGACTCGTGTTCGACATCAGAGCACAAACTGGGGAAGGACTCGCCTTCGAACAAGCTGCTCTACGCTAAAGACATCCCCAACTACAAGAACTGGGTAGAAAGGTACATGATCGCACGTTTCATCGTTTAGTTATTTTTAGGGGTGTGACGATACACTCATCTCACGAGACGAGACACGAGATCGGGTTCACGAGAACGAGACGAGACGAGATTTTAAGAAAACTACAATGACAAAATATATGACTGGACCAACATACTTTTATTTTACTGAGTTGCACATGCATTTTGAAATGTTTTAGTATAACTCATTACATGCATGATGTAAGCATGAGCTTTTAACTTCTTCTTCCACAAATTGAAACTAAAACTAAAATTTATAAAAGTTAAAATAAATAAAATTAAATATTCCTTTCTTTTTTTCAAGTGCAAACAATATTATGTGCAGTGTTTCCTCTAAGATTTGATTTAGCGCATATGTTTATTACCATCACAACGCGACCTGTCCATGTGCCCGTGTGTGTGCGCGAGAGAGAGAGTCGCGGCCGCCACAGAGTCGTTAATTAGCGCTGGTTGATAAGTTTCGTTTTTACTGAGGAGGAACTATGAAGAACTCAGCTGTGACTGAAAAGCACCTAAACCATGTTGAGTAGAGTTATAACTGTGTAGTGGAAAGGGGTGTAAAGTAATGGTAACTGGTAGTGGAAACCCTGTTTGACATTGTTTTAACATTTAAAAAAAAAATTAAAAATCTCGCAACAGATTTTTAACACAATGAGAAATATCGTCGAGTTTAATCTCGCGAGATCTCGTGGCACGAGATCTCGTCACACCCTTTGTTATTTTATGTGAAATTTGCCAGATTTTTTTTTGTTCGTTTGTTTATTTGACTTTGGGTATGCATCCCTCCAGGTACTACTCCGACATCTCGAGGATGTCAGCCATCAGCGACCAGGACATGAGTGCCTACCTGGCGGAGCAGTCGCGCCTGCACGCCAACCAGTTCAACAGCATGTCGGCCCTACATGAGATCTACTCCTACATCGTCAAGTACAAGGACGAGGTGAGACATCAGCGATTCTCTAACAGCCTCCAGATATTTTCATCAATCAGCTCCTGTTTGACCTTGATCGTTCGGTGTTTTCCATTTTACCTGCTTACCCACATACTCGTTGTCACATTAATAATTAATTAGTACACAAAGGTTGTTTCAGACAACAGGAAAAAAAAAATCCTTCCTTATTGTGTTCGGTTCAACTGAAATCAGCTGAAGTGTAAACATGATCATGCTTGAGGCTGTCGAAGAGTTTTCACCAAAGTCTGACAGGCTTGTTTGTGATCAACGCCTCCATGTTTTGTTTTCAGAGCGAGGCCGACTGCACATTTGTCAGGTTTGCTGACCTCTCTCCCGCTTTCCATCTTTCAGATCTTGTCGGCTTTGGAGCGGGACGAGCAGGCGAGGAGACAGAGACTGAGGAGCAAGCTGGAGCAGGTGATCGACACAATGGCCCTGACCAGCTGAGGACCATCCAGCACCTCCATCTCCTCCTTCTTCTTCACTCCTCGTTCTCCATCTGTCTCTCTCCCTCGCTCCTCTCACCCAGACAACAAACAAAACTCCAACCCCCAACAAACACGACAGACGAACTGCAAAAGGGACTGAAGCAGTATACTGCAAGCAGGAGGGGGGGGTTCGGCAGAGATGGGCGGGCCTGTGTACGCTTACATGTGTATGTGTGTGTTTGTCTGCAGCCACCCATACGGCGTGTGGGCATGTGTCTGTGTGAGAGACTGGGACACACCGGACATTTTCACACACGCATACATGGAGAAACATGTCAACTGACAGCATTTGATTATTGTGGATGTTGGTGTTTGTGGTTTGCTTGATTTTTTGATTTCTGGAGTTTTGTCGTGATGAAGCCGCGGTGGTCAAGGAACGAAACGGTGGAAGCCTGAAAAAGGAACTCCATATATGGCATCGTCATTAGCAGGATGGACCAATCTGTGATGAGCCAATGGAGAGAGGCTCTCTAGGTCATGTGACTCCAGCGGGCGTCACAGTTTCAAAGGATGTTGGATGATTTTTTTTTTTCTTTTTTCTTTTTTTTTTGTATAAATGTAATCAACTGCCCACTCTCTGATCTCTCGCCACTTGTATTACTGCTGAATTTGCACAATTTACAGAAACGTTACAAAGGAAGACTATATAGATATTATATATAAATACAGCTACGTTTTTAAAGAAAGATTAGGGAGCAAACATTTTTGTTGTTTTCCTTTTCATTTTAAAACCAACGAACACAATGAAAATACAACAATGAAACATGATTTGATATTTCAAGTACAAAAGAGAAAAAAAAATAACGTAGACAAAAAAATGAAAATGAAACAAAAAAGTCGTACTGTGCCATGTTTTCTTTGAATGTTGTTTAGTGCAAAGACATTTTGTTAGATGGAATGTGCTACCGTATGATTTTAAATATGAACAATGCCTAGTGACTGAAAAGAATTGTTGAGTACTGACCCCATCTTACGATCCTTGGTGAAAATAGCAAGAAGTGAAACGACGGCGCGCATACAGTAGTCGTCGAGTCTTCTCGAGTTTGGACCGGTTCATGGTGTCATGGTGATAACATGAAGCTGCTGTTGTTCCTAATTCAATCAGTGCAATCTTTTGGTTTCAGGAAACCAAACATATTTTTCACAGATTGTTGCTTTTATCATGACCACCACAGTGTCAGTGTCTGGGCTCCGAGGCTGGTTCTTTTCTTCACAGGTCAAGAAGTGACAGTTCAGTGGATCATGGTATAGTGACTGAACAATGAAGTAGCTACATTGCACTACCGCAAATACCCCGCCCCTCCCTTTCATTCGCTCCCTGTACCACGCAGCCGCCATATCGAACCATTAGGGATTCCACGGGTCCTGAGTTTGTTTTATCCATCTCTTGAAGGGTCATTAATTTTCCTGACACAGCCCTGTAAGAGCAGAGCCAAAGTGTTGGCTCTCAGACTCTGTTTACGTCTTTACAGGAGCCACATTGAGGTCAGGTAGAGCTTAGCGGAGCCTCGCAGTGATGAAACAAAGTGTGAAAAGCTGTTTCCAGCCTAAAGCCACCTCTTTTTTCATTTTCTCAATGTTAATACCCAAATAAAGGAGCAAGGAAAAGATATACCGAGGGTTTCTCTCCACCTCTAACCTATCTGTTTGAGACAGGGATTTTAGCTCTTTATCCATAAGGGGAGGGGTATAGAAAGATACAGAGGTGAGACACCTCTGTTCATTAGCTACACAAGGCTGAGTAATCCTCCCCTTAGCCTGCAGCTCTTGTTTCAAAACTAGCCTATTGCCATGTGTGGCTTAAGCTTTTTTTTTTTTTATTACTGCTCTCCTAAGAGGATTTCTTTGTTTCTCTTTTTTTGAAGTCTTGAAGTCATGGTTTTTAACGTTGTGGTGAGAAATAATGTTTTCCGATTCATTTTTTTTTTCTGCTTGCCGAAAAACCAAACTGTGGTCTGTATGTTTTTGTTGATGTATTCATTTGTAAATTGTATACTTTTTCATGATGAACAAAGCTGTTTGCCATTTTTGATTTTGTAATCAGGTTGTTTTGCTTTTTTTTTTTTTTGGTTCTTGTTTTGTGTCTTTTTTATTTTATTTTCCACATGTAAATTGTACATTTTACGGTACACAGAAGACGAAATTCTCTTCGGTTTGCCTGAAGTTGAAGTACTTGACCGAAACTCAAGGTTTATTTTCCTGATCTCAAGGATCAAAATGAAATAGTTGCATCAGATGAGCATCTGTGTCTTTGTGATGGAAATGTGACTTGCTGCTTTAACTCTTGTACCTTGTTTTTCTATCAAACATTAGGGCTGTCATTTTATGCTGATCATAAATGCTGTCGCTGTCCATTTTTACGCCAGGTTCCTTAAAAAAACAAAACAATACAAAAACAACAGCAAAACAATCTTCTGTCACATCCAACAATAGTGAGCACACCTCCCAAATTAATGTCAAACCCACCCTTTTGTTTACAAGTCTGAGATGTGACATTGCTTTCTACAGCTGCAAACATATGAGCCTACTTCAACTGGATACCTGTTGGGACTTGATAGTTCATTCTCTACCTGCCAAAAAAAAAAAAAAGAAAAAACTCGTCGCGAGGGACCACTCTGCCCATCTGAGGATAGAAATTTCTCCTTTCCAGCTGACCGCCGCGTTGGCTACGCACATGAAATCATTTCTGTCAGAATCAACTATATTAAAGAAGAGAACTGCAAAACCTTCACCAAAATATGCTTAGTCCACTATACACAAACATTTTAAAACATGTTTTTTTTCCGCTGACCTTTTGCTGCATTCATACATTTTGGTGCTCTAGCTGTAGATCACATGACAAGGAAATAGATGACTGTTGTTCCAGAGCTGAGCAGTGCTGTTAACAGTGCTTCTCTCCATGATCTGTATGAGTACAATGTGCAGTAGGGACAAATCCACTCTGCAGAAGCACACAGACACAAAAAAAACAAAAAAACAATCGAGGGCTGCAGCGTCCGGCTGGTGATTTAGTTTGATTTTTCAGGCTTTCTACAGACACTCAAACCTTCTCAATCCATTCTCAGGTTCATGCTCCATTTGTGTTGTATTCTGGTTGTAATTTGGTTGATTAAACGACTGCTGAGGGAGTCGGTTTGTTTATCGTGTGCATGGCTACTTGCCTTTTAGATTGACCTGCTTTGCAAGCATCTGTAGAGAGCTCTTCCCTCCCAGCTGCCCTTCTCTTTCCCCTCAGTTTGCACTAGTTTAGTGTAATAATTGACTTGTATTTATTGTTATTGAGGTGGTTTTAACGCATGTCTGTCGTCTGAGAGCGTTCGGTGTCATCTGGAAGAGTCGGCCTCATCTGCTGACTTGGGATGTGTCATAAGAACAACTTGCCGACCGCGGTTTGACAGAGAGTTGCAGGGTTTTTACGCCGTTCTTCTGTCAAATCAGAGCAAATTAACAAGTGGAGTTCACTGCACTGCCTTCAGTGTGAGCAGATTCAGCACATAGTCATGAATCTCATGTTTAATTCTCAGCTCTTTCGACATGCTTAGTCACTCCTTCGCCTCCTTCGCCTTTCCAAACCATGCTTGAATCAAATGCAATTCCTGGCATCATTCTGTTTTCAGTTTTGTTTTGTTTTTATTTCTTTTTTCCTTTTCTACTTTCCTCTGTTTCTGGCAACTTCAGTAGTTTTTTCTTTTCTTTTCTTTTCTTTTCAAAACGGAAGTTACATAGGATCCTAGGAAACGCAAAGCAAACGAATTTCGGACAGAGTTGGCAAAGGAATTTTAATACTTCAATAACTCTGATACATTTTTAGAGTTTCAGACTTGAAGCGACTGTCACAAGTTTGCAGGTTAACATTCATTGTGTAAATATTCTGTTATTTCCTATTTTGCAGATTTACTACTTGTAAATAAACACGCATCAAGGAGAGATTAAACATTTTTTGCTAAATAAAATGTGTCTTGGAATTTTATTTTACGACTGATGGAATTTGGATTGGAAAAGAAGAATATCCTGCACTTGCTGAATGTATTGATCGACCTAACATTTCAGCCTCCCTAGGTCACCGTCAGAAGTATTTCAAACAGATCTTAAATAGACCCACTCACGGTGAGTCTATTTATTTATATAGATGTGGCTCTGGGTTTAGGATTCTGCACATCACACTGCCTCGCTATCACCAAGGTTACTGTGATTTTTAATAAGTGTATGTTTATTTTTCAACCTGCAGCCCTCCTGCCAACTTATTTCCACTGATGCTCCAATCACCTGCACAACCTTGAAGAAACTCTCATCCTCAGTGACAGCCGGCTACCAGAGTGGTTGTTGTATGTTTTTCATCTATATTCAGAATTGATCAGTATGCATGCATTGCAGCATTAATATAACCAACAACGCTAACACAAGGTCACAACAGAAAGTAGCAGCTAGCAGAAAATTGATCAGAGACTTTTCAACACCAGGATATTCACAGGCTTCCTCGCTGGAAAGTATTGGAGCTGCTGAAACTTTACAGCCGACACAAGCTGCTGTTTGTCTCCTATGAAGTTAGCAAGCTTGTTAACTCTTAGCCCAGTCACCCTCAGCACAATAAGGTCGATTTACCTTGGACAAGGGAGGTTTAAATTAAATTGGAAATTCAATAATAAAGATATTTTGTTGCAGGACTTTGCTGGTTATGGCCAATTCCATTTTCATCAGCTCAAATAGATGCTATTTAAAAAAATGTTTGGGAATCTAACCTTATTATCTTTAGACACAGGCAAACAGTGAGATGTTTTCACCACACCAAAAATCAAAAACTGTCCAGTAGCCTACTAAAAGCAGTTCTATTTTGCTATTGTACCAAAACGTGAATACTATCTCCACACATATGCACACTTCTCTATCAATACTCGGCTCCCACATTAATTCTAGCCCCTTAATGGGATGTGTCATTTAGTATCAAAGAATTAAGGTTCAAAATGTTCACAGCCAAGTGAAACCTTCTTGTCAGCCTGCAGCGTGACGCCTTCCCCCTCCATCCCCCCCGTCTTTCATAACACGACCGGCATCATTAATCATTCTTATGGGAATGTAGTTGAGTGGCTGGTGGGGGTTGGTTCTCTGGAGGTGTTAATACGAACATGTTTACCCCCTAACCATACATCATGCCTTCACTGCCCTCAGCTTACATGGGCACTTTAATGGAAGAGTGCATAACACAGTTGTGTTGTCAGCTGGCTGAGGCAGGCGAGGCCGCTGACGCCCATGGATTCAACATGTATGCGTTTCTGAACAAGAAGGTATGGAGGCATGGAAACTGAGACAAAAAATATATACACATATACAGTATATTGAATTGAACCAAAAGCACCTTGTCCATTTTTTCATGGCCTGCCTTTAAGAGTCAGCACTTCCCTCTCTGCCCCCCCCCCCCCCCCCCAAGCGGATTCAATGAGCCCAGATAGACAGAAAATGTTATCGTTTGCACCATGTGTAACCAGCCGGGCTAATTCAATTAAAATTCCATCCAAGGAGGAACGCTGAAATTGCGTAATGGTCGTGGGAGCACTGAATCTCGTAATGATCCTGTCAAGAGGCAAATGATCTTGTGGCGCGAACATTATGATAAATTCCTTGCAAAGCATAAGATGCTCGTTTCTTCACCCCCTTCGCCCCTCCCTCCTTCCTTCCTTTTCCTCCCTTCCTCCTCCACCTCTCCTTGCATGCATAATTCTGTTGCCATAGTTAATAAAGCCATGATCTATATTTGCCCCCCTCCCCTTTCCTCTTTAATCTCGTTTAGTTACAATTGAAGAGGGCTCTGTGTTTTATCGCACGCTGAACCCAGTGAAATTGGAATTCTATTTTAGCTGAGGAGTCTTTTGGTATCTGTCAGTGTGTGTTGCGTCAGGAGTCTGGCGGAACCGGGGCACCATGAGTGGCAGTGGTATCTATAGGGCCCCTAAATCCGGTGAGCGGTTCATCTGCTCCTGGCGAGGCTAAGGTGACAGCCGTGACTGGTTGAGGGATGCTACGAGATGGATTACTGTCACCGTTCTTAACTTGTGGCGCACAGAAAAAGCTGTGTGTGTGTGTGTGTGAGTGTGTGTGTGAGAGAGAGTGTGAAGGAGCAGAGTGGGCGTTGAGTACAGGTGCTGCCAACCCTCAGCCCACCACAGACATACACACAGTTGCACCATACAAAGCTCCCCAAGGCAAGTGCAAGTCTGCAGCACAGTCAGTTGAATATTTAGTGGATTTGCACTCTGTGTGTTGGTTTAGCTGTTAAAGTCTGGCTTTGAAGCAAGTACATGAAGTTGAAGCTGCTCTAATCAATATTTTCATATTAGCAATGGATCAAGCACATCTTCCTGCTTTGTGCAGCGAATGATTATGTGACTCTGCAGCTCCTCTAGACTTTACAGAGCTTTTTAGCATCTTCAGCTCATTGTTTTGTATTGTTTTCAGACGCAGCTGACTTTAGTTAACACCAAGTTAGTCAAATGTTTCCCACTGGAGTTGAGACCAAGACTGAGTGAATATTGACGTTTGCCTTATGAATAAAAAACAAGACTATGAGTGAATTAAAATGTATAAATGAGCAACAAATGAATGTGTCTTTACACTAATACTCACAGTCCATGTGTACAGGGAGTCATGAGGGCCAAAAGAGTTACAGATGTATATTTGTACCACAGCTACACTGTAAAAAACAGCAGCTTATATAGTCTGTGTAAATTCACTGTGTTCATATAACTGTGCATGGCTGCACAGTGAACATCCACGTGGACATGGGCCGATGATTTGACCAACTATTTCTTCTGACAATCGTGGACTTGTCCCACATTTCTTGCAGTGCAATGCTACAAAGATGCCACAAAGGCATCACTGCATGGAAGAGAGGGATGAGAAATAATTACATTGCAACCATTAACTCATTGAACATACATGTGGCATGTTAGAATTTCATTAAAATAGACATGGGAGAAAAAAAAATCTGCATTTGCCATTTTCCTCAACAAATTAGAAACACCAGGTGAGAAAGAAAACATCACAAGCAACCAATTTAATCTAAATTCATGATTGTTTATTTCTACAAAGCTGAAAACAATTATAATGAATTAATTCCTTGCCTGATTATCGCTTGTCCTCAGGGTTTCTGGTAGAAAAACAAACAAACAACAAATTAATTGTTGTGTGGGGTATTTGTGGTCAGTGTTATTTTCACTATAACCTCTCAGCAGACGCGTTTTAAGGCAGACACAACGTTTTGTAGCAATCTGGACATATTTCTATTCATCTTTTCTATTAATTCTATATATATTTATCACATATGGAATAATGCCTTGGACTCATTATAATCCTAGAGTTCTCTGCTTTTTACTCTTTCCTGAAATACTTAAAGCAGAAGTAAGCGGAATATTTGTGTTAATATAAGTCTTAAATAGTTATATCTTCCGACAGCAATCACTTATAGAGTGTTTGGTCTGAAACACGGGTCTATTCAGTCACTCTGCTCTGCTGTAAGCCGAGGAGAAAACTTTCCTTGTATCCTACAACCTTTATCCAATGAGGAGAGAGAACGGCATAAAGGGGCGGTCCTCTCTGTGTGTGCAGCCAAGGGAAGCTCGTGAATGTGGTGACGTAGGGACGAGGGCGGGGACTGCTAACTCCATCGGCTGACAGAAAGTTAGCCAAAACGACCGGATCGCTTACTTCTGCTTTAAAACAGACAACTGATAAATAAATTAACTGAATAGAAGTCCAAACCACCTGTAGAATCTATGGCTCCAATAAGTTCAAGGTGAGCCAAGGTCACATTGGTTGAGTGTCCTAATGATGGAAATGTTCCTTACATGGCCACTAGTCCTTCTACGGGCTCCATATCGCAAATTTAAACTGTCACCACATCTCAACATCTGAGGTGGGGTCAAAGTTCAACACCTGATGTCCCTCTGTTCTGACTGATGTGTGTTTCTTTTCTCCACAGGTCCAGACCGTTGTGGACAACAACAGCACCTTCCTGCAGATCTTCTAAAGAGCTCGTCTATATCCTGTCTGTATCCTCTGAACCTTGTCTGCTGAACAAAGCCCGGCCCCCTCATACTGTATCTGACAGTGTTGTGTTTTAATAGATGACTGATGGAATTTTTGACAGTCCTGTCTTTGTATTTGATTGATTTCTCCTCCTTTCCCCCCCTGAGCCAAAATGCTTCAAATCAATTATTTGTTGAACTTGACTTCCAGACGTCACCTTGGTCACCTTTGAGCTTCCCTCCCTCCCCAGACTCACACATGCAGTACAAACATCCATAGCTCCCTGAGGAGACCCCTCCCCCTGCTGTGAATGTGTGTGTGTGAGGGGGTCTGTCTGTCTGTTTCACCTGTCCTCCCCCGCCGAGGTGATGGGTTACGTCCCCCAGGATCTGGAGGAGTCTGTCCGATTAGCTCATCCAACCCTCACACTTCCACTCAAGGATGGAGAGGTCAGTAGTGTGTGTGTGTGTGTGTGTGTGTGTGTGTGTGTGTGTGTGTGTGTGTGTGTGTGTGTGTGTGTGTTTGTGTGTGTGTGGACATTTTCATGCCTGTGTAGCTAGACGTTCTTTCACGTGCATGCATTTTGTTATCAGCTCTCTGAGTGTGCATACATGCATGGTCTGTGTGCCGTGTGGAGGTCACAGAGGTCAACAGCAGACTTCCCACAAACATCATCAGTCAATTTAATCACAACTCAACCAGCTGATGGTCCACACCAGATTGATAAAACGCTTTGGAATCTGTGCTAATGGCTGCAGTCCACAGTGGCTCCCTCTCTGTCTTTCTCCCACATACAGAGACACACATACATGCGAACACACCCACAAACACACAATGCAGCCCCTTTTGATCTTCAAATGTGTGTCTTTGGCAATTTTTTTTCCCTGTGTCTTGCAGCTTCAGTGAACCAAACTTGAAAGGCTATGCTTTTCCTCGGAGAGAAGAATGAATCTCCTTAGGTCTATTGTGGCATTAAGCTTTGAGGGGGCACAACAAAGAAGTCAAATAGATATGTACACATTTTTCAGTTGCTTATTTTTCTCAATTATTTGAATGGCTCTTGAAAGAGCAGTTCCTTAGACAATAAGTACAATTATACTCTCCGTTATTTCTCGGCTCAGTAATTAGCTACGATGCGAAACAGTCGGAAAAAGATGAAATTGCATTGCATGTTCTTTAAAGATAACAAAACGGAAGAGATGAAATGGGGAGAATATGTTTACATTCTGTTTCTTATTCACACACACGCATGTGTGAATCACTGTAAAACATTCCCTCATAATGAATTTCACGATAAATTATTAATGCTGATTAGACCTATCAGAGGAGAACAGATGCTGCTTAAATCCCTCACAGATTTAGCCTAAGCTTTGCCCTTTGACCTCCGCATTCAGCTCGTCTGTCGGCCTTTCATGTCTGATCAACAGAGTGGTTCTGAACATGCTACTTTTATACTGCGCCTCCACACTGCCGCCGTTCCTCCCGCGCATTCACCACTGTCACTTTGATGGCAGAGGGATGTGGTGTGTCTTAACGACCCGATGCTCATGAATTAATTAATCACTCCTTGGGAATGTCTCAAACACAGCAGCTTGTGATCAAGTGCATTGTGGGATTGAGATAAGGCACGGACATTGCTTGGCAATGGAACTGACACGAGGACCCTTAATTAGTTCAATTAATTAACCATGGGGATAAGGCCATGATGGAGGCGTGTGTGTGTGTGTGTGTGTGTGTGTGTGTGTGTGTGTGTGTATAAGAGAATTGACAGCTACCTGCAGCTTAAGGTTTACCTGCTGGTTGTTCACCAGGTTGAGGCAGGACATTGAGACAATGTGATAATTAATGCATGTTGATTTCACGTAATGTGAACACCTGACATTTGCTAGGGTGTTATTATCTAGGATAACAAGACAAGTTCAACATTGTGTGCCTTGTGTAACATCTGCAGCAGCTGTTGGAAAGTTAAACCACAATACTCTTCAAACAAGATACAACTAATTATTGAGTTTTTACTGTGTAAACTTTAACATTGTTGTCATTTTTCTTAAACAGTCTTTCTACTAAACTCAGATTTGATAAAGTAATATAAGCTAAACAAAGCTTTAGTATTATGTAGTATTATTTATCTAAATGTCAAAATGTCAAAAATAATTCCTTTAACTTTAGAGTTATTTTATGATGATGACCAGGAGATATACCTCAAAAATCAATCCCTGTAAAATATTTATACTTTCATTTGCAGGTTATTTGCTGAGGTTAAATCATTTTTGTTAGTATCTTGTGTTTAGATAGTTGCAGTTTATGAGAGTATTTTCTTTTTTGCTTCAAATGAGCGCCGGCTTTTAAATGATCACCAACTAGAGGTCACTTCACCCGACTCTTTATTTACAGTTGTAAATGAAAATGGTAATTTCCAATAGACAAATGAACAACCTACTGAAGAGGGGAAGGCTCTTGAGGAGCCCCGCAATATCACATCAAGCAGTTATGTAGAAAAATGCAAAAGACAATCAACAGTCTAGAAATTACAGCTAGTTGCTCTTCACTGATTTAATTTCCCTCAGCATTTTCATTGTAAGGCATCAATCAGCCGCATTCTTAGTGAATGAGGCTCTTCTCTCCCAGTCTGCTGCCTCCTCTACGCTGCAAACTGCTGCTTGAATTACTGCATGATATGAAATTTCTGCTGCTTCTGCTCATCCACCAGCCAGCCCAGCTGCCAAATGTTCAGATGTGCTTTTATGTACTGTAGCAGGGATATTACAGTGTGTGTTCCCTGGTAGCTCATACATCAGCCTGTGCAGACTACATAAAAATGACTCTCTTAACTACCAAAGACAAAAAGTGCTTGGGTGACAAAAAGTGCTACAAAGAAGAGTGACAATGAGTTAATAGTATAAATTTTGATATACTGCACTCAGCTGTATCTAAATGTGTCTTCTAGTCCAGCGTTGCATGCACACATTCATCTGAAACTCCACTTTCATTTCATTGCAGTTGACTTGACTTTGGATTTTCTTGCATTCGTTTTCACACTAAAACGTAAGCAGTGTAGTTCAGAAGGCCTGGAAACAAGTACAGAACATGCAGAGGGAAAAAAATGCCTGCAACACAGAGAGGGAGAGCAGGCAACAAAGAGAAGAAGTCTACAGTGCACAGTTCACATACTGTTCGACTCCCTGTGCCTTTCCATTGGCCATGAATTTTTTATAGCCCCTGTTGCTTGTCACTCCCTCACTCCCTGCCTTTGTCGGCTAAGTTCAGTTCTTCCAATGCCGGAGCTTTCAAAAAGCAAGCAGCCTCGACCTTCTCTCTTCTCTGAATGCACCGTATTTGTATTGTAGAGGTGGGGGAGTTGTGGTGGACATGGGAGGGAGAGGGGAAGTTAGAGCTGGATGAGCTGGAAGCAATTGCTGCAGCACAGATGGATGGAGAGGTGCCTTCAATGTCAGGTAGTCATGGTAACCTGTCAGAGAGGAGTCATCACAGGAGAGAGTTGAGAGTGATGGTAACAACTAGTTTGGCCCATTTCACCTTGCACTTCACACAAAGGCAGAGCGTTTGTCTTCCTGAGGAGGAGGGTTGTTGATAAATATGTCAAGCCAGCCACCATCGCCGTGTCGGAGCAAAATACGCACAAAATACGTCGAAAATGCAGCATGTTTAGGGAGCACACACTGAAGACATAGGCTGTTTAAAAATTCCTTGAAATAAACATCCAAATGTGTAGACTGCCAAAAATCAAAAATCCCCCCCAAAAAAATCAGACATCCCCATTAGTCAGGCATGGGTGAGGGCTGCAGGCCTGAAACAGACAAGAGTTGGAGCATGAGAGGAAAGCAGGCATGAGGAAGAGGCAGCAGGTGTGTGTCTGATAATGACCAGGTGGAGGTGGCTGGGCTCTGTTTCCCTCCATCGCTCTGTAGAGTCCTGCGGGGCAAAGAAGTGGGCGGCAGACGGCAGGAGAAGAAGAAGGAGGAGAGGTTAAAGGAGCAGAGAGTCCGGGGGAAGCGTTGCCAACATGAGGCAGTCATCCCATCAGCCTCTTCCATAGCTTCCTCCACCTGAGCTCTCGTCAACGCCAGGTCCTCCTCCGGCCAGATCGATCACCGGGCTGTCAGAGAACAAAGGAGGAGCCCCAACCTGCAGCGTGGTGTCACAGCGAGCAGCAGAATTAGAGATGATTTTCTAGCTTGACGTGAATCCCTGTAGGAAGGTGTTAAATATGTCTGTCGTCGTCAGGACCCTGTCGTGCTCCTTAGCGATGCACCCATACCTCGCCACAGATGTTTTGACATGTCACAGCAGGAAAGGCACAGGTGTAACTAATAACATTTATGATGGCTCGGTTCCATATAAATGTGTCAGGAAGCCTTGCCAGTGACACAGCATGCATGAAAGCAGGGCTCAGTAAGTAGAGCACCTGAGTGGAAGGCAGCCATCATTCATGTTTTTACTTATGTCTGTGGGTTGACATGTCCATTGTGAGACAGACAGGTATGCGTGCTCTAGTTAGCTGGAGATACAGCAAGTTCCTGCAAAACAGATTACCTCCTGTGGGAACATCATGCTGCTCAGGCGCTTTTATCTAAAATAAAACTAAAAGATCTAACCAATAGAAATCCTAATTATACAATCCTGTCTTTCTGGCTGTCCTATCAAATAAAACTGTAATCATCTCCATAACTGACTTAAGAATAAAGTTTTGAAAACTCAAAATTTTAAGGTTACAACTTAGTCCAACACATATTTACATTTTTCGCTCCTGTTATTCTTTACATTCATTCAGTAAAGTGACTTGAATTTTCCACCCAGCTACATGTCTTCTTAGGGTTGCAGTACATGTGTCTTGCATTATTTTAATTTTGATTCCTCTAACTTCTTTGAGACACATGACAACCTCCATTACAGCTTTTTTTATACCACAAATTAATTTGACCATTTCATGAGCGCTTTAATAACTCACGAGTCTCCGACATGCACGTGTGCATTCTCAAATGCAGGTGATGAATAGTAATGATCTGTGCAGAAAGACCCACACACTCCTTGTGTTGTCTGCTAAATTGTCTGCTAGTGATGATAGCTGACAGCTAAAATTAATTTGCTGTGAAACCTGACATGAGTTTTGAGCTGATCTGTTGGCTCTTGTATTGGGCATGCGACACGCTGCAGTCTTGCTTTGTGAGTTAGACTAATGAGACAACGTTTCAACGTAACATTTTTTTGATCCTGCTGCTCCACATAGATATAAAGGAAGATTTTTTTTTATTTTTTATTTTTTATCAATGGCTGCATCTGCTGTAGTGTTGCTAATGATATTGCTCCATACTCTCAGTGAAACTTTTCATGCAGTGTGCCTGATGTGGCATGTTGAGCTGTGACTATGTGTGATTTCACAGTGTGTCTGAGTGGTTGAGATCCCGGTGCTATACACCTAAAGCAAAGCCTTCACTGACTGGGTCCACTGCCTCCGCCATGGTCCATTTAACTGCACCCACTTCATTATTGTGTCCAGGTCATTGCTTCTCTGGTCCCACGGACACACATGCACACACAGACACATATCCTCTGTGTGTGACAATGAACAGTGAAAAGTATTTAGTCAAATAAGATTTATTGTTGTCACAACACATATTTTAATGTTCTAAATGAAGCAGAAAGCAGCTATCTGACACTCGGATCACAAAACAAAGTAGAGAAAACAAGACAACAGACTTTCCTCTTTTCCACTTTCACCTAAAATGGGTCACACACTCATGTTTATCAAATCATGTGTCTATGTGATTTCTTAAAAGTCTATGGGAGGATCCAGAGGCCTGTCAGCTGGCCTGTTCAATAAACGTTATGCCCTGGTTGGATAACACAGAAAACCTCCATCTTTCAGCCTGGTCATTGTGGTCTGGTTGATTCAGATGATTATTGACAGTTTGACAGACAGCAGCATGAACCCTTCCTACACCTGACTGGACAAGCGCACCACTTACCGGCTGAGAAATGCATTCAAACTGCAAAAACAAGGTGACTGCTCTGGAAAACACTGTCAGATTTCTAAAAAACCTTTCAATACAATGAGTTTTTTGGATGTCAATTGGTTCGTTCAGCGCCATTCTTTTTTTCTAAATACTGGACCGACGCATATGGTCCTCAGACGGTAAATCCTCATTTCTCCTCTGGGGCCACCACCAGGTCAAAATCTCTGGTTTTGAGTCAAATAGTTATGATGAAAGACTAAGGACTTAGGCTTCAGCAACACTAAAGGGTCGGAGTGGTCGCAACTGAAGCAAAACGATCATTCTTATCTGTAGATTTAGAGCTAATTTGCTACCGTTTACATGGTATCAGTGAAATATAGTTAGCAAGAGGTAAGTAAAAATCCTATTAGCTGAGTTGCTGAGTCATGTTTTACATAGGCTCAGGAGTTTCATTCATGTTCGCATCTGAACAGTCATTGATTTGTACGTTAACTAGGCCAGAACCGGCTGCATTGATTCTCCTTAGAATATTTCCAGAGTTGGAAAAACCGAAGTTTGTGAGATGCAGTTTGGCTATAAGAAGCACAAGTGTGAGACAGTTTGAAGCATTTCTGATCGCCTCTTTGATGTCTCTATGTTACGTAATACATTTATGAGAACCATGCCCTCACTATTTGAAAGTGCTGAAATACCCTGTAGAAATGCATCACTCTCCAAGTTTAATCCAGGTCTTCTCTATGCCAGTGGCTTTCGCACTTCTGTCTGTCAGTGCTTTGTATTCTAACAACAATTTTATGACCAAACTTTAAATAAGTGCATCTATTAGCCTGAGAGCACCAAATACATTTTTCTCCCCAGAAAAGTTTGTGCTGCTGCATCTTGGAAGCCTAGGTTGCAAAAATGAAAGTTTAGTTGAAGTAGCATGAGAAAAGATGTAAAGAATAAAAACCGAGTTTGTAGAGAATGCTGTGTTTTTGTGTCAGTGCAATGTTTTTAATTTTCCCAGGGTGGGACCTCAGTGTTTTTTGTTGGTGTCACACTCTTTGACAGCTCAGTGCTATCTGCCTTGATTGTTTTCCTGTTTGGAAAGATATGATGCTTCTCCCTCCCCATCCAGTCCCCCACGCAATCTCTTTCTAGAAAGTTTGTTATGTATGCTTTCATTCACTGTGGGAAAAAAGGGGGAAAAAAAACACTTGTCAGAGTCATTCTGAAAAAAAAAAGTTTTCTGCTTTTTCTCTCTGCAGAAGAGAGAACAAGTTTGTGACTGAAGAGAGTAAAGAAAGTGTGAGGAAAAACAGCTCTGTGATGGATGGTAAGGCACAAGCAATTACAGACAACATACCAGATACTGCGCCCATAGAAGATATCACACATACACACACACACACACACACACATACACATACACACACTCAATATATGCACATACATTCAAGACACTGGCAATGCGAGATAATCTTGAGCTTCTTTCTTTCTGGAAAAGCCAATACATTCCAGCTAAAATCCATTTAAGGCTCCCTACTTGGCATACAGATAAACATATGGTACGGAAAGTGCACACACAGTCACTCACCCACACACAAATCACCTACAACGAACTGGCTTCCACTTGCAAACACAGATGAGGCACAGTCAGGCCTGATGCACTTGTAGTATGAGCACACAAAGGCTGGTTGTCTTATCACTCCAGGTTCAATTACACACACTTACACCCCTATACACAAATGGGGGCATACGAGGAAAGGTGGCAGCCGCACTATTGGTTTTCCAAGGTGTTCCTGAGCTGCAGAAGGGAGGTGCTGTAATGCAAAGAGACAGATTCAGGTCACTCACTCACTGCTGGGATGAATATAGAAGGAGAAGGAGAGAAGATGCTACATGTTGGAGCGAAAGAGGAGTGTGTGGGAAGAGGCGAAGGACGATGAGAAGGAGACGAGACTGAGGAGGTAAAAGGCAGGAGCGTCTCAAGTCCTGCAGGAAGATGAAATAAATATAGTAAGGTTTTAGGGAGAAGAGAGGGAATGCAGAAGCAGACAGAGGGATGCAGCATGATGGATGAAGAAGCAAATGACAGAAACCGAGTGAACAGAGTCAATAAAGGGAATGGATAAGGAAGGGGAAGCGAAAGATGAACATGAGGAAACTTTGCACGCGGAAAAAAAGAGTGTGGGATGAAAAGAAGAAGAGAAGAAAAGCGATCGCATCAGAAGGGGGGAGGGGGGTGAGAGAATAGTCGGGATACAAATGGAGAAGGTGTAAGAGAGTGGGGGAGCAGTGCCAGAGGAAGGGGGGAGAAAGTGGAGGGAGATGGTAATTGACATGAAGGGAAAGTGACAAGCGAAAAGATGAGTATGTAGGGAGGAGGAGAAGAGTCAGAGAGAAAGAGAGAATTACTATTGAATGAGAGAATGTGGGGGAGAAAAGCTTTGGAAGGCAACGCAGGCAGTAGAGAAAGAGAACAGGCTGACATTCGATATACACGACTCACGAGTATCTTAAATCATTGAACAAACTAGCCTGTGTAATGACAAGGGATTGTACTCATGCCTGCACATAATTCATGTTACTGTGGAGTCAGAGAAGCAGTGACCACACCCATTTATAAAAGTCAGATACAAGCTGCGTCTCACTGCATCTCAGTTTCAGTCTATAACCTGGTATGTTGTACCCTATCAATTATTATTTTTTAATAGTTTTCTGAGAGAATCGGTTTGTACAATGTAACAGCACAGGTGTCCTCCTTTCTCCCTTATGTCTCTCTGAGATCTGGAGTGCAGCAAAGGTGATGCACAGTGGAAACAATATAGGCCAAAGCCTTTCTATTTCTCTGTTGCACTCCCACACACATGCTGAATATTCAAGTCAGAGAGAGCTTTTGTGAGCAAGCTGAAGGTGTGCTATGCAGGGGGGAGGGGGCTTTATTCAGCAGGGGTGCAGAACAAGACAAGGTGGGCAGGAAACTCAAACACACTTCCCTATCCCAGCAAGACTTTCAAGTCCCACAGCTTATTATTGTAGCAAAGAGCTGTGATATGCATGACTTGGTAACTTTTGTGTGAGGAGAGATTGATTTACATGACAAATAAAATGGGGCAGAGGATCACTGTTCCTTAATGATGAAAACAACAGCAGGGTATTTGAGCACTTAACACTCTTGTTTTTATTGCAGCACAAACTGGGTTCACTATTAAAATACCATGAAATGAAGGATTACATCATTATGGGCTGCAATTAAGATTAGCATCACCTTGGCATAGGTAGTATAAATAAATACATAAAAAAATAAATAAAAGAAGGCTTGATTAAGCACTGATTTATTGCACCGCCCGGCTGACATTCTTGACCCAAATCAAACACACCCACGATGTTGCCTTCGTGAGCGTGACCCACAGGTGCATGCTGGGTATCAGGCTGAATGGGCATGATGCCAACCGCTGATATTAAACACCGAAGGAGCTGATGGTTGATCGTAGTGGTCATTGTTTATGCCTCCTATCTATCTCCACTTTGATACCTCCACCTGGGGACGTCGCGGACTTTCTACCCAGCCCACAGCATGACGTCACGACAGGTGAGCCACTGTCCCTCTGTATGCTAGCGGCTAGCCGTAGCTAGCATGTTGTGTGACCCTGTCGAGTGTGTATTGTCCATAAATCTGTGTCAGTCGGCTCTGTGGTGCTGTAATCTGACGTGAAAGTGCATATTGCATCCTGACAGATCGCCCATAGTCTTCTTCTTTTTTAAAAAGTCATTATTCAGTCATCGTCGTTGAGTTTTAGCTTCATTTCCGGTTAGCTAACTGAAAGCTAATCTGGAGATGACGTTGTTTAACTTAAAATGGTTATTGCTCAGGATTAAATGGTGCTGGATAGTCTATCGACATTAATACACCTTTTCGTCCTATAATGTAATCTTTTCGTCAGACTTTTATAATAACTAAGTTGTTGTTTTTTTTCATTCTGTACTTTTTCTTAGCTATGGTAACGTTACGGAGCAACACACTTTGAGTACCTGCAGATTAGCCTAGCTATTTATTCTTAATTCAGCAATAACACACTGACAATGTCAATTTTTGTTGTCATAACAAAGTCAGACAAAATCTAAATTGTAAGACTACATTTTAACAGACAAGTACAGAGTTAATCAATTTCGAAAATGTATATCAACTGCATACCAACATCATCTAATAGCATTATCTGCTATACAGATGTTGCTGATCTATCAATTAGTTATTCTTTATCAATCTCTTTTATTTGTCTGGTAAAAATGAGTCTTTCAATTTAGATTTAGTTTGATTTTTGTTATGAAAACAAAAATTGACATTGTCAATGTGTTCTTGAATTAGGAATAAATACTGTAAACAGACAGGTACCTGCAGGTGCTCAAAGTGTGTTGCTCCGTATGTAGTGAGGCAAGACAGTTTTTATTGCATGCACTGTTGATTGCTGAAACAGATGACCCATTTAATTTCTGAAATAATGCCATAATTACCAGTGAAAGACAATAAGCTCTTTATTTAATCACTCTGACTTAATGAAGGGGAGTAAATGTAATGGTAGTAATATTTTTTATCACCCTGAACAGAAATTCCAACATCGACAAGTTTCTCCGCAGAATTTACCTTTCAGTGCATAATATTAACGCACTGTGCATTAAAAAGTCAACATTTTTAATATACTTTAATTCAGCCCTGAACCTGCAAAATACACAGTGATTACAGTATGACATAATTCAATTTAAAGTGTACCTCAAAACTGCTCTGAATGTATTTTCATCTTAACTGAAAAAGCAGCCATCCTGCGTTTGGGTGCAGGTTACAGTGAAGTACCATCTGCTTTTTATATGACATACTGAACAATGGTTGATTTCAGCACTATAGCAGCAGGTGTATAAACCCTCATTCTGTATCATGCTATGTGGTCATAGATCCTTCAACAGAGTGCAATGGCTTCGGTAATCGATTCTGACTGTGCAGAGCTGTTGGTGATTCTTTTTTCATTGCTGGATCGACCACTGGCTGGAGGTGAAGAGTGAAAACGGTCTCTCTGTCACAGCAGTTCGGCGTCTCAAAACAGCTACCTGATGGGTAGAAAGTCTCCCTTGTACTTAATGTTGCATTTTCTTCTTATTCTTGTGTATCCCCTTTTCTTTGTTTTAAAGAATAGTCTGTGCAAGTCTGTCCGTTACAGGTATACATCTGAGGAGAAGGTGTTTGGTGTGTGTGACAGTATGAAACAACTGGTTATGGTCTCCAAACATGTGGCGTGTGGGAGGAAAACCACACAGAAACAACCGAATAACCATGGTGGACATTCAAGTGTTGTTGCTATGAAGTGATAAGGGTAACTGCTAAGCCACAGAAATCCCCGATGTTAGTTCCTTGATCAGGGAAAGTAGAGAAGAAGCTTCTTGTGAGGTGAAACAGGTGAAGGGTTGTTTGATGTAACCCGTCATTTGAAGTCAAAGGGAGAGAAAAACGCAGACACGGAGGATAAATTATGCAGCTAAGTGCTGAAATTAAAAAAGAGAAGCTCATTCAAACCCGCACTGAGTGGGCTATTGAAGTTTTTAAAAGCACCGGGAAGCAATTGCCAGTTATGGAGGTGTAACACAAAAAAATTACCCATGAGTTAGAGTAACACTCACTGTCCCAGCAAGCTTTTTATTGGATGGCAGTATACGCATGAGGCGGCCAAGTTCAGAATGACAATATGGCACTTGGGTAATAACTCTGCGTAATGTTTGAAATGGATTTGAACAGAATCCACAAGACAATGCAATGAGACACTTTGGATGATGATGGATATAAGTGATTGTGAAGTTATATTCTACAGTTTCGGAGCTTTTTTTGTGCCATTATGAATGTCTGTTCAGCGCTAAAGTAATTGTAGATATACTGAATTATTATTTCAGGAACATACAGCACCCCGAGTGTAGTCATAAAGGACACTGAGGTCAAATTGTCTGTGTTGCTGGGGTTTTATGTAACCAATTATAACTAGGGGTATCCTCGACAAAGGATTTTCATAGTCGAGGATTTTCATAGTTGCCCATAGTCGATTAATCATCCAATCATGTTGTTTATTCCCTCATTGATTCATGATCTCATTTGCGTCTTTTTCTGCTCCAGAAAAAAGAGTTAAAACACCTGAATAAGACATTTTTCAGTTGCATAAGATAACTGGTCATTCTCCATCCATCATCATTTTTCCTGATTTCACTCTGCGTGCAAGACGTCACTGCGTCACAAGTAAAGTAAAGTAAAGTAAAGTATGCCTTTATTTATCCCATGGTGGGGAAATTCACAAGGTTACAGCAGCAGTACATACATACAAATACATTTACACATGCAAAATATAAATATAAATATTTATAAATATAGGACAAACAAGATATTAAAAAGAGATATAAAAAATATATAGATAGGCTATGAGTGTGTGCTGTGAATTAACGAGTGTGTACCGCAAATGGAAATGTAAAGTCCCATCGTTGTGTGGTCATGATACGTGCGTCAGTGCTTGTCGTCGGTTCAGGGGTCGAGTGTCACAGCACCATGGACAGTGCTGATTGTGTGTGTGTGTGTGTGTATAGGTGCTGCACGATAGACACTGAACGCCTCTCTCAGTTTAATAAAACTTAAGGCCCGAATTTAGAGAGGGAGAGAGAGAGAGAGACTGGTGCGCCGGTGCCGGAGCACTCACTGTGATGTTTGTATCAAAATAGACTTGCCTATAAGAAAAAGAAATTCTCAAATCAGATGTTCAGCAGCGGTGAGCCCCCCTATTCAGAATGGTACAATCTTTTTTTCATAACCACATTTTGCGACGATTCGACAACGAGATTGATAGATGAATCAGACGTCTCCGAGTCGAATTGTCGAATAGTCGATTATTCGAGGTCACCCCTTATTATAACTTCTAGTTGTTGTTTTTTTTTTCTGTGACTATACCCAAGTAAATGAGTGTGTGATATTCTGTGGTGGACAGTAAGATGATGACACAGCAGGAGAACAGAAGCCTTCTTCTTTGCCATAGTTGAAAGACATGGGTCACAGATGCCATATCTGATTGATGATGTAAAATTAACATATAAGATGTTGCACCTTCACTGTTGTGTCGATGTCGATGTATGCATTCTCACATTTTATGAAAAACCCATTTCTCAGTCAGGATTCTCAGGAAGTGTATATGCATAAAATACACGACACACACACACACACACACACACAAAGATGCACATGCTGACAGATCTGCACATTATAATGCAGATTCAGAACCAATCTCTAAGTCTTTCAATTTAAAGAGGAGCACAACAAAGAAACCTGAAATTAATATGACAACAGCTACTCTTCTGAGGAACCTCATTTAATTTAGTTGAAAAGGAAACTTTAAAAAAGTTTTTTTTTTTTTTTAAAAAGTGGTCTTTGTTGGTCCCGAACCTTTATTTAGGCTGACGGTCGGTGGTTAATTTGACGCGACCTCTCCTCTGGCTGAGCGGCGAGGAGGCAGCGTTTGATCCTGACACAGATGAACTGGAGATGAAGTTTTGTTTTAATAGAAATTTCTTTTCCATTCAAGTTCCATGACATCTGCCGCCATGCAGCAGGGCATATTGTGTGTGTGTGTGTGTGTGTGTGTGACAAGCCGACCCGTACACACACACACACACACACACACACACACACACACACACACACACACACACACACACACACACACACACACACACACACACACACACACACACACACACACATTTCACAGACACATACAGCTATATTTCTTCCTTTTGTGTGTGCTCCTGTCTGTTTGGATGAAGGTGTGACCTCTGGCTTTTCGACAGAGGAGCGAGAATTAGAAGAAAGAGGGATGGAGAGATGGATAGAGGGCTTGATGAATAGAGTGGTGTGGAGGAAAGTGTCTCGGCAAAAGAGAAGAGGAATGAGGTCATTATCTCTGTCCTCACCTGTGGCCTCCAGTACACACACACACACACACAAACACACACACATACACACAAGATCCACATCTCATCAGCAACAACAACGCCACCACCCCCTGCTTCTCTTCAATCTACCTCTCTTTTTCTTTCTCCAACTCCTCTTTGTCCTAACGCGACCTCTCTTTCTCTCTGTCTACTCACTCGCTGATTGTTCTCCGTCTCCTCGTCTCCTGTCACTGTGACTCCTGCATAGTTATGAGCTTTTAAACTCCCTCCTTCCTTCCTGATCCATTTCTGTCTGTCTCCCTTTCTCCCTTTTTCCCCCCTACAAGTGGATTCCGACCATCACACTCATCACAGTGATTTCTCTGCTCCTCACATCACTATTACAATCGCTCGCACCAATTCCCTTCCCTGCCCTATTACTGTTCAATTTTCTTTGCCTCCCTCCCTCCCACCCACCCGGCCCCTCGTTTGGGGCACAGTATAGGCTGTAATCACATCCACTGGACCATGATCACACTCTTTTCCTCCCCCCCCCCTCCTCTTCCTCCTCTTCCTCGTCTTTGAAACCCCTCCTCCCCCCTCCTCCCCCCCTCACGGGTCACGCCTCTTGAGGCAGCAGAGCAGAGAAATTGCCTGTTATCGAGGGTCGATTTTTCATGCGCTTGTAAATTGCTTTGTATTGACACTCTGTCAGAGCGGGGTCGTCACACCGGCCCGGGCCACTCGCCACCCCGCGGTCGCGCTCACTTTTCTTGGGGTGCTTCCACCAGGAATGAGGGGGTCAGGAAGGGGGGGGGGTTACAGCTTACAGCCCACTGTGTGTGTGTGTGTGTGTTAGAGTGTTGCTTGTAATATTTTGAGTGCATGTTGATTGTGCGTTCGAGCCGGGGGTCTCTGTGTGGATCTGAGGGTCATGCACGACGAGACCTCGGGTTGAAAATTACAATACTAACACCAGCGGCCTTTTCTTTGTGCTCGTGATTTTCCTGACTGTGTATTTATCTTGGAGCCTGCTGCAACAGCGCATTTATAAGTTGCTGTAATAACATAATGGCTTCATTTATTTAAAAACATCTGTATTTTGTGAATATTTGTGTGGTCTTATTTTTCCTTCAGTCCACAAACTACTGCTAGAAATAGATAAATGTAGATACACGGAGACATAAATACATAGATAATTCATTTATCCCCCTTGGGATAACTCACTTGTCCTTCAGGTGAGTATTAATGGTAACAATAGCGGTTAAATAATATTAAAATTTAATACATTTACGCACTTGTTCACTCTAAATCCGATAAAAATTACCCACTAATTTAGTGTTGTTCCACTCACTGATCAGTCTAACAACATTAAAGGGGAACTATGCAAGTCCGGTCACTTTTCCGCTGTGTTGCTAACCCTCCTCCTGGCCGCAATATTTTTTTTCGTAGGATGAGTCCGGGAAAGTCCCGCCTTCCCCGCCTCTGATTGGCTGGATGAATTCTCCTTCGATTGACGTCATCTCACAACAGTACTGTAGTAAACTAAAATACACACAACTGAAATATGAAATGTAATCAGATGCCATGGCGTAGCGGTTTGCGATTTCACCTGCGGTGTGGTGAATCCGAGTTCGATCCCCGCTGGTTTCACATTTAAAAAAAAATTAGTTTTTAAATTAATATTCCAAGTTTACATTTTGAGTTTGAGAGAAGTGTAATTGTGCCATTGGTTAGGTTTAGGCAATGAAGAAAGGAGTTGGTTAAGTTTAGTAAAAAGACCAGGTAGAGGCTAGACAGGCCAGTAGAGAGAGTCCAAATTTACATTTTGAGTTTGAGTGAGAAGTGTAATTGTGCCACTGGTTAGGTTTAGGCAATGAAGAAAGGAGTTGGTTAAGTTTAGTAAAAACACCAGGTAGAGTGTAGACAGGCCAGATAAGTAGAGAGAGTCCAAGTAGATCCAGGCACTTATCACGCTTTGCCGACAGCCTGCGTTTCACAGCCGTTACACAGCCGTTTCACAACCAAAACAAACAACCAATCAGGCGAGAGCCCTTCTAGCCAATCAGAGTCGAAAATGGAGCCCATCTAGCCAATCAGAGGCGGGAACGGCGGGAAAGGCGGGACTTTCCCGGACTCATCCTACGAAAAAAAATATCGCCTCCTGGCCATGTGCATTTGCTTTCAAGGAAGCCGGTGAGAAAGCAATCCATGGAGCTGTGGATAACGTTATATATCATATACACATTAAGATGTGTATATTTGTGTCGTCTTATCTGTCATAAACAAGAGATTGTGTTGCGGTGCCGCCAAGACGAGAGCTGGGACACTGGGTAGGTGGGACTGATCTTGTAAGGTTGGTTTTCGGCAAAGCGATGCTAAATGGAAGAGCCTCCATTCTCCTCGTAACAAGTTACAAGTCATTTATTTGACCATAACAATTGCTCCGAAGCTGTTTAATGAAGGTAAAAACGAAGCATAGTCAAGGAAAAAATCTTGCATAGTTCCTCTTTAAAACTGTCGCTGATACTAGAGAAGTTCTGCTTATTTTACATTCACTGAATATGACTATTGTACTGGCTTGTTTCACAGAGGGGTCAACTCTGCGGAGGTGACCTATCAGAGCTGAAGGCCTCATTCACAAGTCTTAACACACTTGATCTGTTTCTAAATTTGTCCATCACCGTATTACTAAAAAGGCTTTTTTTCCCCACAGAGTCGGTTGTACACCCACAGCACCTGCGGCTTCACATTCCTTTGTCTTTGTTGCATCATTCTCTTTTCTGTTTTTCTGCGTCGATGCGTCTGTGTGTTGCTTAACTTGCTCCCAACTCTTTCTCACCCATCTGATGTCTTAAATCTCTCACCTCTCCCTTGTCATTCAGGTTGTCTGCTCTTTCATCTCTCACACCTCTTACGCACTCTCTCTTTTCTCTGTTCCTCTAAGTTTTCTCCTCATTTTTCCACTTTGTTGTCACACAAACTCCTGAGCTGCGGTGCTGAATTGTGCCCGCTAATAAGGAAACTAATGTATGTATTTTTTACTTTGAGCTATCTGTGGTGTTTTGTGTAGTATTCCTGATTCCCTCGTGCATCCTCTTGCTTTCCACAATAAGGCTCGATATAGAATCAAAAAAGCAAGCTATGAATAAAACACTGTCTCCATGCACAGCAGCGCTGCACACAGGTAGAAACTGTGAAGAGCTGGTGGAAATGACTTAAAGGAATATTCTACTGAAATCTGTCTTTCTGAATATCAAATACTCACTACCTGTCAGCTTCAAAAGGCGGTTGTGGGAGGGTTGTATTTCAGCTGTGGTGAGGCTGGATACACAACAGGTTCCGATGCGACCTAGAGGCATAGCGGAAATAAAAATATTTTTTGCAAATTTTTGGCAAAACAGCAAAATTGTTATCTGAGGAGTTTTAAAAATCAGAAATTTTTTATTTTTCCTGACCTAAATATGAAGCTTATTTTGATAAGAATTCCATATTTTTTTGTTTGTTTACTAAGTTGCAATCAAGACATATTCGAGTCACTTATTTGTCTGGTATTTCTATCACAAGCTACTGTGACTCTGCTCAGATTGAATCATTAGCACTAGCTGGTGAGCTGTGGTGCAGTGGGCTATGGCAGAATAATAATGTAACACTAAAGGAAAATGTTTAATATTGTAGACAGTGTTGGGAAATTATTTATTACTTTTTGATACATGTGATTAATCCCACTGTGTCTCTCCTTTGTTTGACAGTTTGACGTCTTGAAGTCGATGCAAGGAGCAACCACTGTGATGTCCTAGGAAGAATCCACCTGACACATGGGACCTACGGGACAACAATGACACAGTGCTCAACAGAGCATCAGCCAAGATCATAAGAAGAGAAATGGCACCATGATAGAGAGGGACCCCTGGTTCAAGACCATTCCTGTCCTCGGAAGAGAAACAGGAAACCTATAACCTCTCAGGTAAACAAATGTTAAAGGGATACTTCACCCAAAATCAATAATTCACCAATTTTCTACTCACCGTCATGCCAAGGAAGGGTTTGGAGAACTTTCGGAGTTATCAAAACACTTTTGGAGTTCCAGGGGGGTTCCGGCTGGCAGATAGAATTCACTTTTGAGTCGTCCAAAACACACACTATGAAACATCCAAATACCTCCATACTGCTCGTCTGTACTGACCCAAGTGTCCTGAAGCCGCCACATGAAAAAATTGTTTGGAAAAAATTAGCTACTACTACAACAAGGCTAAAAACAGAGATCAAATTATTTTTTTCCAAACAACTTTTTCATGTCGTGGCTTCAGGACACTTGGGTCAGTACAGACGAGCAGTATGGAGGTATCTGGATGTTTCATAGTGTGTGTTTTGGACGATTCAAAATTGAACTCTATCCGCCGCCATTATATGAAAATTCGTTGCCAGCTGGACCCCCCCTGGAACTCCAAAAGTGTTTTGATAACTCCAAAAGTTCTCCAAACCTTTCTTTGGCATGACGACAAGTAGAAAATTGGTGAATTATCGATTTTGGTTGAAGTATCCCTTTAAATAAATCATTATAGTTTAATTAGAATATATTCTAACCCACTTATAGCCTAGAAATCTAGACGCACAAAAATATTTGCTCCGTAGGTGGGTCTAGAAACGAGCCATAGGAACTTTTTGAGTCTCGAACACTGATTGTGTTCACCAATCACAGCGCTCTATCTGTTTAGAGAGTCGTTGGGCGGGCTTAACGCGGTGGCGACATACATTTTAATTGGCTTGTCAGGCTAACGTCATCCTGCACTACCCTATTGCATGCAGAGCCAGTTTGAAAGACAGCCTTCATCCCGCCCCCTGGATTGAGCCGAGGTCTACCGGTTGTTTCCAGACTATACATTTTAGTGATATAGTATGGCTTGTCAGGCTAACCCACTTAAGGATTTACTTGAAATTAAAGGAAAGGGAGGCAGAAATCTAGAAAAAAGCTTTGAGTTGAGTCCACACGGTTCTCATCCCCTCAGCCAGAGCAGCGAGTAGAGAAAAAACGTCTCTTTCTTACGTTTTAAAATGTCCAAATAATACGAATAAGGGCTGCTGCTCTGTGATTGGTCAAAATCAACCGTCACGGGTAGATTCTTTGCAGGCTGAAAACAGAGCCTAGGGGAGACGCAGACGTCTGATCTTTTTTCACATCACTTCATTTACATTATCCCCAAGGTTAGTGTGTAAGTTTTTGCCTAATACTGTCAAAAAAAAGCTGCCTCCCTAGCCTTTAAAGACAATTATAATTTACCAGACAGAAAAAAACATGTTTGTTGCATACATACGCATTTGATCAGCAAATCAGAATCAGAAACACTTTATTTAAATGTGCAAACACAACAATCAGCAACACGAAAGAAGTCACAACTGTGTAACACAACATCACACAGCGGCATCTCTTCCCGTGTGTGTGTTTTGTACAGGAAGAAATGAGACGACAGACCATCTCTGAGCGAGAAGCTAAAGAACATCAGCAGGAACCTGGCTACACTGAAGTGGATCCTCAACCTACTGTCATACCAACAAGGTAAGGAAATCAAGTGCACTAGCAGAATTGCTCAGTCAGACTTATTGTGATGTTGGAGCCCCGAAAAAATCATTATCTGCCACTGTGGAGAAGGGGGTGAAAAAATTACCAGGAGGTCACATCACTGGCGCTCACAAGACACACTAAGCTGGTGGAAATCACATGAGCTAAGATGACAGAAAGATACCTTTGCATCCCAAGAAGTCTCAGAGGAGAGAGTCTTTTTGCTGGCAGGGAACATCGTCACGAAGAGCACTCTGACCTCTGACCTCTCAGCATGTTGATCAACTCCTGTGTCTGAGCGAGACTGCAGACGTTGCTTCAATCTAAATGACTTTCAGTGTTTTCTGTCCCAAAGCCACTCAGTAAACAGCAAACAGCACATTACATTTATCTTAATTTAAAAGTGCATATTTTATTTTATTCCAGTTGAACATTTGTATTTTATTGTAAAACTTTATGTTTTATTTAATTTCATTTCATTTTAACAATAATTTACTTGGGGGCTATTAACCTTTTAAAATGCAATGTTCTGAATAATACACAGTATAGTTTATCAGTTGTTTGCAACATTAATAACTGTGCTGGGCAGTCTGATATTTGCAGAAATAAAAATTATTTAAGTGATATGGACAGACGGAGAACTTAACTTTAGATAGTAATAACTTTAGATAAAACAGATGTTGACAAAGTTGTTGTTTGGGGATATCATTTTCAGTTGTAAAAGAGCAATAAATGACATATCACAACATATTTTCTTACAAAATTCAGGTTATTTGTTTTAAATCATGCCTTACTCTTTCAAACTAATATTTTTTTTGCCACCTACCCTTATCTGATTTTGTGTGTGCTGCAATAACTGCCAGGGAACTTGAACCTTCTCTGTGCGTAGCCGCCTACGGTAGCTCGCGTCTTGCAATAGGCTGCATTGGGAGTGTTTAGAAAATAACCTGAGTGTGCACATTGATCACACAGTTGAACAGCCACCACCTCAAATACATTCTCACTGCATGGAAAACACTGATCTATTTGGTTTTCCTGTTGAATAATAAGTAGTTACAGTATGTAATTACCTTTTTGATGAGTAATATATAATGTGTAAATGCTCACACTTTTCAAGTAACTTGCTCAACTCTGATTGTGGGTGTTAGAAATATTGAAAATTACCTTTTTAGAATAGCTCTTTAATTGTTAACAGGCCATTTGCTGCTGTTCTGATTATTGTTTCCTCCCATAGTTAACACAGTGTGAGTCAAAGTGTTAACAGAAAAGCACTGGAACAGTTATTCTATCTAAACTGTTGCCTGTCTGCTGTCGTCACTTCATGGGTTGGTGACGAAGAGATAAATCTGACAAATTCCTGCAGCAAATAAGGACAGATCAGGACAAATCAGTAGATTTCTTTGAAATAGAGTTGTTCCTTCAGGTTTAAGTGAACCAAAGGGATCAGGTCCTGGATGAGTGGGTTGCAGCAGACATATATTCATGTTTCTCTGCAGCCATTGGCTTCAGTGTGGTGCCATCTCCCTGGCAAGCCGTGCCAGTGTCTGTGTTTGACACCCACTCTCTTGGTACAGTGACACAATCTAGGCTGCACTGGCACAGATCTCACGCCAAGCTCTTTCCCCGTGAAAAGATGGTGCAATGAGAAGATGGTTAAAACACACACAAAGACGCAGAAGTGGAAAGAAGGTGCAGAGAAGAGATAGAGAACTATGAAAGGAATGAGAGAAAAGGATGAAAGAGGAGAGGACATATAGAGCCTGGACTGGAAGGAGAAGGGGAGGCAATGTGAGGAATCCAACAGCAGTGTTGAAAAGGAAAAAAAAAATGGATAGAGTGAGTCCAGATGCGGTGTGAAAACGGGGGGAGAGGAAAAGGCAGAGACTGATAAATGGGTAGAGAGAAATGAGGAATGCCTAAGAGACTCTCCTTCTTCCTTCTGCTCCTGCCAATGCAGAGCCAAGCCAGCCCCCCCTGGCAGACGTCTCCTCCTCCATCCCGTCCGCCCCACCTGCTTCCCCTCCCTTTATCCTCCCTCTGTCCTCCCACTATCCTCCTCCTCTGTCCTGTATGGCACACAGCTGCTCATCCACTCCCTGTGCATTAGGGCTCATCTGCCATGAGTGCGTCCTGAAAGAACCCTCCAATCTGCAAATAGCTTGTCTCAAAGCACATTAAAGCTGCACTGGGCAAGACACTCCATGTGAAAATACACTCCTGTCTATTAATCAGACTAATAAATTGGGGTTGCAGCTGATGTGAGAGGCTCATCCCAGCTAACTGACACCCCACAGATTCATGTTTTTAGGGCAGGCTTTATCACAGTGTTTCCTGTCCAACTTTAGAGACTGAGTATTGTTGCACCTTTTTCTACAGCAAAACCCACATAAAATGCAAAGAACTGACATGTGTATGGCCACCTGTCCAGATTCCAGTCCTTTTGCTGGTCTCTAGCAACTCCAGTGCACAGAATTATCATTTTGTTCTTCGTGCATGCTTGTTGATTTAAGAATATGCTGAATCATTGTTCTGTAGGTGAACCTGTAAGTGCCTCTATAGTTTTAATCCATGCTTTTCTCCAAATTCTGTTGGCATTTTTCTGCCAATAATCATGGATGTAGCTAGACTTATAAATAGTTATGTAGGAATATCATGTGTGTTCTTAATCACATATACTGGGCTCTAATTAATCAGCACTCTGCATCCAATGTATTTGAATCTGAGGTGTTGGAGAAGTCTGCAACCGGCTTTCTGAAAGGTCCAATTAGCAGTGAAATCTAATAGCATATCGGGGACGTACTGCGGTTTCAGAGTTCTTAATGAGACTCTAAACCAAAACAGTTGAGTTGCAGCCGTAAAACCAAGTCAGTAAATGACACAACACTAAAACATTCAGTAGCAAACTGCTGGATTTTGCCATTACAAGCAGCTCTTTTTCCACATTGCACCTTGTTTCACATGCAACACTATTAAATATTGATTGGTGCAGCTTTAATAAAACTAAATGTGCATCTAATTTTACACTAAATCAGTGGTTCCCAAACCTTTTGTGGCCAAGGCACACCAAAGGACAAGTAAAAATCTCAAGGCACACCTATTGTTCAAAATAGCCTTCATAACACGTGTTATCACTTATATCATGTAAAATATCTGTAAATGTGCACAATTATTTAATAATGCCAAATAAAATGTGACAAAGACAACTAGTCTACATTACTCACAAAATCATATTTATTAACGAAATATTTCAAAGATTAATTTGAAACTTTATCAAATTAGGCTTCATCAAAGCAGCAATACAACCATTTAAACCAGACAGGTCACAATAACCGTCCATGGTCCTACAGATTGATCAGCATTGAAACATATTGTGCGAAATATGGGGTTCTCTTTGAGGATTTTTTAAAAAGAATTGTATTTAGGTATAGAGTTTGCCTCTGTATTATGAAATGAGCGCATACAAAGTACTGATAGTAAATTAAAAATAATTATTTTTTGTGTGGTTGTCACAAAATCCCACGGCACACCTGGACTTGCCTCACGGCACACCAGTGTGCCGCGGCACACCGTTTGGGAACCACTGCACTAAATTAACTATAAAGCCCTGGTGTATTATTAGTTTAACAAATATCATAACAGTTAGCAATAATTCAAAGATAATTCTTTTTGCTTGTTCTCATGCTGCTTATAATTGCAGAGCAATATTGATGCAGTTTTGGGCTTTTTTTCCTGCCTGTACTTCACCATCCACAAATCCTCACCGGTAAGTAATTCTCTCAGTTCCAGTAAAGTGAGGAATCAAACACTTGATAGCAGAATCCAAAACCTTCCTCAACATGAATCGTTTGCAGAGAGCTGAATTCACAAATAGCTGAAAAAGCTGTTGTGGAGCTTTCTGCACAGCCAGCCTTATCAGACACGGGGAAAAAAAGGGATTACAGAGAGTTTAACAACAATATTACATAATTTCTGAGTAATCAAGCCGTTCAAACTTTTGAGAAATTCAAACTGCTATCTCCCACTGCCACTTGGGACTACAGAATTGCAAATAAGGCTTGTGGAGTCTTTAAAATGTACAAAAGTCGCATGTTGTTTCTGTAATTCCCCCAACAGATAGGTTGGTGCACGGAGATAAGGAGCATTTTGCTATACCCAGAGTTAGAGAATTGAGATTCTGTTACATGTGGGAAAAACGAACAACCAAACAAAAAGACACAATCTGCCTCAACAATTGGTAAAACACTGTCAGAGATTTATGTTTTCATAATTACACGGTGTTTGGGCCTCACTGAGCGTAGCCACTGCCACAAATGTGAAGCAAGTTCCACTTTATCCTGGTTAAGATGGGAATGCCACTTGTAAATTCAGTTAGCTGTGATTTGTTGAAAGTAACACACACAGTAGACATGACTGGAGATAGGAAAAGTACTATACTACTACTTTAAAATGTCAAAGACATCATCTGCAATAGACCATGAGCTCCATTTCCTGTGTGTGTGCGTATGTGTGTACAAGAGAGCAAAAGAGAGAGGAGGTTGTTGAAAGTGGGTAAGTGCTGTCATTATTCACCCTCCACAGTAGAGTGTGTGCGGTTCTGCAGCTTCCCATTACTTGTGAGTGTTATATAATACAGGAGTTTAATTTTTTAACAGATAGATGTGAGTTAAGAGACGAAAAACACCAAGTCATGACAGTCTGAATGAGGCACAGTGGAGAGGTTGTATAAGGACTGAGATGAAAGGGGGGTGGTAGGTCTTACCAGGGAGGTTAAGAAGCTGAGTGCCACATGCTGGGGGAGAATAGGAAAGAAAAAAAAGAGGAAATGAATTGTCTTACTTTGTCTGTGATGGTTTTATTGATCGTACAAACCTGCTTGTTGTTCCATTAAACTGTGTGGATTAAGGTGCAGCCACAGCTGTGATGCTACCAAGGAAATAGAGGATGAAGGGAAAGGACCAACAGTGATTCTGTCATTATTGACACAATTTATTTATTGCCCCTTGTTGTTTGTCACTCCAACATACGTTCAGCTAGCTAGACGTATCAGAAAACATGCGATGTGAGGCCTGCTGTGCACACCCACCTCTGACATCGACTGTACCCTCAGTATCTATGATACTGTTGAAAAGGCAGTTGTCTCATGTTTTCAGAATTTTGGTATTGCAATGCATCAATTTCTTTTAGTAGCTGCTCGGCCTGACCGATTAATCTCATTTTCTTTATCGTGATATCAACATGCGCACTAAACACATCGTAGAAGGCTGCCTAAAATGTGATGAGTACATTTTATTTACATGAGCCATGTCTTCACACTCAATTTAGTCTCATACACCTTTAGACCTGTAACCTGAGCCACACCGCTAGACGTAATGTAACGACAACAATGGCGGACTGTACTGGCACGACTTCTCATGTTTAGTCGACTTACAATGTTTGGAAGTTGCATGCATTCTTTCCACCCTTCCTCTCTGTTTTTGGTGCAGTTGTGTGGTAGTGTTACAGCGACACTACAGGCCTGGCATATGTACTACAGCATTTTGAGTCGTTTTCAGAAAGTCTCAGGAACTGTATGGTTAATATGCACACCCGTGACCCGAATATTTGCTTATTTAACGCATAAGCAAGGCATATCGCCATCACAATATTGAACACTGTCGCACATTGTTCATTTTGCTGATATTGTACCAGCCTTGACGTCGCCATAGGCCACTGACCTGTCACTGACTTAATAAATGACCAGTAGTGGTCAACCTTTCGTTGAGTTGTTGGATTACAGGACACCTGAGGGAAACCCAGGTAAAGGATATCATACAGACTCTATATTGGATCTTCTTGATATGAGGTGAGATCGTTGCACCACCTTGCCTTGATTAAAATTATAAATCTACGTTATATGCATGGAATAATGTAATCATAATCTTACTTTGATTATGAGAATGCTTTGATAAAGTTGTTAACATGCATAACAAAGGAGACTTTGATAATATTCACAATTTCATACATGGATGAACATGAGCAGCTATAAAAACAAGGTGATCTCTGCTGGGGGAAAAGATGCACCTTGTAAAACTTCTGATGAGGAGGCTTATCTACTGGGGCCGCCCCACCGAGAGCAGCGGGGGCAGCCTCTGATAGTTTGAGCAGTCGTCCCTCGCCTGATGGGGGCCAGATTTCATTATCCCATCCACATAAAAACGCTGAATCATCCTTCAGTCAGGTACTCGACCCCTCCTGGTGAATGGGTGTCAAATGTCCTGCAAGACAGAATGTTTCCATTTTAGATGATTAGATTATATTTAATTAAAACGTATTAAAACTGGTGACCTCCCAGACAATACCTCGATAATGTGCGATTGATATTCATTGTAGTCTCCATCTAATAATAATAATACAACTTCACACATGTCATTGCTCCAGATGGGACTCAACCCTAAGTTAAATATTAGATCAATGTTTTCATGTCAGTTATTTCACAAATTAGTTTCATTTTATTAAGGAAAAAACCTATGCAAAATGATGCTAATAGCAAAGCACATCTACTGGGATATTCCTCCTACTACAGCTGCCATCCTAATGTCTAATAAGAATACAATTCAGATAGTTGTTCAGCACTGTAAAAGGCCTAACAAATAGGGGATAAATCCATAATTCATGGTGTGACCTGCCAATGCGAGCCCAACAGGCTTTAGAAATTCATACCAATGGCCGAGCTCTCTCCTCCTCAGCTCGTTGGCAGCACACAGGAAGAAGAAGAGCATGTCTAAGTGGCATTTACATTTGATCGAGTTTTGACCTATAAATCATATTTACAGTGCATAATTGTCATGCCTGTGTTGTGCTGACCTTTATTCCACCTCCTCCATTCATCAGCCATAGAAGGATTTCACTGAGATTTCTCGTAATTATTTTGGGCCTAAAATAGTTGAACTTGCTGCAGCTGTACTGAAAAACTGCAGAGTAGGTTGTGACCTTTGTTTCAGTGGTATTTACCAGTACATCATGTCAGACTTTATAAATCAGTGGCTATAACACTTACTGTATGCTGTTGTTAATGAACCCAGCAATAATCACAATGTGTATTTAGTTTCACAAAGAATAAAAATAACCATAATACTAAAGTTTTAGTGGTGTGTGCAGACAGCGAGCCAGGATGTTAAACATTTTGCCAAACTATTATGAAGATTGGACACAATCACAAGCTCTTGTGTGTAGTGCTGGGAGTGTCTGGATATGCAGTTGTCTTAGATACTGACTCATCTTCAGAGGTAATGTAGCTACATGGGGCAACAATCCAATCAAACCAGAGGGGGGAAGTATTTTTGCCGTCAGAATTTTCTTTACAGGTTAATAAAATTGGCTCTATGCTCAGATTGTTAAAAAAAAAAGCCGTAGGGGTCCGAAAGTCTTTCAGAAAAAGTCTCCTACTATTTCCCATTATCATGTAAAATTGCTACATTTTCTTGTATTTTCTAAAATCTTCTGACCTACATGCTAGTTAGAACAAAAGTTTCACTCTTTTTGTCCTTTAAGCAACATTTCTTTGCCAGTGTTCGCACTGCAACACATTGAAATTCAGAGGTTTAATTTTCTTTCATTAGCAGAACACTAATTAACTGTGTTCTTATTGATCAAATACATCTAGAATTCTCATCATACTTCACGCCGTTGCTTTCAGCTGACCTTATGAACTGCCCATTGACTAGTTTTCACTCTTTTTTTTAATGTTCAGGTTGGAGGATAGCAATAACTTCTTGGACTTTTACCGTCCTCCTGTTGCCTGTGATTAGCAGATTAGCAGTCTGGTCTCGTAAAAGGCTCATGGATGAGTCAGTGTGTGGGTATCAAAATGTTGTACCTTAACATTTGGCTTTAAACATTGCAGATCAGATCAGATGGATTGAAAAGCATCAAGAGGCAAGTTCATCACATATTTTTAAATATAATAATTGTATATAAAGTTCAGTGCAGTTTATGCACAACACTAAGTCTTAGAAACAAATGTGTTGGACCGAGAGCAGTAACGAATCTCAAAATGTCAATCTCTTTATCTCTGGCAACTCAGACCTCTCTGGTCACAACAAAACCTCATTGGGTTACATTGCAATTGTTTTGCAGTTGCTGGCTTTGTTGTCTCACTCAATACTGGACTTATTAAAAATATTTTATACCCCTTAAAGATTGAGAGAAAAAGGCCTGAATTTAAAAATCTTTGAAAATGTTGTGTCTTGTTGTATGTTACAATCCAGACCTCAAAGATATTCAGGTTACAAACATTTTTTGTAAGTAAGTTACATATAAATTGTCGATTTTAGATCCATAACTCTTTAAGCCACTCTTTAGATCTTTGAGGCTTGATACTGTCCATGTCCAGTTCACTTCATCTTAAAGCGATCCGGTCGTTTTGGCTAACTTCCTGTCAGCCGATGGAGTTAGCAGTCCCCGCTCTCGTCCCTACGTCACCACATTCACGCGCATCCCTTGGCTGCACACACAGAGAGGACCGCCCCTTCATGCCGTTCTCTCTCCTCATTGGATAAAGGTTGTAGGATACAAGGAAAGTTTTCTCCTCGGCTTACAGCAGAGCAGAGTGACTGACAGACCCGTGTTTCAGACCAAACACTCTATGTAAGTGATTGCTGTCGGAAGATATAACTATTTAAGACTTATATTAACACAAACATTCCGCTTACTTCTGCTTTAACCAAGCAGCAAGTCAGATGACATCAGCATGAAGCTGCAGTTCCTAGTTGAACCTCTTCTAGAGTTCAAATGTCGTGAACTGATTGAAACATCTCTAAAGTCTTTATAAGCGGAGACAACTTTTCAAGTTTCAATAGTGATGATGATGTAAACCAGTAGTGTGAACTTCAGAGAGACTTCACACCAAGGGGGAAGTTGTCGGTCTGAGAAGTGAAGCTCACTTCCGCGTTCAAAAAACTGCAATCCCCTCGGATTCCTCTGGGGGCTGGTGTCAGAAGGGAGCATTCCCCATAGACCCCCGTGTTAAAATCGCCGACTTTACATCCTCAGTAAACATGTTAAAAGCCTGGTGTCCGAACGTTTTTTCGTCTCAATCGATAGTTACTACCCCCGCACACACTCTGAGGGGGGTGAATTTTTTTTTAACTCTACAGTTTTACTGTTATAAGGTTAAAACTCTGGCCAATCAGGGCGCGGAAACGTTGAGTGACAGGTCCGAGCAGCTCCGTGGACAGCTGCTTCGAGGCCAGTGGGCGGGTTCTCGGCCGGCCAATCCAACATGGCGCTGTTCAGGCCGCCATATTTGAGTCACAAAAACGACTCCCCAAAACCAATGGGTGACGTCACGGACGCTACGTCCATTCTTTTTACAGTCTATGCTTCACACACAGACATGCTGATGCTATTTCCAAGAAAACTTCAATTTACACCAATTTTACTCTCAAAATAAAAGTAATAAAAGAAAAAAACCTTTGGTATTCAATAGTTAATTGGATCTCTTCTCATGTATTGACAGTTATTTTCACAACCATTGTTTAATTTACAAGGAATAGTCTGTTGGCATATGCAAGTCTTTTCAACCAATGGGCATGTCAGTGGTACATTTCAACTCTAATCTCCATGTCAGCTCGCCCTGCCAATAAACCTGGATTGGAGATAAAGGCTTATATATATATTCACACACACACAAACACAAACACACATCCACACACACACACACACACACATCCCCTAATGCTTTATTTATTTATATTTTCATTGCTTATGGATGCGGAAAGAGGGGTGCAGAGGGAGCGAGAGAGGTGGCGGGGAACCATGTTTTTGAACAGGTTGGCGATGATCACAGAGACTGGGGGGCCAGTGTAAATGACTTATTCATGGACCCTTCTGGCCCCTCACAGCCCCTGGGAATACACCAAACAGATGCAGGAGGCAGAGGGAGAGAAGTACGGGGAGGAGGGAAGATGCAAGGGAAGGGAGGAGTGATGTGGGACGGAGGAGTGAAACAGTGTATTTGCAGTGGAAGGAGGGAGGATAAGCTTTGCATAAAAAAGACAAACACAAAAAAAACAAGATAAAAGAGGGGAAATGGGGTGTGGAGAAGAACAGACGGAGAGAGTACCCATACCGGTGACCATGTCCTAACCTTGCTATCAGTCCTGGGACTCTGTCAAGGCAGCCTGAGGTGCTGCAGGAGGAATAACAAGCTGCCTGAACAGGTGACAGACTGTTGGCTTGAGTCATCTACATCTGCATCCAAGAGAAGAGGCTTCTTTTTTTGCAGCTTTTGTAAGCAAGTAGGATGCAGACCCTCTTGACTCTGTTTGCAGATATAATAGTTCATGGAGACAAAGTGTATAGATCGAAGTGGCAGTAAGTGGCTGCATAGAGAAAAAGGCCTTGAATAATCCAAATGGCATGGCAGAATAATTAACAGTAAGAATGCTATCTATGTAATAGCGCACTTGATTAAATTGCGGTTTATGGAGTGCACAGCTATATGCAGATGTTCTACTTCAAAGATGAGCACTGACAATTAACGTGTCTGATCAACACCGCCGTGCCATCGCCTCATTAAAACATGACCCTAAAATAGTTACGACTCGTCTCGATAACTCTTTCATACGAGCTCCGCTAAGAAATGGAAGCATTTGAAATATTGATCAAAAATGCGTTTGATTCGTTTTTTTTTTTTTCCCTTTTCCGCCTGTCTGAGTCTAATAAAGAGACGACTTCATTGTCAAAAACACTGATGAGATTTTCAGGGCCCAGTTGATTTCTCAACTCTCTATAGAATTGGAGACCTTGTGATATTTCTCGCACTTTTTGTTCAAACGCTTGTTTACATGTCTCCAAATCAAATCCACAATACCTCAGGTTGTTTATCCAAACCATCTGAAATCTCCATCTTAATCAGAGTTGCGTTCAAAGGTAAGATAAGGGCTCGGCAAATCCTTCTCAACCCACCAGCAGCACACTTCACAGCAATTTACAATGTGTGTTGTTGCTCGTAAAGACAAAAAAAAAAACGAGGAGAGATGCACCCTTGTCTTGATAGAATGGCAGATATCCACAAAGAATCGCAGGTCTTTGTTTTTCCCTCAGACACAAGACTCAAGATTTTTTGAAGCGTGTGGCAAAATTTAGAACGCCTGCGATCTTTTTTTGAGCGATAGAAGATGTCAGATGAAATGTTATTGACTGGCTTTGGCTTGAAACTTGCCCCAGCATCTGCATAATTTAGGATGATGTTGCCCCAGTTTTGCAAACTCTATTTTTGACCTCCAGTTAAAGCCGATTTCATTGTTTGTGGAAGTGAGTGTTCCCTCTTTTTGGGCAGGTTCCTGCGTGTTATTTCATCTGGGATTTTCAGGGCGTGGCATGTCGCACTGATTTGTAACTGTGGTTAAAAGACACGAAAGGTCATTCACGGTGAAAGATGTCCTGTAGTAGTTAATCTCTCTCTCTCTCTGTCTCAGCTACACTGCACCAGAACACAACTTTTGCACATCACATCATTATAAAATATGAAATGAAGCTTCTTTTTTTTTTTGAGACGCTGAGTGAGGGGGGGAAATCACTCTTTTCCCACACGCCTCCTCACCTCCACATCACTGCAGCCACTTTGATGCAAATCCTTAAAAGGGCAGAACTGGCGGGTTAGCCGTGCATCGCCATGGCAATGCAGACTGGGAGAAATCCATTTCTCATAGAGAGGCACTGCCGTTTGGGCCAGTCAGAGTGCAATGCATGTGATATCAGGAGAAAGGAGAGCCAAGGGGAAAAAAAACCAAACACTTTCAAACAGCCAGAAGTCTGACAGAAAGAGCTCCAAGACGAGGCTTGAAAAGGTTGTACTTCCCACTGTTTCAGGGATATCAGTGGGCCTGTTTGGCTCACTCTACTGTATGCTGGAGTCGATAAGACCGGTTTGTGTGGGTACCAATCACATACACTTACAGACAGGAATGCACACATACATGCAGATGCGGATGCAACCCGCTTACTGACCTGGACTATCGCTCTGCAATGATCCCAAATCTGTTTAAAGAGCAGTATAACACTTAAGATGCTATAGAGCCAGGGGGGAATTGGCCTCGCATAAAATCAAGACACAGGAGGAAACGGTTAGACTGGCTTTGATGACTTGAAAATGGTATGCAACTTGGCACAAAAGCAAATTAACATATTTTTCAAAATGCTGGAACTATTTTAGCTCTGAAAAAAAAAAGCGTTAACAGTGCGATCCAGATGTCTGAAACCTTTTTTTTTTTTTTCTTCTTTCCCTGGCTGGCAAGACAGCTCTC
Organism: Trachurus japonicus; assembly: GCF_045865225.1. Classification (NCBI taxonomy): domain Eukaryota; kingdom Metazoa; phylum Chordata; class Actinopteri; order Carangiformes; family Carangidae; genus Trachurus; species Trachurus japonicus. The sequence goes on from NC_140911.1 coordinate 8,844,421, forward strand.
TAACTTCTGAGGCCAAAGTTTTAGAGGCTGAGATATCCTGACTTTTTGCCCCTAGTATAAGTTGAGCTTCAAAAATACCGTATCCTACGTTTCCCATGATACATCTAGGAGCCTAACTCAAGAATTATTTTCTCAGACTGAGAAGCAGTGCTCCTTATCGTGAGACAAATAGCCTTTATGTGTGGAATCAGTGGAATACTAATAAATACATGTATAAATAATGAATACTGTACCTTTTATCAGCATTATGAGATAATTCTGCTGGGAAAATTCAGATAAAAAAGAAGGTTTAAGGGTGTTGTGTTGTGTTGTAGCAGTGAAATGAAAAACAATATCTATTACCGCTAAATATGGATTACATGTATACACTATTTGTTTAAAGGTCATTATCTGTTAATATTTGAATAATGCATATATGTATCTATTTGCATCAATACTACAAACACACCCTCTCCACATCTTTCCACCTGTTCACAAACAATTTCCCCTGAACACACACACACCCCATGTAAACACACACACCACTGTAGCTGTTAACACCTGCTTATATACACATTAGTTTTGCATGGGTACCTGTGCAATGACTATAATCCATCATGGGCTGTGCCACCCTGGTATCACAGCAGAGCTACAACACAGGCCTGCAGATGTTGGGCACGCTGCCGGGGCCAGAGGAGGCAGAGAAGATCCACACAACACCCCCCCAAAACCCCCTCCACCCCCACCACTCCTCCCACCCACTGCTTAACAAACGCTGCCTCCTCCCTCCCTTCTCTGTTACACACACAAACATAAGCAGGCAGATGCAAATCACACGCAAATGCGAGCAAGGGCGGACATGCACGCACACACAGACACAGACACACAAACACTTAAATACACCACGTGCATGGATTCACTCATAAATTCATCCCGGAGATATGCGAGTCGACAATCGCAGATGCGTCTTTATTATTCATTGTTAGCATGCCCTGTAACAATGCTGGGTCAGTTTCTGCTATAAATTAGCTAAGATTACTTGGAACCATTTCCAACTCCATTAGCTGCCAAACAGCAATTTCATCAGGCAACTCGAGACATCAAAAGCTCTTATGACAAATTCAAAATTTATGCTGTGATGGAGCAGATGGTAAAAAAAGATTTCTCTTTCATCCTTATGGTGTTTTTGTTCGTAGCAATTATTATTCCACTGTGTTTTATGGTAATTAGCATTAAGCAGGTTCTGATACATATAATGAAAATCTATTCCAAACTTTATTTTTATGGATAAGGGGTATAGGAGGTTACGTTGAGTATCTTCACATTTCTTATTGTTAATCCAGATTACATGCCTGCAGATGATATTAATTACAAAAGCACATTAGCTATCAAACAGGCCTTTTAATGCCCAGGATGAGGAAGACGGTGAGTAGTGTTTATGAAGGAGCTACAGGAGACAGAAAAGAGGCTTCCCATCTCTCATGCATTTTCATACATAAAAGCGTGGAACATAAGTACCATCTGATGCACAGATCAAGTGCTGGCCTCCACTCATAGTGTATTCACACTGAAATCAAAAGGCGAGTAAAAATTTAATTGGTCTCTGCGCTCTCACTCTTTTCTCTTTCTCACCAGTGCTGTATTTCTTTCTTTCTTTCTTTCTTTCTTCCTGTCTTTCTTTCTTTCTCCTACCCCCCCTTTCACATGCATTTGTGCGCATGTGTGCAGGGCGAGAACACACAAACACAGTGACACAACTAAATTTGTGTTGCCACCCACCAGCAAACTGGCACCGGCTCTTCTCATGCATACTCACACATGCAATACGCACTTCTGTCACTATCATTTGTATGCAAAGTGGCTGGCTGTGATGGGTTGCTATGGTTGCTGTTACCAGGTTATGTGACAAGAAGCAGCAAGTTGCTTTACTTCGTATTTGTGCCGATGTAAAGGTGTCATATAGAGAGGCAGGAGCGCTACACTAATCAGCACATGCAGTGTGGGGGGAAAAGAAACCACAGGACCGGAGACAAAGGAGCCACGCAGGAATAAAAAAATACATCAAAGTTTGGTAGTAATGGAAACTGTTAAAACCACCACAAGACATCCAATTAACAGCGGTTACAACGAAGAAAACGTTTGGCTTGTGTTCATACGTCATATAGGCGACGAACACAGAGCGGTGAAGGTAGCATTCCACCAGCTTCCTCTGGAAAGAAAAACACAGACACACTGTGAGAAGGGAGGAAAACATTTGATAGCCAGCCAGCATGAAGGGCTCGGCTCTGTAATTGCCTCCATGAGATTCGTTAGTATGCGTCTGTGTGTGTGTGTGTTGGAGGCAAAGCGAGTACATGGGGATGTTCTGTGTGAGTTTGTGTGTATGTCTGGAGTAGATAACACTGACAGCTTAAGGTCATGAAGAAGGGAAGGGCACATCTGAAGACAGCGTATCTTTGATCTCAACACAAGGAATGTGTGACGGTGTGTATGAACCGGCGGTGTGCCGTATGTAGAAGAGATAGATGGCAGAGTCAGCGTGCTGTTTGTGTGTGTGTGTGTATGTATGTGTGTGTGTGGGTGGGGGGGTGTTTATGTGGTACGGCATGCATGCGTGTGCATGTTTAATGCATGAACATGTTTGTGTTACATGTTTGTGTGTATGTGTGTGTGCATAAGAGGGAGAGATGCCAAGCTTTTGGAAGAGTCTCAGTGTGAATGTGCTAAAGGATGCTTGAGCGCAGGTGTCTGGATATGGAGCAGACAATGCCGAGTAGTGCGAAATCGCAAACATACAGACACCAATGAATGTTGGACTACATATCCTTTCCTCATTTGTGATTCATATGTATTATTAAACTCATCCACGTTAATGCACACAGTCAAATATCATGAAATAGATCATGGGACAGCTAGACGTTGATTGTTTAGCGTTTGAAATGCCTCTCAGTATGACATTAGGACATCTATACATGCTGTAATCACCAAATACCAATCATTAAGTGTGGATTGGTGTGGATAATGGAAGGCAATCAACATGATGTCTCTGGACAGTCTCCTGACAGAGTGTTTGACTAATTGACTGAATCTTTCCGTGAACTGTCTTGGCCCCCTCGGCTTCTCCGTCATTCCTTAATTGGCTATTGTTCTGTTATTACCAGTTCTCCAGGGCAGAACCATCTGCCAGCTACCAACAGGTGAGCTGCGAGAGGCTCACGAGTGTGTTTGTCTACATCTGTCTTAAGGTCTGCCTATATTTATCATCGGCAGCGGCATGGTTAATGTCTGTTTTTCACAAATGTATGCTTCTGAAACGCCGCATTCGTCACATCAAATATTGATATTTTTCTGAACCACTGCATCTTCCTATTTCCTCTCGACATCAGAGAGGAAAGGCAGGTGGGACTGCAGCAGGGAAAAAAGGGGAAAGGAAGAGAAGAGGTAGGAGCTGCAGGAGGAGAAGAGGGACCTGTATCATTCATCAGGAGTGCAACAGTGCATGAACCGTGCTGGCTACAGTATTATTTTAACTCTCCCTCTCATTTACCTTATTATCTCCTTATCTATGCGCATCATTATGGTGAATGTAGCCGGCGTGATGAATAGCCTTTTTGATTAAGGATGCATGGCTCCTTTTGTTTAACATATGGAGCTAGCCTTGCGTGTGCTGCTGCACTCCAGCTTCTAATACCGGAGGAGAATAATCCATACTAAGAGTGTGATCGCTAACCTTGTGGGGCAATTACTGTATTTTGAGACTCAGTTTGTTTAAACATGTGTTTGCTTATTTCCAATGAGTACCTTAATTAAGCTGCAGTTTTTTAACATATCACTTGCTTACGGTGTTACAGGAAAATACAGATGAAAAGTGCTGCTTAGCTGAAGTGATATAACAGAAAAAGTGTGATCAAAATGACGTGAGTGTCTGGAAGGATCCAGTAAAATCCTCTTCCTGTGACGGCCATATTGGTGCCACATGTTCTGTCCTTTTCAACGGGAAATACCTCAGCAGTTTGTCTCTCCAACTTCCTGACACTACTTTTGTAGTCTCGTATAAAAATATTTTCAATCTTTGATTTAACACTATAGCTCACCACATGATGGAAGTACTTAGGAATTCCATTATGATGACTCTTATGCTTTGCTGTACAATTTTCTTGCCTTTTATACTCTGCTGTTCTGTATTGCATCAACTGAGAGAAGAAAAGCAAAGGATGTCGATGTCTAGTCAGAGGTCAGTCACAGATTAACAATGTGCTGAAACATTCCTCATGCATGGACTTCGTAGCTGAGAGTGTTGATGCAATATAATATATATGAAAAAAAACTGGATAATTTGAGAGTAAAAGATGTCCAGAGAGAAATCTCACACCAATCACTCTGGAAATATGATTCTACACAGTGGGAATAGAAACACCAGCATTTCCAGTTAGTGTTAATGAGCACAGAGACAATTTACATCCATCATTTTGAAGTGTTCTTGAAAACGACATTATAAAAGTTTTCTGAGGTAAAGTGTAAGTATGGTTAAATAAAGTTCAATCATGATGATCATAAATTGTAATGAATATTTTTTTATAGGATTAGGGTAGCTCTATGTGAACATTGTTCTGGTACGTGTGTGTGAATACCCGGCGTTGAATCAAGGGCGACTAGACTTTCTGACGTTTCACCTCTCAACCGTGAGACTTTCTTCACTTCTGGCTGACTGGTGGTGTTCACACACAGAGGTCCAGTAGTTTGAATATTGATATGCAAACTGGAAGAAGTAGAAAGCAGAGCCCTGAACTTGTTCAGAGGAACAGCACTGAGCCACTGATTTAGACATGTGGACAACACATGGGTCAAAATTAAAACTGCAGCAGTGCAAGCCTTCACAGAGCACATCGACTCGGTGGACAGTAACATCAAGTTCACACAGGAGGATGTCAGGAACTCCAGCTTGGCTCTCTTGGACGTTGATGATAGCAGGAGCTTCCACATTGAAGTACAAAGAAACACACAAACACAGTGCTGTGAGAGACATCCACTTTGACTCTCAGCACTCATTGGAACATAAGATAGAGATTTATCAAAACCATGCAAGCAAGAGCCCACGTTCAAGTGAAGGAGCACAAACACGTGAAGGATGCACTTTAAACTTGTGAATGTCCAAACTGGACCACCAACTGGAACGCCAACACTGCAGGTGGTGCAAAAATAAATAAATAAATAAATAAATGCAACATCAATCCATATGGCTGGAACGCCTGGAACATCACATCTGCCACACCAACTGTAGGTGAAACTAAAATATAGAAATGTAGCAATTGAAGGTAAGAGACATTTCTCTAAGGACAACAACAAAAATACATTTTGGATTGGGGGGACAAAAGAAGAGAAGGAGGTCATCTAGATCAGAAGCCATCCCTGAACAATGGTTCTGGTGATTCCAACATCGCTAATAAATGTCATTACAGATGCCAGGAGCACTAACGAACCAACTGACACCAGTAACCTTCACAACGACCTGACAGAGTTTACATAGATAAAACATCACCAGAACTGCCAGAACTTAAGAAGTCTCTTGGATGAGGAGTGAAAACATCTTCAATTATCCACAACCAAGTCCAGTTGCCCTTGATTCAACATGAATCCTTGGATAACCTGGATGTCTGAGAATCTTGATGGATGGGTATCTGTTTGAACAAAATATCTCTCACCTACAGCCACAGTCACCCGGCAGCGCTGTAAACTTTCTCTCATCAAAGGTTTGGGTACAACTTGTCACTGTGTCTTCAATCAGGTTTTTGTAGCAATATCTGTGTGGCGAAACTGGTTAATGATCCACCAAAGTTATTCCTAGTTGATGCAACAGTTGTGTAAGCCTTAATTCAAAGTACTTTCAAAGTTGTGGAGCTGACATTAACCTAATAAAAGAAGCTCCTGACCCTCTAACGATGCCAGACAACTTTAATAACTGATGCAACTCCAACCATTACAACCCATGGATGTCATTTTGATGAGTCCAGAGTAAATGGGGGCTAACGCTGTCTATTTAGCAAAGCACTTTGCTTAGCCTCTTCCAATCTGAGTCAGTTTGGAGCTGTAGCATGCATGCTGTGTTTCTGACAGGCTACAGATGATGTGTTGGAGAGGGGCTGCGCTCAGTAGCCCGACTGTAATGAGTGCTAGCCGCTAATTAGCTTGTTGCTGGATGCCAGATATGGCTGGAGCTAAAACCCCGTCAGTGGAGCAGTGCAGCGAGGAGAGGAGAGAGCTACTCTAATGAGCTCTCAGTGGTGTGTTTACTGTTAACCAAAGTCATGGCTTTACTCTCTGTGTGTCTCTCCCACCATGCAGTGCACTCTCGGATCACAACGGCCGTGGCGTGCACACACACAAATCTATATTCATAACTCGTGTGTGCAAACGCGTACACGTAAACACAGGAGGCAGACGCGCGCACCAAAATAGCAGCTCGCTGATTCGATCCTCAGTGATGGGGGCCTAATTAATGTGGCTATGCTGCAACTCTTCATCATATCTGTAACAAGCCATCTCCAGTCAGACATGATAGGCTTGATGTATGGCGCATTAGTTAGCCGTGGATGGCTACTCCACTGAAAAAGCAAAAGCAAAGATCGTTCTGCTTTTAGTCAGTCGGACTCCATGCCCATGTCAGCTGTATTTTTCCTCATTTGTCCATTTAAAGGAGCTACGCTTGGTAACAAGGGCAGACGGACTGCTTTAAAGGACAGAGATGGTGCTTTGTTTACCTGTTTCTTTAAGATTGATCACCACGAGGATTGAGGGATAGCGCTGTGACCACCAGGCAGGCAATTACCTCTGGAGTGTGTAAGAGAGTGGATGCGTGTCTGGTGACTGCTCTGTATGCCAATCATCAAGGAGACGCGCAACGAGCACATACACGCCATGTAGATCAGGTATGAGTCGGTGTGTGTGTTCGGTTCTTCTGCCGTGACTTATTGGCAGCAGCTGCCAGAGGACGTTTGCACAGCAGCGACTGGAGTGTAAGCGAGTGCCTGTGATGCGGTCCCCCTACAGTTCATTAAGAATACAGACCTGACAGAGCAAACTCATTCAGGATGGATGAGCTTAACATGTACACACTCACACACACATACACCCACTGTGATTATTGAACTGTTTTTTATATTTTGCTGTCGAAAGAGCTCTTCTAATGAAAAACAAGTGCTCTGAATCTGTCTGCCGAGCCTGATTGTTAAGGCTGCAAAGGGCAGACGGTTTCATGTGCATCGCATTGCGTCAGATGTAACGGCCATTTTTCAAGTCAGTCATTCTTTTTTTTTTTGTACTTCATTTCAAGCTATTGCTCAGCCCAACAGTTTAAACACATTCAGTGTATAGTTCAGTGTAATGTCTTGGTCATTTTACACATTGAGCATGTTTAAAGTGCTCTGTGTTTTCCAGATTGCAGCCCGAGAAACCTGATTTCGTGGCCATGAATTAGGGATGCCAGGGCGTGGAAATTGTCCTGCCGACACACTGGTGTTACTGATTACACTGGACATGTTTACAAGAAAACACTTGTCTGCTCAATATCTGCAGGAACCCCCTAAAAGGAATATGTCTGGACTTGATTTTTCTTTTTAATGCCTCCTGCGTGCACGACACAAACTTCAGACAGAGAATGGCAAAGAAATGGTGTAGTTGCAGTACAGTATATCCTCAGCTGCTTCTCAGCGTAACACAATCAGGAGGCTTTGATCTCACATAAATGTGTGAGGTTCAGAATTATACAAGAGCAGAACATAGAGTAGAGTACACCTGTTAGATTATTCAAGATTCGTGACGAATACCAAGATCTATGATGGTACATGGTACTAGAACTGTGGCAATCAAGGTTCATTGCTCCACCTGCTCTGGGACTGTCCAGCTGTTGAAATGCTCAGGGTAGAAGTAATATCCCTGATGTCAGAGTTTTGTAAAGTTAAATTTCCCATATGTTCCTTGATGTGGTTTCTGGGAAAAATCATAGATAGCGGAGAAATTGTTGATTAATGTTGATCTTGGAAAGAAAACAAAACCCCAATGTCCACAGCAATGGATTTTTTTTTCTGTTGTTCATTCTTTATCTAATCGCTTTGCATGGTGAAGACTACAATAAACTCCATTGTTATAAAATCTCAGTTTCTTACAACACAGCATCCAAAGTCATTGCTTGTGTTTCTTACACCCTCTGTGTCTCATGTAACACCTACTTTGCCTGTTAAAAGGTCGTAGTAATTTCACCTCTGCCTCCTCTCCAAAGTCCTTCATGTTTTTGGCCTTTATTGATGCAAGCCGGCCTTCACATTTGTTTCCTGCCTGCGGTGTCCCCGGGTGAGTCGGGACAGATAACGGTCCTCAGTTATTCATGGGGCTGTCAGACACAGTGACTGGTGACTTACACGGGTTGCCACAGGAAATGAAAAGAGTCCGTGACTTTCACAGACCAGGTGGACTCTAGCAGGTAAAACTGGAAAGATGAGAAAATCCTAAAAATAAAATAATAAAAAATCGTTCCCTGTTCGATTTTTTTAAAATGTGTGACGACTTTTGTATCCGTTTATTCTCCACTTGTATAACAAACACTCTGACATTGTAGAACTAATCCTGCAATTGCAGGTTAGGGAGCCTCTGGTGATGTAAGCTGGTGAGAAAGGTCAGGGGCTGCAGCAACGTCTGAGAGCTTTTGCTCCTTGCTGTTCTGTTCAATAGCTTTTCCTCGCATGGCTCCAGGATTCTGCCCAGTCACACACTCCCCATGGCTGTATGAATGGCAGGCTCCACTGTCTGCTGCAACAGTCTACACCTCTATGTGAAGCCCAGATTACTTTGTGTGTGACAGTGTGTGAGGTGAATGTGAATCTGTGCATGTGTGTGCGTCTCCTTCATAATTCTGGAGTGGAGCTCGCTGGCGTCCATGTGCAGGTGGTGTAATGAAGCCGCTCAGTGTGAGACTGGGAATATATGCTTTTGTTTCTCAATCCTTCAGTTCTAGTCTAATGTGTGTGTGTGATGATTCCCACATTATAACTTGCACGTGTTTGTGTGTGTGTATGTGCTTTTGAAATATCCTGCCTGCTGAAAAAATTACAGTTTCTCATGTGAATTAGACGCTGCTTCTTGTGTTTAAATTCTGAATGCACATGTATTTGTCTCTGTGTGTGTGTGTGTGTGTGTGTGTGTGTGTGTTTGTGTGTGTTCCGCTCCTCTCAGTGTGTCTCCTGGTCTACAGCTGGCAGCCTGAGACCCCCTGTGCTTCCAGCCAGGTGTGGTTGTGCACATGCATTTGTATCTTCACATTTGTGTGTACGAGGGAGAGAAACAGACAGACAGGACTCTCCTATGGGCTCCATGCTGTCACTGAGGAAAGCCGATTATGGGACATGCCAGGGTGTCAGGAACACCCCCCCACCAAAATTATACAGACTCACAGCTTTCCACTCATCTGTATGGATGCGACTTGCAAAGCTCCGTCTCTTCTGTTTCCTCCTGCCACCTGGAGACCGGGCCAAGTCCTCCCTCCTCAGCTTGATATGAAATTAGACAGTTGTTGCCTGCATATATTTTAGCCTGGTTTACCACTGTTTGTTGCATTTCCATTGAACCCGACACCTGACACGCTAGCATGATTCTAGGCGGAAATTGGGCTGACTCGAATGAGGACTGGACTCCTTTGGGGCTCGGTAGATTGTGAAGCTGGAACCAGAAATCAATCCAACACACTTGGGGGGCGTGTGAGAGGAAATAAGAGCGGAGATTGGGAAAAAAATGACATTTTATACAGCAATTAGGGAAAGACAACTTTTTTTCTGGCCCAGACCACCATGTTAGAATTTGTTTGGCTCCAAGGATGGCAATCTGAGTGAATGTGCATCTACCACTCTTTTCCAGACTAAATCTCTGCTACTTTCAAACTGATTGTCATGATATGTTGCATAGAAACTTACTGTACACACCAAAAGCTTCCAAAGCGTCAAAACGCCAAAAGTCAATTCATTTTCAATGAGAGCTTGGCGACACTGAGCAACCAAAGCGTCACCTGGCGTCGATGCGCTTCCAAAGCGTCACCAAATGACAAGTTGAGCCTGGGTTAACTTTAGGGTAATTGGCTATGACGCTGTTCGGCGGCAACCTGTCAGAATAGAGACGTCCTTCGGCTGCCTTTTTTTTTGTATTTCGGCTCCCCAATGACCAGCGCATTCGAACTTTGACGTCAGTCACGTGACCAGCGGCCAAAGCGGCTGAAAATATTTGCCGTTTTGGAAGCTGTCTTGTCTGAAGCGCACCCTCGAGCGCTTTTGACGCTTTGGAAGCTTTTGGTGTGAACGCACAGTGACAGTCCCCTGATGTGACCTCCCTGACTTTTCCCATGGTATTGACACAAGCTCTGCAGTTTTAGTCCTTCGTGAAAGACAGTATTTGACTGACCTGATGGACGTAATACTTAGAAATATTGATTTTCCAGAGTGGATGTAGCCTTGCAATTGTATCCCACTGGTATGAGTGATTCTCTGACCTTTCATTTATTACCACCACCAGTTGACTAATTTAATGAATTGAGGCTAATATAATATATCACAATGTCTTTGTGCTGGATTAACAAGAAGAATGCTGTACAGACAGTCATGGTTCTTGGATGATGTTGGTGATACCTTTCTTTCCTTGGCTGATACTAGCATCTATGGTTTGATAACTTAATAACTTGGTAACATGATAACTTGGCTTGTGTTGTCATTGTGTGGATGTTGCCATGCTAAACCTTAGTGTTGAGCTCAATGCACAGATGTAACCAAACTTTTCACTTTGACTTCTTTCACCTAGGACACATGCTGTTTGTAATCAGATCCAAGAAATGTCCATATTACCTCATGGAAGATCATGTTAAGGTTTGTCAGAGTTCAACAAACTGTCTGTCTTTCCTTTTGGCTTACACAGAGCAAGAATTTAAGCGATATTGATTCAATAATCAAAGATGCGGATCATCTTATAAGTTGGTTGTTTTGCTTGTTGTGTAGTTGGAGCCTGACAGAGGACTGGGTCATGTTCTCACTTTGAGAAACTTTGGACAAAGTTTTTCTCATTGTGTGATCTCATTGTGTTTCTGCATTTGTCGGTAGGTATCCTGGATATTGTGTTATATAACAAAGTCAGTTTCACTCTGTTTTATAGAAGCAGCTCACGTCATTAAAAGTTAGTCAATGCCTAACTGCTAGAGTGAAGAATATACCAGGCCGACTTCTGCTCAGTACTTTTCTTCAGTTGTATAATCTGTCGAGCTCAAACAAGTGGAATCAGAGGTTTCTCTCAAAATCATGAGGGATTGCGAGTTTGTCTCGCCATTTCCTGCTGATGAGTTTGTCATCAAATTGTTATGACAGCCACATCAAAAGCAATTATATTGAACAGCAGAAAGTTGAAAGAAGCTAAAACGCGATGAGCAAACTAATTGCCACTATTATAAAGTGTCTGTCTTTTTTTTCACAGCACTAATTGACTCCTCTTATTGAGCGCGTTTCCGATAGAATCCGCGAGGCCCCTTTTTGTGTCAAACCTATACAAGTGTTTATCAGTCATCTAATGCTTTTCCAATGCAGCTTTGTATTTTTCCGAAGGGTGGCCACGGACAAACAGATCCGAGCCCGGGCATTAAACCTGTTCCATACGGTGACCACACACAAACACATCGGCGACTGTGATCCATACGTGAGTGCAGCACTACTCATTACCGATGCAGCGCGGCCCACTGTCAGCTGTGTTGCCAGGGACATTTGGTGGTGGAGAAAGTGACCAGGCTCCCATGAGTATCCAGTCCACCCGGGGCTCTTCAGTACCCGCTAATTATTCTTCACACCTAATCTGAGAAGGAGAAGGAGGAGAGACAGATGAGAGAGGAAGAAGAGGGGGAGATGGAAAGAGTGAAGGAGCGAGAGGAATGGAGGGAGGAGAGACTGGCGACCAGTGGGACTTGTGCTTTCTTACAGGAACAATGAATCACATGTAGCCACCACCTGTCCTGTGTTGTCCCTTCTGTTGCTCTCAGCATTGCCGACAGGACGACTGTGTTTGTACATTATTGAGCCAGCCTGCTTGGTATTGGCTAGAAAGCCTGTCACTGGGCATTAGGCATTAATAACAGATTGGACAGCCGTTGGCAGAACAGTGTCTGTATTTACTTTTCCTGTTATTGTCAGGCTTTCTGCAGAAGAGCTCCGTCTATTTATGTAGAGTTCCTAGGCAATGTTTTTTTTTTCCCACAGCAGCCCCGTACGTCTTTGTCATCTCCAACTAACCTTCACAACAGCACCTACTGTATTCATACGTGATGAGCGGTAATACGATGACGTCAGTATCAACGGGTGGACAAATGAGGGAACATTTGTGTTTGATCCACTGCAGCTCCAACCTCATCACGACTGAAGAGGTCACACAACAAACCACACTGCTTTCAAATGATCTTTCACAGAGACTCACTGCTCAGGACCAAACGGCAGACGCTCAAAGTCAGCAACCAGATGGTGAACCTAGTGAGGCAGCTAAAGAGCTAGATATTTTCTTCAGAATTTAGTGGAGACCAAAACTGAGCCAAAAACCACTTGCATTCATCAGGTGTCTAGATACAGGACTTAGAATAATCAGTATGTGTGTGTTTGTTCTGTGTTTGCCACAGGTATAAATAGGCATTAGTTTAATAAAACATGTTCCTGATAACAAATAACAAGGTGATATGTTTGTGATTGCAGGTGCATTCAATACCAAACACTACGCTGAATAATAAGCGGCATTACATTACACTATACTCATTTTACATGACATTCATCAGTGTGTCTGACATTGTCACTGACAGAACTGGTGGCTTTTCTGCATTGGAGCTCCCCTCACTGGTGAGAGCCGTGGTCAGCACCGTCATGGTATTTAGTACATTACTCTCTGGGTTATTGAAAGGAAGTGAAAGCCACAGAATCAACCACGATACCATATCGGTTGCATATAACAGATAAGAAAGCTATTATTCCTCGTCTCCGGACCGTTTCATTGGTTCTCTGGTCCTTTGGTTCTTCCTCACTCCTCTGCCAGTTTTTCTGCACCCGTCCTAGTTGGACAACTCCTTTTTTTTTTACCAGTTTCTAAGTATATGGATTTTAGTGACCTCAAGTAAAACCGAATGTAACTCAACTTCAACCTGAGAGAGAGGGCACAGCCACGATAAATGTGCGGCTGTACAGAGCCTTTAACATTACAAATGGTGCAGACATGAGTCTGGTTAAAGGGCATTTCAAATGCGTCAGAGTCCCTCTACTGTTGTGTTCTCTGACCCGGAATGGAACAATGCGGAAGCCGCAGTAAGTCTGAATTTTGATTTAATTTAAGCAAATTTTTAAATTTAAATGATGGTCAAAATGACGTTACTTGCGACCACAGAACAATTTTAAAATTAGTCCGGAGCCCATTAATGAACATTGAAAAAACGATAGATTTTCTATTTCTATTATATATTTATTTTTTCTCAGTGGCAGTATGAGTATGTCCATGTTCGGTTGTTTGGACAAGGGGTTATGTTGTGTCATGGGTGGATATTGGACAAAAAATCTAAAATTATCTTCCTGTATGTGCAGTGATTGTCTTGCTTTGTCAATAAGAAAAAACAATAGATTCTTGAACAAAAACGCAATAAACTTCCACACACTGCAGTTGGGAGTATGGATGGTATTGAACTGATCACAGGTGACCTGATATCTGAGGTAAACATGGATTACGACTGTAAATCCCCTTTAAGTGCTGAATTCAACAAAACTCGTCAACCAAGCAAAAGACTGAACTGACAACACAATGTAAGACCTACTCTAGTTGAGAAGGCCAAAGTGTTGCTTTAAAATCCAGAAGCAGCATTTTGACGTTGCAGCGCTGTGAACAGTGACTGGATCTCACCTAGTGAGGCAGCTAAACTCAACCATCATCTATTCACTGTTTGTTGCTGGGTTGTAGTTTGTAGGGTGATTATATATAGCAGAGGATGTGTGTTTGGATATCAGCTGGCAGAAACTTTGTTTACATGTAGATCTAATTAGCTCGTATCTCCTCCTCTGCCTCCTGATTCAACGAGGACTGGACGGGGTGGGTGGAGGCCAACAGTCCCCCGCAGCTCCATATTGCTCCACAGTTACCTTCGTGACGCTCCAAAAAACCCTGCCCACATATTCCCTGAGTCAGTAACAACAAATTTTCATGCTGAACTGAACAAAAAATTTTTTTTTTTATCTACAGAGGCTTGTGTTGGAGTTTGGCCATGATGTGGGACAACTGTCCTCTCTCTCTCTCTCTCTACCGGCAAGGTGGACGTTCATTTCTCATTCAACAGTGTCGGCAGCTGTGATAATTGTCTGTTTTCAGCTGGAGCTTTGAATTGTTCTGAAGCCGTCGTATTGTTTGTGTTTGATGATAGCTCTTCACTCGTGTGTGCCTGGTCAGATAGTCCCCCCCCTTTTTTTTTTATCTTTATCTATCTGTAATGTCTCTGAAATGGCATTGACTCATTACATAAAGCGGCTTGTCAACTGGCACATTGAAGGAAATGTCAAGTGTGTTTTTGAATGTCAGGATGCTTAAATCCCCACTCTCCACATATCCGAATGTCATTAGTTTGATGTCGTTATTATCTGTAGCTTTAGCACCATTGAGTGGTGCCGTGTCAAAATATTTACTCCCATTTTCAGTTGTGGAAAGAAGAGGATATCGAAGGGGATTTTTTACGAAGTTGCACCACCATCCGGCATTGGGTGGTTGATTAGGATGTCGCATGTTTGTCAGTGCTCATAACTGCTTAATTTCTGATTTGTCGCCTGGCAGACAGAGTCAGGCAGCCGTGATGCCTCTCTCCTTCAATTCCTCCGTGTCTGTGTCGGTCTTCGTCCGCTCAACCTTGGACAACATCCTGAAGCGTCGGGGAGACTTGGCCAAGGTGAAAATTCCTTTTCCCCACCATCCCAGCAGCATATGGACACATGCTTACACTCCACCTCTCCCATCATCCCTCATTCCACCCCATCCTCAATCAAACCCCACCCATCCCTCCTCCCACCTCCACCCTCTGACTCTTTGAGGAGGGCTCAAAGCACGACCGTAATTACAATCAAACACACACCCTTTGCTCTGTCACACGCCGCCCTGTACGCCAGAGCGCCAAAGTCCCCCCTGCACACAGGCGTCTCCATTCATTTTCTGGCTGTCCCAGATTGATCTCCTCCTCCAGCATATTAAAAACTCAATGACATGCTCGCATCCATCCGTGCCTGGTTCTACCTCCATCTAGCGTGGGCTGGCGGGATGAAGGAGGGACGTGGCGGGGGTTTAAGGCAGCTGGAGACGCCGGCGAGGGGAGGTTGGTGGCTCAGGATGGCTGGATGGGTCGTTCCAGACTTAATTAAACTGGAGCAGGTTCTGTAATCTGTGGACATTAGCTAGCACTGATGCTGCTGCAAGCTGCTGCTGGCTATGGCTGGTGTACATGAGCAGCTGATGTCTGTATGGAGCTGGCTATGCAGAGCTGCAACGTTGATATAACTGGCAGCGTGAGATGCCGCGCCGCGGCCGCCGTACCTGAAGCTCTGGCTGGTTATTCACAACACGAACGTGAATGAATGTGATTAGGTTTATGGCGAAAATATGAACAACTTGACAAATTGATAGTAAATTGATAGCAGACTAATGCCTCACTCCCTAAGCTCAGGCATAAATCAGATGTCATTTGGATTCCTAATGCTGCCAGATGGTATGTATTTAAGTCACTGTGTTCTGCCATCTGATGGTTGTAAGTTTTACTGCGCATGTGTACTGTAAGTGTGTGTGAATGTGTGTGTGTGTGCATATATGTGTGTGTGTATCTGTCTCTTTCATTTGACTTAAAGAGAGAAAGTGACAAGTACAGTAGGTTCCACTTTAAAAAGCCTCCACAGTGTACCTCCTCATGCAGAAGATGTAGTTCATCCCAGGCTTGGCGGGCATGCAGCAAGAATTTTAATACATCACCAAAGACCCAGCTATCTCAAAATTCACACAATAAGAATAAGAAGATTTCTCATCCATACCCCCCCACCCCCCCCTCCCATTATATCTAACGTATAAACAACCCAACCTGGCACACGCTGTGCTTTTCTGATGTACAGCAAGGTGTGAAAACAAGAGGCAGTAGTATACACAGTACATAAATCCAATCTAGCAGACTCCACTGCTCCATCCAGCATTGGAGCTATTCGCTACTGTACACACACCTCTGTTTTTTGTTTTTTTTTTTTACAAGGGGAAGAAAAACGCTTTGGTTTATGCTGACCCAGGTCTGATCAGAAATGATGTATAGCAGGCACAACTAGCAGAGAACTATAATCGCCTGCCCCAGGCTTTTAATACTGTTTCTCCCTTTCAATTCGGGGGTCAATTACCAGCAGGTTAAAGACATCATTAAACTGGTGTTTCCAGAAGTGCCTCTTGCTCCCTGTCAAAATAACTTATGATGCATTGACAGGATTGATTTTAAATGGAGACCAACAGCGTGCCCGGAAAGCCTCGGCACAGGCATCTATTTTCATTATGCATCACGTTGCGTCTCCAACAAATCTTTCTCTCTCCTTGGAAAGAACATTGGTGATTTGTCATTGTGGCTTTTTTTCCCCTGTTTTCTTTCATACATTTTTCACAATCCGGAGGCTCATTGGTGGACTAGGCTGGAATTCAGCTGGCACAGACTCTTTGATTTAGATGAAGGTTTCCTGCCCAATTATCTGTTGGTTGTGTGTGTGTGTGTATGTGTGTGAGAGTGACTGTGTGCAAGAATTAGCTAAGCCATTAGAGCCCTATCTGCATGTGAACCTCGCTGTACAGTGGTGACAATCAGTGACCCGTAATCTGTCCATCTCTGCTGGGTCAGCCATGATAAGATGCCAGTGGAAAATCATGCTCATGAAATGTTGTCGGTGCAGGTGTCATGTTCTCCTCATCGCTCCTCTGCTATTTCTGTTTGCTGCTTCCTGACTCTGAAGTCTGTCTGAGCTGCTGCAGCTCCTCTGCCTCCATGCAGTCACTTAATAAAGTGGATTTTATTTTACTGTTTAGAGGCACAGCGTTGCATCTTAAATTACTGCCACTGTGTAGTTAGTTTGAGGTCATATTTTTCATGTGTTTGGTTAAATCCTGATGCAGAAGACTCCCTGCAGCCCTCTCCTATAATCCAGCCAAGGCAGTGATTTGGTGTCCTATCATAAAAAAACACATATTAGATCCACCTGGAGCAATTTCTCAGGATGGAATAAAAGGTGCAAATAGAGGTATCAAACACCCAAAGGTACCCGAAGCAGATATTAGTTGATGATAATTTCTCGCATTAGAAATTTATCACATTTGAAGACGGATAAAAGACCAATAGGATAAACATCTCTGTGAGACTTTGGTACTGAAAATGGTCGTTTTTTTCTTTTCTTTTACGCAGGACAGATGGAACTGGCCCCTCATTAAAAATGGCCACGCATGGCAGTGCATGCTGGGAGCTGTTCCGATGGCAGCCATTGATCCTTGACACCAGCGATATAGAATAGGGCTTAATGAATTCACAGAACAAAGTGACGGAGATTAGAGAGCAAAGGAGAGAGAAACAGAGACAGTAAGAGACAGATAAAAAATTGAGAGAGAGAGAGAGGGTGGGGTGGAGGGAGCAGGAAGGATGGGGCTATTAAAAAGAGGGATGAAATGGTATTGTTCCCCTTTTCCTTCTGGGAGTTTTTGAGTCTTTGTGAAGCTATGCCAGATCGCTGAGCCCAAACCGTGTGCTGTGGGGGCGAGTGTGTGTGTGTGTGTGTGTGTGTGTGCGTGTATGTGGAAGAGATAGCAAGAGAGAAAGTCGATGCTAAAATGTGAGATGCAGACATTTTTTGAGTGGAGAATAATTTCTCATTGTGTGTGTGTCAGTCTGTCTGTGTGTGTGTGTGTGTCAGAGGACAACCTTAATTATAATTGCATAGCAGCTCAAAGCAGAAATTCGAGCCAAGCCCAAGCCAAGCCATGCTGAACTAGACTAAACCAAGCTTGGACCTATTCCGCTCAACATGCTTTGCGCTTTAAGCCCTGGCTAATTGGGCCAAAGGCAAGCAAAAGCCCCTTCCCAGCTGTGACGGGCACTGGACTGGGAAAAGAGAGAGCGAGAGAAAGGAAGAAGAGAGCAAGGGGAGAGACAGAGGGGGGAGATTAGTTCTCCCCACCATCCATTTACATGAGCCCCTCGTTGGATCAATACCATTTTGTATTCTTGCCTTTTTTTTGACATTCTGTCTGTTTCGTATGCAACAACCTTTTAGTTGGTCGGGAAGCCCAGATGTTGCATTTGCCTGGTTTGCTCTCTCCGAGTTAAAAGTGATGTCTAGAGACTATCAGCAACCTGGCAATCTGGCAAGCTAAATAGGAGGACCGTGTGGAGAGGCCTGCACTGGTTATTGCAGTGTGTATTCCTGCCAGTCTGTCAATTTAAAGACAGGGATTGGATGTCTCAAGTCCACCTACCAGCTGTTTTTAGCAGCAGGGGGCCCCCTAGCCTCGCCATGAGAATGGCAGAGTATCAGATGCAAAATAATTGTATGTCTGCCCTGCAGTACCACAGATTTCATCATCGTGTTTGCCGCTCGTGGCTCTCTTTCTCATCTCCCTTTTGACCCCGATTTGTGATCTCTCTGTCCCTGCTATAGGGAGCCATTCATATATTATGTAGCGCTGCCATATGCAGAACTCGCATGACTATTGAATGAGGTTTGTGTCTATCAGACAATGAGTATTGTTGCATCAGAGAGTCGTCTTTGTCGTAAACTTTCACATTTTCTGAAATAAAAGAGAAAATACAGCAGTTGCATGGTGAAGAAATGAAGAGGCAGTGTTGTTACAGCTGATTGCATGATGTGTGTGTGTGTGCATATATGTGAGTGTGTAAACTGTATATGCGTGTGCGTGTGCCCTCGAGGCTAATCTTCAGCATGCAGACAGATAGGCACACACACACGCACGCACACACATATGTATTCACCGCAGGCCCCCTGCTTCTCACTGGCTGAGTGACAGCATGACTACTGCATGCAGTCTCTCCATTATTCAACAGCATTAGAGGAAAAGAGGAGAGAGCACAGATGAGAAGTAACAGAAAAAGAGAGATAGAGGAGGAGAAGAATAGGCTGTTTGTGCTCGCACATGATGTTGGATGCCAGAGATTGTTTTCAAAATAATGGAGGAATCTGTCTATGTAGGCTGAAGATGCCATTTGCTTTGCAAAAAAAAAAAAAAGACAAATGAGAGAGGGAGCATTACAAGCGAGAACAGACAATGATAAAGAGAAAGAGGAAAATAGACAGACAGAACAAAACAATTTACAAAGAGGAGCGGTATCAGTCACAAATTACAAAGCATACGGATATTAGGGTCAGCAAGGTCTGGTATGAATTAAAAAGAAGCAACACAGCCTGAGTGTGTGTGTGTGTGTGTGTGTGTGTGTGTGTAACCGAATTTGCCACAAAACAAAATTCTCCCATTATCAATCTTCATGTGGCTTTGGAGAGTTTGAGTTATCTCTGACCTCAACTCAGGATGTACTTGGGATAGGAGAAGAGACCTGCAGACATTGTATATGATGAGAAAGAGTCTGTATCAGCGTCATCTGATATCCTGTCTTAAATGAAAAGGTAAGCTAGGGTGATATCCTCCTCTGTAGCTGATCTGGATGATTAAAAGGTTGTTTTTGATGAGTTGCCTCTAGATAAACCTTTGCATTTCCACCTCCGGGGGTGGTGGTGGTGGTGGTGGGGGGGCGTCAGCTGTGTGTTTTCTACAGCCGTGGCCCTGATCTTGGTTTCTTCGCCAGGAGCTGAGAAAAAGAGGAAGGAAAGAAGGGGAGGTCGGGATGGACAGTTGGAGAGAAGCTTAATTTAAAGGGATAGTTCAACATTTTGGCAAATTGGCCCATTGCTATAGTCATAGCAGTAGTTTTGCTACCTTTAATTGCCAGTGCAAGCTATTTTTAGAATGGCAGAGCAGAGTCGCTAGCTGCTCAGAGCTTTATTTACCTCTAAAACAACTCTGTCTGGTAACGTTCTGTTATTATCTCATAGCGTGGTGAATGTGCAGGTCACAACTTGTTCACCAGAGCGTTTTGGAGTTGTTGGATTGTGTATTTGATGAGTTTGTTGAGGGAAACCAAGAAATCCCATGAGCCTCTGTAGCGTAGCTCTGAGCAGCTGTTCCGCCGTTCTAAAAATAGCTTGCACCGACAAATAAAGGTAACGAACCTACTGCTATGACTATAGGGCTTATGGCAATGAGCCAATTTGCCCAAATGTTGAACTATCCCTTTAACAACTGTAAGAACAACTGTTAGTATTTTACATTGTGACCTCCTCACTCCACCTGTAAGGGACGTCTCCTTGTCCTTCTCAAGTGTTGTCACTGATTAGCACACAGGTGAAAAATCATGCTATACGCTCGTGGGACTGATAACTGCCTGGGAGTGTGTGATGCATCGGACATCCTGTATTTTTATCTCCCTGTGAAAGACCACAACGCTGGGCTCAGATCCAGTGCTCAGGATGGGGAAGGATTTTGGCAGGCTGCTTGGCGTTCCCTGAGTAACCTGGGACTCACCTGAGCTGCAGCTCACATAGAACCAGACACTACTTTGATGGTGTGGAAACTAGATAAGGACTTCAAAAACATGTTATCAGTGCATGCTGAATCTGCTGGTCGTCGATCAGAGGGTTTGAAAACAGATTAGCGGCTGGTGAAGGTGCCAGTGCAGACTGGAAGCATCAAAATTCCTTTGAGGATTTGTGTATTTTTAAGCTTTCCCTGTTTAAGATTCCTCTGTATTTAAGGGCTGAATTATTTACTACGTGGGTTTATTTAAAACACTATTGACTTTGCTTGTTCTGGAAACTGAGTCATACAATGTGAAACCCACAGTAAACAATGATATGAGTGTGTTTCGCCCACAGCTATTCACTTTTAGATTTCGACATAGTCTCTGTTTATAGAAGCCACCGGTTTCTCTTCTTCTTTTTGATGTAGTATAAAAAGCATCGACCTAATGAGAGTTATTTCACTTGTTTTGTTGATCGCATTGATCATGAAGGCAATATTAGTGTTTGTCAATGTTCAATTGTTGCATGGAAACAGTGTGGAGATATTGCATCATATAATGTGAGATGATACACATGTATTGGCTACTGATGGTAACATTGCGAGACAACACAACGTGTTTCTCAGTGATGTCGTCATCAAGGTGTGTGAGCCGGCAGGGGGCAGTTTCAAATAACTCAGAGCTTCATGTAAAGTTGCGTTTGTGCTTAAACTTTCCAAATTGTAAAAGCAAAGAGTTGAAATAATTTTCCCAAAGGAGGAGCTGTTCCTGTTTGCTCAGAGGGCAGAATGAGCTCTTTGCATTGATGTGGTCAGAGACCAGGATTTCATGAAGCACTGAAGCTGAAGGAATAAAGGTAATTTTATTTTTATTTAATCCTCCTTCTTTCACTGTGTGTTTTAAGCTGTTTAATGAAAACTACTACTGAGGCTCTGTGTTTTGACGTGTGTTTAGAGTTTCACTTTGGGAATCGGTGACAGCTGATGGCGAAGCAGGCTGACGCGTCTGGATGGAAAATGTGTCGTCTTATGCTTTTTGATTTTTCCAGAGCAAAAAAATGAAGCGTGCACAATTTCCTTTCAAATTAAAAAACCCTCATATTTAATGCTCATTAAATCCTGTATGGACAGCTTGATCTGAGGGAAGTGCTGTCTGTTTACACTGAGCTCATATCTAATATGATATATTTTGGCAGTTATGTACTACATCTGGTTGCTACCAGTAGTATACTGTAGTTTAAAAATGGTTGATAGTGGTGCTATACAATAGGCAAGGCAAGGCAAGGCAAGGCAAGGCAAGGCAAGGCAAGGCAAGGCAATTTTATTTGTATAGCCCGTTTTTACAAACAGTTTGTCTCAAAGGGCTTTACATGGCATCGTAACAACATCCTCTGTCCTTAGACCCTCACATCGACTGAGGAAAAACTCCATGGAAAACCCTTTTAACAGGGAAAAATCTGAGAAACCTCAGGGTGAGCAACAGAGGAGGGATCCCTCACCTAGGACGGACAGACGTGCAATAGATGTTGTTACAGACAAGAAAACAGTTTACAATAGTGGATATAAAAACAACTATTATGGTCCTTTAAGAGGATTTTCAATGTGTCATACTGTGTATATACCTGCTTGTGTCTCTGAAAGAACTGCACGATACAACAATACTAAATCACAGCCACTGCCAAACTTATGATGAGAAGTTTTCTTGCAGAAAGACTTTCTATTTTTTCCCTTGTTTATCTTTTCTCCCTCATCATTCACTGTATCCTCATCATTATTCTCCCATTTAGCTCCATAAAACAACCACAAACCATTTATGCTGAACAATGTTAGGCTAAAATAGGCTTTTGTGTCTCTGAAAGGCCAGTCTGTAATTGTGTATAATTGAGAACACTGTACACAATACATTTGTGTGATTTCATATTAGTCCCCTTGAATACACAAAGCTCCAAGTCTGAGTGGTTTAGATTGGATCGCAACAATAAGCCCTACTCTACAGCGCTGTAATTATGCAAATGCAATGCATGTTTCAATCAAATCGTGTACATAAAGCACACTCGTAATGATTTGAATTAATCACAAGGCATTTAAGAAACTTACCACAAATGATTGAGTGCAGTGAAGAACAGTTTGGGTGATGTTATGAGGAACAGTTTTTGCTAGTGTAATCAAAGAAACAAAACAATGCAGCAAAATTAGTTAACAAGCAATAAACGTAGCTCTCCTCCCTGATTGCACCTTATCTTTTCATCGAAAACCCAGATGCATTAGAGTGGAGGAGGTCGAACTTTGTCACTGGTGTTGCCCGTCGGCACCTCGCTGCCCCGACTCCTCTTCAATCTGTACAAATAAAAAGCAACACTAGATATCAAGCTTTAGATCCTCTAAAACATTTTACCTCCTCACTAACAAGTGCTGAGGAAAGCTTGCTTTTCATCTGCAGTGTTTAGGAAAGGTGGCAACATCTACAAAGCGCCCAACACAGCCACGCACAAGCTGTTCCCGTCATGACCGGCAAGCTGTTGTCAGGACTCAAACAGAGTAGACCCGTTCTCTCAGAGGACGCGCCGTTCACCTGCAGCGACGACGACGACGACGACCATGATGAGTCTTGATCCAGAAGCCCAGTGTGTGTGTGTGGCTGAAGCTAATAGGGCTGCCCACTGGGACCTTAGCAACAAAGCTAATGCTAATAATTGCGCATTAATATTCATTTATGTTTATGCTGTTATTTATGTCTGTGTTAATGGTGGAGGATAGCAGCTGTTCAGGTCGCCAGCACACCATGCGGATTGTATAATTGATCAAATATAGATGAGTGAACCTGCACTGGCTTTTCAAGGTTCAGCTTCATGGCCGGTGCTCTGAGTCTCGAGGTCACGTCTGTCTGTGTATTTTACATTTGGCTGTCTGTCTACAGCCACAATATTCTGTATATAGCTATAAACAGGATAAACATACCATGAAATAATGAATTTGAAATGTGTTAAAACTACCACATGAACAGATTTCTTGAAACAAGCTATAAACATAAGTTATCAGCTTTGAATTTAACATGGATAACATTAATTTTTCACATACACAGCATTCGCATTCATGTGGAGACATGTTTGTGTCCAGTATTACTTTTAGCTGTTTCTGGTCTCTCTACAATCTCCTGAAGGAAATATCTGCTTCTTTAGCAGCCAGATGCTATGATTATGTTCACCAGCTGCCTGCTGTGTCAGGAAACAATGTTGGTGAGAGAAGTGAACCAAGCAATCAACTTCTGTACCGTAAAACCAGAAGAGCTGAAAGCTTAGCGGAAGAAAAAAAAAAAAAAAAGCTAAAACACCCATAGAGATGGTAAGAACAGCAGAGTCAGACCATAATATCTTTTGGTTTGCTACTATGAGCATCATTTGATCCAGTGCTGGTATAAAACTATGAACTATGAAATGATCATTACAGTACAAACACCATAACAGTGGAGGGTCGTCCACCCTGTGTTTTGTTAGATTCGTGTTCCCGTTGGTCAGGTGTAGCAGCTGTTTCAGTCTGTCTGACTCTGTCATATGTTGTAATGTTTTTTAAGATGATCCATTAAATTATTTTGCAGTTTTCCAGCTAATGCACTTGCCTCGCAACCTCTGAAGTGACTTGCATCAGTGCTGTAGGTTTTGTTCCAAGATTTTAGTTCGGAAAAACATTGTCGGAGGCTGGACCGAAGCCGGCGGCTGAAAGCTGATCGATTCAGTGAACTATTGGAAGAGGTATAGATAATGACACCGACTCCCCGCCTCTCACCACCCCTGGACCTCCTGACAGCTCTTGAAAGCAGGTGGTGCAGATTTGAAAACAAAACCGGATGCTGTGTCTACATGGTTTACATTCTGCTTCAGATTAACACAGAAGACAATTTGGATGACAGGTTTGAGAGAGCGCCGACAACACTTCCAGAACTGAGGCCATAATGTTCCTTCTTGTTGGACAAAACTTCCCTGCAAAGGATTAAAATAAATTCGACTGAATGTTTCAGACAGAGAGAGCCCCGTCAATCATTTATTGCACAGCCAGTTTTGAAGTGATACCTCAAGCAAATGCTTTTTCAGTCTTGCCAGACAACTTGCAAAGCTAGCTTCACAAAGCTGCAACGCTTGTGACTTCTGGGCACCGGTAATGTGGCTTCTTTGGATTTCTGCGACTTGTTTCCATTTGCCGTGAAAACTCAGACATTGAGCGCCGGGACTCTTTTACAGCTGACGAGCAGTTTTTAATTGAGACAAAGCCCCTTCCAAGTCCTGCTTACTGTAAAACCTCCACAAGGTGTTTTCATTATCACGTCTAAAGCAAAAAACCCACTGAGGTTTCAATGTCACAGGAAAATAGCAAAGGAGGAGAAAACATTTCAACAGCTTTACCCTCGGGGAGAATTAAAGGAGTAAATCCCACGTTCCTTTTCTTGATATCTTATCTCATGAGTTTCCCCTCTAACTAGATCTGGTGTCACCTCAAATCCAATATTGTATATCGCGGCCACACATATCACACGAACGGCCAATCTAAGATGCCATATAGACTTGGTTCTTCATAATCACTTAATCCAATGCAATGTGTCTGTTGCAAAACACGATTTGTTCCAAGAGCAGCAAAGTTCGCAGTCGTCCGCTCGGAGAAAAGCTTCATTTTCTATAGTTATCATCAGATGCCAAGCTTTTCAAACTTTTTTTTCTTTCCCCTGCCTGTTTTCATAACCGGCATTATGAAAAAATAACACAAAGTATAAAAAGTCAGACCTGTGAGAGGTTTATGATTTTCTAAACAACTCCTGGAAGAATTACATAAGGAAAAACATTTTATAATGAAAACATGTCAACTCCTGCAGACCAGTGAATGATTTAAGATTTAAAAAGAAAAAAGAAAAATGCAATAATGAGTTTTGTGGTAACCAACAACTCACTCCTGTGTGTGTCTGTGACATTCATTTTTCCTAATGAAACGCACAGCAATGGCATTTCAAACACAACTCCCTCCTTAGTGGAAGTCCTGGGGTGCTGTGATTGGGTGACACACAAAACTGGTGTCTCAACCCCTGACGTGTAATTTTACGGAAAAAGGCAGAAATCCTTTATGCACGCAGGTGTCTGGCTGTGTGCGCTAATCAAAAGATGTGCGGTGACAGAATGGAGCAGGACGAGGCACTTGATGTTTTGTCAGTTGGAGTGGCACTGGGAGACGCAGGAATGTTGTACGATTCATCATTTAGGTGCTTTTATCAAAGAGAAAATACATTTGTGCTCCAGAGAGAGAGAGAGAGAGAGAGAGAAAGAGAGAGAGAGATACAGATGTGTGTGTGTGTGTGTGTGTGTGTGTGTGTGTGTGTGTGTTATGTAAGCACCATTTTTGAGAGATCCACAGGGAGTCAAAGTTGGGGAAGTTTTCTCTTTAAGCGTGACAGGAGCGATAGATAGGTTAATGGGTATTTCAACAGCACTTTACTGAGCTGTGGTTTCTGTGATGGCCAGACACAGATGTGCTTATCAATGCCCTGATGAAGTCACCCGCTGTAACAAAAGGCAATGATGACTCATTAATTTCCTTTTAGTATGTGAATCAAGGAAAAAAATCAGCTGAGTGGTTTTGCTTTTAATTAAGAACCTCGTGGAGTTTTTGTAGTAATGAGATGAGAGAGAGACGGGGGAAAGGTATCTCAGTGTCCTATTAATCTGCACAAAGTTCAGAATTTATACTGGAGTCGGATCCTTCTAATTTTACCCATTTTTGCTCGAGCTAAATTTAAGAATTTAATCATGAAAATTCATAACCTGCCTTTTACAGATGAGATTTTTTAGACTAAGTGTGCACACAGGCCTTTTGTTTCCATGCCCTCACATACATTCAGCTATTTGTGCACGCTCATCTTCAAATCTACACACATTTATGAATCATTGTATGTGTTCATTCCAAGCCAGGCACAGCTAGAAATGGATGTATCGGTGCCAACTTAGTTTCATTGAGCTAGTAACCCTATAACCTAATAACCTTATAAAGCAAATACACTTAATCTAGAAAACATGGAGCAACAATATCATTCATTTGGAGTTATTTCTTTGGCTTTACAGTGAGTAAATAGGCTCAATTTTTATAGAGATGTGAAATAGAGGAATTGCATCTCCCTCGGCTTATCACTTGCTTTTGTCGATGCCTGCCTGTTTTTTATAGCTTGATGGGTCTATACATTTGCTATTAGTTGTCTGGAGCTCTGAAAATTACAGTGTACAAGCGAGCTGCCACAACCTCATGGTTGGATGACGTAGAACTATTCTTGCGACAGTGAGCTGAAAGAGGCTGAAATGATGAGGGAGTAGAGATGGGTAATGAGTAACTTCTTTGATAGTTCACCTGTAGTTGAATATGCATGCCATTTGTGACAATAATGGGGCGAAAAATCTTTTTTTTCCTTCTTTTTTTTTTAAATTAATGATTTTTTTTTGCAGCTTCAGCTTTGATCTGAATGACTGATTCATCACATAACCATTCAAAAACATTTTCTTAATTTCATATGTCAAGTAGATGTATAGTGACAATAACATCCTATGTCCCACCACCGTATTTGTAGCGATGCAGAATGCTAACGTGACACATTCACCTCCGTGCATTAAGATTCAGGACTCCCTTTTACGTTTAATGAGGACTGTCAGATTCTGCTGAAGTGAAACCAAGACTCCTGCCAGAATTTGACAAAAGCTGCCTCGACATAACCAAATGTCCCAGACTCCTTAGAGAAACTAAAAAAAAATATATATATCTCAGTGACTAGCATTCCTCAAACTCTACCATAATTTTCAGATTCCCCAAAAGAGCTCCCAGAAGACAGCTCAATTACTAATCCGCCATCCCATTATAAATGATGGTACCTTTAATAGAGACATACCTGGGGGATAATATTGACTCGGGTTTGAATTTAGCCTGCTGCAGGATGCAGTATTTACCCTTGCAGACACAAACAGATGAGGTCATATAAAGTGTTTTTATTAGAAATGTGGGTGTGAACCTTTCAGCTCATCCGAGTATTCCTAATAGCACCTGCTCTGGAATCACTTAATAATTAGCAGTTTACAGAGCCTGACCTCGAGGTCTAACCTGATGAGTGCATTTGTCTGAGTGAGGAGGCAGACAACAGGAAAAGCTAATCTCACTATCATTATCAGCGCATGGAATCAGATGGAGAAAGTGAATGAGAGCGGCAGAGAGAGGGGCAGAGGAAATGAAGAAAGAAGACCATGGGTATTTTGGTCATTATTTACACCAAGTCCAAATAAAGAAAGAGAGATGAATGCTGCCACGGTACAGTGACCAGAGATAATACAACATTTTCTTTTCATGCTCATTCATGTCAGCTGCAATATACTCCAAGACAGTGGTTTTCATTGTGGAGATAATGAAATCAACACAGTATAACCTTAGTAAACGTTCAGATGAAAATTGGCTGCGTCTCCAGTCTCTCTTTTGAGCATCTCTGAGGTAACATCAGTGTAATTTGTTTTGAACATGGGCCAAAAGTCTGATTCAGCCAAAACCAGCAGTGAGTCTCTATAATCTAGGTGGATCGTGTCCCTGAAGGGAGCGCACGGACGTCACAGTGCCCCAGCTTTAACCCTTACTGTACCTTTCACTGACTTTCAGATACTCTGACTAATATTTGTGGTAGGTAACTTAACCAAAATGAAACTGCATCACATGAAAGCCGTTAGGGAACTAGTTGAGATGACACAGCCCAACAACAGTGTATTTAGGAAGTATCCTTTGCCTCTAAAATAGAAAAGCTTGCCCAGTTTGATTTTTGAATTACTGAAGCACAAGATCCACAGATAAAGTGTTGCACAAGTTGCCTGGTAATTTATTGTGTTCTCCATGTCAGAAACCTGCAGGCTTTGTCCTGTAATAGGATGGTGTGGATTTGTGCATCCTCATTCTTCAAAGATACTCTAATCAGTATTACATCATATTACATATCAAATCTCATATTTTTGTAACCAATGGGAATAAAATGGTTACATCATGTAATTTTACTGATGGAGCCACAGAGGATTGTCACTTGACTCTAATGTATTTTCACTCTGCTGCATCCACACTACTACATTATTGTTTCAAAAACAACAAATCTCTTTTCCACCTTCTGCCCACACTTCTGCAGAGTTTTCAAGCATTGAAATTGGAATATTTTGGAAACACTTTTTGTAAAAAAAAAACAAACAAACAAAAAACTCTGGTGTAGCACTGCAGTCTGGACGATTGAAAACTGAGACCTTTGGAAACAATGACGTTGATGCTCAGGGTGGCTCTCTGATTGGGTTTATATCAGCCTGGACAACAAGTGGCGATACAACACGATAATGAATTACAAGTGTTACTGACCTTGTTTTCTTTGCTTGCAGCTGTTGAGGAGTTAAACTCTGCATTTTAACACCACAGCTGTCGTGGTTGTTCCTCATTTGTATTTGGAGTATTTTTTGCAACCAACCAGCTGCGTTTCTGATACGGAGCTAAAACACTCATCTTGACAGAGGTAATTTTCATTTGAAAAACATTTTAAAATGACTATAGTTAAAAGAGATTCTGCTTGGGTTTTGGATGTCACATAAAGATGTGCTACCAATAGTAAAGGTTGTCAGCTGGTACACAGTGGTGAGTTAGAGGATTATTTTAATGTCTACAGCTCTTTAGAAACCATGTGTTACATGTCATTGTGTTTTTGCTATTGTTTTGCATGGCTGTCTGCAATGTCCCTGTGTTCAAGGTGCAGTTTCCTGAGAAATGATTGAGGGCATCTGCATGAAGCTGTGGGCTCGGTCTATATAAGTGGATCCTTCCTCCACCCTTGTGTTCTAAAATGCCCCTCTTTTTGTCCTTTTGTAAATAAATGTTATTCCTTTTTGCATTGCACCATATGGTGTCCCTTAAAGTGTTGCGACTTTGAGCCGGTTGTAACACGTTCATCTAAACCTGTGCATGAAAATACAAAACTTGATTGGCTTGCTCATGCCTATACATATGGACGCCAAACTATGATTGGACAATCCCTGTGTAGGAAGGAGGGAATTAGCAAAGGGTCAGTTGACTAACAGCAAAATTACGTGAACATCAAGCAGCTGCAAACAAAGACGGGGCGAGCCACAGCCGGGGAGGAAACACAGCCTGATAGTCTAGTCATGATGAGCTGTCAAGAACATAGCATCTGTATTACACCTTTCAGAACGACGACTGCTGCTGCAGGCAGGTTAATTGCTTCAGGCCTGGTACATTCTCCACCGTATTATTTATGCCAGCAGTGGAAAAATCAAAGTTGAATTTCGAACTGACAGATTTTTTTTATTCCTGTCCAGATTCCTCTCTCTCTCACAGACGTTTGAAGTTATTACACATTTTCCCCTCTCCAATCATCGAAGTGAATATGTATTTCCAACACCTGTCAGCTTATGTCCCAAGCCACAACTGCAGCCTTCATGTTTTAATGCCAGGCCTTAGAAATGCCCTACATTTGCCCTCAGGTACTTCTTACACACACACACACATATACATACACCCCCCCATGCCTTTGCCAACCACCCACCTCCTCTGAGGCTCATTCATCTGTGTGAGTAATCAAGTGTTTGCACAGGAATGACTTTTGTGATTGGGATGAATTTTGAAAGATAAATCAATTTTCAAAGTTTAATATTTAAGAGAAGAGAGAACGTGGGGCGGCGTTGAATAATGCATTCGGTTATTTAGAGTTTGAGACAGAGGGAGAGTCTGGACCGGCTCCAAGCCAGAGGATATGAGAGCTCCAAAGCAGGCCGCTAATGAAAAGGAGACATATTCCTCTGCCCTCTCTCGTTTGAATTTCATAACTCAGATATATGCCTTGTTGCTTTTAGCACATGCACTCTGTCTCTCTCTTTCACATCCACACACACACACACACACACACACACACACACACACACACACACACACACACAGACTCACATTCACTGAAAAACGGTGTACTAACACAATATTCTGAGTTGGAAAGAACAGCAAATAGAAGACAGAATATTATGGTATAATTGTCACACTCGCCCTGCTCCCCATCTCTCTGAAGAGCGCGTTGTCATGTGAATAGAGCTGGGCTTTTATTTCTCAGCATGTATCTTTCCTCTCATTTCTGTCCTTTCACTTTATCTCTCACTGCTGATCCCACTGTGCAATCAGATATGCAATTGTTACTGTTTCTTTAGACAAAAACATGTTTTGAACCAAGGCGGCTGCTGAAGATGAGTCCCCTGAAAATTAAGCAGTTGTGTTTTAATTGCTTCTCTTCTGCTCTAGCAGCCACAGTACACTACTCTTCCTCTTTAATTCATCCACCCCTCCTCCTTAATACAGAGGAAGAATAGAGGTAAAAAAAAAAAGAAAAAAGAGAGAGAAAGCTGTGTACTTTGACCCTCTTTTCCATTGTCCTCTCCGCACTGCGACTAATACAGTTTAATAGGTTTGATTCACCATGACATTATAGGCTCAGTCTGCATAAGTATGTGTTCGTGGGCACGGCACAAATTGTATAGCTAAGCTAAATCCTTGGTGTCTTGTTAGCTCAGTTTCTGTGGGATCATCCATTTTGAACTGGTTGTCCTGTTGGTCTCTTTGTGTGTCGTCCGGTGGGCCTGGTTAAGCCCTGAAAATCAATACATGCCTCTGGAAACCCTGGAGGGAAAGTGTTGCAGTCTTGGGATGGAGAATCGGGAACCAGGAATCATTTGATCTTTCCTGTGTGTTTGAAACATACTGTGTCTGTCACTAGTTTGGTAGTGGGAAATAGATCAAACACACAGTTCTACTTGATTAAAAAAAGCAAAATTTAAGCATTAATGATACAATATAACGAACATGAATGAAAAT
The DNA here is from genome assembly GCF_045865225.1 of Trachurus japonicus. Taxonomy (NCBI): domain Eukaryota; kingdom Metazoa; phylum Chordata; class Actinopteri; order Carangiformes; family Carangidae; genus Trachurus; species Trachurus japonicus. The sequence continues at coordinate 8,875,963 of NC_140911.1, forward strand.
TGTTCCAATTCCAATACAAGTATCAGAATTGCCTTCAGTACTGCATGAAAATACACATGTACTGTTCTGATACCATGTAATGCACTAATAAATTTAATAGTTTCACACCCACATAAAGTGATAAAAATCCTCTTTGCCAGTCTAAAACAGTTCTCTACACAGGAAGTTGCACTGTCGTACGTGTGACTGACAGGGCCGTTGCTAGGAATTCTGGGCCCCCTGAAAGAATACTAAAGTGGGCCCCTGACTTTTCCACTTTTTTTCTTAGACTACATATGTATTATCATTTTTTATTTAGCCTACTTTGTTTTGATGCAGTATTATTAGTCAAGGTCTTATGCAGACTAATTCAGTCACACAAAGATTAAACTACTGGGGTTTTTTGTGGGCTCTACTGGGCGCTAGGCCCCGAGAATTATCATCACCTTTCTCCCCTATACAACGGCCCTGGTGACAGAGTAAAACGTCAAGTCCCTCAGAATACACTGTACTCAAGTAAATGTAATTAGATACTCTGCAGCAGCCTTTTCTGGTGCGACTGGGCCCTGAAGCTGTGCTCACTGTGGCACCCTGCTGTGCAGCATAGGTGTCCTCCTCTGTTCCCAAAATTCAAACTCCTCCAGGGTTCGACAGACATCACTCATATGTGTAAAATAATCTTTCTTCAAGCCGCGCATCCATCTTGTTCTCGCGTCGTCCTCTGTGCCTGTGTGTCTCACATGTCTTCTCTGTGTGTAGCAGGTTATTGGAGACAGCAGACAGTGAAAACACATAGAGAGAGAAAGGCTGCTCTCCTCCCAGCTTGACTGATCAGAAGATCCCTGGTGGATGCTGCTAGATAAAGTGAAGAGGAGGATATAAGGGAGTGGGAGTTCGGCTGGCTGCCGATGGATTAGCAGCCATGTTTACACAGTGGCTGATTTAGTCTGCCGGAGCTGCCCACGAATGATTTATTGATACTGAGGGAGATGGGGAGAGTATTTGAAAGTGTGATGTTAGAGGATATAAAGAGAGAGGTGGGAGAGTCAGGTGTCTCTGTGTGTGTGTGAGTGAGTGAGTGAGTGAGAGAGAGAAAGACACACACACAGGCAAAGAGATCAGGCAGAAGAGCCAGCGTGTCTGTATGCAGCGGCTGCATCATGTCTTCGTCTAACTATGTCTTCAAGTCAGAGGACAAACGTGTACATTTTTGGTGCCTGTTAAGCTTAAGGAGGCGGCTCGCTGCTCCTCTGCAGGAGGAGACACGGGGAGGTGACGGGGAGAAGTCAACCCAGATCTGTCATAAATACACCGCATTACCCATCATTCAGTGCACCTCTGGGGTGAACCAAGCCAGGGAGGGATGATGGGGGAGGATGAGTGGAGCCAAGGAAGGTGCACACACCTCTCAGGGCCTCATCCTGCCACTCTGACTTCTGACGACTGACCTGATTGTGTAGAGCGGGTGACGGGCTTTTAAAGCATGTCAGGCTGAGAATGTGAGACAAGTGGCTGGTGTGATGTCGGCTGCAAGCGAAGGAGCGAGGAGTGCAGGGAAAAAGTAGATTTTTAAAGGTGGTGGAAACAGAGATGATCCCGGGCTCTGGGTTTTGACAACGTACTACTGGACTTGTCCTTTATGAGCTTGTATTTCTCCTTTTGTGCTGTTTAAGAGACTGTGTACAGCAAGATGCTATAAAGCTGCTGGTCAACCAGATTAAATGAGTGTGTTGAATTCAACTCTGAATTCAACCTTTCATTTATGAAAAGTATAGAAAACTTGTTGCTCAGTGACTGAATGATGAGTTTTCACCACTGGTCAGATGAATCCCATCTGTTACCATGTGTACTATTTCCAACTGAGTTGTTGCAAACAAGTGTTTTTTGCCAACTTTGCTATTGCCAACCTTTGTTGCTTGTTTGACCAATTTTTCAGACTCATTTAATGACCCCCTCCCCCCAAAATAGCACCTGAAGACTTTAGACAGACCTTACCTGTTCTCTGTGGAAGAAATGCATCAGTATTTCCCTGGAAGGACAGAGTTAGGCTTTACCTTACTTTCTTACTTTTCACAAGTAGCTCTTTGGCTATTTATAGATGATATCACTGTTATAAAATCAGGATGTTGGCAGAGCAACAGCTTGGAAGGGTAGAAAGTGTAAATAGCCTCCAACAACGCAGTGAGAAATAATAAAATAAAAGACATAATGTAAAAAGAAGGAGAAGAAGAAAATAGCACTCATGGTGTTACATCAATATAGAGTACTATAAAAGTAAAAGTCTCACAATATGAGATTTCAAGATAACACAATAGTGAACAGTTAATGTCACTGATATTTAAAGGGATAGTTCAACATTTTGGCAAATTGGCTCATTGCCATAATCCCTATAGTCATAGCAGTAGGTTCGTTACCTTTTAATTGTCGGTGCAAGCTATTTTTAGAACGGCGGAGCAGAGCCGCAAGCTGCTCAGAGCTACGCTACGGAGGCTAATGGGATTTCTTGGTTTCCCTCATCAAACTCATCAAATACACAATCCAACAACTCCAAAACGCTCTGGTGGACAAGTCGTGACCTGCACATTCACCACGCTATGAGATAATAACAGAACGTTACCAGACAGAGTTGTTTTCGAGACAAATGCAGAGACTGCTTGCCGGAAAACTGCCCCATGGGAACGCACATCAGCGGTTTTGCATGAATTTGCCTCGAAAACAACTCTGTCTCGTAACGTTCTGTTATTATCTCATGGCGTGGTGAATGTGCAGGTCACAACTTGTCCACCAGAGCGTTTTGGAGTTGTTGGATTGTGTATTTGATGAGTTTGATGAGGGAAACCAAGAAATCCCATGAGCCTCCGTAGCGTAGCTCTGAGCAGCTCACGGCTCTGCTCCGCCGTTCTAAAACTAGCTTGCAACGACAATTACATGTAATGAACCTACTCCTAGGGATTATGGCAATGGGTCAATTTGCCAAAATGTTGAACTATCCCTTTAGATTAATGAAGCTACAAAGCTAACAAAAAGTTTCTTTAACACTCAATGGTTACTGATCACCACAGTGAAGGTCAATGCCGCCCATAAGAACACACATGTTGTGAATGAGGGATTGCGGGATGTTGTTGTGGAGGAGGGGGGCGTTTGTTTACGTATCATGGCGCAGAAACCAAGCTGAGTGAACTTAATTATTGATGTCACTCGTCATTCTCTGGAGGTTCAGACTGTCAAGGTCCCAACATTAGGAAGAAGGGGATGTTAATTCACAATTAGCAAACAAACGCTCGTGGAGCTGCAGCTGAGGTAATGCATATGAATTTCTCCTCTTCTCTCTTAAGTGGCCATGTGTTTGAATGTTAATCAGCCCCTTCATCTGAGAAAACAACACACCAAAATAAAGGTGCCAGTGTGAGACAGACAGTGATTAATAAGAGATGGAGGCAAGAAATTAACAGATAATGAGACAGCAATCCTGTAATTATGTCATTGGTGTTATTTGTTGCTCTGAAGGTGAAACACTGTGGCACACTATTTTGGTCACACATGCTGATAGTGCATTGTTTTCTCTTCCACACACAAACACACACATGCACAAAGGGCACCTGCATTATCCTCAAAAGATGTCTATGCCCCCCCATGTGTATATGTATCTCTCTTGAACTCTTCGAACCTTCTCTCTTTCATTTCAGTCCATCCTCTGGTCTAGGAGGAGACAGAAGAGATGCTGAACGAAGGAGGGGTGTTGGAGAGATGGAGGAGAAGAAGGAGGAAGAATCATACCAAGGATATTAAGGCTGGTTTAGACAGGAGCTCTTTAAATTAGCATTTATTCCAAACTCTACACACACATATACACATAGACACACACACACTCTCAGCAGGGATCTCTTTATTATTAAAATGTCTAGCGGTGCCCTCTAGGCCCTTCTCCATCACATCACCTGGCAGCCCCACACCCTCACACCCCTGATGCTATGACTAGTCCTCATTAGTTGTACTAATATACCTCTTTCTATCATCTCTCTCTCCCTCTCTCCCTCTCACAGTATAGCTTTTGCTCCATTGCTTCTGTGCATCCTCTGCTGATTGATATGCTAAAATGTACGTGCTGCTAAAAGCTCACTCACACAACACTGATTACATTCAAGAGACCAGTGTCCACTTTACACCCCGGCATTAAACTCAGCTCCGTCTGTTTCCTGATGTAATATTTACATCCTCCTTAGTCTTAATTCTCATTGGAAAAGATCTTAATACTTTCCTTCCATTTCTGTCTTACTCTATTATTGTTGTTGCAATATTTTCTGGTTTTGCAAAAAGCTTCCTGAACTATGGGTTGCCGCCGCCGCTGCACAATTTGTGAAAGCACACACAAAACCTCTTAAGGGAAATTGCACAAGACGGCACTGTGCATTTTAAATGTGTGAAAATGGGAGCTAATTGCTAATAGCAGCTACTAATCTGTCAGAACATGAGATATTGTACATTACAGTGGGTTAATGGTAACGTTGGAAGTTGTTGTTGTTGTGTAAACTTAACATTAACCAGCTGACTTCACGGCATCTTTTAACAAAATGTTCCTCACCTTTATTGTGGGATCATTAGCAAACACCAATCACTACAACTCATAGAAACTACAGAGCTGGTTTTAGGGTTTAATAGATTGGGAGGAAGGAGTGGAGAATAGAGATTCAATATGTTTGAGATCAGGCTGAGGATTTGCTGTTACGTAACTTTAAGTTGTTTTTTCATTCATGTTCTGGCCAGCGAGACTGAAGCAGCAAGTTAAGTAGTTCGATGAAAAGTTGCCTTCACCTTTTTTTCCCCACAAGATGGAAAAAGTTTGGTAGAAAAACAAGGAATTCACCAGGCAGAGGAGCACAGTAGACTACGGCATAGCTAAAAGTCAAAGAACATTTCTGTTTTTAAACAACGAAGTACACCTGCTCTGTCTTTAACACCTGCAGAAAAATATATGAAACTGTGCTTTTTGAAAGCAAATCATCTGGAATTGAGTGTCTTCATGTTTTTCCGAGGACGAACCGCAGCACCTCTCACTGACCTCGAACGCAAACACTGTTTGAACCGTCCGCGTCTAGTTTTGCACAGAATAATGAAAACATCTCTTTCAGCCGAACAATAAGAGTTTGCAGGAAATAAATCACTCCTATAAAACACAAAATGCCCACATCATGTTCTCCGTAACAGCTCATTTCAAAAACACACAGCTTTACTCACATTTATCATCTTCAACAGCACCTGGGGCGTTTTGTTGTAGCGGCGCATTTCAGCTGGCTCCAGCGCCAACCTCCCTCTCACACCCCTTTTAGCAAATTAGACCGTTTAATTAGGAAAAGCTCATTTGTATCAAATCATTTACATGGTGCAGCCAGCCTTTGCCAGGATATTCTAATTGATTATTGTTGCCTGAGGTACTGTTGGGGTGCGTCGTGGATGTGTTTGTGTTTGTGTGTGCATGTGTATTCTTGTAAATGAGTAAATGACTTTGTGGTAACGATATAAGTAAAGAAACTTTATCACTGTGCTGATTGCTACGATCACGGGTCCTCGTACGGCAATGTGAAAGCTGGTTCCTCGTCTCACACAACGTCTCAGTGTGACAGGTGTGTGATAGAATTAACCAGTATTTTCTCACTTTGTGGCAAATATTTCCAGCACCCAACAGTGTAAGAGCTGTCCTTCCTGTTGTTCAGTTTTCTTTTATTTCCATAAGTGATTGAACACACGTCTTTTCTCTGCTCTGAAGTGCCTCTTAGCGCACTCTTGTGGCGGCAAAGTCCATTCAATCACCTCTGCAGGCGCCACCCACCAACAGGAAACAAAGTTCCTTGATTTTATGGTTCCCCTTTCATGTCGCTCAATTTAGGAATAAAACACTTTCCATGGTTCCTCCGGATCGCTTCTGTTGAGGCGAGCCCCATTAAGGGAAGGAGCAAACCTACTCCCCCATTGAGACTCACAAATGACCCTTTCATGAGACTGCTCTTTGACCCTTTTTTTTTTTTTACAAAGCTGAATGAACGAGGGAGAGCGGAGTGCGTGGGGGGTTGAGGCGCTCTGGATAAAGAACAGAGAAAAAGAGACGACAGATTATTAGAATTCATCCAGCGGTGCTATGAACAGCCTTTCAGCGGCAAGTGCCTCTTTCTATTCAGCAGCTGCACAACAAAGAGACATTAAATTATAACCAAATGGTTACCATGGCACCCCGTGTGAGTAAATGTTTCAAATCTCTCTCCTCTTCCTTCGAATCTCTGAGGTTTTTAAGAAGCATCCTAATAAATTACAGCTAGAGAGGCAAAGAGAAGTTCAAAGGTACCAGGATGAAATTAGGAGATTTTGAGTTCATAATGGGAAGTTAATAAATAATTCCAGATGTTATGGTTCTAAATCAACATTTTGTAAACCTGTGGCAACTTCGGTTCTGTTTGTGAAGAAAAGATATTTATTTTTGAAAAAAGAGAGACAGACTGTGAATGAAATCTCCGATCTCCCAAAGACTCAGGGTTAAAATCTGGACTTGTAATTCAACACATTCTGCAAACCTTCTTTTGTCAAACACAAACCTTCACCACACAAGCACATATACTTGAATTTCACCTGCAGATTTATTTTACTGGTTTACAAAAGTAGATTTGCAAATTTACATTTATATGTGACCATCACTAAACAAGGTCAAAATCCTTTTTTGGCCCCAATGTGAGTAAAACAGGGGAAACTTTTCCCTGCAAAGAAACATGTGGCAAAGCATCGCTGTGTTATACAATAAAATGACACTCACACATCTGCCCTCTAATATAGTAGGCTAATATGTAGAAATGCTAGCTGTGGTGGTTTACCTTAGAGAGACTGTAGAAGTCTGTGGCAACCTCGGCGTGACGCTTTTTCATAGTATGTGTAATAAATAGGCTATTTTCTAGAGAACAGGCAGGACACAGTAACGTTATGTCTGTCGTATTGTATGTATTGTATGCTGCTGTATATGTACGGACGAGTTGATGGCTGTAATTTCGCTGTACTTCTGTATAGTGACAATAAAGGCCGATTCTGATTCTGATGTTGCATAAGCTAGGCTTCCTCTTTACTCCCTTTAGGCTTCATACTAATGGTAAATGGGTGCGCTTATAGTCTCTTGGACCATTTAAAGCACTTTACACTGTTTGTGGCATTCACCCGTTCACACACACATACATTCATACAGCACTGTTCATAGACTAATCGTTCACACACATTCACACACCTGATGACACATCAGAGGGCAAGTGTGGGTTCAGTGTCTTGCCCAAGGACACTTTTTTTGACATTCAGATTGGAGGAGCCGGGAATCAAACCATCTTCTGGTTAGTGAACGACCCGCTCTACCTCCTGAGGCACAAGACAAACTAACTTCTAGCCATAGTTTCATATTTAATGCAGAGTGAATCGGGGAGTTAATGCATATTTTCCTAAATGGCCAACATATTATCATTAAAGAAAAACAACCTCTTTTAAAGTTTGCCTTGGTTTAGTGTCTTCTTTTGGACTCTTCTCAGCAGAGTGCTCATATTAATACAGTGTTTTGCTAACAGCAATAGAAAGGCCCAGTTTGTGAAATATCACAATTTCCCCCTTAAATGACTATATGCCTCAGCACTGTTGAAATACTCTGTAGGCAGACAGCCCCTGTGTGTTTAGAGAGAACTGATTCAATGCTCGGGGACAAGAAATAATTCCACAACTCTCCCAGCAAATCGGGGAGATGACAACACAGCCAATTTCACTCTGCCTCTGGACACTCGGATTTACATGCCGAACCAAACAGAAAATATTTGAAAATGTATGAATATTATGCTCTGAAAATACATGGTATACTTTAGAGAACTGCCCTGTTGGGTGAGCCCTAAATGTCATTCAAGGGGAAAGAAAGAGAAAGGATGAGATGGTTTTTAGTTTTTTTTCTTAAATTAATTCTCTTTAACTGGTTTTGTACCTGACAGATCCTTGAGTATGTGTCTGTGTGAGTGAGTAAGAGTGTGTGTGTGTGTGTGTGTGTGTGTGTGTGTGTGTGGGCGGGGGTGATACTGGAGATCTCATAAAGAGATGCCATGTCACATCACATGGACTAAGATGTTATGATGTACGAGGGCTCGGCCAAATTGACCCATCCATCAACCACAAGCAGCAGCCAGGTGGTGCAGAGAGAAAACGAGAGGAAGAGCAAGAAAAAAAAAGAGACGAAGCCAGAAAAAAAAAACAGTGTCAGTGTGAGGAAGTACATAAATTTGAGAGTTCAAAATTAAACAAAAGAGAGAAATAAGAAGGAAACGTGACTTTTTAACCTTTAGTACAGTTTCAGTTTGTGTCTTTGTTTCTGGTGCAGATGTTACACATGCACAATCTTACCTCTAAAGCTCTGCAAATTAGCTGTGTGTGTGTGTGTGTGTGTTTTTTTTTTTTTTTTTTACTTTACTCTGAGAAACCCTGCTGTGAATCAAATTTAGCTCGTCCATGAGAGAACCAACTGGCTTCTTTTATGTTGTGCACTTTTGATCAGATTATTGGGACCAGAGACGGATGGAACAAAGCACTTCTTCCCGTCTCTGATATATCTTTGTCTATTGTTGTCTCAAAATACCAGAGCCAGTGTGTCGACAAATCCATTTTTTTCCCCTCTGTGATCCAACCCAGATACATTTGTAGTCGGATCAGTTAGAGGGGGACTTTGGGTAGAGAGAGAGGTGTTTGAGGTTCCTGTCTCTCTCTCTCTCATGGTAAAGATGAAGGGAATGTGGACAGCGATAGCAGCAATGTTATTAAGCTTTTATGAAGACAGATGTGCGAAAATACCGGGTTCAAATAGTCAAACAACAGTAATGAAAGCTTGTTGACTCATGATGTAAATACAAAGTTTGTTAGCCTCAGTATCAAAGGCAAGACAAGCTTCCAGATAAATACTTCTTCACTAATTGAATTCAGCTGCAAAGTGGTAAAGCTTGGAAAGTAATGAGAATGTAACCCAGAGACATATTAGATCAATTAAATACATTATAATTATATGCAGGTTTTTTTTTTCAATGCAATAAATACTGACAAGTAAAGTAAACCCAATGATACTTATGCAAATATAGGTCTATCTGTGGTGTATGGGGATTTAATTCTTTTTTTTTCAACATTGTTAATGATATGTCATAATGAAAAAATCCATCTGTATTAGAAGCACATTTACATTTATTATACCTTTCATATTGAGCTCAATTAGCAAATATGGAACTCAATAATATGATACTTCGGAGTATTGGTTTGGAGACAGACAAAACATAAGATGTATTAAACCTGCACCTTGTAAAAAAAAAAAAAAAAAAAATCAAGAGCTCAAAGAAACGTTAAATCCATTATAAATGCTGTTTGTTTGTGTATGTGTGCAACAGATGGGATGAGGAAGTGCCGTGCACACTGGCAGCCCTGACACCACAGCTCAGTTTTAACACAACTTCTACAGAAATGGCAAAAAAAAAGAAAAGTAAAACCCAAAGCAGTTCACATGTCCATGCCTTTTTTGGGGCCGTTTACAGTTACACAGGGAACTGACATGCACTGTAATGTAAGCTGTATTTCACTGTCTCTTCAAAACCATGTTCCACATTTTCACCACCTAGTTGCCTCTTGCATCACATGTTGCCAAACTCATTTAAAACCAATATAGCCAACCCAGCAATGAAGGTTTTGAATAATGGATATGAATAGAAGCTAAACTTGTCTGTATCCAGGGTGAGGTCAGCTCTGTACACACGGCATGGTTGTCATCTGTAGCTTGAGGTTGAGTCCAGGTTCATGAATAACAAGCAGTGACCCAGAAACCTCCAAACTCACATGCAAAGAAAGAAACGTGTTAAACTGAAGCACCAGTTCAGTGAAGACAGAGGAAACCAGTGGTCATACTTTACATGCAAACTCTTATTATAGCTGCTTAGCCAATGTTATTATTGCATTAACAGCAGTTTTAAAAGAAACTTGAGCTCAGCATTAATGTTAAATTCCTTTATTAGCCAATAGCCACCAATAGCGGTCACCAGTTTTGGCTCTTTTTTTCCCAGTCTATATCTGTCACTTCTCTTATTACCGTTAAAGTTTCCATGCTATCCCTGGTTAGTTAGTACGAACTTTGCAGTAGTGAGTCATTTCAGCATGCCCTTACTGTAGCTCTCATCTCCTAAACACAAAGATGGCTGAAGATCTTGACAAGTAACTGTTTTCGCCACCAGCAGCCTGGAGTTTACATTTCACCCCTGTAAACAAGTCCTTCTTATTTTTAAAGATTTGGTTCAACATTTTGGCAAATTGGCCCATTGCCATAATCCCTATAGTCATAGCAGTAGGTTCGTTACCTTTAATTGTCGGTGCAGGCTGTTTTTAGAACGGCGGAGCTGCTCAGAGCTACGCTACGGAGGCTAATGGGATTTCTTGGTTTCCCTCATCGAACTCATCAAATTCACAATCCAACAACTCCAAAATGATCTCACGGACAGAGGCAAATGCAGAGACTGCTTGCCGAAAAACTGCCCACAACAGGAACGTGCATTAGCTGTTTTGCATGAATTTACCTCGAAAACATCTCTGTCTCGTAACGTTCTGTTATTATCTCATAGCGTGGTGAATGTGCAGGTCACAACTTGTCCACGAGAGCATTTTCGAGTTTTTGGATTGTGTATTTGATGAGTTTGATGAGGGAAACCAAGAAATCCCATTAGCCTCCGTAACATAGCTCTGAGCAGCTCACGGCTCTGCTCCGCCGTTCTAAAAATAGCTTGCACCAACAATTAAAGGTAACGAACTACTATGACTATAGGGATTATGGCAATGGGCCAATTTGCCAAAATGTTGAACTATCCCTTTAAGTAAGTGTATCAGTTTGATGTTTGCCGCCCAGAGCAGGGAGGGCATCAAACCATTTGGACAGAGTCAAACAGCCAGAAACCTACTCTAGCTTTCCAGTCATTAGATTTTTCCCCCTTGCAAATTTGACCGATTGAATTTCCACCACTGTGCACGCAGCGTCAATCGCTGTCATACAACAGGTCGGACGAGCAGTTATTGAACTAATAGGCCGCCTCCCTGACCAACCTGCTGCCTTCAGAGCACGTAGCTATCAGCAGAGGGATTTCCAATAGAAGCGGCTGAAAGATCTTCCGCCTGACTATCCACACGCCAAGGTTGCTGTCAGTGATGAGACGAGTTGGGAGATAAGAGGAGCTAACTGACCAGATAATCAGGACTTAGTTTTCCCGCATTTACCCTCCCACACGACTTGCAGCTGGCCTTTGGAGCTCAGCGGAGCAGACAACCCCGAGCTCACAGGTTGGGAGGAGAGAGAAGAAAAACGTCAATATCTCCGACTACCCAGGGAAGCCCAGAGGTAGACCAGCAGGAAAATAAATAAATAAATCAGACCTATGCAAGGATAATAAATAACCTACAGATGCATGTACAGATGTGCACTGCAAGGAATATATAATCGATCTGTGTTGCATCAGATGACTGTTCATCAAAAGTGTGAGTAATATGAGTAGATCCAGTTAGTCCTTATTCTCTCTGACCAGTTTTAGATCCACTGAGTTTTGTAACTCTCATGTTTCTTTACTGTCCTCATGTCTTGTCACTGTTTCTGTATCTAACTCCTACCGTGGCTTTCAGGTGCTGGAAGAGCTGCTGTTTTTTTTTTGTTTTTTTTCCTTTTTTTATGAGAAGTGAGGATGGAAAGAAAAATCCATAAGCCTCTTCTCTGTCTCTGATCCCATTCTCCACCAAGGCATTATTTTCAAGCAGCAGCAGCTTCAAGCGCCTCCTGAGCCTCTGTGCTGTGGCACTCAGACATGCAACAGGTGCGCTTCCTCTTCTTTTTCCACTCCTTCCCTCCGTTTCTCCGTCTTTCTTTCTCACACACGCCGACAGCACTACAGGTGATTCTCTCCTCATTGTCATTCGGCAGTCGGCCGTGTATGAAGGTCAATACTTTGAAGGGGGGCATGAGAGGAACAAGCCAATCAGAGGAGAGAAATGAGACAAACGCGTGATTGACTGGCTTGGGGGGAGCGGGGGTTCTGGGGAAGGGGGGGTGGGCAAAGTGGAGATGAGGGCGCCAAATGGAATATGCATACCCAATGAGGAATCAGGAGATGAAAGGGCTGTGTTGCTACGGCAACACACCTGCTGTGGTGGAATATCGGTGTGGCTTCATTGATATGAAGGCTACTGGGTTTTAGGCCATGGGGGTTTGAGCGAGGTTGGGCGGGTGGGGGTTCACGTGTGTGTGTGTGTGTGTGTTGATGACATTCTTGTGTGTGCAAACAACCTGCAACAACCTGACATGAAATGCACCTGCAAAAACAGTGGCTCCTCTCTGCAGCCTCGTCTGAACCAAACTCAGAAGAAGCTGTTGTTTGATCTAATATTGTTTTTGCTGCAACAACAATGTGATAAATCTCATGACACAGTATTTAATACTATGTCTTATAGTCCCTGTAAAACCATTGCAGATGCTTCTGTAGTTTCATTTGTCCACTTTTATTAGAGTCCTGTTAGTCTCCAGACACTGACCTGAGGGTGGAACAGATTGTCCTCTGATGCTCTTCAGTCTGCTAAATAATTGGTCAGATTATCAGAATGGGGTTGTCATTTCCTTGATGTTCCAGGGGTCGAAGCCCTTTAGCAGATAAAAGACCGCCAAGACATGATCAGCGATGTGTAATACTGTAAATCCTCTATGGTCTATAGCTGATAAGGAAATTATACATTTGTATAGCTTTTCACCACAGCTGTTTTCTTTTTTCATTTTGCAGGCATCATATGTGTACCATATGAAAAGATAAAAATCACCCGTCATAGAAATGCATTATCCTGACTGTATTGTATCAGATAACCTCGGTGGATTGGTTCCATGTCGGAGGCGGAAAATTGTCATATTTTGAAATCTTATGGCGTCTTATGGTTCTTGAAATATGTCGGCGTGCACACAGATTTCATTTTTGAATCATTTTCAGTTTTGTGCCTGCAACCTTGTCAAGTGCTTCATATCAACAGCAGGAATAACTGATAACAGAAGCAGGTCATCGCTAACATAAACGGATAAATGACAGAGAGGAAGAGGTGAAGAGTTTTCATTGCCACAAGACAGAAGCAGAGAGATATTAGAAAAATGCTTAACTTATCCTCCCTGTGAGGCCATATGGAGGAAAAGGCCTCGCCGTCCTCCTCCTCCACCACGTTCCTTCTCTTCTCTCCCTCTCTCATTTATTTCAATTTGTCATGCTTTACTTTTCCCTTAAGAGAGCACGCTTGCTGGTGAGCGACCCCATATAGGCCGCGAAATTGTGTCTGCGCCTAGGCTGTAATGAAACATTTAGATGCAGGGAGAGTGATGGTTGCGCATTAATACAAGTGGTGGTGTTGCCAATGCAAGCCTCGGCTTCAAGCAGCCAACTCAGCTTGCCACTCCAGACAGCAGCATGTTGTTGGTGAGAGATGTGTTGTCTCTCAAGTCGGTGCAGTTTTTCTTTTACCCCCATTCCGCCCCCCGAGGGAGGGGTCAAGGGTTTTCCAGTGGTGCATGATGATGGAGAGTGTTTGTTGACATCTGATGAGGCGATAATGGCGCTGTGGAATGAAGGTCCTGGACCAACATCAATATAGGTCAGAGCATGGTCATAGTGCTAACAGTGTAATGATGCTGGTATGAGCTGATAGGAATGGTTGACTGGACTGAGCCGTATTCTGCACAAAAGCTATATATGCGTATGGAAAAAAAGAGACTTTGTATTTGTATAGCAAGTATTTCTTATTCTTCAACAGATAAATATCAAAATGACTCACACGAATTGACTCCTCCAGGTTCTATAGTATCTGTATAGATTTTCCTCATCCTACTTCAGATTTATTCAGACTCTATACTGTCATATACATTTGGGTCCAAAACCACTGAGACCTCTTTCCCCATTAAAACAGTCTCGGATTTTTATCATTATCAGTCAGTCATGATTATTAATTATGCATCCGTTGCAGCAACACTATGAAAAACAGATGTGCAGCTTTTCTATTTTTAACCGCTGTGACAAATATGAAAATAAATGTGTCACTAACTGAATGTTACTCACTGGAGGTTAATTAAGCTCTGCCAGTCCCAGCTGTGTAACATCTATCCTCCAACCAAAGCCCTCCATAGTCAACACTCCGCCACATGTTGCTGCATACCGTATGCTATTAGCTTTGTAGCTGTTGAAATTTTAAAGCAATGCATAATTTCGCCTCAGATGCATTAGCATTCATCTACATGCATAAACCTGCCAGGGGCCTAACCTTTGCCTTAGGTTGCTAACTAAAAGAAAAGCAATAGACACAGCTTGCACTTACTTATGTATGAGTGCTGTACACAGATTTTGCCTCATGCAAATAATTCCTCTCATCTCGCTGCATAGATCAATTGGAACAGCACCATTAATATGTGAATTTACAAATGTTTGACATGCATATCACGTGTGAGAAATGAATTATATACATATATAAGTATGTATATATCTGTAAAATGATTGTTGACATAGCATAGCTTAAGTCTGCTCATCTTTGTCAAGCATATCAAATGACTGCATCTGTTTTCATCCCCTCTGATGACCCTACCTTTTTTGTTGGTTTGTTTGTTTTTACCCCCGAAGCATGCAACAGCTACACAACTATTACATTTTGCAGCATTTAATTGCAGATGCACTTGTCCACATATTTATACAGCGATTCCTTTGATTTAATGCCAGATTTTACACATTATCATTCTGAATCCGACCTTTCTGAAATGTAATAAAAACCAAACGAATATCCAGCAAAGTTGACGGATTTCTGTTTTTCTCTTTTCTTTTATTTCTTTTTTTTTATCCGGTGATAGCTGTGGCTTCAGGCACACACACACTCTTTTCATTACATGCATAGCTCCAATGAGACTTTGTGCACTTTGGAGACAGTGATTTGTGCACGTGTGTGTTTTGCAGAACCTGGCTAAGGGTCTGACATTGTAAGTCGGGGAGAATACACTTGTGTTATTGAGAGATCAAAGGGAGGCATGTCATTGTGAATTCTTACATCTCGTTGCTATTGGAGCCAATAGGCGAACTGAAACTGTGGTCTGCTGAGTGCTGCTTTCAGCTTTGCAAAAAAAAAAAAATGGAGCATTTTGTATGTGTGTGTGAGAGAGAGAGAGAGAGAGAGAGATGGAGAGACATTCTCAAAGAAGGAAGCTTCATTCACAGCATTTCCCAAAAAGCAAAGGGTTATATTAATTGGCCAACTCTATATATCCACCATCTGGTTCACAAAAAGGCGTTTTCCAAAGCAACTCTCCCTGGTTTATTTAGAGCGATGCAGCAGCCAATGGTGAATTCAAAAAGGGGGAGAAAACATGTGACCTTTTGAGGAAGGTTTAATCATCAGTGTCTCATTTGCTACTTCCGTAATTAAGGAACTGGATCTCACCCAGTTATGACATAAGTTCTAGTGAATGGCTAATCCAGGCCAGATTGACAAATAAATTAAAACCCATTAGTTGCATTTGCTCTTTACAAGATCAAACTACTACTAGTCATGCTGTGTGGCTAACGCTAGCATGCTAACTTGCACTTATTGTTGTTTTGCTTTTAACTTCTCAGTTAAAAGTTTGTTAGTTGTTTAAATGCTTATCATGATGTGTACTGTTGCTGTTTTGGCCGGATCACACCTGAGAAGGAGATCTTGGCCTGCAATGGCCTCTGCTACTGTTCACCATGTTCTCCAGCTTAGCTCGGAGTGCTCACATCTGATGGAAATCTAAACGTTTTGCAAGGTGAAGAAACTTTTGTTTACCTTTATTATCCTCCATCCTGCAGAGGACACGAGTGCCAGCTCCTACTTTCATGGCAGCCCATCTAATAATTGTGGGGAAATTTCAATCAAAAACCACCAAATGTCAACCTCATAGTGGCACTAAAGGAAAAGTCAGAGGAGCACTAAAGTCAGTGGAAATCATCTAGATATCCCCCCAGAGATCATGAATGTCTGTACAGAATTTCATGGTTATATCCATCCAATAGTTGTTGTGAAATCTCCGACTAAAGTGATGGACTTGGCAGGACAATATTGCCCTCCCCAGAGCTGTGCCACTTGCACCGTGCTAAAAAAAACAGCCCTGAGAGAACACCGGGGAGACATATACGTGCCGTGTATTGGTGGTAAACAGCATTAGACGCAGGACACACAATTTTTCTCTCCTGGAGATTGAGGCTGAAGCAGGTGAGGACAAGGTCAATCTTCGGTAAAAGTCTAGCGAGCCCTCGTGTTGCTCACAAAGGAGAGGGTCGTAATGGAAGGATGGTAAAATCAGAAGAGAAAAAAAAGGCATTTGATAAAAGACGCCACAAATTAGCTTGTCAGACTCTCATCTGCTCACATGACTAATATCTTAGTGATGAAACGAGCCTGTACTATCACCACAAGCCATATAGGAGAACTTATGCTCTATGTGCTTATACATTTGCTGTTATAGGTTCCCAGAACCAATTTAAAAATGGGTCACATCTTTCCCAGTAAGTCCATTCATCTGCGCTATGCAAGCAGCACGACAGACTTATGACATAACCATCATGGCTAATGTAATTAGTCTATAGTTATAAAAAGAAAAGCGGTAATGAATTGTTTAATTCTGGAGCGAGAGTAATCCATTTCCCTGCTTAAAAGTTGTATTATCTCCTGGTAACACATCCTCGCAGAGAGAGAGGAGATGTTAGACTTGCTTGTTGGACGTTGTAAGAGTACGTAGCGTACAATGTGACGGACAAATCCTGCATTAACACATGAACGCACAGTGGTAATAACAGTCACACAATCACACACACACATGCGCACACAAGCTGAGAGCATCATAACTCCCTGTCCTGTTGGCCCTGTCAGTCTGATCTCCCCCTCAGGCGAGGAAGGGGGCAGAGGTGGAGGGAATCTGGGTGGGAGTGCCTCAGGTCTTTTACTGAGGGGCCCATATATACTCCTCTGTCCGCTGGAGGGTGAAATGAGCCCAGGTGGAGCATACTGAGCAGGGGCTGGTGTAGCGAGACCAGATAGAGGGGCTCTTCCACCTTTAGCCCTCCTGCATGTTTTCCAGCTGATAAATTGCATATCTGGTCTGGGAGTGTGGAGCGGAGACGGTCCGTCAGTTTTTTGAGTCGAGAGGCGCTCAGCTTGTGAGTGTGTAGGACGGCGGTGATGCTATTGGTGGTGGCTGCGGGGATGTCGGCTCGAAATTCACTGATTCACTTGCAGCTGATGTTTGCTTGGCTGGCCATGAGTGGCTCAAAAATCAATCAGTCAATACAGTTCAATACAGTAGCAGGAACGAGCCTCATTCTTACCACCAAGATAAGCTTTTTAATGGCTGAGCATCAGGCGGACAGTATATTGTGTCTGCTACGCAGCACAGACAAGCATTGAACTGTGTGCATTCTTGCTGGTAAATGTAATCCAAAAGCAAATATAGCTCTTTTGGAAACGTGGAGTCCTCATTTTGAGGCTACTTTATACAACACAACAAACCGTTAAACCCAGCACTGTTTAACAACCCAATGCATCACCTCTCCCCAAGAGCAAAAACCAACAACTTTCATCAGATTGATTTAGATGCAAATGGTGTACTCACACATGGTGGAAAATGACACTTGTTTCCTATTTTCTTATTTTTCCCCCCTCTGTGCTCTGCTTTGCAAATTAAGTGGAGTGTTTGTGACAGCTTGATGCTGGCGGAAGCAACAGAAAGCAGAGCTTTGGATTGCAAATGTTCCCTGAGGGGGCCGGCCCTGGTTTGATATACTTAATAAACTTCAAATCCGACAGGCTGGCAGAGGCAGCACGCCACTGCTTATTTCTCTCCCTTCCCACAGTGAGATATGGGGCCCTGTGGAAATGGGAATAGGGAAAGTTTAGACGCTTTTCTAGAAAAAGGAGCAGCAAAGAAAGGTGTGCGAGTGTGTTTGCATGCAATTGTGTCTGGTTGTTACAGAAGACTGAACAATATACTGTAGCGGTAAGAGAGTGTCTATAGGTGCGGGGCTGCTCCAGCTTTTCGATCAAATAAAGAAGCATCTACAGGGGATGGAGAGAAAACCAGCATAATGTAATGTAGCCCAAAACAATGGCACTGCAGAAACCCCATCTTCTTGAAGCCTCCACCGTATATTGTGTTTTGTTATGTTTAATATTGTTGAGATTTGCAGTTTGAAAGGTGCACAAGAACTGATTCAACTATTTTTTGAGGGAGTTTCACATTTTATGTACAGTATTGTATCCATTCGCAAATTAATACAAATCCTCACACACATATTTCTGGAGGCCTATGGATTTATATATGTATGAAGGATAAAAGCTGCATTTCAATGTCAGAGTCGCATCAAGAGCAACATAGACGGCAAAATTGATTATTTCGAATTTAACAAGGTTAAAAAAAAAGGAGTCTCCAGACATGCTCGCAACTCTCTGAGGCCGTCACCTCTACACAGATGTATTTTGAACTAAATGCAGATTTCAGCATGTTAACATTTTCTCTGTCAGAGAGCTGCTATACCAAATGTTTATTATCACCACCAAGGGAAAGTGCAGCATGGAGGGTTATTTAATCTGGTTTAGTATGTTATGTTGTTGCTGCTGGATAAGCAATATAAACAATGGATGGATGGTAGTGTGCTAATATATTCTGTTTGTGTACATTTACCCATTTCAGTGGTAATCCATCTAGTAGTTGTTGAGCTCTGTCAGTACGAGCCAAAAACATCAACCTACTGGTCAACCATCAGTCGACAGCCATGCATCTGGCAGCTTGACATTTCAGTGTGGATGAAGGAGATGGACCGACACACATGCCATGGCCATGCTTAGATCCGTCTATCGGTATTTTAAACATTAAAGGGGACATATTATGGAAATATCACTTTTTGAAGGCTCATCAACATATATTTGTGTGTTTGGCTTGCCTTCTGGCCCTCAAAATGTGAGAATTGACAAAAAAAATCTATAATGTGCAGGCGCCCCAGGTCGAAATCCACGTGGTTTTACGAGCTGTTCCCTCACATGTCTTCCAGTGATGTAACTAGGACTCGAATTTGCATAACCCCACCCCTACCTGGGGCTGGTAGAAGGGGTGGGGCAAGCAGTGGTTAAAGGCACAGTCTCTGAAACCAGCCGTTCTGAACAGGACTATTTAGTATGAAAAGAGAGCTGTGATATTTGATCCTTTGACCAAAGCATGTCACAGATATGTCTTTAAGACACCTGGGAACTATTTTAATTTGTGGAAAGCAGGCATAATATGTCTCCTTTAACATTTGAATTTGTCATCATAGTGTATAGTGTATGCTTATTGTTCAAATTACCCATCACTTTTCCTCTAGTTTCAACCATCAGGTCAAAGTATCAGTTGAGGATATTGTATAATATCATTGCAACTTGCACAATGCACAGATATGATCTGATCTGAGCTGTATGAATTCCACATTTATCAGTGAACAATTAATTAAAATCCTATTATTTATTTAAAAAATGGCGTTCCATTTGGGTTCTTACTGAATTATGGAGCATGACAGAAATTAAAAGCTTATACATTATCTGGTTGTCGGCTTCCTCCCGAGGTCTCCTCTACACCTTCCACCAGCTGTGAGAGCTATCAGCCTGGCCCGTTCCTAAGACAAGTTAAAAACCCACCAACAGGAAAGTGCTATAGTATAATCCTGCTGCATCTCTCAGGAGTTCTTTTTAATCCTCCCTTAGTAATTTAAAGTGAGAAATTGAATTAGAAGCTTTTCTTGTCCAATAATACAGATTTAGAACAAAGTATCTGATAGAGAGCAAATATGGTAGTCTCCTCTATTCTGACATATCCTCAGAAGTCTAATCTCTCACGTACATGCAGTGTTTGATGTCCAATTAACCAGAATGCACACAACTGAATATCCCATTTAAACCCCATTATCTAGACAAGGGAAATGCTCACAGCTACCTCAGAGTTTCCTGTCAAAATGCCCATGATCTGCATTTCCAATGATGCCAGCCTCTTCCAGACTTAAAGAAGAGATAAGGGAGAGCGGTGGGGAGAGAGAAAAATAATGCTGGGAGTTATGGATTTACATAAAGAGTATACCAGTCAAAACAGACTGAATTTAGAATTCACTGTTCCCATGCTAACTAATGTTGCCTGCACTGGAGACATCTTGGGAAGACACAAGTAGCATCCAACATATTTGTGTGAATCTAATGATCCATCTTTGTCTAATTATGCATTAATCCAAATATATGAATTTATGATGGTGATACAGAAGCTGTGCAGTGCTCCAGTTATTTGGCTGCTTTAAAAAGTAAAAGTGGGCCAAATATACATGAGACGTAAGACTTTTTATTGATCCCACTTATGATAAATTCACATGCTACAGAAGCAGAGAAGTACACAACATGCCGAAAGTAAGAAATGAAAAATATAAAGACACTATGTACAATAATATGTAACAAAAAATGTACTGTTCATTACAAGACAATAATTATTTACGTAGAGAAAAAAAACTACATTTACTATACCAGAGGTCTTCAACAGGGAGTCTGTGACCCATATGGGTCTGCAGAGGTACTGCAGGGTGTCATGAAATTTTTGATGATTATACAATTTTGTTTCCACATTAATGCTTAAATAAAAACGTCAATTAGAATAGCTTGTATGCATGATTATCATGCAATTGACAGACATTGTTGATATAAGAAGGTATGTTTTTAAATGACAGTGGCACGGCTGTCCTACTCACTGTACCTTTAAAATAAAAACCTGAATATATGAACCTGTGTATTGTTTGAATAGCTTAGTATTTGAATCTAGGGTATGTTTAGGCCCAGTTTAATATAATACACAATTTTATAATAGTATAAAGTAGGGGGGCCCTGCTTCATCCCTCCATTAGTTTGAGGGTCATTGGCGTCAAGAACATTGTAGAAGTCCCCTGAACTATATTATAGCACTATAAACTTTACTACATGAGCACCAAAATTGTTGTAAAGAAAGTGCAAAATATATTGGAATTTGATAAATCACTAATTAAAAGCAACCAGGGTATAACTCTGTGTTCACATGTATCTTTTATCTTATCTTTGTGCTCATATCGCTGATCTTGTGACGTCAATGTGTTCAGCACTTCTTATTGAACTGTGTGTATTTCAGCCACGCTTATGAAATACACACAGTCTCAGACTCAAAGGATGCCACTGATTAGTCTTCATTTAGACAATAGAGTGATGCAAATGGGCTGTAATCTGTCAGTTGACTGTGACAGAAGCTCAAACAGGCACCATTGATGGATCAAGATTTGATTTTTGTGTCTGTAGGGACGGTGGATAACTTGTCTGACTACAGATCAGGGTCAAATCAGAGTCAGTCTTATATGGAAATAACTCATCGAACAAACGACCAAGCAAAACAAAGATTTATATCTGAGAAAAGCCAAATGATGAGTAAATAGCTTCCCAACATGTGCTGAGAGGCTTAACTGTCATCTCTCAAATAATGCCATCAATGACGTCCACACACATTCAGCCTCCAGTTACGGCTTAGAAGCTGCAGACATACAGCCTCACACACAGTGGAAGCATCATGGCCCTGAATGTGGATTACCCAACCCCACCACACATTATGATTAAAATCTTTGAAAACAGAATTTCAAACAAACCAGTGACCTTTCTGCTCGATGCTGCAGAGCCACTGCAGTGAGAATGTGTCTGAAGTCCGGGGCGACGCGAGCCTGGTAATTGTGAACCTCTCTCCCCTTCTTCCCTCCGCTGGCTGTTGTGAGGGGGGAACCGGGCGAGCGAGCGTGTGCTGCTGCTGCTGCTGAGGTTGTGAGAAGCCCTACCATTCGCTCTAATAAGCCCCTGTGGGACCTGCGCGAACACTGCTGCAAGTACACGCAAGCCGCCTGCAAAGTCAGAGCAGGCAGCTCTACTTTTTGAGGAGGGCGCTTAACAAGGCAAGTGTGAACATTCACGGTTATAGAATAATGACCTAATATCAACGCTCCGCACCCTGACAGGTTATTGCCAAACGCAGCGGGGGGCTACAATAAGATGTCAGATTCGCTGATGGTTCGTTGCTCGCCGGCATGCAGCACACACGCACGCACGCATGCACAAGAGCCGGACTGGTGTGATTCTGCTTCTCGATGTGTGTGTGATGTAAAGGTGTGAGGAGGATACAGCGCTGCTACACAACTTCCTTCTGCTGCTGTGGTTTCTGAGGGTTACCAGGGAACTTGACAGGATTGCACACTCCTTGGGAGTGTCTGACACTGCCTTGTTTAGTCTGAGGCTGGACAACGATGCATGCTGGGTAACCCGGTGTATTGTAGCAACCAGAGTGAAACAGAAGAGTTTATTTTCATTTTCTAAAAATACAAATTATGGTTGTTACATGAAATGATGAAAAAGAAAAAATCCGCACACCAGAAAAAGCTCCAGAGCAATAATTTATTATCACCCAAGGGGGGAGTGTAACGTTTCGGGCTAAAAGACCCTTCCTCAGTCCTCAGACTAACACAGGTGAAAGCAGTGAGCCTCTAATATACTCTTAGGTCACATGATCAAACAGGTGACACATCTTAAGTGCACAATATTCCAAAAAACATTACATAATAAAACACTCAACAAGAAAAGGAAAAAATAGAAAAAAATATATGTGCACAAGCATGCTATGGCAACAATAACATGACACTATCATCAGGTATACAAAACACCATCATACAGTCATGTGATCAGTACCAGAGGCATCTTGATTCATTCATATCAGGTGATAGACAAGAAAAATAGAGAGTTAGAAAAAATCCATCCGATGTCATCCGATGTTTTGTTACATGAAATGAACAATGAGGTGCCATTTCCTTTGCCACGCTCATGTTGTGCATGTTCCTGCAAACACGATTCCTCCAACATGAGCTACTTGACCTTCTCCGCTGATGCACAAACCTCCACGACAGCATGTTGTGGTCTCCTGAACGGTGGAGCAGCATGTCATCATCAGGTGCTGAGGGATGGTGCCGCCGTGGGGGGAGAGAGCTGCTGCTATAATTAATTTTCCGGGAGCTTTGGCCCCACAGCTCCAGAGCCTCTTCCTTTTCATTTTGTATCAGGTTCAAGGATCTTCTTCCCCCACTTGCAGCTCGTGGTTCTGCTTGCGGGGGTCTCCGGCCTTATCTGCAGCCCATCTTATCTGCAGCTTGTCCCTGCAACCTGACTGTGGGAAGATTGGCTCTGCACCTCTTGTCAGCTCCTGATTTTTCTGGTGAAGACAGAAAGGGGCCCCAATGTAAGCCAGGATTAAGTTTGTACCACGGGCTTGATCGCCATGTTTTTTTTTCTGAAGGTTTCCTGTAGCTGCGGAGGCGAGGCTAAAGATCAAACCTGTTTAGTTTAAGTTTTTCACTTGTGCAAAGTAATTACACAGAAAAGAGCATGAAGAAAAGTTCACTCGAGGAAGATGCAGCACTCATCTAATGACATCCGTAGCTTCGACCGTTTGACGTGAGGTGTTTAATAAATATGCCAGACAGCGGAGAGTGGTCTGGATATAAAGCTCGGTTATGACCAGTCGTACAGTAGATGTGGGTCAGTTGTTGGCTGTAAGCTGTCACAAGAAGAAGGGTCTAGAAAGCAGGAAGCTGAAGCCTCTGATGAAGGGACCTTCTGGGAGAGATCACAAGCTCAGCCAATTAGCAGCTGAAAGGCTGGTGTTGAACTCTAACCCTGCCTGCTGTACTTTTATTCTACAGAGAGATCTCATTTTGTTCATTAAGCCCCATGTGATACACTCTCTGCTGTCTACAGCTTACAATTACACCAGCGTCAGAGGCAGGGCGCGGGCCGTAAATGGTCCAGTTACAGTTCCACTTCAGCATTCTGACATTTAGAGGAAGATAATGCCACAGAGATGGTGTGGAAAAAGATATTTGAGTGTATATTTTCTTAGAGAGATAAAAATCCAGACATCTCTCTGACCTTTTCACCTCAGTGCTGCTGCTCCATATGCATCTTAATAATTATTATATTGACATGCTGTGGATAGAAGTGGTTAAGTCTGTAATATCTGTTATTTTAATGATCAGGGCTTATCAAAACTTTAACTTCGTCGGGCATCATTTATAATGAAATCCTGACAGAATTCAGCTGGAGCTGCTGCTGGCTGTCTTTTAATCGTAGCCTCTTTTTTTTCTTTTTTGTACTTGTCGATTAAAAAAAAAAAAAAAAACTGACAACCTAAAGCTAGCTGCATCCTCATCTTCCAGTGAGAAGAAAAAAAAAATCAAAGCACACCCTCCCATCATAAATAACTGCTGATGTTAAGTAAATACACACATGCTGAAGCCAATTCCAGTACATTAAGCTGGTGTTTGAATTTTAATTATCTCCATCCTCCCAAAAAGCAGTTTGAGAATGTGTTTGTTGATTGAGTTCTTTCTATGGGAAATGTTCACAGTAACACAAGAATGAGTCGATATATAATGTGTTTTCCACTTCTGCTATAGAAACATAATAACAGTGTGGGAAGTGGAAACTGTGGCACACCACTCCTCCACCTTTAGTATCAGTGAAGTCTTCATGGTTTTGTTCTACATTATGGGTTCCAGTGGGAATAAATAGTCATGCAATAAGTAAATTCAACTTTCGTAAATGATTAGCTTTGTTCCTTTTTAGGAGGTAAATCTTTTGCAGGTATTTGCAGGTTTCTGCACCAGAGAGTTGCAACTAGACGGTCTGATTTGGAAGGCTCTTTCAAATTTAGCAAATGCAACCTTTGTTTTCTGGTCTCCAACAGGTGGCTCAACCTATCCCAAGATTCATTGCACTTTAATAACGAAAGCGAACAACATTGATGGCGAGTTGGAGGATAACTCTTATAAATGTATTGGGTTTCCGGTCAGTTCAAAAGCTGATGGTTTTTGTGGAAAGAATAGCTGTAGATGCAAAGCCAGACCATCTTATTTTGGTTCGGCCTTTCCAATGATGGTTATAAAACTAACTTGCCTATAGGTATGTGCTTCCACTCAATTTTTCATTTCCGTTCAGTACTCAGACTGGTATTGAAACGCTTTCCTCACTTTTCTCCTGTAGAGAATCTACAGGCCAATAAGCAAACAGAGGGACTGGCTGAGAACAATGACATTGAGGTTATGCGCCAAGTTTGAAGTTGTGGTTCATTCATAATGACGGCGGAGATGGATGTTTACGAAGCCATTCGTTCCATTATGGCAACGCTGCTGTCGTTAATGGACATCTTGCACACACTGGCTTTGGCCGTTGTTTACAGTTTACATCATGCAACAGCTTCATCACAACTAAACGTAACCGATTGGGTAAAGGCAGATCCAATCGTTTTAAGCTATCCACCTACTAGGAAGTAAATGTTTTTCAATGGCGAGTGGCCAGTCTTTTTGCACAAATGAAATTGAAAGTGCAAGAAACTTGTTAGGACCAGAACAGCTTCACCTTCATAAACCACAGCTATTGTGTTACTCAGAGATCAGTCTGCTACACCTCCTGGTTACTGTTGCTATTTGCTTGTCGGGCTTTCAAGCTGACAGTGACGGTGGTGGTGGCCAATCGTCTCTCTTCAGTGGAAAGTAGCTTAAAGTTTGTCCAAGAAGCGATTAGATGTGTTGTTTGTTTAGATTTATTGTAGATTTGCTTCTTTGAAAAAAAGAAAAGACCATTGGTCGGCCAGGCTGGTCCCACTGCTGTGGTTAAGCTGTGGCTTAAGCCTGAGCTTGAAATGAAAGCTGCAGGTCAGCCACAGTTTTTGGGGACAGGGTTTTATCAAACGCCCAATTAGAGCCTGATCATTCATTATATTCTCTTATGGCATTATGTTATCATGTGAAGATAACTGACATGGAAGTGTTATCATCAGTCTTTCTCTTCTGTTTCATTAGCTCGTCTTATCTTTGCCCGATACGGCTCCTCTGTGTCTTTGAGACGACATTTTACATCTGAAATCTGCAGCATGAGACTCACTTGTTTGTACAGCACATGTGTGGCTCTGTGTTTGCGTGTGCATGTACTGAGCACACAAGGATATGCACAATCCTGTTATCAGTATTTAAATTATGGCCGTCATGCGTCATTTCAGAATGCTTGACCATCTGCAGGCGCTCTCTCTCCTCCCTCACAGGGACTTGGACAGCATGGCAGTGGCTAATATTCAGCCCGCTGTGTTTGCACAGGAGCACAGTCTGAAATCTGCCGTGGCCTCTGTTTATACTCGGGCACTGCACTCGTGTCTCACCCCGCTGACAAGTGTGGGTCTCAAACCCTGGTGACGTTATCTTCGCAAACGATCCCGGTTCTTTTCAGCGGCTCTTTGGTACCAACAGATTTAGTGAGAGCTGTTCTTTCTGCTGTCGTGCCAAAATAACCACTTCCTGTTTATACAGTCAGTGGCTGTATTAGTGTTTCTGTGGATCTAGTTTTGCTTGATATTAACATTTTCATTTTAGTCGTGTTAAAAGGAATACGCTATAAAATTGAGGCAAGACTCATCTATCCAGCTCTGCTTTCTCCAAAATGATGTTAAAGCAATTCAGATTTTAATTAGTGAATTCTTATTAAGTCCCGACTTGAATGTTTTTGTTCCCGCATTTCGGTGTATGTGGTGAATTTCAACACTGTGTTTTTCAATTTAAAATAGGAGTGTCCAGAAAATATGACTGGGTAGAGTTAGCCTTTCTGTAATATGTATAACTATACACTGTTCACATCAGCTTATACATAAGCACCCATACATTTCCCATATAAGCCCTTGTTTGTATGTTTGAATAATCAAATATGATGATGGGAGATAATGCACTGTAAAACTGTTTACATTTCAGTTCAACAGTATTTTTTTTAAAGTTTTTTTTTTTTTTAAGTATATTTTTTGGCTTTTTTTGCCTTTATTTGATAGTACATAGTGAGATAGACAGGAAAGGGGGAGGCAGAGAGAGGGGGAATGACATGCAGGAAAGGTCTGCCCATCTGCCTTTAACCACTGTGCCATGCACTGCCCCAGTTCAACAATATTGTGACTATAAATTTACCAATCTGTCCTTGGATTCTTGAATTTTAAGATAAAAGTTGAATACTTTTTGATGTGATAATTTTCTTAAATGCTTTCAGTGTATTCACAGTTTAGTCTATAAAACCACAGCACTGCAGTGACAATTAAATTTTTATGCAAATAAAACTTTCATCATGCTCCTGCAACAGACTCATTTGCATCTCGTCATGACGTTAGATCAGCTACACTGTGTGACTCTAAAAACAGAATAGTTACAGTAGACAACTTCACTGACACCTCAGAAACACTTTTTGAATGTTTTCAGTTGCTGGATTTGAGATGTATTTTGCTCACGCTGGAGAGAGCTGTGTGAACCCAAACCTCTCTGACACAACAGATCGATAGGCCACAAAGAAGAAAATAAAATAAAGATAGGCCTGTTGTGGGTGATGGGGATCAAGAAAGTGGGTTGTAGAGCTGCTGTGATAATAATAATAATGACAATAATAACATAAAATACAAATACACCTTAGCTATTTGGAGGTGGGGTTGCTGCTGCACCTCTGCACCCGTACTTCTTGCAGCCATGGCTGAATGACGTCTCGGTGTGGGAACTCCAGCTGTGTCTCGTGTGTGCAGCACATTAACAAACAGCTGTCAGAGACTTCTCACTGGTTACAGTGGACGTAATAATAGTTAATTAGTCTGGTTTATTTTCTTTTTGTCTTAGCTGATGGGTCCGATCACATTAACTTCATCAGGTCATAACATTTGATTCGTCTAGGATTTGATGGTCCATGTGAGCTGCCAGTGACTACATAAAGCTTTTTCAGGTCACTTCAGGACACTATTTCATGTCAGTGTTTTGACACATGCATGCAAAGACACAGTTTCTCTTCCTTTCTGTTTGACTTCAGAAACTTCAGAATCGTGTCCAAAAAACGAAACAAATCAAGAGCCACCATGTTGCCAGGAAAGTGAAAAGAAATGAAATCTAATGAATAATTTAAAAGAAGACCTACAAGGGCATTAGTTCTTCTACAATAAGAAATCAGTGAACTAAACTATTTTTATAGCCTTGATGTTAGAAATGAAAACTGAAGTGTTGGTGACCATATGTTAGAAAAAGCTGCCAGAAAGAAATTGCATCCCCTTTGGGAAAGACAACCGTGGGAGATATATAAAAACACAGAACAGTTCCTGCATGTGGTTGAGGCCTTAAACCAGTCAGGACTAAGTTGTGTCATCACAGAGGTGTTTCCCAGCCGGTGGAGAGCAAATTGAGAAAACTACAGCTGGTGAAAGTTTGACAAATGTTCAGTCAGTGCAGTACATAATAATTATGTCCCAACTAACCCAAAAATGTGATCAGTGCGAGCTGTAGTGAACATGTTGCAGGATCATAATATTGCTGTCAAACTGCATGTTTTGGAGACTAATTTGTGTTTGATATAATTGAAATCGTACAATGTAACAGGATTTAGTGTGAGGAAGATGATGGATTTTTTTTTTTTTTTTGCCACAGTCAGAAGAAGTGAGACAGATTAAGTCCTGGCTAAGATGTTTTGGTTTTTTTGTGGGTTTTACTGGACTCACATCCTGTTAGAAATATACAGTTAACTCTGTGGGTTAAGGAACATGAGCCTTTTCCCTGTGTAGCAGTATCAGCATTGGCACACAGTTTATTCTCTGTAGTAGTCGTTTTTAGACACACTGCTTTAGGGTCAAAGGTACAATGTAAAAAAACACCATTAACTTAAGTCTGTGTGTGTGTTGCTTTGATCCATGATGGTGTCTGTAGACCTCACACTTTCCCCCCAAAAAAGAATCCCACCATAAATAGAGAATCCAGAAATGTTTTTTAAGAGCGAACCTTATTTACTCAATTTGAATGATAAAATGAAGCTTTGCTATTTTCCTTCTATATGAAAGGCAAACTGCATCACATGGGAAATGGCACTCAGTGAGTGGAGTGCAGAGGAGCTTTCATGTCAAAAAAGGCTTCTGCTTAGTTATTCAACTCGCTCTTTGTTGTCGTTGTCCAAGCTTCATACATGAATTTAAATTAGCAGTGGAATAGATAGAATCGGGATTGTTGCAGTGTTGCAAATCCAAGATTTGTGGTTTTACTGGCGACTAATATTAACATCATTCTGTGTGAGTGTGTGTATCTGTTTGTGTGTTGTATTTTTTTTTGTTTTTTACACTGCCTATCTGAGTCAAATAACTCTAACTTTTGTCTTTCAGAGTCTTTCCTTGCTGATAGGTTCGTCAGAGGTAAACTGACAGAAACGAGAGCTGCAGGATACTCACTCATCATTTCTCGTTAACACTGCTCGCTTTGTTTTAATTAGCCGCTGTGACTGACACCTGTGTTACTGTGACACACTGTATCCAGACTGGTGTTATCCTCCTTCCCAGCTGTTTGCTCGCCAGCCATCCTAAAGGTGTCTATTGTCTCTATCCCCCAGGAGAGAACCACATGTGGAAGGTGTCCATCGCTGTTTGGTCGCAGAAAGAATATAAATGTCTCATTTTATTCTTTAGTTTGGCTCAATGACATTGTGGCACAGTAAAATATACAGTATAATGTGTCCACGGGGGTGAGTTAAATTTGTGTCTTTATGTGAGTTGAATCATTAGTAAGTAGTTTGCATTTCACTATAACACAGCAATTCAGCTGAGCGGCTGTTGGCCTTTTTCCAAACAAGTCAAGTAAAATGATTTTTGCATAAGAAACAGTAATCGCCTTAAGTAAACGTGGTATTAAAATAAGACAAACAAAAAATCCATGTTAAATATGACACAAACCTGCTCGCTAAGTTTCTATCTGCGCAAGAAATGAAAGTGAGTTTTTCGTTGGAGAAGTTCCTGTTGCTTCCTAGAAGTTTGGGCTGATTGAACTGAACTGTGGTTTGAGGTTTGATGTCTCCATCACACAGATAAATTAACACTTCCTGTTACTAACATAGCTTTGAGGAAACCCTGCTTCAAGAACTTAACACGTAATTTTACAGTGAATGTGATGGTCAACTTGCAGATGTCCACTGTCATTTTCAAATGATAATACAACTTTTGTTGTATGTATAATGTTGACGCTCTACTACTGGCCCGAAGTGTTAAAAAAAGATAAAAACAAACATATTGCCCTGCACAGGGAGGTATTCAGATGTTGCCTTTGACTAAAGAGTTTTTTCTAGTCGACTGGTATTTTTGTATTTTTTTTTTGTATTTTATTTATTTGCACCATAAAAAAACGACAATTACAAAAAACAGAAATGAAAGAAGAATAGTAAGTGCAGGAGAGGTTAAAAAACCCTACATGGGCTTATAAGAAGCACCTCCCCAAGAAATATACACATTCAGAGGATAAATCAACAACAACAACAGGAGAAAGCAACAACAAATAACAACAAAAAAGGAAGTAATACAAGTGCCATTTTATAGCACACACTCAAAGAAGTCAGAAAAATAAAAACATGGGTATGTATAAATATAAAATAATTGTATTTAACTGAGTGTATGAGCATGTAAAGAGATAATGATCCAATGACAAATATACTGGAAAAGAAACTATTAGGAACTGGTAGTTATTAGTTCAAATCGTTCATTGACGAGTCGGACATGATAACAATTTAATTATACAATCAAAGCTATGATTCATTAGAGAATAGTGTTTAGTATGTTGTGGGAGAAATGTTGGATACTCGTCTACTTTACAAAGAAATGCGAGTTGTTTAACCCCTTGAAACCTACTGGCCTGCCGGAGGACCCAGCATGCATTGGAAGCAACAAGGTTAACCAGGTGAAGCTACAGGAAGCAAAGAACCTGTTAATGACACAGGTAAAAGCAGCAAAGATTGATCAACAACCAGCAACGACAGAGCTACAGAGTGTCGGGTGTTCATGGGAAGTAGCTTTCGTTAGGTTAGCTACTTCTGTTTCAATTGATGCCTCATATTTCAGATCAATGAATGATAGGTTTACATGTGTCACCTACCTTCCTGAAGTTGTCCTTTACCCTCTTGAAACTCTCCCCGACTCTGGATTTACTTCCTGATACACATTGATGTCTAATTACCAACATATCTGGCATTTGTTTGCTAAAAATGGTCAAGAATTAGCTTGTTTTGTTTTTTATCCAGCTTTCATGCTTGTTTTTAACAATAAATTTTAATGAGATGAAGGATTTTAGTCGTCAGATGTCTGGATCATAACAAGCTGAGCAAACGTTAGCAGCAGCTCAGCTCTCAGCCCCCCGAGGCCTCCAGTGTCTGTCAGTGTTGGAGAAACACTGATTTTTAACGTGAAATTGCTTTGTTCTATGTTTTTACCAGATTTAATCACCGGGTCCGTTTGTTCTGGAGAAAAAAAAGAAGACCTCTGTGGATGATTCTGCTCCAGGTAAAAAACCTCCTGAACAACTGGATCTGAAGTTATCAGTAAGAACAAGCAGAGTAGCGAGGCCGATGCCTCTGCAAGACCTCGTGTGTCCAGCAAACGGCATCGGAAAAACACTGAATTTTGATGGGAAACCTTTTGTTCAGTGTTTTTTTTACCTGGTCTAATCATTATTTAGCTTCTGGTAAAAACGTATTGAGCAATTGATACTGAAGGTGTATTGATCAGTAGAAGCTAAAGCCACAATGTCATCAAAGGTGAAAATGACAACTCCTGCGATCTCACACTACTTCACAATGCCACCAGACTCTGTTGTTTGTTATTGTTTGGATTGAACAACAGAAAAATACATATTGTGTGTTCAAAAATAATTTAGTAACTACATGGTGAGGCACCATGGACGGTTGTCAGGACACTTTACCCCAAAACAATGTTTTATTGGAATAGTTTATTTCATATTTACAGATTGAAGTTCACAAAACTATACAAAGTTATATAAATAAGGATGAAAAGTTAAGATTCAGCAATTTTCCAGCTCTGTATGAGAATGTAAAATATTAATGTTTCATCAAAATGTGATAAAAATGTGAAATACTTGAAGAGCTTGCTGGTTTAACCGAACTGAGCTGAACTTTCCTCCAGGTCATTGTAATCCTCCTTTGACATATACCCAGAGTATGTATAGTCTGATTTGCATGATGCAGACAGTTGACGTTGCAACTGGTCCCTCTGCGTTTTCAAGGCTTCATATTCCCTCAGCAGAGTCCTCAGCAGGTTGTTGCAGCAGGAGCATCCCTGGGTCGTGTTCTGTTGAGACCGGTCAGTCGCGCACAGTTCTGCTATCGTGGAGGAATTGAAAGGAAGCTGATCTACGTCTTCATTTGAATAAACTGGGAAAAAAAAGAAGACATTTTTAGGACTTGGTTGCACAACACCCCACTGAGGAAACATCATCCAGTATTACAACATGGTTTCAAGTGTACTGTAGCTTCCAGTGCAAAGCAAAATACTGATAGTGAAACAGAAATATGGTTGGACACAACTTACAGGCAAGGCGAAGGGAGACGTTAAGAGCGGCCTGTGTGACACACAGAACTGCTAAAGTTATAATCCCAAATCTGAAGAGTCTTCTTTCTGTGGGAGGGGGAGTCACACATAGACATGGTTCTTTGGTCAACAATGACGCTGCTATTACACCTCTTAAATCTGTTCACACATCATATGTAACATGAACATAAACTGATGCTTCATCATTCTAATACTGAATTATGAAAATAATGAGGTAGCAAGAGTAAAACGCAAGAAACATTTACCTCCCGAAGGACAAAAGATAATCAACAGTATCTCACAGATGGATTTCTTAATTAATAATTCTTCTTTTTCCTCAATGAACTTGCTCTTACCTGATGCCTGAGTGTCACCTTTGTTGGTTTCACATCCCGGGAGATCATATGCGTTGCTGTAGTCTGAGAGCTCATGTTCTTGTGCCATGATGATCCACTGTGAGAGAGTTTGGGTTTGACTTGAGTCTCTATACTGTCTGACGCTCCCTACAGCTGCTTGTCATCATGTGTCAGATGAGGGAAGTTGCTTGATTTGAGGAAATGATATTCTTCTTCTTCTAAGTCAGCGTCTAAAAAGGCTAAACTTAGATTGAGTGGTGACGTTGGTCTGTAAGTATTATCATAGAAACACTAATAGGGTCCATCTGGTGTAAATCCCCTTTCATAGAAATTTTAAGTAGTTTCATCAAACACATATTCACAAGACTCTGAATCTTCCTGCAGTTCCTGAATGTCACAAACTAAAAGCAGGAGTGGTTTATTAAAGTCTTGAACCATGTTGGTCAAATCTTGTGATAAATTGATGAGCAACACAGAGCTTTTCATTTTGTCTGGGGGTTGCAGTCAATGATGTGACCCAACAGCAGTCTGTCTGTCGAGTACAATTTGTGCTCGAGTCGAGATAAAAAATGAGCATTTCACCCGGCGTGTGAAATGTTTATTGCATGTTTTTGACATGCAGGTCACATCGTTTATGTCTTGGCAGAGTTAATGCTCCTCCTGTTTGTTTATTTCCCAGTAGTGGCAGGTAGAAAGACAGAATAATTGGTCAGTCATTTGGTTAGTTTGTCCGTGTGGACTTTGGTTCACAACACGACTTTGTCGACAAGTGCTGAGCAGATTTCCAGGAAATTTGGTATGGATGTCCACGGTCCCAGCCGAATTGTCCCTGATCCCACCATCAGCTCAAAAATGTCCACATTTGCACAAGAATTATCTGATAATCAAGACAAATCAAGTGGGCAGATAGCCATGAAATTGAGTGCAGACTCTTCCCAATTTGGACACTCAGGAGGCTTTCTACCAGTCTCACCCTCAGGCCAAAATGTCAGCATTTTACATAAGATATTCATCATGCTACTGGCCCATTGTTATTTATACCTTTCATTAGGAATAATTACTGAGTTTAACAGAGATTCCTAAGTAAAAACGCAGTCACTTTATATCTCTTTTGTTCTTTATCTGACGGCCACAGGACCTCACTAACATCACAGGCAACACTCTGTTTGATCAAACAGCAGGGAAAGTCTCTCGGCATGAGGAGTCCAGCCCTGATGCGCTCCAGCAGCTACATCCCCACATGCTTCCTCCAATGCTTGTGTAAAAGAAGTATGGACTCATAGGGATTGGCATTCATATATACCCTCCTTAAAAAAATAAACAATACTGAAATGGAGGGCCCATCTTTGGCCCCCTTTTTTTATTTCTTAAACCTTGATTGCTAACTGAAAAGCAACAGGTGTTTGCCCATGTGAGTCAGTGGTGTAATTGGCAGGTTGAATTTAGCATTTTGAATGGAAGTGATTTACATGTGAACACACAGAGATTCTGGTGGTGAGAACTGTGCCAAAAAGGTAGATCTCAGAAGAGGGTTTTTTGGTCGTTATGTCTCAAATTCCAGTTTAGCGCGCATAATTGACAAAAGCTGTTGGTTGTGTCTGCACAAAAATACAACCAAGATCCCAAAGCATTGGAAAATCATCATCTCAAGAACCTTTTAAAGTCTATAAACACTCATAAATGTGAAAATAATTTAGTTTTATAATATTGTCTTGAGACATTACTGTCTTTTATCATAAACCAGTATCTCAAGAGGAAGAAAAACCTCTTGTAAAGTATTGATATTATGACAAAAATGGGGTTCAGGGATAACAACATTTAGAAATATTATGTTATGATTCAAGTGCCCAGAATAATTAAATATGTTAAAATTTTACAACACAGTGCTGCATATTCTCAATTTATCACTTTTCCCTGCATTTTCATCATGAAAATGAAATCACAGGGACACTGACGATAGATCGTCTATCAACCAGCACATGCAGTTTGTGATTAAAGGGAGAATGCAGGTGTATGGAAACGGCTGTCAAGCTTTCCAGTTGAGATGAAGCCATGAACATGTGAATTACATGTGTGATAAGGCTCTTACATACACCGGCGTCTGTTCAGCTTGCATTTATGTATGAACCCCGATCCACCCTGTTTAATATGTTTTCCCCTGGGGCGGGGTTGAAATTCCAGGGGAGGAAGATGTTAGTACCTGTCACCTGAGCAAGGCTGCCACAGTCAAAAGCACAAACTTTATCAGTTCAAATTAAAGCTTCAATGGTGCAAATGATACAAACAGTGACAATGCTCCCATATCCTAACAACCACGGGGGAACCGTGCATGATAGAGTTGTGGAGATGGGTGAAATTAATGGGTGTGTTCGGCTGCAGAGGAGCTGCTTCCATGACGCTGACGTGGGATACAGGGTGCAAGAGTGCATTCTAGTGGGCAGCAGGAAAATCACAGGAAGTGCTGGAGGAATGTGCTGTGGCAGAAATATTTTTGTGGAGCTTATGGCGATTTTTTAAAAAACTGATCTGAATTTCTGCAAATGATGTTGATGTGTACCAGCACAGTGTCCCGAGGCCTTCTCATTTCTGATGCTCCTGGTTGGGATAAAGCTTGATTAGGAGCCTATTGATGCAGGGAGGCCCAAATTATTAACATCAGATTACTTGGTAATGCTTCATCAATGCTGCTGAGCTGCACTGACAAAACTAATTGATCATGTCATTCTACTCTACAATTGAGTCTCATAAAAAGAGACCACAAAATACAATGAGATGAGATCTGTGTTTGTGTGCTTTAGAAGATATGAGTATATTGTATATATACGCACAGGCAGTATTTATAGCTGTGTCCATC
The DNA here is from genome assembly GCF_045865225.1 of Trachurus japonicus. Classification (NCBI taxonomy): domain Eukaryota; kingdom Metazoa; phylum Chordata; class Actinopteri; order Carangiformes; family Carangidae; genus Trachurus; species Trachurus japonicus. The sequence goes on from NC_140911.1 coordinate 8,911,703, forward strand.
CATGCTGAAAAAAACAATCCCAAACTCAGAGGCAGACGCACACACACACATACCTGCACACATGGTCACTGCACAGATTCACGGGAAAACACTCAGCCATTCATGCACTGAGCCTCTCTCACAGTATTCCATATCATGCACCTGTGCACACATTCACATTAAATTACATGAATTCAGACGCACTCATGCAGGGACACACACACACAAACAACCAGCTGCATCCATACAGGTATTTTTGTGTGTGCGTGTGTGTGTGTGTGTGTGTGTGTGTGTGTGTGTGCGTGTGTGTGTTTGCATGGACATGTGAGAGCCCACCGTCTAAAAACAATACATAAATCATGGAAACAATGGCAGCAGTCAATGGTGTGCATGTGGATGCACCCATGAGTGCCAACAGTAAGGTCATGATGTCACTCTGTTGACAGAGACCCACCAATCACAGAGGAGCTTCATCCTCTGAGGAGTTAGATTTAGCCATGTTAGCTAGCAACATGTTACCAGGGCTGGTAACGTCTGTGGGCCCGTCAGTCCATCACCTGACTGAAATATCTCAGCATCTGCAGTATGAAATGGATTTCCATGAACTTGAAAAGAAATCATCATTGAATTTCCTTTTTTTTTTGGGAAAATAGTAGCTATGTTTCTACCTTGTTTGTTTGTTTCCTTCTTTTCATCTCTTACCTAATTTAAATCGCCATTGTAATTCTTCTCTTTGTATGTTTGAATTGCATGCTTTTAACTTTCTTTCTTTTTTATAAATATTGGGTAGAAAAAACGTATTTCCGTGAAATTTTGGACAGACTTTTGTTCATGCTCCCCAGAGGATGAATTGTGATGAACTTTGTAGATAGTCTTACTTTTCCGCTGCTGCTAATTACACATCAAAATTTTTCACTACTCCTGTGAATTAGTGTGACTTCTAGTTCAATTTCTGCCCCAAACTAAACAGTAGTGACACTAAGAATAGTGAGGTCGCCAAATGTTAGCATGCCAAGTTGTCCTGTCACTATGCCTCCAATTGATCATGTGCCCTGGCTACTTGGCCAAGGGAATGTCCCTTTGGCCGAATGGTTAGCGCGCATGACTATTACCCGGGAGTCTGGGGTTCGTAGCCCGCCTGGGCCCTCTTCACCTTGCCACACTGTGTTGTTATTAAAACTGAACTCATAAAATCTGTGTTTAAATCAAGTTCACAGAGCCACTAACATGGCTGTAAACTCATGTTGATGCTGGTGATCTGCTCTTGGCGCATGGCATCTGCCCGACTTCCTATTTCTCCAACTTCCCATTTCTCCAACCATACATTTCTATATTTTTGCATCCATTAGTCCGACCTCCCATTTCTCCGACTTGAGTAACCCCAATCCCAACCCTAAACCTAACTATAACCCTCTAGAATAAGTCAGATTAGTCTGAGAAATGGGCGGTCGAACTCTTGGGTGGTCAGACTGACGTATTCTCCCCATTTCCTCTTGACACTAACTTAACTTCAAAGACTTTCACACGTTTGTTTTTTTCTTTTACTGCTCTGAACTCTCCCTTTGTATCGTTCGTGCATTTGAAGTACCATTAAAAGGTGTCCCTGAAGTGTTAGTTTACAGCCAGCAACATCCTTTTCTCATTATGTCGCCTAGTGTAGCAGCGCTCGTTCTGAATGCAGAAGTCTTGCATATGTTGTGTCACGGTCTGTTCCCCCACCTCTCAAATTGCTGCTTCCCTCTTCCATATCCCCATAATGTTGCCCCCGCCCGGCTGCTTGTTGGATTAGGAGATTAGCTGGGTTAGCGTATGCCGGTTTTGCATCACAGGGACGAGTGGTTGGGGTAAGAACCAGAGGTCAAGCATCAGGTGAGGAGGAAACAGTTTGTCTGATTGTTGTTTGTTATGTCTGGGCGGGTGGAAAAGCATGAATAGCAAGTTTAGAGAGAAAGAGGGATGGAGAGAAAGTGTGTGTTTGGACCAGATGCACAGCAAATCTGTTTATTCTGCACAATTTGGCATCAAACACAACAGACTGCTGAGTGCCTGCTACTGCTTGTGGTGCCCCATTAAAATGGAATTTATTGCTGCCTTAAGAGCAAGCCCGAATTACACATTTTCCCCTCTCTGCTCCGTCTTCCTCCCTCTCTCTCTCTCTCATTTGCACTTTTCCTTTTCTCCTCCAGTTGTGGTGGTGATAGTTGTGGTATTGGTATTTTTTATTTTCATTTCTTTCCTCAAACTTCTCACAGCAACTGTCAGACGAGTCATCACAACGGCTCATTACAGAGCAGGTAGCCTACGTTTGGTACGCCCACCTACCTGTCAGCCAACACCATCGTCTCTCTCTGTCACCTTGAGTGGCGCCAACAACAAAATGACTGTCCATGAATGTGGCGGCCGGCAGCTATCGTTCAGTAAACACTGCGTCTCTTTACACAAGCTTAGCGAGTATCCAGCACCTCATTCTCCTTCATTTTCCCCTCAGGGACTAGTCATTTGTTTGAAAGCCGTGTCAACATCTGAACACGCGAGAAGACGTCATTTGCAGGTGTCTCATGTAATGTGGCTGTTTTTAGAAGACGGTTAAATGTCACATTTGTTTTTCAGTCGCCTCCAGATAACACAGGGACTGAGATAATGTAATAAGTATCTGCTTGAGCTTTAGGACAAATGACATCACCAGCCTGACAACCTGTTTCCACATTTAGTTTACACTTATAACCAGACTTTGAACTTGTGCTGTAAAGAGAGCGTGAACCCGGGGCCCACATCTCGCTCCATAAATCTCCTCAGCCAATGATAAATTCATATTTAATGACCATGGCCATCGTCTGGGAAGGAGGAGCATTCTTTCATTATTGCCTCTTTCCCCTGCTGCTTGGTCGAGATAATTGATTTCTCTGTGGTAACAAGGTATCGACCACGCATGGTAGCCGGCTAAGACGGCGGTTCGATTCAAAGGAGGGTGGGAGAGGGAGAAGAAGAGGAGGGGGAAAAAAGGAACAAGGGATAAAGCTAAAAAGAGTGAGAGAGCAAGAGCATTAAAAGCCAAGAAGCCAGTTAAAAAAAAAAAAAAAACTCACAGGTGGGTGCAGATTGAACAATGACTCTTGTTTTTCACGGTTTTAAAGGCAGAACATAGTTTGGTATTTCAGTGTTGTATGTTTAATTCACCAAATGGAAAGCATATTGATCACACAATCTGTCACATAATTCACTGAAAACGGTGTCAGAAACAAATCTGGAGGACCACTTTTCAAGCACATGCTTAGCCTGCTGAGGGACACAGCGTGTTTATAAATTTGCAGCATTATACTTTTGTTCCTTAAGCCTCACTTAATGCTCCCCTGCACATTTTTATGTGACTGGAGAAGCAAAATCTGCACGGTGCCTGGTCTGAGCAGGTTCTGCAACGTAGAAACACCCTGTGGCAAAGCATGTAAATCAGTGTCTTAGGTAGTAAAGTGTTGCAAAGACAAGAAGTCAAACACGGATATGCAAAAATCATTTGTCTAGTGGTTAACACGGCTTTTTGCTTTAGCAAACGCATCGATTCGATACGTGATCAGATGGGTGGATTTGACTGGCAGTTATTGAGTTGACATCTCAGAGGTGCTGCCATTATTGGCCCTGACCTCAAACAGGCAGCGCTGCAGACAGCTGCTACAAGCTGCACTGCAACAGCCTGACACATATAGACTGTATTCTCTATCAAGTCGATTCCAGCAATAACAGTACCTTATGAATTGAATAATGTATTGATTGTAATTCAGCTTCCAGAGATGGTAATAGTACTGTTATTTCCTTTGGCATCACTGCTTGCAGTTCGCTGTATAAATAGAGGAATTAAATAGTGCCGTTGTTGTTGTGTGTTTACCAGCTTACATTGTAATTTATTTAAGAGCTCTTAATTGGACTAGTTACTCATTTGGCCCTCATTGGTCCCACAGCAGAGTGGAGCTCTATCACGGCACACTGGGGCATGCTGGAATATGGAGCTACAGAGACACACTGTACACAGCCAGCTGTTTGATGTCTGCAGCCGCCGAGCGTATGCTGCAGCGTGCAGCATAAACACACAATCCCCCGATGAGAGGACAGATCGACACACAGGAGACCTTATTCCAGGCTAATGAACTATTAATGTTGATTTGAAATTCAAACATTTTTTGGAGGGTCTTCTCCGCAGCCGTTCATGGCTCCGTGCACGCGTGAGAAAGAAAGGAAGCGAGGACTAATTTGGATGAACTCTGCACACCATATTTTTCCTTTCTCCCCCAAACAGCTGGGCTCAGATCTCAAAGGGCCTAATGGTGGTGCTGAAGCTCTGTATTGAATGAGGCCATATAAAATGTATGTCAATGGGTTCAGCCCGAATTTAGCTCTTTCCACAGTAACTGTTAATGGAATAACTATAAGATGTATAAATGATCCCTGCTTTAATTCATAATAATGTTGGACCTCATCGCCTGCCCACTCAGCCCAATAGATTATGGAAATAGCTGTAATGACTATTGGAACAATGAGCCAAATTGCATTATCATTCAGTGCCATGTCGGCTTTGGAATAACTGGCGTTGTGCTTTTGCTCTTTCACTGAAGATCTCGAATAATAATGGCCAACATTCAATTTAGACCAGGGAAATGAAGATGAAGAGTGTTAAACATGAATGAATGTTTTAGGCTACATGAATACAGCATTAACACACTCACAGTTAATAGGATAACACTAATCCATACTCAGGTGTATGAGGTTTTTTTTTTTCTTAAGTTAATTTGCTGGGTTAAAAAAAAAACCCCACATTTTCTACGTGTTTGCTCAGGGGCCTCATTTCAGCAGGGATCCTCTCCCCCCTCCATGTCCATCTCATGCATGAACAACACCCACCGAGACAAAGGAACCAGTCTTTTGATGTTTTATTTTTAGCTCAACTATGGACTTGTATGATCTTATTTGAGCTGAGACAAAAGAGTGAACGTTAAACGTCAGTTCACAAGATTTTGTCAAGTGAAAATAACAAAATCAGGTTAAACAGGATATAATCAAAGATACAGTATAGAGATACTGGAATGGATGTATAAAATAAAAATACATATAAAACAAAGCAGTGTTATAGTTGACTGACAACTTCTAATTATGCCCATTTCTTACTGGCAGGCAAAGCTCAGATAGACTTGGCTTTAAATGAGAATACACCAAGAATCAGCATCAGCGTTTCCCTCAAAGTAACAACTACTTGCACCAGTGTCATCATCGCACTCAAGTCAGGAGTTTCTAATAGTGACAGTAAGAGCAGACGAACGCTCAGAGGAAGGAAGGGTGGCTTCTTGTTCAAGAAAGCTAGAGTGGATAATAATACTGAAAACAGTGACTGTGCATGCAAATCAGTTTCCACATTTATAAATTAAAGAAGCTCCAGATTTTATTATGCGATGATGACACAGGTGAGTCTAACATCTTTGGTTTAGGTGAGGAAAAACGTTGACTCGAGCTGTTCTAGGTTAAAGGGATAGCTCACAGTGTTTCTTTTCTGTTAATAATATAAAAAGGAGTGTCAGTAACTCTGACTGGTTATGTGCATAATATACAGTAGACTCTTCATTAGTTAAGGTTTGCATATCAAAAGTGGTGCAACAGCAACCTCTAGTGGCGTGTTTTCCCAGGTAGAAAATACATTAACTCGGATTGTTACATTAATACAGTGCAAAAAGCAGCATTATTCCCATTCATAATCAGTGTTTACATTGTAGTATTGTCAGCGTATATAAGGCATGATTGTTATGTCAATACCACACAATCAACATACATATAAAACAAAAAAGTTAAAGTAGGAAACCAGTGTAAGTTTCCAAGACGATGACAAGGAAACTAAAACCAAAAGACAAAGGAACACTGGCCAGTAACACAATTTCTTTTCTCTCTGTCCGTTCCAGCTGTGTATCGCACATGTGTTTGTGCATCTCTGTTGCTGCAGTTACAACCACAGGTCCAAAGATGAGGAAACACCACTGAATGCACAGCTTGCGGACATCAATGCCAAGTGTTAATAGAAAATAACGATCCTTGAATTGGTTTCAAATGGTCACGATCACATAGACGTCACCACAGTTTAGGTCGAAAGTAAAATCATTAGCAATCAAAAGATATAAAAACAAACTTAAACACTCACGTGCAGAAATCTTTTCAAAGAATAAAAATCTGGATAGAAAAGTCTTGGTTATTAGAAAAATAAAGAGGAAAAAAGTCAAACTATTATTACATGCTAAAATTGCACAGTAGTTTACCCACATGATCGTGTGAATGTATATGCAGTTACTGCAGTAACTAACCCAAGAGTAGAACAGAGCGAGTGTTTTATGTGCTTCATTACTTCAGCTGTGGGGAAGCGAAGAAGTTGCCCTGGCGGTTAGAGGCGGCTGTCGCTTTGCTCTTGCTCCCAAATCTAAGAACGGAGGCAGAAAGAAATGTTGATTATGATTGTAAACTTAACAAACACAATAACAAGAACAAGGAGGAGTTAGCTGCATTTGCTTTGAGTTCAGCTTAAAGGCATAAAGACGGGAAACTCTAGCTCAGTTTTGAAAGCGCCTAGGCTAAGCTGAGTGTCTGCAGGCCTTATTATGTGCATCAACATATTACTTTTGGAAATAAACTTAATTTTTCAGATGGAATACTGTGATATTTAAACTCTTGCTTTTAATGTAAGAGAATGTAACATTTGTTTGTTTATTGTTTTTTCTAGATAAGATTTAGAAATAGCTTTTTCTCAACATTAAGGGGTACAATATAGCGTAGTGGCCTTTACATTAATGGCCCTTTATAACTATATGGCACACTCACACAGGTGTTCTCAGCCTGATTAGATCAGATTTAGTCTGTGCTTCACTGCCTTTTCCCTCTCTCCTGTGAGTTTTCTTGCTGCTGTAAAGGTAGGCAGGTTAAATTACAGTGTGTCTGGATTTAAAACTTAAATTTCATCCTGAGCAGAGGGCAATCAGCTGGAATAAGTGTTAATAACCCCCTGTGCAGGTGTGCAGGGCCTTGAGCGCCACTTTTGCTGAAAACACACATTACTGTTTGATAACATGACCAGTTCAGCTTATGCTTATGAAGAATGTTGATCTGCTTTTCTTCAGCTTGATAAGTAAAGAATGTGAGAGTGAGCTTACAGGGTGGTGCTGGAGAGGGTCTGCATCATGCGTTGGGACAGCGAGCTGGAAGAAGGTGTCTTATTCATCATCTGGTGCTCTGGAGTGGTCACTGGTCCCAATATGCTCACTGCAAAAAAAAAATTAAAAAGGTCAATTCAACCAATTATGTCATTTATAAATCAAAGAAGCTGTAAACAGAAGCTCCAATTTTTAAAAACTGGTTTAAACGTCTTATGTCAAATCAAACACATCATATTTCTTTCTAATTTTATTAATTTCACAAGTGCTTTCATCATGTTTATAGCTTTTGTGATTTACCTTTGCGGTCTGGGGTACCAAACTGAAGATCATTGTCCATGCCTACATTATCTGGATGGGCAAACTGGCTCCAGTAGCTACCAGGAATACTGAACAGGCGCTCTACGACCTGGAGACAGAACAAACATGATCTTCATCAGAAAGCGCTGATTTAGAAACACTGGACTACAGGCTCTAAATGTAATATTTGCAGTCATCATATTTATTTTTTATTCTCGTTCTCTTTACCCTTGGTTGTCTGTTTGTGTCGTGCAGGATGGTCATAGGGTCTGGGTCTGGGACAGCGTGACCCACGAGGGTTGGGCCAAAGACCCTGGCAAGGTTGTGCACATCCATTTTAGTATCTACACTCTGAGACACCCTGGAGAAAGAAAGGAGCAGGAAATGAAATTGCAGTCTTTGATTAAGCTGACCCGCATTGCAGGTTTCAACATCCTCTATTCTGGTGTAAACACAGGATAAACAAAAGGCTTTCTGAGATGTAATGAGAATTACTTTTGCAGATGAATCATCAGGCAGGCCAGAGTGTCTCGGTTGGGTTGAGGCAGCTCACCAATGGTCTGGTAAATCATGGCCAGACTATTGTCTTCATCCCGGATTTCTACAAAAACATAAACACCAGTGTTAATATGCCTGTGTATGTCTGTTCCCTCCATCCCATAGAGACCCGTTATATCACTCAGTAGAAAAATAATTAAAAGAGGAATGATACAAAGACTCTAAGACAGATGAAGAACATGCAAACACAGAAATCCCCTGGAGGTTGTTCTGCAAGTCTCACACTCACCAGCCGCTTCCATGAAGGCTTTGTTGAGGTGGAAGGTGAGCAGTGGTTCGGGGAGGTTTCTGAGGAAGTCTTTGAGGACTCCGGTAATGACGTTGATGTCTTCCACTTTGCTAAGTGGAGGTAGAGTCTTCCCTCTAATCAGTTTCTCCTTCAGCTCTTTCACCACGCGCTCAGTACCAGAGACTCTGTACAGGCCAACCTGCCGCAAGGAGAAAGATTAAAGAAACCAAGTCTCATTACCGGCTGCCTGTGATACTGTATTACCACTGAATGAGATAACTACTTAGAGGAGGGAATTATCGATTGTAATTGCTCAAGGGAAAGGATCAGAGCATTACTGTGAAGGTGACTTTGATAAAGTTTTGTCCTACCTCGCGCAGGCCTCTGTGTTCAATCTCCTTAATGCAGTAGATAACCAAAACCGGGATCATTGGGGCAGTGGCTGGAGCATAGTCAGCCAGGGTGGCCTGCACACAAAACACATCATTTTTATGAAGGTTAATAGAAAATTATGTGATGAGAATGTGCCATAAAGACATGAGAGAAATTTACATCTGTGTTTTTCATGGGGGTGCCGACAGCTGTGGGATTGCAGGGAAGGGGACAGCGCTCCCGGCACTCTGGGTGGGTCACGACCCTGCAGTCCTGGCAGCGAAGGTACATCTTCCCAAACTTGGTTCTTCTTCCACAAGGAGCGCAGAATTCAGACTTGATCACCTAATTGACAGAGGGAATACAGCCCGAGGTGAGAAGACTACACCTCAGCTAAATCAATAACTTGCACAAGTACAGACTGAGTAAGCAGCAGTCTTACTGTTTTGGGAATGAAGTGGTGCTTCTTTCCTCCCCCATTGGCTCTGGGGGTTCGCATCTGGGCTGGGAAGTTTGACACTGGTGTGCTGGGAGCCTCGCTTGCTGACTCAGATTGGTCCGTAGTAGTGGTATCGCCCCACCCTGCAGCAACTGTACATCACACATAGACACTCATACACATCAGTCAAATCCCAAAGGTCAATGAAAATCTCAAAATGCAAAATAACACCTGAAGTTTATCCACACATTGCTTTGTTTTGTTTTACAGTCTGTATATATTTATTTTTTGTTGTTTGGTCCCATGAACAAGTTACAAGTTTGTTTGTTTTTTCTTACCGCTCCTCTTTCTGCCGCGTGTCCAGTAAGGCACGGTTTCAATGGTGGAGACGGCCTCGACAGTCCCGCCATTCACAGGCACAGTGATGGTGGTTTTGGCCACGATGGACTCGTTCATCTGCATCATATAAAGAAGCATAAACTGATGTACACTTACATTGGTTCAGAGAAAAATCATTGAGGTTTACCCTCTCTCGATGATTTCAAGACCCCCACTGATTTAGATGTTTGTGCTATATAGTACATGAAGCTGCAGAGGTCAGCATTACCCTGTCAGATGTGTGTCCAGTGGAGCGAGGTTTCTTCATGGCCTGTGGAGGAACCTCAGAGAGTTTTCTGGACGAACGCTGTGGATTAAAAAGGTAACATTTAGGAACACTTTCTCGTGCATAATAAAAACGATTCAAGAAATAGTTAAGACAAAGTTGTTGATGGTGAATATAAAACATGACTATAATCTAAAACTACCATTACCCCAAACCTGGAACAGACCATGTAACACATCGTTAAGGCATGTAAAAGAAATCTGGAGATATGGGATCACTCACTCGTTTCTGCCGTTTTCGCAGTCTCACAGTCTTCATCACAGAAGAGTCCCAGTCCTACAAAAGTGAGAGAAAGACGATAGTACTGAAAAAAAGTCATGGATGGCGTTCTCTGTTGTTATCGCTATTAAATCCTCAAATCAGAGGTCCACCAATAAGAATAATAAAACAGGTCAGTATACCAGAGAGTCGTCTGTTTGGTCAAAGCTGATGTCTGACAGTAACGAAGCTGATTCATCGATGGTGGTCAACCTGTAAAATAGATTAAAATCATCCTTAATATTTGTCTGAAGCCCTTTTTGTGTCCATGGCTAGTTGAGAAACTACACAATGGTGAGATACAAAAGCTGTTAATGTATGAAAAAATGCCTCACTATTCTCTAAAGTGTTTAGTATGTATCCTGCGCCTCTACAACACAGTACACAAACAGTGTATTAACTAGGTAAAGGAAGTGTGCTCTAATCCAAAACCAAGTACAGATTATAATGGGCGCATTTTGCCCCTAAAACTTGAGTCAGTCCAAGTAGATTTTTCATCTAATTGCGCATGTGCAACCAGTAAATTGCTGTTTTTTTTTATATTGGTGAAACGTTGATGGGGCGACTCAAAGAATCTGTCATTACAGGTGGCAGGCCAATGTGTGTGAGGATCATTGGAAGTGTTAATATTTGATTTGCAAGTGGACTTAAGGTGTGTGCCCCTAAATCTTTTGCTTGCGCGCCTAAGATTTTAAAGATTTTAAATTAGGAGCCACTGTGCTCCTAGTAAATAAAGTTAGTCTGGAGCCCTGGGTGCACCTCCAGCTTTTTCTGAACCATATTAGGAGGTCTCTCACTTTCTGCTAGAGTTGAGGTTGCCTTTGGCCGCCTGTGCTGCCTGGGAGTGGGCACTGAGGAAGGCCAAGGCAGAGCGCTGCTCCTCACTCAGATGGACACTGTTGTTCTCTGAGATGAGCAGCTCCCGGATCAGCTGTACCTGACGCTCCTGTTATACACACACACACACACACACACAAATGGACAGAAAAGAAATCATCCAAAAGTTACATAAAGTTTACAAAATGATCCACAAGGGGAGTCTTACAAACAAACATCACAAACAGTATCTGTGATGATGTAAAAAAATAAAATAAAAGAGGCCCACCCATGTAACCCATAAACACTGCTACACTAACCAGCTTCTCGTAGACCGTCTCAGCCTTCTGACGCCGGCGGATCTCCACGTCCACCTGGTTGCGAGCGTGCTTCAGTTTGACCTCCAGGGCTGCCGTCTCAGTCTCAACCTTAGTCAGCGTCTCTTTACATGAAACCAGCTCCTCGTCTGTCCGCAGCCACTTCTTACGGCACTCCTCAAAGTTCTGTGCCATCTGGAGGAACTCTAAAACAATGTAAGATTTAAAAAAGTTAGTTAGTTGTATTGCTGCTCGACACCATTATACTCTTTTACCTTTGCTGTCGCTGTGCATCAGATCTCCAAAAATGCTTTCTTTACAGTAATGATGCAAATTACCATCAGAGTGGAAACAAACAAAGTGCTCTGCTGTAAAGCGGGCAAATGAGTAACTGTGCCTTCCTGCTAGGTAAAATGGAAATGAATTCAATTATCTGGACTATTGACATGGAAATGTTTACTGCACTCAGGCCCTGTCAGGTTTTACTCTCTAAAACAGAGGCTTTATACTCTGCACTACCTCTGCATTCATGCCTGTGGTTAATAATTCATTGAAACGGTATTAAAAAAAAAGAAAAGAAAAAAAAGACGCATCTAGCTCATCCACAGCAGGCTAATTTAACAGCATGAGCACTTAAACTCCATTGTTGTTGTTTCACAGACTGGTTCTGAGCAGAGAGGTGGCAAATGCCAAAGCCCTGTGAGGAAATAACTTACGTGGTTCAATGCTTTCATTCAGACCCTCCACCTGGGCTCCCAGACTCTGGAACTGGTTGTACAGGTTCAGCACAGGCGACTCCATCCTGTCTCTCTGCAGCTGGGTTAGATAAAGCCAGTAAGGCAAGGCAATTTTACTTGTATAGCACGTTTTTAGATGTTGTGTTGACAGACAAGAAAACAGTTTACAACACGGAATATGAGAACACATGGAAATGGTAAACAAGAGCTGATGAAGGCAGCTTCTCGTAGCTACAAAGAAGTAGTAGTAGCAGTAGTTAAAGAGAGGACAAATGCATGATAATGCTAATGTTACTCTTTGTTATTTTGATGGTTTTTTTTACACTGGGTTTAGCACTGAAGGAGCAGTGAAGCTACGTACACTTCCTGTGAGTGGGTTAGCGTTCAAACAGTGATTATAAAGTGGTAAATACAGGCTCGTACCGACAAAATGTCACTTGTGTTTTAAGGCAGAGGTTATCTTCATTATGTTAAAACTGACTTCAATGTCTTAACGTCTCTACGTCCGTGACGACGCTTTCTGGCACGCGAGGTATGCAGCTGTTGACAAGACCTCGCTTCACTTCGTTACAAAAACAAACACACAAACACTTACACTTAGCGCGACGATACGTGTCTGTCCAGGGGGAAAGCGCGGATGTTACGATGATCTACTACAACACCGCCCGGTGTTAAAAAGCAGTAGTTTATGGGGTTTATTCCCACTCCAGCGAGAGCAGCGGCCGCTGAACCACACCTGCCCGATAAAGTTTGCACATTCTTCAAAAGTTCAAAATCAGCGCCGGTTTTCTTCCTCGCTGTGCGATGTGACGGGAAACCGGAAGCTCTATCGCCCCCTGCACATCCTGAGATGTAACTGCAGCTCAGTTATTGAGGCTCACTGGGGGACTGTAATATAATATCATATCATATCATATCATATCATATCATATCATATCATATCATATCATATCATATCATATCATAAACATAACATAACATCACATCATATTTTGTCATGTTGTTAATTGCTGTGCATGTTTTGTAGATTGCCTTGTAATTTTAATCTTATTTCTCATATTCATATTCTGTTTTTAGGGTGACTTGTTAACATCTGATGAAAATTAGCCTCTTGTCTCCTGTCTCAGCCCAGAGTAGGCTACTAGGAAGTCCTGCATTATATAATATAATATAATATAACATAACATAACATAACATAACATCATATTTTGTCATGTTGTTAATTGCTGTGCATGTTTTGTAGATTGCCTTGGCTAATAGTAACTATGTAATTTTAATCTTATTTCTCATATTCATATTCTGTTTTTAGGGTGACTTTTTAACATCTGTCTAGGGAGGGACTACAGATGAAAAATAGCCTCTTGGCTAATTCTGGCGCATTTACAGCAATGTTATTAATGTGCACTGTGCCTGTTTTCAAATAAACGTATTAACGCATATCATAGACACCTGCTCAAGTTTCATTGTACAATATTTTAAAAATAATGTATTACTAAATCAATAAGCAGGTCAATTAAAGAAATATGTATAGATTTTACATGATCTTGCATACATTTGCAAGATCATGTAAAATCTATACATTTTTTATGTACCTTATTGGTTGAGTAATATAGAGAAGAGTATTGATAGAGAAGTGTACTGGTCTGGAAAGATAACGTAATGTTTTAAAGAGGAATCAGAGTCAGTTCAGGCTGTGTCTGAAGACTGGGCATTTTTCTGACATAAGAGTAGTTGCTTGTCACTTTCTTTCAAGTATGTGCTCCTAACCTAAAAACTACTGCACCCAGTAACCCCATTAGTAAAATAGAAGCTGATTTTCACACAAGAAATAAAAACAGACAGTTTTGCTGGAGGTGAGTCAGCCCAGTCTTTGTACCTCCTGCTCTTCTTCATACCAGCACTCCTGTGAAACGGTCAGCAACTGTGTCCTGTTGTTGTGGGCCTGGCACATGGGATGCACGCAACAGCATCATTAATCAGCCACAGATGGCATATCTGGGTGCAGCAGCAGCTCTACTGTGCAACATTCAATGAGGGTAACACACATACACACACACACACACACACACACACACACACTAAATCAATTGCAAACTATTTACTTTTATGTGTCCATAGCACTTTGGATTTTGTTAACAACTCAACAATAGATTAACTCTGTGCATGCCTGTATGATTTAGCATTACATTTGCTCCCTTAACATTGTGTATGTGTGTGCGTGTCCTTTGAATATGGCAGGCCCATTAGTGTTGATTTGAGATAATAGGATCTGTCAGTCAATATGCGCTCTCTGTCTTTTTCAATTATTCATCTCTGTGTGTACATTTCCTCCAGTCACAGATCATTTAACTGCCAGAATTCAGACTGCCTCTTTGCCCTCACTAAAACTGAGTGGACTGTTGTTACTATCTGCAAGCATAATAAACCAAGCACTTCAGCAAGAGAAAATGGGAACAACTAAATTTGCTAAAGAGGGCAGCTACTTTTCCAGAGAGCTTTTTTCATTCCCTGCTTTAAGTGCAGGTCTAGTACCACTTATAGGTCTTAGTTTGGTATTTATCCAATCAGGCAACATACTGTAAAAGGCACATTATGACTTGTCAAGTTTATTCAGACAGGCAACATAAATCACCCTCACAATCATAAATCATATCTCATAATCATTAAGTGTTGAGCACGTAACCAGTCCTGTAATACCTGCACGTCTTTCTTCCATTTACTTGCAGTGGTAACCTGAATAATGAGTTCACAGATCTTCAGTTGTTTGTCTAAAAGGTGCATGGATATTGCAACAGCAACAACAACAACAGGGTCCGAATTTCAGGAATGAAAAAAGTATTAAAGAGGCTCTCATGCACAGACATTTCAGAGGAAGCACCTGCGGATTGTGCTGACTACAGGGTTAGTCAGTGGCACCGCTGGAAAGGTAATGGATCCACAAACAGCCTCTTGGGGGAACAGTTGGCAGATATACATCTACTTAGGAGGATGGATTGAAGCAGATCACGCCCTCTGTACATCCTGTGATTATCTTGCACACGAAGCCAAGCAAAAATCTAAAGGTCTGACACAAAAACAAAACAAGCATTTTGATGCAGTTTACATCATCAGCGCAGAAAAGTGCTTATCTATTGAACAGGAAGAAAGTCATCCATGTGGAGCAAGTGAACACAATAACATGAACACCTAAAAAAAAATGTAATGCAATCCAATATATTATCCCAGCTAGAAACATTCATATTGTGAAGCTTAAAATGTTACATTTTTGTTTTGGTGTTCATTTTGAGGCTTAGAGCTTCACCTTCAGAGTTTGATGAACCCCTCAACAAAAAAAATCAAACTTTTCAAGCTTTACAAAGGTAGTAGTAGTTGTGGAGGCACTATGTTGGATTTTGTTGTGTTTTGCAGGCATACATATTTCGTGTCAACCCCCTTTGGATTGTATACAGACTGGCACCAAATGTCATTTTCAATAAAATGTCTCCTGAGTTAACAGGATGTTTTTACAAAATGGAATGTGACACCACTGGCAAAACTACTTTCATCATCTGTGAGAGGCCGCCAGATGGATGTGTTAGTGCTAAGTGAGTCTGCAGGTATATGGAAAAGCTCTGGCCAAGTGAGTACAGTGAAAAGATAATGTGCGGAGGTGCACTCCCAACATCCCATCAATTGAATTACGAGTAGAATCTCCCACTTAAAGAGTGTTTACTGGAAAAGGCTTCCTCTTTCCTTCACTGCTCCAGGGCCAAAATATCATCAACAACATCAACATTTTTATCTTCCATTTCTAGAAACCGTACACCCGGTAAACACTCTGCCCCACAACTGCAAACACACCCACGAGTGGTGAAGACAGCTCATATTTTCAAGTTTGAAAAATGGGTGGGAACTCTATAAAAATATTGTTTTTATTGATTTCAGCTTGAGCAATATATCTTGTTGCTTAAAGTAAAATACAAGAACCTTCAAACTAAAAGAGAATGAAACCGCTCCTGTTGGCAGAATCCATTACTATTTATAAAGTGTAGATGTAAAAGTCTTATGTACTGATAATAACCTATTATTTTACACAGAAGTGAAATAAGCCCTGTAGTGTTCTCGAGAGAAACAGCAAAATAGAGTCAGGCAGTGCTCAAGGCTAAAGCTGATTCACAACACATTTGTAACAGTGTTGTTTCTCAGAGAAGAGCAGACAGACAAAATGAAAAATAAATAAATTGACACTTTTGCATTGGCTCAGTACTAGTAGTTTCAATAAATGCTCTCTTTGTAGACTTATTTAAATTATTCTGTAATTACATCCTTTTCCAGCCACCTGAAATGATTAACAACATAAATCGTGAAATAAATAACTGTAAATAGTGGAAGAAAAAAAGTTTGGCAATGGTGATGGGGTCGGGGGTGGGGTATCTTACAATTTGTTGTAACTGCATGAAAAATGGACTCAGTGTGATTTCAAAGTAAGCTACAGTTCCTCTTGTTTTTCTGGAGTCATGGATAATGGTGCTGCATGCAGAAGTGCGAGGAGGAGGCGCTGTATGTTAACTGATCTCTCATCCAGCTGCAGGGTCCTTATGTCACACTCTCTCATCTACAATCTCTGAGAGTATACGGTGTCAAAGTTCCAGGGTACAGCACATTGCTGCTGAAAGTGCATAAATGAATGAAATAAAATGGAAAGAGGCATCAGTGTGGGCTGTCTGTCTTGTCTGTGAGGGTCTTCATGAACCCACTGTGCAAATAGGGATGACAATGATGAGAATGATAGTCACTGCTGTGGCAATGAGTGCAACCAGCTTGCAGATCTTGGCCCGGCGCAGGTCGGCCTCTTTACGCCTGAGCAGAGCATCGTAGCCTGGAGTGTAGATGTCGTCCATCCAGAACTCCATATTGTTGGGGTTAAGAGACTCTTGGCCCTGAGGAACATGTCATTTACAGAGTTTCAGAGCAGATACATACGGGATGCGTACAGTATGACCTGAATACAAATTGTTATCTAGGCTATTAAAATATCATGAACTCTTTTCTAAGATATCTCATTTGTGAAGCTACTAGCTCTGATTTATCTGCATAATGCATGCACGTTAAGCCTGTTATCCCCAGAGATAAAATACATATCTTTTCTCATTTTTTAACTATTCTTACCTGTAAGTCCAGAGGGGAGATTCGTGCTTCTTTGTCATCTACAGTCCAGATGGGTCTTCCCCTCCCTTCAGATCTGATGTCCATGATCTTTCCAGAGGTTAGGCCACCTGTCAGGCTGCTGTCTTTGTGGCGGAACAGTGATGAGTTAAACACTTGGTCCACCAGGTTGGTGGATTTTTGGGAGAGTAGGTTAGCTGTGCTGCCTGACGGATCTGCCTGGAAGGAGCCAAACAGATTTTTGAAATACTATTTATGTACAAACAACACCAAACTTTATCTTCACAAAGATTTAACTAATTAGCACCACCAAACATTTGGGTTTGAATGGTTTAGTATATTCCTCTGCATGATTAATCAGATTTTACTGCAAAAAATTAAAGCGATAGTTTGTTTTTATCACAGCAATCATATGATCACGTGGATCTTCCCAGCAGAACAAATTTTGCTGGCTACAGGTCAGACATAGTTTGTGGTTGCAAAGCATGAATACATACACAATGCAACATACAGGATTACAGATTAACCTGTTCTATGAACTGATACACACAGTAGCTGGGACTTCATCTGTCATGTAACATTTATTTCTTTATGTATCACCTAAAGAATGAAATGTGCACATTTGTACTCTACCTGTGCAGATTTTCCATGTGAGCCTTTGCTATCTTTATTTTTCGAGAATGACACAGTCCAGTCTCTTGCAGAGGTAGAAACACTATGCTGTTTCAAATCAGAGACACTTTTGTCTTCAGTCTGCGTTTTGGAGGTGCGTCTGGTCGATGCATCCTTTTTCCCCTCTTTCTTCCCCTTGGAATCAGTCGGAGCTTTGCTGCTCTCCGTTTGGTCCAGAGGAGTGTTCCACCGGCTCCAGTCCAAACTACTGGTGCTGGTCCCTGGAAACAGGTGCCCGGATGCAGACAGAGGCTGAGGGTCTGATGAGTCAGAGGGAGTTATGGGGTGGCTCATGAAGGAGGAGACGCCGCTGAGTGGCTCCAGCCATCTCCCGCTGCCGCCTTGTCCACCGGTGACCGGCTGCTGGATCTTTTCATCCAGTCGCTGCAGAGCGGAGAGCACTTGGGAAATCTCTGACTTTACATCATTCAGTGACTCCAGTTGTCTTTCTATCTGGCTCATACGTAGCAGCAGTTTACACACACTGGCCTTCAGCCCATCGTCACTGCTTTCCAAAGAGTGGAAAAGCCTCTGGAGTTGACCGAGGCGGCCGCGTCTGGCCTCGGGGGTGTCCTGGTTGATGGCCGCTGTCCCGTCACTGGGGTGTAGAACTCCTGTGGATCCACACATACTTATGTCATCTAAGAAACGAAAGATGGCACTAATGTCATCCTCACCAAACTCAGGATCGTCCAACGAGGTCATGAAGGAGAGGCGGTCTGCGTGGACCAGGCTACGGAGACGCCGGGTGTCTGGCGGATCAGTCTGGGTTCCCTGAGCCTTGACTGCATCACATCCACTTGGCAAACCACTATCCCCGCTCTCGCCTCCTGAGGACCCCAGTTTGCTGATAGCAGGGGTTGATCGTCTCGGGAGCAGCCCCCCTTGCGATTCCAGTCCCATCCCAATGCTGCCCACACCTATCCGGTCTTCTAGACTGTGACTCTTGTTGCCCCAGATGGTTCTCTGAGCCTTGGGGGGCTGGAGGTGTCGAGGAGACCAATCTGGGGCTGACCCAGGTCCGAAATAAGTTGAGTCCTGCAGGTCATCAAGACTTTCATGTTTAGCCCGGTGCTCTGGTGATTGGTGGATTGTTGTTGGCGATGGGTAAGGATTCGGGATACTTTCAAAGCTATGATTGTCAAAGCTTTTCGGCCCTTTCGGACTAGGGGACTCACTGCTGATGGTCACCTGGGGTATTAGAGGCGGCTGGTTATGGAAATCCTTCCGAAAGATGTTTCTCTTCTGGTCGACAGACGCCTGTTCGGGTTCAAACACCTCCACGGGTGCAGAATCTCCACTCGACTCACTGTCCGTTTCCAGAGGCAGGTAGATATTCTTCATGACCTCGCTGGAGATTTGACCACTAGGGTACAAGAGCGTTGTGTGAGGCAAGTCAAAAGACACAGCCCTTGCCCTGATTGGAGGGGAGGAAACAAGTGAAATCGGATCAGGCGGAAGACTTGCTCGCTTGCGGGCCGAGTAATTAGATCTAGGAAACAGCAAATGTTGGTCGATCGGCCGACCGCTGGAATCAGAGTAGGTGCGTGCTCTTTCTGGGCCAGGGATGTGCAGCTGGTGGATCCCAGGCAGACTGGGGCCCGGAGTCTGATCAACAGGGAGGACTGTCTGGGCTCTCATTGGCTGACTGTCATCAGGAGCCCCACCCGTCATCTGAATAAGATTGAAGATAGTTACAATATCAGCAGCGACGCCTATGGGTGACAGCCCCTGGCCTCGGGTGGAAACCCGGTCTCTGAAGAGAGTGGCTGGGAAACAGGGGTCCCGGCTGGCAGCGGC
The DNA here is from genome assembly GCF_045865225.1 of Trachurus japonicus. Classification (NCBI taxonomy): domain Eukaryota; kingdom Metazoa; phylum Chordata; class Actinopteri; order Carangiformes; family Carangidae; genus Trachurus; species Trachurus japonicus. The sequence continues at coordinate 8,931,161 of NC_140911.1, forward strand.
AAACAGCAAACTCCTGAGCTCAACGAGATGCTCTAGGTCAAAGCGGGAGCTGACCATACGACAAAGGTCCTGGAACGTCAGCCATTGTCGCATGTTGGCCAGTTCCTCCAGGATCCCCAGAAGGACCCCGGGGTATTCCTGCTGCAGGTTAGCCATGGCTGCTCACCTGAGGGAACAAAAAGGCAAAGAAAAACTAATTTATTTGTGCCTCTCAAAAAATAAGCCAAACTGAAATGCTCTACACATTACCAATAAAAGCTTTTAAAACAAGATATCAACCCAAGGCAGTATAGAAAGACATATACATGACTGAAGCCCTGAATCTGTTACTGTGCATGTGAATCTGAAAGTTTTCAGTTTTTTCAACACATAAAGACATGAAAATATCATAATAATATCATAAAAATCACATTAATATCATTGATATGATATTAATAACATTAAGTAGCATTGTGTGTAATAATAATGTAGGGTATATTAGTATTAGATGTTAGTAACAAACCATGATTACAGCTATGTTGCCATTTATCTAAATTTAAATATGGAAGATAATTACAATTATTACTAATGCTATTATCATATTGCCTATCACGGCTATAACAGTATAGGAAGGCTGCATAGGTTAAAATTAACCGGGTAGTTCCTTAATAAATCACAAGTTGCACATATAGTTACAATATCAACAGTGTCTCAGGTTCAATGCCCTTTCAAAGTCAATCAAATAATCGGTCGGAAGTGTGTTGACAGACAAAGTAATTAGTTTTCAGCTGGGATGGAAAAAGCCCCCTGACTGGGAAATTTCAAAGCGACCTTATTTTTGGCCCTAAAATAACCGATCATCTGATCTGATGACGCCGTCACACTGCGCACATCTTTACCTCACTGGACATTTTTTTTAATCCAACTCATTTCCATTAACAGCTCCGGGGCATTTTCTCTGCACTTTACTGAGCAAATGTGAGACGTGTGTGTGTGTGGATGAAAAGACTGAACCTTTCCTCCTGTAACTTCAGCCCTATAGTAATCGGAAACGAGTTGAAAACGAACTATAGATAAGATCAGGAGAGTGAGGAGGTTTTATATTAATTAAGGCGCAACTATTTATAGGCTATCACTTGTCCCACTTTGGTTGTGAATGACAGAATATCAATGACATGACGATGTTGCAGACGTAATTTGGGTTGTAAACATGTTAGTGAAGGTGCAGCAGCAGCAGCAGCAGCAGCGGAGGTGAACCGTCCGAGGACTATTTCCACTTACCTGAACCTACTGATGGAGAATCACAGCCGCTCCTGCGTCCATCAACACTGACGAATAAAATCCAACTTCAAGCCAAAAGCCAGGCCATAATCCAAACTGATGATCATCATACTGTCACAGTCCTTTGACGGGCTTCTCTGTTGGTAGCAGCGACTATAGCCCACAGCCCAGGCAGGAGAGGAGAAAATTAGAAATCAGGTCATCTTCCCACAAGTCCCTGCAGTCCCCTACGGGACCTCAAAATACATCCAAACGGTTTCCCCTCACCACAGATCAGCGACGACACTTGCAAAGTCAACAGTACACCCTCATTTTTTACCAGATAACACTCGAGGAGGGATACACTCTTGGCAAGACACTCCGGTGTGTATGAGTGGGGCAGGACCAGGAGCATATTTTCTCAGGATGCCATGGCAGTAATTGGTTATGTGTGCAAGGTGAGCATGCGAATAAAGGACAGATTAAAAATTGATGTTTGCTAATTGACACTGCTGGATCTACAAACTGACAGTAAACCATGAGGTCCAGAGTGAGCTGCCTGTGAGATTGATGCTTAGACACTGAAGTATCCTCCAGACTTCAGCCCTCCCAGACTTTTCACCATTACTCTGCATTATCATCCATAAAGGCTTGTACTTAAAACCCCATTAGAGCAGAAGTAGTAGCACTCTGCTACATCGCTGAGTAGTAGCACTCTGCTACAATCAGGATGGACATCTCTAATTCATCGGACAACTCACAGAGGAGCACATCCATCATCCCGTGTGCTGAGCAGTCAATGGGAATCAATGCGGTGAATGAGCCGTGGTATGAAAAGCAATGTGGGTTTAGATGTAGGAAAATAATGTGGTACTTTTAGGCCTGTAGCACTGCAGCTCTGTGTATCAGGAAAAAAAATTGCAAAATGCACTCAAAAGAGAATCTGTTAAATAATTTAATGGCACATTTTACAAAAAATATGGATTTAATTGGATTGCCTTTGTTATTATTACTAAATTTTTAGTAACTTTCAAGAAAAACATTCATAGAAATACTTAGAGGTACCTTTATAACAACATTGATCCCAGCAGACAAGTAGTGGGACCAACAATTATATAAAAAAAAGAAGATACAATTTTTACAGGACATTGCTGTACGAACATGTGAAAAGATTTCAGCTTCAATGAGACTCTTGCTCTAGTTTCTTCTTTGGTTTTGATTTTGCTGCCGGAGTTACAATGGTTGGAGTCAGTGAAGGATTCAAGGCTGGATCTAGTGCTGGGTTCAGGGCTAGCAGGTCCAGTATGGTGGCACTCGGATCACCTGGGGAAATACAGCGTCGCACAGGTCAGGAAACAGAGCGGTGACATTCAGTGAGTGTAAACTAGATTTTTATTCTCCAGTGTAGCGCTGCTCACCTGCGTTGTCTTCTTCACCACTGGGTTCTGGTTCTGGACTGTGGAGGGAAACCCGGGCCAGGTCTGCCAGCTCAGTTATGAAGTTTTCTTCTGCCTCCTAATGGACACAACAACAGTGTTTACAGAAAATAACTGTGCTGGATTGTAAATATACACCAAAAAACATAACCATACAAACCTGTAGCTGCATTTTGATCTTTTCCATGGTTTGATCTTGGACCACTTTCTTCCGCTTCAGTTCCTCGTACATCGTCTCCTGTTCCACGTCACACAGCTCTAACACCTTCCTTTTGTGGAGTTCAACCCTAAGCACACACATAAAAAAAGAAACACTCAGAAATATACTCCCGCCCCCTCCCACTTCCAAAACGTTGTCAGCACTTCCAGGGTTGTTGTACCTCTGTTGAAATTCAGCAGAGGTGGGTTTTTTGCCCCAGTTCACCAGCTCTCTCTGCAAGGCTCGCTTCAGCTGACTGCTGCTCTCCCGAGTCTCTTCCACCTCTGAAGGAAAAAGTTCAAAACAGTGAAGTTAACACGTAATATTTAATGTTTGGTCGACCTAAAATTGTTATTGAGTCTCAAAGTCCAGATTTCATAAAGATTCAAAGCAGATTTTTAGTGTTTACATTATAAAGTCCACAAAATAAATGACATGTCAGGCAGAACGCAGAAGAAATAAGGCAAATACTAACTTGTAAAACAGTATACTGTGATGGTTAGTATTTACATGGTGTATTGAAGCAGTATGTATTGACATAGCTACTGTTTTCTATTTCTCTACTGTCCACTCGATTCAGCCTGCCTTAATAAGTAAATGAAATACCAAAGCAGCAGGCACAGAGGATACAACAACAAAGGTTTAATCATTGAACTATATCATGATTCAATAATGAAACACAGTGCTTCCATTGTGAGAAACTTAACACCCAATATAGAATCTGTCTTGATACAGATACTGATGTGCATATGTGATCCTCATCTCACCGATGTTTACGTTTGACTGATCCTGGTGCAGTTTTTTGGCGATGTCCTGTTGGTGGGAGAAGTAGCTTCGGACCAGTGTGGTGAGAGAATCTTTGGTCAAATATACGCTCTCTGATGCCACCTCGATCAGGTGGTGCTAATGAGATAAAAACAAAGGAGGAAAATTTCCAATTTTCTTGACAAAACCAACTAATGACACACACATACATAAACACTCATTTGATTTATGAGAGATTCTTCATAATCCTCCTCACACCTTAATCCAATATTATACCTTCAAGCCATCATCTGATTTTGGAGAGGTGTCTGACTCTATGATCTCCATCAGCTGCTGGATGGCGTAGCTGAGGGCGTTGCCGAGCACCAGCTGTGCGTGGCTCTGCAGCAGCTCCATTCCCGTCTCCAGTTCAGAGAGGAACTCCTGCTGGAAGCTGTGGCCCACCAACTGACTCTCTGGACCCAGATGCCTCTCTGCCAGGCTGGCACTGCTGTTCTGTAATCAGTCACAGCACACTGTCTACTAAGGGTGCCTGAGAAAACTCAAAATTATCACAAAAATGAAAAGATTCTGTCATTATTACTCAGACTCACTGCTCTTTACATGTGTTTTTCCTACCTTGAGAGTAGAGCTGACACAGGGCTGGCTTTTACTGGGGTCCTCCATGAGCGTGGCTCTGAAATCAGTCTGAGAGAGGACCTTCAGCTTGGACAGCCTCATCTCCTTCAGCATGTGCAGACAGAAGTGTCTGACCACAAAGCAGCGCTGCACCGCCACCAACAGGTGCTCATGTTTCTTCTCTATCAGCTTCCCCACTTGACTGAGGACAGGATCAAATTGCATTATTTCACCGTGCCTCGTAAAAATGGATTTGGATATAAGTGAATTGACCCACATTAGTGCAAACATAGTTTTATTTACTCCAGGCCGCCTTTCACAACCTGAAATCGACATGCAGTAAAACACATTTGGTCACATCCTCCTGTCTGACCTGTTCAGTGAGTAGCTCTGTCTGGCCACCATGTCTTGGAGGATCTTCGTCTGCTGTTCACTCAGGTGTTTGAGACAGGCCTGCACCAGAGCCATCTCCTCACTCCACACCTACAGAAAAAGAGGCTCACTTAGAAGCAGTGAAAAGCATTTTGAAAAATTAAACTCCCATCTCTTAGTAAATACCCCAGGGACTTGTGATTTATCCATAAAACAACGTGAAACAATGTTAAAAGATGAAAGTAAAGTACTGAGAAGATTGAGCTGCCAAGCACCACTAGAGGAGACAAAATGGACATAAAATGAACCACATGGTGTCTGTCTACCTGTCCATCTTTATCCAGCTGAGCCCTCATGTCGTCCAGCTGCAGCTTGACAGAGCCCTCGGCCTGCTGCAGCTGTGCAGTCAGCTCCTGCTCCAGATCCAACCACAGCTTCTTACAGCGCTCAGCAGAGAGTTTTGATTGGGCAGAGACTGCAGCCAGAACGATGTCCTTGGCTAGCTCCTCCAGCTTCTTAGCCCAGGAGGCACGACATTTCTGAAGAAGCAGGGTTTTATGTGAGAGTTGTAGATTTATGTACATACACATGCTTTCCCATAATACTGTTTATAGTATTAGGTTTTTGTTCACCCTCCAAAGGTCACAGAGAGCATCAGCAACCCTGTTCTCCTGCTGCAGCTCCAGATCAGAAATCTGCTGCCTGTGTTTCACCAGCAGCTCCTGGTACACCTGGAGGAAAGGTGACAATACAGATGTCGATAGATTTAGATTCTTTACCTACACACTAACAACTAATAGTGAAACTAAGACTAGAAAAGTGAATGAAGAGTCAGAAAAGACAATTATGAAGCACAAGGGTCTTATGTGTGTCGCATAAAAATTAATTAACTGCAGGGATCTCCAGCCAGTTACTTTGCCTGTCTATTATGTGATTCTTGTTCTACATATTAACCTAATGGAGGCAAACTGCTCTGACCTTGGTGAGCTGCTGTAGGTCATTGTGAGTCTGTATTGATTCCAGGGTGCGGCTCTTTTCCTTGCTCTGGCTCCTCTGAAGCTTCTTCCGCTTGGCCTCCATTTTGCTGCACCTGTCATCCACCAGCTCCTTGGTCTTTCGTGTGCACTCTGGAGCATTACAGATCAACATTTAGATCGACTGGTCTTGCATTGTTATTAATAGCTGCTCAGCCAACTGATTGAGTATTATACAAATGATGACTCAATGGCTTGTTCTCATACTGAATAAAAGGCATGAGTGACAACTTAATAAACAATGGCACATCATACTCTAAAGGACAGATAAAAAAAAGTTGTATTATTGATGCAAATAGTTAAATAATTTAACAGTCTTTCTCTATAAGATACAAGTTGCCTTATCCAGGTTTAGCCAGTTGTCAAAAAACAACAAACAAGTAAATTGTCAGTAGCCACACCTTTGTGTGTTTTTGATTACACAGTAGGACAGCAGTAAGTCTGAAAGATGTTGCATGAGAGTCTGAGATGCAGTAATGGGCGTATTCAGTGGTGTCCTGAAAGAACCTGACCTTATTTAAGGCGCTAAGGAGGATTCCCAGAAAATGGTCTATTTTGAGAAAGTACGTCATATAAGTTTGAAAAGTAGGCTAGACATTGTCCACTGCTACCTGCCACCAGAAACTAGTTAAGTGTAATCTAACACACTTCCAGACCACAGTCAGCCTGTGGGCATCTGTGTTACTACACAATGATTATTTTTTCCCTGTTTTCCCTTTTACAATCAATTTTCTTAACCTATAAAATGCCGTCAATCTTCTTTGTTTTCTTTTTGACCTGATTGTTCTTCGTTTGATTTTCTCAGATAAAACTGAAACCATTGTTTTACTTTATTTTAGGTGTATTACCTTCAGTGCACTGTTGAAGGCCTTCAGTCAGAGTGGCCTGAACCTCTGAAAGGATCTTTTCCATGTGGCTAAAGGTCAAGATGTCATCGCTCGTCAGCTGCTCCAGTGTTGTGGCTATTAAACTCTGCCTCAGAGACACTTCCCGCTTGAGCAGCGCGGGTTGGGACTGAAGGAGCCCAGTCAGCTCCTCCCACCACAGCAGCTTCTGCTGTATTCTCTAGGAGATTGAGACAAATTCAACCATCCAGTTTTCAAATAAAGACACAAGTGATGAAATGTCAAATAAATGGTTTGCCAACCAACAGCTTGTTTGTCTTACTTTCAGGTCTTCTTCTTGCGCGTTCACCAGGTGATGCTCCACTGATAAAAGAGTTTGGATGAGAGAGAGATTCACCTCCTGGGCCTCATCTGGAGAGAAAATGCTGGTCTTCCTCAGCAGATTCTGACATAAGTCCTCCACCTGCTTGCTGAAACCTTTGGACTGTGAAGAAACATTATTTTCTCCATCAACAAAGGTGATCTAATAACCCCAACATATTATTAACATGTGTGTAACTGTTTTTTGTCTCTTGATTTGTACCGTTTGGAGGCCACGTTCGAGGAGATCTTTCTGGGCCCTCTCAATCTCCTCCAGCGTACAGGGAACGTCGTCATTCTTCTCAGTCGCTGTTTGGCCTGATGGCAACTGTTTCTTAAGCCCATTTAGTTCCTAAGATAACAAATTACAACGTTTACTTTCCTATACATCAGTGTCTTAGTGCACAGTAAATCAAGTGAATGTAACTGTGAGAAATAGCAACTCATTATACAACAAAGAGCATACGATAAATACTAAACCCCATTCGTCAGAAAGAGCCATTTGACTTAACCTTTTCCTGCAGTTGAAGAATATCCTTGCAGAAGTCAACGTCGCCTTTGTCTTTTGGAAATCGGCAACTGAAGATTAGTTTCATCATTTGAAGGAAAATCTATACCACAAATAAAAAATAGAACTTTATAATATACATATATGAATGTGTGTTTGTTAGCACATAATAATCAGTAATAATTCTTATCCTTATTACTTATTAATAAATATAAACAAACACTCACCAGATATTTTTCCTCCTGAAGCTGAGAGCAGTGCTGTTGTATATCGTGCAGGGCCAAACAGTAAAGGCTGATTCTACCTTCAAAACTGCAGAGATAACAAAGAGTATATAATCACTTTCAACTCTTGCTGCATACTTGGTTGAGGTTTACGGTTGTGGCTGAACATTTGGAGACCCCAGTGACTCCTACCCTGTTTGTGTGAATGTGTGAGGGTAGTGTGAGACCCTGGTGAAGCTCTGGTTCTGCAGGCTCTTAGGGACCAGAGAGGAGGAGATGAACTGACTGCTGTCGTCGTTGTCCTGCTCTTGGCTCAGAGACTCTCCGTCTGAGGAGGAGGATGACTCCTCATTAGGCATCGCTGGCAACTTGGAGTGCTCATGTAGTGACGGGTTGGATGCTCCGTCTGCTAAAGGCTGAAAAATGGCAGGGAAGCTTTTTTTAATACAGTCTTATCAGGGGGCACAGTATTTCTAATTACTTGTACAAATACTATGTTCATCACTGTGTAGTTTGCGACATGACATCATAACATTATAGACCAGACACCTCTGCAAAGTTTAAACAAATTAACACATTATCCCATTATGTATGCATGAGCTTACTCTGTATTTCTGGTTGATGGGATAAACCACCTTTGCTCTGGATGCAAATGCAGCCACATCACTGTTCATGGGTGGCTGCTTCTTCTCCTGGTCAGTGAGCAAAGGAGATTAAAATGGTTAGTGGGGGAATCAATTAGTACAAAAACAAATGTATACAACAGTCACTTGTGTGTCATTTCCAAGCACTTACAGCATCACTTCACCATCATTTCACCAGAGCAGATCTGATCCACCTGGGGGTACTAAACTTGCAGCTACAACACAGTTCACGTACTTTTTCATTAATGGTACCACTTGCAGCCTCCTTTCTGCTGTTGCTGACACAGTCACTTTGGTTGTTGTCTAACTCCCCGTCATCAGGTTCAAGCAGCCTCCTTGCATTGTAACCCTAATGGGATAATACGAGGGGGATGAGAAGTCAAAGATGGAACATAATAGACTCATAATAAGGCATAAAGACAGAGACTTTAAGTGGATGGGATGAGATGAGAGCTGTGTGTTGCATTTGCTTAACTTACTTGTCTCGTCAACAGCAGAGGCTTCAGGCAGTAGACATAGAGGAGGGCAGCGGCCAACAGTCCCGACAGCCCTCCACACACCGTGGCCACCGTTAACAGCTCCGTATACACGTACAACGACTCGGCGAAAATTACCGGGACATCTACATCGCACTCCGGCGGCATCTGTTCCTGCCCTGCCATCTCACAACAACAAACTCACCAAACTGTAGGAAAACTGAACATGTGTTAGTTAGCCTTCTTGCAGGAGGAAAGCCGACATCAAACTTATCTTAACGGTCACCTCATTTCAAAAGAAGACAGCAACTTAGCTCCTTATATTATAAGTTATTTTGATGTTTTTTTCTTTGTAATTTGTTTTAAATTTTAACATGACTAAACTACAGCTTGAAAAAATAAACCTCTTGATGGAAAAAACGAGAGAGAGAAAAGTTTTTCCTAAAGAAAAACGGGTGGGCAGTGATTTAACAAGAGGAGCGAGCTAACGGCTATTAGGGCGGAAATACAGGCAGTGCCCTTCAAAATAAATCACAACAATAATCCGTAGTAGAATATTTTGCGGATTTCCTTCAGTAACAACATTAACACAAATACATAAAGCAATTTTTTGACAGAAAGGCACTTTCTTAGCATATGTATAATTATTTTAAAAAACCGCATACCATTCATGCTCGCCTACACACTTTTAATTTGAAAGCTACGAACGGAAGTAGGCCGCACGTTGTTGATCTTAACGTTCGCCGAGGAGGAGCCCCGTTCCTGCAAAGTTTTGGAAATGTTTTCCGAGTTTTCCGACGTGATTATACATCTCCCGTTCGTGGATAAGTCTTTGAAACGACGTCCGTAAATTCTCTTGAGATATTAACTCACTAATAAGATGTTGTTGTTCGACAGAGACGCCGCTGTGGTTGATGTTTCTGAAGTAACGGCTGTGGGAATGTTTTCACCGCGGTGGATTTTAACTACATCCAGACAAAATGCAGCCAGTTAGCTAGCGGCTCTCCTCGGCAGGAGCGGCACACCAACTCACTGATGCTTTATGTACACTTTATCGCAACGAGGGTCACGATACTATTGTTTATCTTGAATGTCCAAACGCCGTTCTTGGTCACTGGTTTGTGTTCCCGCCGGTGTAACGATGTGACCCGGCGTGAGACGCGGCGTGCCGGTGTGTTGGAGCACAGTGCAGGATGTCAACCGTGTTTTAACGGTAACGTAACGTCTCAGGACACATCATGGTACACAACAACCTCACCACCTCCTCCACAGCAGGAGGTGAGTATGCCCATGATAAAAGTCACTGTTCCTATGTTATTAAACCCCAAACTAGTGTAACATCCCCAGTCTCTCCTCCGGTGAAGGTGTAAGTTAAATTAATCTGTCTAGCAGAAGTTCCTACTAACGTCTTGGTGTGTATCCTGAAAATTACGTTACATAAAAGTTATTTTGTTGTTAGCTAATTTACTAAACCAATTCATGCATTTTTATTTGTATAATGTCCACTGTGCCAACTGGTGCCTACTGTAGACTGCCACTGGATAAAGCTGGGTTGTCCTTTGGAGATGTTAAACCATTTTAATTGTGTTTTATTGATTGCATCCTTTTCCACTGTCAGAGTTCCTCCAGTATCCATGTAATGCACCATGACCCCAGTGGGAGAACAGCAGAGCTGATGTTGTTAAGGATGGATGGTTTGTTCTTATGTCTTATTATCATGCATTAACAATACAATACATTACAAAATTAGACTTACATAATTACATACTACTTGGTCGCTGAATGCTGTCCAGTGAGGCTTCTGAAAATGCATTATGTCCACATATGATTTTGAGATCGAATATCCACATTTGAATACTACAATGGAAATTAAATGGCCAATGGTGTTTTCTGCAGAGCTCCCCCTGTCTTCCTCAGCTCCATCTGGTCCGTTGGGACACTCTGTCCTGTACTCATCATTTACCTACATGTCAAACATGGTGAAGCCCCGGGTCCGCAGAAGCACACTCACCAGATTCATCCCAGGCCACATTCTGCCCCAGGTGGGTGTTCACATTATAAATTAAATTTTAATTTTAAGTATGACGTAAAGACTAACAATGTAATGCTTTCAATGTCATTGCAGATTCAGAGTGTGGCACCTCCATCTGCATTTGGAGTAAAATTTCACAAGTGTGCTCAGGTACATAAACATATTGTTTAAGGTCATTTTACATGTTTGTACTTCATTCCAACATATATATTCTGCTCAACTATCTTTATTGTGTTAGCAAACATGAAGAATCAGCCATCCAGTGTTTTATTCTCCTCCTCCATTACTTGGTTATCAGGTGAAGCTTGACACTGACCCCCCTCAGCTGACATTCTTCCTGGTCATACACAACATGAGCCCAGTTGGTGGTACCAACCTGTCTCAGGTGGCGATTCGTGACTCCCTTTCTGGAATAATCCCACTAAAAACAGAAGGACGAATGGTAGAAAGAGGCTACCAGACATTTGCCATTGATTCACTGTCTGGTAGGTCTGGGAATCTAAATATTGTAAATGATTTACAAGCATGTCTGGGTTGAGCTTTTTTTTTTACTTTGTATATTATTGTTTTTTATTCTTCAGCTGGCTCTCAGATTGTTGTCAATTATACTGCTCACATAAGGAGTCATAAGAGTGAAGTCCTGGACCTTCCAGCCTTTCTTACCTTCTCTAATGCCTCACAGGTATTTTCCTTGACTCAATTTTTTCTCTTTATCTGAAAAAGTGGGTTCTTAAAATGACAACTTAGTAAAACCAAAGTATTAATTTCACTACTATAATATTTAGCAAAATCAGATCAGGTTGCTGTCTAGGTACTTTACGTTTTTTTGTTTTTTTTTTACTCCACAGAATGATGTCAGCATGTTTGGTCCATTAACAGCTAATCTAACCCTGAGGGTGAACTCCACTGACAAGGTAAGCTGAATGCACATACATATACAGTACCTGTCCTGTTCCTGTCTGGGAAACACACTTGCAGTTGTATACATCATATTTTTGTTGTAAAATATTCCCAAAAGTAATTTCTCAATGTTTCTGCTCATCATGTTAGATCTATCCTAACCACGGTGTCCATTTTGCTGGATTTGTTGCTGGGTTCTTCATCATTTTGGTGCTGCTGTCACTTGGGTTTCTGGCCATGAACCTGATAGGTCTCAGAACCAGGCTAAACCTTCTTCAGCAAAGGGTATTATAGACATTAAAACTCTTATGTGCTTTGTTCTAGTCAATTGTAATGACAGACTGATGTCAATCATCATACCTTTCTTATTGTGCATTTTAAAAGGGGAATGAAAAATGCTCTCTCAAACTAGCATCAGCCTATTTTGCGAGCTGATTTAGCTCATGTATAATATATTACTTTTGAATATTTTCTTTGCTCAGAGAAAAAGAAGGGACTCCGACCCAGAGTATGCAGACTGCAACATGAGCGAGACGGTGAAGGATGAGGCAACATTTGAAGACAAGATGGTGGACATCATGGTGCTTGAGGATCCTCAGAACATGCACCAGGCTTTGGAGAAGTGAGTGGAGCTGCAGTCAAGAATCAATTGTTTTTTTCTGTCATGATGTTGATGTCCTTTAGTTTAGCAAAAAATGACCAAAATCACCACTAAAAAGGAAGTTAACATAAAGGCTTACTCTGGGTAATGTGCATTTTATCCCAATAAGCCTTGAAATGTCAACATTGCTACGCGCCACCAACAACCTGGAGGCCACCCGGATTCAGATCTACAAGGATGTGATATCCTCCCTGCTGGGTGGCCTGAGGGCCCGGGGCCAGGCCAGCACCCAGGCTCAGCAGAGGCTCCTCAGTGTGCTCCATGGACAGCTACTAGGCATGGAGGGGCGGTTGAAGGAGGAGCGTGGGGCCCGCATGGCTGCCCTGGCTGGCCAGTGCAACCTGGAGACTCGGGAAGAAATGGAAACAGAGCACTGCAGGGAAGCGGCTGAGAAAGCCCAGGCCGAGCTGCTGTGTCAACATGCAGACCAACAGGTAACGGCAAGTTGTCATATTTGCTAATTTGTTTAGTTTTCTATCATCTCACTTAAACCTTTTTGTAATATTGGTAGGAGCTCCTCCAGTGCAGTGTCCTCCTGGAGAAGCTGCACAAAATGAGCCAGAGTCAGCTGCAGCGCCTCCTGTTGGTCCGACATGAAGGAGCATCAGCGAAGGTCCAGAGGCAGATCATCGAGTGGCGCCGGGTGGAGCTGCACAAGATCTTCTCAGAGGAGCTGGAGGAAGCCACCAGGATGGGAGAGCTGGATAAGAGCACAGCCAAGAGTCTTCAGCATGATTACTTTACCTGTCAGGTGGACAACCAGAGTTGATTTCCACTTGAACCTGTGCAAATTGAAATACTATTTTGTTATAACAATGCAACTTTTTTTTTCTCCAGGATCAGTTAGAAGAAGTTCTGGATGTGGTCCTCGCCAATCAGCGCTTTGTTCTGGCTGAGCGCCATGCACAGAGGAAGTTCCTGGTGCACAGTCTCCACAGCCTCAACGGCCTGATCGCTGACACATTCTCCAGCACCTCCAGCAACTTGGACAGCTGGTTCATGAACATCAGGAGGTCAGTGATCACTGTAGGAGTCCAGAGCTATATTAACATTTTTCATCTTGATAATCTTAAATTTAAAGTGATTCAATTTGTCAGGTGGTGTGTGTATATATACATGCTATACAAAATACAGATTTTATAACATCATTTAGAAAAGGATGAATGCACCATATTAAAAAAAAAAAACAATATGTACATAATGATGCTGCTGTCAACTCAAAATGAAACTGTCAAAATATGAGTGTCCATACTTCAATGGCAAAAAAAAATTGCAAAATGAATACAAAGAAAATACTTTTCTGACATCTGTTTTTTTCTCCTACATTATATCCCACTAGAAGCAATGAACAGAAGTAAGCTATACAAGAACCATGTTTTCACCTGCTATGCTGTCTCCTCCTCCACCAGAGGGAGCACAGTGCCTGCAGAGCAGATCGACCAGCTGCAGGAGAAGGCCCAGAAAGAGCTAGTGATGGTGAGGCAGAGACTGGACGAGGCTCTGAGCCAAGAGAGAAGAGCCATGCGCTGTGGCCTCATTAAGAAGAGGAGGGAGCTCATATCTGAAATGGTGAAGAGAACACACATATTTAAGGTCTTGGTAGTAACAATCAATTGTGGATTGATATCTCAGGCCTTAGTTAATAACACCTTTATTCAATCCTGTTTCTACCGTCACCAGTTGAGTGTTCACAAGCAGAGACAGAAGGATCTGTCAGGCTTGTCCAGGGCTTTGGAGGGAACGTTAGAAGTAGCTCAGAACCTGCACCGCTGGCAGACCCTGCTGACGGCTCACAGCGTGGAGCTAGCTGAGCTCATCAACAACCTGGATGAGGAGGCTACTGCTGACATTCGCAAGGTGCCATTCTGTCATATCATCATCACTTAAAAACCCACATAAAACTATAGTACCTGAGAGCCTGACTGACGCTGTTTTGCTTCCTGTATCGGTCCTCTACCTGTTCCCTAGGTGACCATGCGTGTGATCCAAGGTGCCATTGCAGAGGTCAAAGCCATTCAGCCTTCTGCAAGCCAGGCTCTGCTGACATCTCTCCCTCCGGGGACACAGCGTTCACTGCTGCAGATAGAACCAGAGCAAGCAGCAGGACAGGCCCAGGGACAAGGCGCAGGCGCTCTCCTGCAGGGACAGGAGAGGCTGCACCAGGACGGCAAGGCAGCCCTACGCACCCTGAGCTGCACCAGGGAGGCTCTGCGGGAAGCCATGGAGAGAGAGCTGCAGGAGCAGAGGGAGATCAGGGCACACTACAGAGCCTACTTCAGGTCAGTGATGATGTGTAGTGAATGAATTTAGGGGAATTTAAACACATACAGTAATATTTCATATTCTTACTGTATATGCAGCTTCTTTCCATAATGGTCCTCTGCACCGTACTGCACTTTACGTCATAACTGCATGCTAACCCAACATGTCGCTGCCAAAAAATGTATTTTATTCATTTATTTATTTATTATATAGGCTTTTAGTTCTAATATGGGTTCTTATTTATTGTCTTCTTTTTAGTTCTTTATCTCACTGGTCCTGAGTAACACTTTTCGTTCTGTGTTTTTAACATGTAGAATGACAAATGGATTAGATTAAAGTGTTCCAACACAACTATGTAAAGTCTCATGGTCAAACTCTGGTGTTTTCTGTTTCTGTCCCAGGTGTTTGTGTTCGTCCCAGCTAACTCTGTCTGAAGACGACAGGCTGAGGATGAAACTGGAGTTCCAGAAGTGTCTGTCTGTGATGGACCGCTGCCTGGTGCTGCCCCACGCTGTCTCCAGAACCAAACTCCACACTTCCTTGGCAGCTTGGAGAAAGGACAGCGAGAAACAGATGGTAGACACATAATCACACAATACTGAATTCAGATTTTATTCTTTCAAAGCCTCAGTTTGTAAAATTAGATGCTTTCTGACTGTGGTGACAGATTTTAGTAATCAAAAGACACTGGAGTCCACTCTTTTGTTTTCTGAGTCTAAGACATTGATCAAATCACACATCATCTCATCATTGCACTTAACATGGTGAAATAACCCTATCATTTATCCATGCTTGCTTTATGATATATATATATTATAGCTCTTATATTATATTTTTTTAATTATAGTAAATTAAAAGCATTAGAACTTTTTTTTTTATAAAACTCTATAAAGCTTTAGAGCGTTTCTAAAAACTAGCTAAAACGGTTGACAACTCAGTTCGATTCCGTATTAATTTAGTTAGAGATCCTCAGACCTCATGCTGTAATTGTTCTTCTAATCTGGTGATTATTTAAAACATGAATATTGTTAGAAGACTCCTAAAAAGTTAAAAATTACTATCATACCCTTGTGCAGGAGCTAGTGTAGGTCAGCACACCCGGCTGCTTCTTCTTATACCCATCTTAAGTATGGATTTGCTTTTTTCCAGCTCTTTACTGTCAAAAATGAAATCAAAAGTGCAGCCACACAGTTGGCTCTAGACCACCGCCTTCAGTGGAGCTATGTCTGCCATGTTTTTGTCTCTCACATGGCCAAATCTATCTGCGTGAGAAAGTTGGTCAGATGGGACTAAGGGGGTTTCAGCTTCACACATCCACAGGAGATTGCAAACAGCTAGATCTCTGGGTTTTATAGATCGGTATCAGATTAATCAAAGATCAGTTTGATCTGTGAATAGATTTTATTTAACCCGGCCTTAGTCTTCATCCCAAATTCTTCTCAATTACTGATTTGATGGAATAAGTTTTCGCTTAATCTCCTCTTGATAAAGTTCTGGAGGAAGTTCAGAGAGGAACCCATGTGAATTAAACCACAGAAGGAGATAATGGTGCATTTAATGTATTCTCCTATGAATATGAATTGGAGAATGGCGACCACGAGTGCAAACCACACTGCGATCAGCTTCAGTTGTGTGGCCACTGGATGAGTATTGAGAAATAATAGAGGGCTATAATAGAGCGCTCCACAGAGAGGTCTCATTTGTAATCACACCATAGTGCTGTGGTTGGAGTCATTTCCCGACCACCTTTTGGATATTGTGGTTTATTTTTCAGACAAATATGCAGTCGAAGGGGAAAACCAGCAAAGCCAGACTGAAAACAGACACATCTGACCTGCTGGCTTTCCAGAAACGTCTTGAAGACAGGATCCAGTTGTTTGAGAATGAGAAGGCGATGGAGAGCAGTGTCATGACCAAGGTGATGGAGAGGTGGAAAGGAGGAGAAAGGAGCTGTTCTGTCACTCCACTGACATGAACTGTAAGTCATTTTTTAGTGCCAGGGAGTATTTAAATCTGACAGTCCTCATCCATTCTGATTTTGGCAGGTGTTAGAGGAGATGCAGAGAGAGAGGGAGGATGATCTACGCTCTCAGGCGGATAGCCTGGCCATTCAGATGGCTACCATCCACTACCAGAAGGCTGAGAGGAGGACCAAAGTGTTGGAGACCTCCAGAGCCATGCTCACTCTGCACAGCCTGCTCATTCAGCAGCTCAGAGAGAGAAAGAGCCTGGAGAGACAGGACATGGCCCAGAGTATACAGAGCCACTGCTTGGTAAGCAAAGCTTTACTCGTGCTGTGTGTGTTGTACCCCACTGTATGGTTGGATGGCTGCTCATGGGATTAGGGCATATTAAAGTGTTCAGACCAGAGATGTGGACTCAAGTCACATGATTCTCGTATATGATTTGAGCTTTGAATTGAATCTTCAATTCATTTCAACTTTCAAAGATTGAAACCAATGTTATTTAACAAGCGTAGTTCCCCACATCCCCCGGTGCACCCACTGCAGAGCTTTCCCAAAGTACAGACTCCATCCCTGACATTGTACTGCAATGATCTGTTCCTTCACAGATTTGCATTTTGACATTCACCCGAAACAACAAGATGAAATTAGATGATTAATTTCTGCAAACTGCTAATGTTACAGCAGTGAACTTGTCACGCAAAACAATGATAATATTACTCCCTTCTTGATTCCAAGTCCAGTTGGTGTGTTTTGGTAATTGACAGGTTGATAATGTGAGTGGTAAAGAGTAGTTGCGTTGGGCAGTGATGAAGGTATTAAAGCTGCACATTTTGAATATTATATAAGTAAAAGCTTGTAAGTATGATCATGAATGTGTACTTACAGTAAGAATAATGTTCACTGTCATGTATGATGTCATTGAATTATTATTACTCATGGATTATGAAAGCAGGATTGAAAGCAGCAGTGTTAGGTAGTAGAGGAGGAGCTCAGGACTGAAATCAATGATTATTTGATGATTAATCTCCTGATTATTTTCTCCATTAATCATTGTATTGTTTAGTTTGTATGAATTCTTCCATAAACTTGTTCTACAAAATGAATACAAGCATTTGTGATGTGTTTGAATTTGATCTATCACTATCATATTTCATCAAGATGGATTTATTACTTGTTAGGGACTCATAACTCAAAGTTTAGGACTTCAGAATTCACTTGTGACTCGCAAAACAATGACTTTGTCCCAGCTCCTCTTCAAACTATTGTGTGATTCTCAAAAAAAAATTTACGAGGGATATTCTGACTTTAACTGCAGGGTCTAGAGGAAGCGGAGCAACAGCTTCAGAAAGACAAGACGGAGCTGGACGGCCTGGAAATGTCTCAGGAGGCCAGAGTCGTGGCGAGCGAAGACTCTGACGAGAGGGAGGAGGACAATGAGGAAGAGCGAATGTTTCAGCTGCAGCAGGATTGCAGGATGACATCCATCCTCCAGGAGGCTCTCTACAAGTGTGATCAGGTCATCACACTGTTGGCTGAGAGGTGAGCTGTCGAGTTGGTGCTACCTCGGGGGTAATGAGGAATTTTGTGGGTTGACACAGACCATTAAATTGTAGTGTTGAAACTCTCTGGTATTTTCAGATTGCAAGAAATCACAGCCAAGAATCAAGTCATGGAAGATTTAAAAGAACAAATGGAGCTTAAGAGACTTTATGCGAACTGCGACCAGGTCAGGCTTTTATTCAGAGGTTGTTTTTTTTCCAGTGATATCTTGAATACAAACAGTAAAGGTTTGGAAAATATGGGGGAATTCCTCACTTCTGTGTGCATGCCTGTGGAAGTAGAGGAAACCTTTGGCTCACTGCCTCGCTCATCTTTCCAGGATCTGGAGTTTGCATCTCATCTGGTGAAGCAGAGTCAAGTGTCTGCAGAGGTTCTCCTGGAGGCCCTGCGTCTCCTCCTCCCCACCCTGCCCGAAAGTGAACTCCTGTCCGTCACTGACGCACTCTGCCCCAAACAGCACCCTGTTTCCTCATCGGCAGAACAGGAACAGACCGGGTAAGAGCCAGGTTCAGCATTTATTGTTTGGCAAACAGTCTTGTAAAAGTCTCGTTGACATGTGGGTTCACTGGACGCAAATGTGCTGGACTCCTACACAAAAACAGCCTGCACAGTCTTTCCTCCATTAAGACTTTTAAAGAGGAACTATGCAAGATTTTTAATTAAATTTAAAGGGATGGTTCAACATTTTGGCAAATTGGCCTATTGCCATAATCCCAATAGTCATAGCAGTCATAGCAGTAGGTTCGTTGCCTTTAATTGTCAGTGCAAGTTATTTTTAGAACAGTGGAGCAGAGCCGTGAGCTGCTCAGAGCTACGCTACAGAGGCTAATGAGATTTCTTGGTTTCCCTCATCAAACTCATCAAATACACAATCCAACAACTCCAAAACCCTCTTGTGGAGTTCAGTTTCACCACGCTATGAGATAATAATGGAACGTTACGAGACGGAAACTGCCCTCGACAGGAACGCGCATCAGCGGTCTTGCATAAATTTACCTCGAAAAGAACTCCGTCTTGTAACGTTCCATTATTATCTCATAAGGAATATGGCAATGGGCCAATTTGCCAAAATGTTGAACTATCCCTTTAAATTATTAATTCATCAAACAGCTTCAGAGTAACTGTTATGGTTAAATGACTTGCTACAGGAAGAACGGAGGCTCTCTGCCTTCCCCATAGCATCTCTTGGCTGAAAACCAACCTTGCAAGATCAGCGCCTTCGACCCGGTGTCCCTGATCTTGTCTCAGCGGCAGCAAAAAAGCGACCACACTTGCATAATTCCCCTTTAATATACTGTGAGCTGACTCCTAAGAAAGTGGCTTCATAATCAAAAACTTGCACCTAAGATCAACACTTAACTGTTCATCCTGTCAGCAGTAAATGCAGAGCTGCATCAGGATTTCCCCTAAGCTGTGTCATACGTGAAAAGCCCTCGTCAGAGTTATCGTTTTACTCCATAAAAAGTGTTGTTTAAGTGCTGAGTGCCCACACGATGCGCTAATCTAGTATCCAAACATTGCTCTTGTACTTAAATCGGCGCAGATGGCATAGCGATTTGTTTAGCTGACATCATCATACAAAATGTGTTTGACTTTTCCAACTGGCAAAACAAGTCGTAAGCTCGGTTCCCAAATAATGTGCATGAGCTACCAAAAGCTTTTTTTTTTAATGCAATAGTCCTCAGCTTAATGTTCGTTTCTTTTTCCCCTCTGTTTTATTGGAAAAAATAACAATAAAATAACTTCAATACAGTGAATAAGTCGTTGCCTCGAACGTGCAGCCAGAGTCTCAACAATTCAAATTCTGTGGTTTAAGAAAGTGAAGTCACTGATTTAAATAAAAGCAGCGTTTCCACGGCAGCCGTCCCCAGGCATTGTCTCCCATTTAAATAACAAATACTGTTTGAACATAAGAGCCGTTTCCCTGAGCCAAGATGGAGAGGTAAATGATTTTACTCATCATTTAATTTCCCTCTCTTCCTGATACTCTGGAACACTCACGCCTGGCCCCCGCTGAGTTTGGATTAGTTTGCTGATGAATAATGTCTCATGCATGAAGTCTCCTTGGATCCGAGTTGTCTGGCCGAAGGACAACGCTCAGTTTGGAACAATACCCTCGACATGTGTTTTTCTTTTCTTTTCATCACTGTTGTTTCTTTTTGTTTGCAGAATAACATTTACCCACTCTTTTAAGACTCAGATCACTCCGTTTATAGCCGTGAAGGCATCTGGCAACAGAGAGAAGTCAAAGTGCTTGTATTATGTGAATGGCTGCACTGAAAGAGACAAAACGGTGATCTCTTACCTTCACTGTTTGCATTTACTTATCTGATTTAGCTACTGAGTTGAGCTCAACTCCACAAAAGTGCAAACATGGAGCTGTTCCTTCCTGTATGTAGACAAATATCAACCATGTCTCGTCGGTATCCTCTGCTAATTTAGAAACAATAGTGAATATATCAAGTTCCAGTTATGTCAAGAAACATTCATCTCAAATTTTCAGCTGCTTTGTTCATCCATTGCTGTTCTTTGTCCCGCTGGTTTGTTACCTCCCAGTTTGATCAGTCACTCCACATGGTTTGAAGTGTATAGGTAAATGTGTGTAGGAGTGTGGTGTGTTTCCATATGTAATCAAACATCAGGAACTCCTGAAATACCCTGAACGCAGTGTAGTCATTTATATTATCAAGCCCTGCTGAGCTGACCATACTCTGCTTTTACTTCAGTGCTCGCTGTAATCAGTGATAAACCAAATGATGCATATAATTTACTCTTTGTCCATTCAGCAAGCTTTTTAAGCAACACACATTTAATTTGATGGTTTATGGGCAATTTTAAATATTTATCTCCCTAAAAAAAAAAAAAAAGTTGTCAGTATTATTTCACAGCTCCAACTTACTGTGCTCTATTAATGCAAGACAAAGGTATTTAAGTATCTTTGACGTTAATGAAAAATATCATGTAGCTAGGGGATCATCACTGTCTATTTCTTGTCATCAAAGCTTTTTTATAATCAAAGCTAGCTTTGTGTGCAGACTGTATCAAAATTACAGCCTCATAATATGTTCATGACTTTATGACCAGGTGTGCCCTGGGGTCTAATCGACTTCTTCCTGTCAGACTGAGGGAAGACGTGGTGCATAAAAATATGCGAAATATGCCGAGCTCCAGCGTGGACACGGAGAGGTAAGCTCAACACGTTTCTGTCTTCTGCTACTAGCTGCCATACAGAAGAGGCCTGATGTTGAGACTAATTTGTAGTTCAGTGGTCAGCAGCTTCATAGACAGATCATTTTATTGAAGTGAAATAAGCCTGTCATCAGAGGGGTTACATGGCTGGGCAGCAGTGACCACATGCATGAGGTAACTCTCTATTCCCACCAACAACAGCTCCTTTGTCCTCCAAATCCCCACAGAGTCCAGGAAAAGAGGCAGAGTCTGATGGAAAAACTGCTCCCCAGATCCTGTCCTCCGCTTCCAAGAGATGGTGAACCACGGCTGGTCGAAGAGAAAGGAAGGCCGGACTGTTTTACCAAAGCACAACAACCCATATATAAATCAGTTGTGGCTGAAGACATAGTTAAACAGCAGCAGGGTGACACTGCAGAAGAAAAGGTCGGGGCTACAGTGAATGAAACGTTACATGGCGCTGCAGGGGATTACATGACTTCAGCCTCTGCCAGCTCTACTCCGGCCAGCCCTGCTGCTGCCGAAGGAAGGCTGTTTGTGTTTCGTGATCCACCTGAAACATGTGACACTGTGTCTGTTCCCAAGAGAAAAAGGAAGAGGAATTTCCTCAATTTAAAGAAGGGCTCAGTGGCACCAACAATCCTATGAACATGAATATTGAGATTTACATTGTTTTTTAAAATGATTTTTTTTTATGACGATGGTACATAAATGTAAACTAAACCAGTAGTTTCACTGTGTAGCAAAAAAAAGAAAGAAAAAAAAATAGCACATGGTCTTAAAAGTGTATGTAGCATCTGGCTTTATTTTAAAGTAAAGGCAGCTGACTTTAACTGCTTCCAGTTATTTCTTCTTCTCATGACTTCAGATTGTTAATAGGCAGAATGATTTACAAGGTCAACTTTGTCTTCATCCTCGCCCCATGTCTTAAACTGGCATCATTTTTAAATAAGGGAAAAAGTCCACACAGTGGGTTCTTCTCATAGGCTACGTATCACTTATCCGTTTACTGACTAAAATAACCCCATTCTGCTATTTTGTGCCAAAACTGCAGGTTAAGGGTCATTGTTTTGACTGTATCACCTCACAACACTCAAAACACACAACTGTATCACATAAATCCCCAATCCCTTCCACGTGCAACTGTAAAAATTGATAAGAAAAGACTGCTTTGACTTTGCCAAACAACTTTGGACTCCAACTTTATGATGATCATAACTCAAGAGTCCAAATTTCCCCTGAATTTTGCCTTGTTTCCTTATGACATGTACAGTGGTTTGACTCCCATCGATAATTCAATAGCTGACATAAATACCCCGCTCTCAGCCGCAGAGCTGGCTCGTAGATGTGGTGGTGGAGGGGGGTGGGGGGTCTGCAAACCGTTTGGCTGTGTTATCAGCAGCAGAGGATCAGTCATCCCTGGCATTTGGAGCTCACATGAACAAATTTTTCTCTCCAAAACACAGCAGACCCCAGATGTTTTCCTCACTCTTGCGGCGCGTCCACGTCACCGTCCGTCGTTTTTTTTTTTTAACTACACCATCCTTAAAACTGCAGCAAGTCCTCCTCTTTACTATTTGACACAGCGTTGGCTGTACGAGCAGCAGCAGCAGCAGCAGTAGCTGGAGGCAGATCCCGATCAGCAGCAGCAGCAGCAGCAGCAGCGTTTACAACCCAAACATGAGGCTGGGACTGGCCACCGTGGTGTGTTTCTTCAGCTTTGTGTGGCTGTCGGAGTGCGCGCCTCCGACCTGCTACTCCAGGGCGCTCGGCCTGAGCAAAGAAGTCATGGCTCTGTTGGACAAAATACACACTTACCACCGCACGGTAAGCACTTTTGGCGCTCGTTGCATTGTCACTGTTGTGCAGACAGACGAGGCTGTGTTTGACTGTGCTGTTTTGTTCTAACGATGATGTTCGACGTTGCAGAAAACGTGTGCTGAGATCCTACCTCCCATCTTCCTGGATGTGCATGTAAGTTGAAAGCAGCGAAGTGATGCAAATGATGTGGGGAACACACACGGAGGTGCTGGCAATGGTTTCAGGGGGTTTCCATGAAGTTGGGATAACCACTTTCAAAGCTCAGTTACATACTGAGAGCAGTTTTTAATTAAGTACAAAATAAAACAATAACATAACTTCATGGCTTGTTTGCATGATGAAAGATTGTGAAATTGCAATATATGAGGGGAAAAAGAGTTTACTTGATGACATGAGTAAATCTGTGCAGCATATTCTTTGAATAATTGATTTAAAATTTGATGCTGATGTTCTTTTTTTAAAGTATTAAAAGTATTGTTCTGTTTTCCTTGCAGAACCAATGCGTCACCACCAAGCTGCGTGACTTTCTCTATGTGGTGCTGAACCATCCCAACCAGTACTGCAGAGAGCGTCCCAGAATGGTGCTGCTGAAACGCAAGATCCAAAATCTGTACTCCATCATCACCAGAGTCTGTTATCGGGTGAGAGGATCTCCAAAATCTGCAGCGTTCCCGACCTCAACATTCTTGTTTTCATGCACGAGTGACTTGACCACATGTCTTTGTTTTTCGTTGGCAGGACCTGGTGTTTTTCACAGATGACTGTGAGGCTATTGATACTGGCCACACCAGGCCCCACTTTGCTGAGGACAGGCTTCAGCTTCTGCAGGAGGACAGATGAGCAACACACAGAGGAGACGAAGACATACACTGGTCTATTCATTCATAAAGAAACACATATCAGCAATATGTAGAATGCAGGTACAAATTACATGTACAGCACGCACCACAGCCTACAGTGTATTATGCTGTTTCATACCTTACCCAGTTGGCTCCGCGTTAGCTGCAGACTCATGTTAGTGGACATGTGTGGTTACATTACAGCAAGGAGGCCGAACTTTCCACAGGAAATTTGCTGAATGCCAACCATGCCGATGAAAACCTTGAAATAATAAAGCAATAAGAGATGCTTGTGAGCCGGGCTTTAACCGCTGCTTACTTACCAGGGCTGATCAAAGCTCCGTGTGTCATTAAGAGAAATATGTTGTGTTGCCATAACCCTTGGTCTGACTACGATGTCTTAAAGGAGCACTATACAGCATTTTGTAAACACGAGCTGAACATGGTGGTTAGAAACGTTATGTAAGAAATGTATGTCCCTAAGCATTGATTCAGTTATACAGAAGTGTTTTTATTTGTCACTGCTGCTTGGAGTGACACTCAGTCAAATTAATATTTTCATGGCATTTAGCATATGAAGTAATATCCACTATCACAGACATATTGGAAACATGTGCCGTTATGTATACCTTATGACAATCTCTATACAGTATGTCTTATATTATTAATAAAACATCTCTTAATGTAAATAGGTCTGTGTGTTGTTTATGTTCTTTTTATGAGCTCATGCACTGATATCCTCAGACTCCCTGTCAGTATGAACTCTCATTCTCTTGTATTTCAGAACAGAAATACAACTGTATTTCAAGTAACCATTGTTGACGTCACAGCACAGAGGCTTTAACTGGTGGTTATGTCTGGGATCTGTGATGGATGAACTGTGAGAGAACAATGTGGCTGTGCATAGATCATGGTTCCTGCTTTCTTTTACATTTAGCTGACAGAAATAACTTGAAACATTAACCCTCCAGATGAAAAAGCGTGCCTCTGTGCTTTTTGGACAGATGCAGTGAATAATGTTGCTCCTGCTGTTGTTTTGCATGCAGTGTTGTGATGTGGGAACAATCGGTTAACTGGGAACACTTTGCCTTCCTGGTTTTATTCATGGCCTCTGCTGCTCTCTGTTGGCAAGACTGTAACCT
Organism: Trachurus japonicus; assembly: GCF_045865225.1. Lineage (NCBI taxonomy): Eukaryota > Metazoa > Chordata > Actinopteri > Carangiformes > Carangidae > Trachurus > Trachurus japonicus. Next base: position 8,956,254 of record NC_140911.1, read on the forward strand.
ACAAACAGGTGGGTCTGCAGGGATTCATTTCTCTGAGTTGTCCCTGTTTCTTTTCTTTTCTTTTTGCCAGTTAATAGAATATTAATTCATATCACATTCAGACTTTATATCTAATGTGGGCTTCTTCCTGTTGAATCCTGGATTATTGCTTGAATATCGTTTAAGATAATTTGTTTTTTGGGGTTTTTTTTGCTATTGCTACTTAGTCAGTGTATTGTACTGTCACTATAGTTTTTCCAGGAGCTTCACTTATCACATTTATAGTCCAAGAAGTTATGATATGCCCTCTGAGCAGCACTGTCTCTTCAGAGCAGACTGGATGCTACAGACCAGACCAGGTGACCAGGCCACATGAAGCCGGTTGGCATGCGAACTTCAGAGGAAACAAGTAGCTATATGAAGAGAGTCAAAGTAAGTGAGTAAAGAAATATTTGGTAAGTAAACTGCTCTTAATGCTAATGTTATTCATGTCAACGGGGTGTGCATACTTGAATGAAAATTGAATTGTAGAGACATGAAATCACTTGTAATGGGTAATCTGTCTCATTCAGTTTAATTTTGACAAATTAATTGACTGTCACTGTCATGTGGTTGGGGAAAGTTAAGTGCTGCTGCCAGCAGGGACTTTTTTGACGCCTCCACAGGGTCATTCATTGAAGGACCCCCTCCCCAACATGCAATATGCAAAACTGCAATAGATTTAATGAAAGAAAGGAAGAATCATGGGAGATTCACAATGTGTTTGTGATTTTTGCGTTACAGACAGACAAAGACGTGTTTGAACATGCCACAGTAGGAAACACATTGTTCTAGATATTAAAATCCACTATGGCTGAATTCCATTTAGCTTTTCCTGCTGGCTCACTGTCACACTGCTGTGGCTTTCTTGAATAATTGTCTATGTTATTGTTAATATCTGTGCTTTCCGTCCTACGACTGTTCAAAACGTCTTGATATGAAAGAGCCTGTTGTGCTGTTCAAATGAAATAGGTTTGGTCCGTGGCCTGCTGTTGAGTGGCCTCTCTCTGATCTTGAGTGCCGTTGAAGCGGCAGTGAAGTGGGAGCTGTGATGCTGCTGGGTCGAGTCGAGAGCATGGATCACTTTTGAAGGCTGATAGATGAGCAGCAGCATCATTTCACTGTCTTTAATGCTTTGGATAAGGTTCAGCTTCAGAGCTTAGTGATACCTTGATCTGCCACAAGGTGGTGCTGCTGGTTGTCACAGTTTCATGGTGCCACATCAGATGAGCACAGTTCTCCCTCATTTCATCCCCCCTGATTGACAGCTCTTTAATACGTCCCTTTGTTAGAACTTCCTGTCAGTATTCAGTGCTGCTTTTCTCAATCATTTTAAAACATTGCAGACTGTGGCCATGGACTTGGATTTATTTTTACATTGCCGCCACATGTTGATCAAATGTTAGATGATGCTAATGTTTCAGACTTTACGATCTAAAAGTTCCCGTTGCTATTTTCAACTTGACAACAGAGTTAATCCCTGAGCTCTGCCTTTGTGAAAATCTGCAGCCATGATGTTGAACTGGGCCTAATGGTTTTCTGTTAGTGATCAAGACTAAGAACTCCATACAAAATGTGCTTTAATAAATGACTGAGCAAAAACACATGGATTCACAAGGGGTTTCAAACTATAAGCATAATGTTGTAGAATTTGAATCTGCAAACCCAGAGGTTTACCCCTAAAAATGTCATAATAATGAGTTGTAATATCAATCCACTTCTGACATTATGTTAAAAAAACAACCTCATCTCACAGCTCCATCATCACTCCCATGCAGAAGATGTTTTTAATCTTCCACCACATACTAATCATTTCACTAATCATTTTACAGCCTGCAGTTTTAGTTTAGTTTGGCCCATGTTGCAACAAGAATGTGTTTCTTTCTGTGCCAGGAATCAAGTTCTTGCACTTCTGAACCATCAGGCCTGAACCCCTCACTGCTAATTAACTAACCCTACAAAAATGAAAATGTTCGTCAGCAGCATGTGGCTTGTTAAGAAACCAACCCACGGTGTGATTATAAAGCTTATAGTCTCCGCGCTTATTGATCAGCATTAGAGGGGCCGCAGACTCCGTGTTGTTTTCTATCATTAAGGCAAAAAAAACCGAGAACAGAACATTTAAACCACAGGCGGCCAGGTACATTAACAATTTTATGTTAAGTGCTGCACACTGCACCAAAATGCTTAAATGCTCCACAGTAAAACACCAAAAAACTTAGCCGAGGGGTGACAGTAATCATTCTCTGCTCTGTTGAAATAAATTACCTTGTAAAGGACAGATCAGAAACCTATTTGCATTAAAGTTTCGGTGATGCAGTTTTGTGATGCAGTTTTTGTTTATGGGGGTTTCAGGCAATTTTCCATCACATTTAGCGCTTTTATTGCACCTTTAAAAGAAATGTTGCCTCATTAGTCCACATAAGAAAATGTTTCCCCCTTAATTTCCAATAGATGATTGGCACACACTCCACACTTGTTGTAATTACGCTGCTCAGTAAATCTGCTGTGCATGGAGGGCCGGCCTTATAGTCCCACCAACCCACACTGAGATTCAAAAAGTCTCACACATCAGGCCTGAGCTGCCCCTCCTGTCAACAGTAAATGTACCTTATAAATGCGCAATTGTTCCATGGATTTACACATTGAAGTAATTATTCAATAGAGGGTCAGTGGAGGACTTTGTACTAGCACAGGGGGAGTGAGTGAATAAGGACTGTTCAACAAGGTTGAATGCAGTTATTAACAGTTATATAGGCTCATACATTCACGGGTGGTGACTCTATTGTTGTCTTTGTTGCTTAATAACTTCAGCCTGATCATGACTAGTGGCCAGAGCCTGGTCATGATCCCAGGTCAACCAAACAACCAAATAAAATAAGACATGCTGCCCTCTAGTGGACAGTAAAGGACAAAAAAGCATAAAATGTAGTCCTCGTTCGTCATTATAATCCGTTTTAACTTTGCAACACTTTTATCACAGTTATATCTCAAGCTGATGAATAGAACAGATTTAAAATATATACATATGTATAAATATATATATTATTTTCTCTATGTACAGACCTGTTGGTTGCTCTGCTTCCTGCATCTTTAATGTCCAACTCAATGATGTATTAAAATCCTTCCTTTAATAACGACTTTTACTGCATGATAGTCTCAAACTGACTTCATGCTGAGCTTATTGCTTTATACATTTTAACATATAGTTGTAACTTTTCTGTAAGTTCCCTATATGAGAACATCTGGTTTTCTGCAGGAGGCTGCTTTTATTAGGTCTTTTTCGGTAAAGGCAGCCGCAAGAAATTGGTGATGATGTTTATCTCTGCTTAGACTGAGCACTGATTTACAACATGCATGCTGCATTATTTATAATATCTATAGGCCTACTGCAGCATGCGGGCTCCGACTGGACTCCCACTGCACAGCTGAGCAGCAAGGACGTGGTGGTGCGTTCAGGTTTATAGTCTGCGATTGAGAAATGTGGGTATTATAGTACCTGCAACCCATGAATTTATTTTAGTGCAACTGTGGACTCGGAATTAACATGTTGTTAAGTTACTTTAAAAGAAAGAAAGAAAGAATAATCTAAAAAGAAATGTCTAGACACGTTCATCCTCAACAGGGAACATGACGTTTCTTTTTTATTATTATTATGTAGCCTATTCCTTAATTTCAAACATAAAAAATACTAGTCATTAAAAAATATTATCTTAGAATAATATTATTGTTATTATAAGTCAGTTATTATGCTTTAACCTGAAATCATATTGCCCTGAGAGCAACAACGACATGTGATGAACATTTAACTACCTGTTAGTTGAGTCAGATTTGATCACTTTTTATTTATTTTAAGTTATGTTATGTTACTCCGACTCTGAACAGAAGGTGGTGGTGTGGCATTTTATAGAAACTGTGCAGGTAACTTGGTCTTTTACAGATTTTATGGAATTTGCTTAGTTTTCACAACATTTCAATATCAGGACGCATGTGGAGTTTTTCTATAGTAAATGGATTTTAACCTTTTTCGGAAAGGTTCAAATATGATTGGGCCTGCATTTAACCCTGGCAACACTTTATTTTGTATTTAAAATAAAATGACATCACCTGATTTGCGACTTGCAACAACCCAGTATATTACTATATATTATATAGGCTATAATGTTTTAATGAAACGTTTACAGCCTATAAGTCCAGGTGCTTATTCACCAGAGGCGTCAGAGCTTTTTTTTCTTCTTCTTCTTCTAAAGGCCATGACACTGTGAAGTCGTGTGTCTAGTTGTATTTACGGCAAAATCACGTCCAACTGGTTTTAGAGGGAAGCGTCGTTAATGATCAGGTATCGTAAAGGTTGTTTCACAATGCATAGTGCGTGTGGCCAAATAATTTGTAGGACTATATACTGTAGGTATGCATAACGACATATAGCCCTGTAGGCGCCTTTAGAACTATTAAGAGTAGATCGCATTTAAGATAATTAAAGAATTAAGATGCGAGGACTCTTTGTCATTCATGTCTGATCAACTTTGCGTTAAAGCGTTTTTAATTTCTGCTGTGTCCCCAATCATCAGTATTGGTCTCGTGCGGGCCTGTGATAAAGGAGCGGATATATTTTGTTTTCTAACACCATAACACTATTTATTAAGGAAAGATAAAACGACCAGATGAAGCTCTGGTTCCTGGCGAACTTGTAAAACTCCTAAACGCCCAGTACCAGCTCCTCTACCCCGGCCTGACGAGAGGTTAAAGGTCCGTTAAACATCCAGTGAGCCTCTTCTCCTTCTTCTTCCAATAGTCATTTATCTGAGGCCGCTTCTTATAAAACCATTCCTCTTTTTTTCTAGAGGATCAAGGGGGTTGAGTGCGGAGTCAAACAGCCTCCTGTGATCTTTTGGATGATAGAAACAAGTGAGTTTTGTTTTCTGTGCATGGCTCCTGGCAAGATGGAGAGCGGAGGAGGAGAAGGAGGAGGAGGGGGGACAAAAGAATGAAAGAGTTTAGAAGAATAGACCGATCCTCTTTGGTCTTTTGTGTTAAAGTTTCTTTTTCCTTTCAGATGGAGCATCCATCCGTGTGATTTCCACTTATTGTCAGGGATTATGTATTAATTCATGCTTCATGGGTAAAGTGATGCGCGGAGGAATATTCACTAGATTAATGAAGAAAGACATAATACGACATTAAGAATTATGGCAGCACTCAGCAGGCTTTAAAGTAGGCACACAAAAAACACTCACGATTATAAATTAATCTCATATTGACGCAATAACAAAAACTTGTCAACTGATCATTGCAAAATCTCTCTGTGTTAATAATAAATCAGCACTTTGAGGCCCTGGCTGAGGACAGCAGGCTGTCGGCGCTGAGGAGGAAATCACAGCGAGCAGAGAAGTGTTGCCCGTCCCAGTCCCCCGTTGACATTTTAGGAATGATAAAAGTTCCGCCTTGCCTGGAGCTACAGCCTCACTGGAGCCGGGCCTCAGTCTGCGGCAGATTGCCTTTGCTCATTACAGCAATTATTTTACTCCAGTTTAACCCCTGCCTGAATAGCAGAGGAGTCAAGAGAAAGCCTTTAAAAAAAAAAAAAAGAACTGCTGCAGAGTGGCCTGTAATTTTCCTCCATATCACACAGGTGCTCATACACACACGCACACACACACCCACACATGTTTTCTTAATGTGCTGCATGCAGTCATGGAATATGCATGGATGTGGCACCCTGTCTTCTCCATAATGGGGGTGTCACCTGGCTCATTTTACACCCCCTGAACACCCCATAATGACACTCCAAAGTGGATTGTTTACAAGCGATTTAGCCCAGTGAAGCAATCTCTAATATTTATCGGTGTGTTTTGAAGTCAGCACAACTGGTTGTCAGCCCCACCACCACCACCCCACCCCATCTCCTCCTCCTCCTTTTCCCAGCCCCCCCACCCCACCCTTCCACCCCCCTAAACTCTTCTGGCGCCAACAAAATCTAGGTTAGTTGTTTCAAAGCAATAGGCAACAGCTGTAGAAATACATTCCACCAAAATAACATGTGACAAGTTTCAATTCACGCGAAGCACAACAGCAGCTCTGCAGCACGCGGCTCATCCTCTGCTGCGCGCGTGCACAGAAGTGTGAAGGCTGAAGGATGTAAATATGAACCTGAAGAAAATGTGGACAGTAGGGCTGCCTACACATGTGGGTCACGTACATCTACGAGATTCAAAATATATAATTTTAAAATCATGCTGTGCTGCAGCTGATCAATATCCCTATATTTATTTTCAAACCTTCTTTAATAGGCCTGATAATAATAATAATAATAATAATAATTCACTTCTGCTTGTTGACGCTTGTTCGCTCATACTCAGCTCACTCCCAGTGGCTCCAAACTTCACTATAATATAAGTGAGGAATTTTAGAATATCAAATATTTCTATATTTTCAATTTAACAGGAGGAAAATATATTTTTCAGAGCTGTTAAAGATTTTGGTGCAGCAGTGTCAGTCAAAATGAAAAATAAAACTTCTTAATGAAAAAAGAATAAACAATTTATTGTTAAGTTATGTCACAAATATATTCATAATATAAATGAGGATATTCTTCAAATATACATTATTTTACAGTACACATTATCCCTTCCGAAGGGAATCAATCCAACAACAGACAGTGCTGTTATAAAAAACAAAAAAACAAAAAACAAAACAAAACCAAAAAAACAAATGCTGTGGTTCTCCAAATTCACAAAGAGCATTCATGGACACTGGGTTCAGTAACCCACTGTATAGTTACGCATTGATATGAATGCAAAACAATAGGAAAGTATGGTTCTCGCAGTGTGACAGCAGCACGAATGCGACGATAAAAGCCCAACTTTAAGTTTGTTGGTGCAAATATTTCAAGCTGCAGCAAATAGTCTTGTTACTTTAATGATTGAGGCTCGTGGAGGAGACCTTTTCACCTGGCTGGAGGCAGAGTGGGCTCTCCGTGACACACAGCCTGCTGTCCATACTTGACTGTCCATATTGGCCTACAGGTACTAAGATGTTCTTCACCTCTGCACCGCAAAAATATCCATCTTAAAGTCATTTAGTCTCACACTCCATCTTACACCTAACGACCAATGCGCTCTTCATTATTGCTCTTATTATTATAATATATTTTTTTAAATTCCACTGACAAACAGATTTAACAGTCAGGATTAAATGACCAGTAAAGCTGGAGTATTTTTGCAGTGTGTGAACTTACTGGCGAGGTCAAGAGAAGTGGATAAACTTCAAGGTTCCTCAGAAGGGGCCATGACCAGATGTGACACCGACGTCAGGACGCCTCTGTATTTACTAGAGTGCCACCTCACCTGTCCATCTGACTTCCCCTATACCCACCCACCTCGCGCTCGCGGGGCTCACATGGAAAAGTAGTCTTTAACCCCTCGTCCCAGTCAAGCGAGGTGGTACATACTGTATCCGACGTGAGCGGCGTACAGTCCCACGGGGGAAACCGGCAGCGAGTGCCTCTGGAACGGGTGCGACCCTGCGTAGGACGCGGGGACGTGCGCACCGAGTGGAAAGGAAATCCCGAAAGCCGGAGGCAGCATAGGCTTAGCTGCCATTTTCAGTTTTTCAAGTTCTGCCTCCTGCAGCCTCTTGGCTTTGGCTCTCCTGTTCTGAAACCAGATTTTGACCTGGGTCTCCGTCAAGTTGAGGGAACTGGAGAACTCTGCGCGCTCGGCGATGGAAAGGTACTGCTTCTGGCGGAACTTCCTCTCCAGGGCCAGCAGCTGGGACGTGGTGAACGGGGTCCGGGGCTTTCTGTTCGTCTTGTGTTTTCGCAGAGGGCAGGCAGGAGGACTCAACCTTCCTGTGAGGAGGGGAGGGAGGGAGGGGGGGAGACAAAACGCTTCCATTTAAAACCCTGGATTACAACGCGTAATGCCAAACCCACCCGGGATAAAACTGACAAAGACCAACTGGGTACAAAGTTCTCATGTTTAAAGCACACTGACTATGAAAGAAATCAATCCCCACACCAGTCCACAATTGATATATTTAAGATTAAAAACAAAACAACAATATTACACACATGCATTATCCATTCCTCTAACCTATAGGATACACGTTATAACTCTGTAGCTTCAACTTACGTGGAGGTGTAGGAGAAAACCGAGGACTCTGTATCCATGAAGACCTCTCTTGACTGTCCGGGCTCTCGGGTTTAATCAGTACGTCTTCTGGCATGTTCATGATCTCGCCCACCGAAAACGAGGAGCTCATGGGTAAAGCAGGAAGTGAAGTATCCAGACTACCGAAAGAGCCCATCCGTGCGCCCTTTCCCAGCGCGTGGGACGTCCCGGCTACGGATGTGGCATGATCCGGGGATGGCAACTCCCTGCTGGGCTTCCTATCAGCCATCAGTGCCTCGACGCTGAAGGGCAGAATAGCGACTTTGGGCTTCCCAGTCTCCTCTGCGGGGCTCAGGCTGGTCTGCTGCATCTCGCCTCTGCCGACGAGAGCCGCGCGGGGAGGAAGGTCTTCAGTTTTCAAACCAGCGGTCAAAGCTGACATGACGATCGATGGGGCCATACAGGTCCGACTGGCACTGGTGGTGAAGCGACTGCTCGTGGGTGTCGTGTCGTCGTGCAAAGAAAAAGAGTTACAAAAAAAGTTGCAGCAGCAGCAGTGCGCCCTAAGGTGACGGTATCCTCATGTTTATGTGACCAAATTGGAGTGCAGGGCTATAATAAGGCAGGCGTGGAGAGAGAGGCAGCCAATCAGGGCTCAGATGGGCCGGCCCCTGAGAGAGTCCAAGAAAAAAAAAAAAAAAACAGAGTGGGAAAGTTAACAATAGTTACTTTTTTCTCTTTTTTTTAAAAAACCAACTTCAGATAAACATAAACACACACACACATAAAAAAAAAAAAAACCTCCAGGACTAAATCCCACAAATGATCTTTTGCCCGTAAGTGTACCCTGTAATTATCCTTCCATTAAGTTCCTGTCATTTTATAATGAGGACTAAAGGCGTGGGCATTATTTCTCATCATATTTACAACCATCTTTGATAACTTTTCTTGCCTTATGATGATTTTTGGAAAAACTTGATTCTGTTCGACCCACATATCGGGACTTGTGCCATGCATGTGCATTATACATCCCCCCGCTGCAGCAGCAGCAGCAGCAGCACCGAGCCTTGGATATTGCACAACAGTTTCCTGCAGCCTCGTTATGTGATGAACCTCTTGCAGCGCGCTGTTTATTGACAGCTGCGGGGCTCTAATCAGATTGAAACGCACAGGGCCTTCGCTGTCATTTAGGGGTAATTATTGGGCTTGGGGTGGGGTAGGGGTAGGGGGTGGGGGGGTCAGTGGGATTTTTTCCCCCCTTCTCCTTTGACTACATCCATTAAAGTCAAAAATTATGTGGAGTCCGGGGGGGTGGAGGCAGCGTGGAGCCAGGGAGGGATTTAACCCTCGACTGTCATTGATTTACCTGGCTGTACCTCCTGTAGCCTTCTACCTTACCTTATCATTATCTGCAGCCCTTTAAAAAGAGAGCATTAAATATATCACCAAATCTCTGTGGAAACTCGTCCTATCTCATTGGATGCAGGCGTAAAAGTATGATTTCATATCAAATAATGTCGGTGCAATAAATTATATATCCGAAATGGGCTTCAGGGGAGCTTAAAAACAGTTCACCTTATTACCACAGATTCGTCAGTTCTCAGGGAAGCGTCTGCGTCGCTAATTACCACGCATAAACAATCTGTCACGATTTGTCAGTCTTCCCTAATGCGCAGACAAGTTATGTTGTTTTTAGGCGCCAGCAGCGGCCGGATCAAAGCCTCCACTTCTAGCGAGACTATAGAAGAAGTTGAACCCGCGCACCGAGAGCTCAGCACCGCCTCCTCCTCCTCCTCCTCCTCCTCCTCCATACCCGCCCTAGCCCAGGGACACTGAGCCATTCAGCCTGAAAAATTAGCTTTTTCTCAGCCCGATCGCACGCCACTTCCATCTATTCAAATGAGCACCATGGTCGGTGTAATAGTAGGCTCCGCAGAAGAAAAGGTCAGCGCCCACTAGTTACTCTCAGAAAGCCCCCTTCTACTTAAAAGGATTCCTTGTTGCGTTTCCCAAGATACACATTAGAGCACATGATCTCAGTGCGCGGAGGTGTTTGTTGTTATGTCTGTGTGCGCAGGCAGATGATGGTGATCTGTGCTGCTGCTGCTGCTGCTGCTGGACACCTCAGCATCTGTATAACCACCTCTGGATCCAAGTTCCCTCATATGAAGCTGATAACCTCTCTATGGTGAAGTCATAATAGTTAGAAATATTAAATAGCTTCCTGCACTGGAACAATAATGTAATTAACATTCAAGGTGGTTTACCACTGACGCAGGTTCAGACTCCACTCCTTAGCATGTATGAGCAAATATAGATGACACGATAAGGTAAATCATTTGCTACTGGGGAACGTGCTCATTCATAATTTAAGAAATTGCTACTCCACGAGCCATAACATGAAGGAAAGTGTATAGCAATTAAAAAACAAAACAGAAAAGATGAAATCAAATAAAATCCCTATTGATAATAAAACAAGAATTGTGATTTATTATAAATTGCGTTTCAAATGAAAAGTTCATAATCATAATTCTATTAAAAATTAATAACAGTGTGACTTCCGGTTCACTTTAGAGTTTTTTTTTAAAATAGAGACCCCAGGTGATCTTTAATTGTCCTGTTACCTGGTCCCACAGAACTTAACACACAAGTCTTAATTTATCATTTCCTCTGCAGCACATCCGGGTTGTGTGATGTTTGTGTGTGTGTGGGTGTGTGTGTGGGTGTGTGTGAGTAGGTGTGTGTGTGCGCGCGCGTGCGTGCAGGTAGCAGGCTCCGCGTGCAGCTGCAGCGTGTTTGGAAACACTTAAAGCCTCTAACCTGGAACGAGTGGCCTTGCTCCGAGAAAGCTTTGAAGTCACCGAGAGTCTCCGGAGCTCCCACGTCCGTCTGAAGTCGCCCTCTGCCCGGGGTACACACACACACACACACACACACACACACACACACACACACACACACACACACAACTTCAGGCTCCCTCAAACATGCGACTCGTTAACCGAGGGTGCGTAAACACAAATAGGCAACAGAGGCTGTTTTGGCAACGACGCGTATAGCCTGCTAATTTTTGTGGGGATGTTCAGAAACTCATAAATCAGAGTCGTGTTTGACTCTGAAAACTCTGCACCTCTGTGGTTATTGTTAGGATTCCTTCTCCACACACACACACACGCGCGTGTTTAATGATCCAATCACTGATGTAATGATGTCTGCTACACTCTCCACCGTATCATCTAATAGCCTACTATCGGTATTAGATGATTTGATTATGATTTGATTGATTGATTTTGATCAACATCTGCTAAACTTGATTTGGGGCCTCGGTCGCTGCAGCCTCCAGTCGATCAGTCTGCGGATCATCACAGGGACAGCGGTCATGGAAAACAATGCTGGTTGTAATTAGCATCCCAAACACTGGCCCTTTTTAAGAAGGCTTGATATGCCATGGAGAAGACGATTACCATAGCGTTTTATTCAAATCCCGAGGCAACAAATGAGGGCCGAGCTGAGATACAAAACAACTGTAAGGCTCATCGGGCCTTTATTTCTCTTTATAAACTACCTTTGATTCCCAGTCAGGAGGCAGGGACTGCGCACAAAGGCCCATTGTTGACTCCTCTCAAAGTTGTCTTAACCCTTTTCATGCAACCCTGTCAATTTGGACTGTAAAGACATAAAAGGCAGCGTGGATGTCAAAAGGCATTTTCACAGGGAAAATATTTGCACTTGGTGCCAGTGAATGACTCTCGCCTGAGGACAGTGACACACACACCGACCGCATATGTGAGTAGTAACTTCTCCAGCTTGGTCACATTGTGAATTTGCGCCTGCACCGGAGAATTTAATAAATAAATAAACCAAACTGTCACTAATTATGGAGCTGCTCAAAGTTGTGAACACTTGATGATCTGAGTAATATATGCAGGTGATTTGAACTAAACTCAACAGCGACTTTTTGATGCAGGTCAGAGGGGATGAAAGAAACAAGTGCATGGGTGCACAGGCACAGTCCAGGCCCGAGCTCTGCACAATTATACATAATGTCTCCTATTTCAAAGTAATTAGCGCAATCAGGCGGACAGGGATCTCTCCGCCGCCAGTGAGCAACAATGCATCACGGTCATTTAAGCTTCAAGATGCCATTCACTCTCCCTGGCTCACAGGTTCGGCCCTGCGGACTGGAGCTCCAGTCGCTTTGGCAGGTGGATGCGTCCAAAAGTCCAAAAGTCAGCTAGCGCCTCGTTTACTGAAGCCAGTTCACGTCCTGGTAATCCCCACCACCCCCCGGAATAACAATGCATGTAATGTAGTAGCTGAATACCTAAACACTGCGCAGAAGAACATGGAGCTGTGCATATTTTATTTAACATTGCACTAACTGTAATATATCCAGCCATTATGGAATAAAGAAGGGAGAGTGCTATTAAAAAACTATTTAACAATATATTTCAGTTAATTTTGATACAGTCTAATTTAAAGAAGCAAAGCTTTTGAATGAGGCTGTTTATTCAAACTTTAAATACAATGAATCATCTATTTATTATAATTTAGCACTTAACATTGACTATAACTACTATACTATTGTATGTATTAACATAATGTAGTCATAGCGAAATAGCCATATTTTGCACATTGTGTAAATGAAAAAAAAGAAGAAGAAAAAGTGAGATAATTAAAGACAAATTTAGTATCAACCCGCAGTTGAGTTCTGGTGTTGGAGGGAGTGAGTGGTTCAGGCTGCAGCAGTCCACTAGAGCCACTGAGCCACTGAGCAGCAGGAAAAACTGCAGCTCGCAGAGAAACAGGCTCCAAACGTGCAGGAGCCTCGATGATAAATGCACGTGAAGCTTCGGGGATTAAACGACCTCGTGCGGCTCGAAGAAAAAGAAGACTAAGAAGAAGAAGAAATTGGGTGTTTTTTGGAATTATTAACTCTCTTAAGTCAATCAGACCCAGCGCTTAGTGAACTTTATTCCCCATTCATCTCCCTCACCTCTCCCTGGCTGACAGGCGGGATGAATGTGTCCCTCGGTGATGATAAAAACCCTCGTGCGGTTCAAGGGAAGAAAAAAAAAGAAAGAAAGAAAGAAAGAAAAGAAGCGGTTTTCAGCTCGGTTGTCGCCGGCGCGGCGGGGGGCCATGTCGGTGGAGGAGAGGCTCTGGAGAAGAAATATTTCCCTGGCACCGCCACAGTCACTCGGAAATGATGCATGAAGGTTTTTTTTTTTTTTTTTTTAGGGAACTATCGATACCCCACGGATGTAACAGCAGACCACTTTCCAAACTCGGAAATGATATTCAATAATAAAATAACGTTTCTATTTCCTTCCTTTTCTTTTTTAAGGCTTCATAACAAACACTTTGATTGGCCACTTTTTGTATCCTATCGATGTCAGTGAACTGTTCCTCTGCTCAGATCCGATTGGCTGCAGTCGCATTAAAACGCAGCAGCGTACAGCAGCCTCTACCTGACACACCTGTGACTGTGTGACCGCATCACTTGTTGTTTGTTTAAATATTAATGCGCCACTTCAGAACAACTCGGTCTCGCTGTCACCGGTGTTATTTAAGAGCTACATTCCCGACACTTGTCGCAATAGTAAATCAATTTGACAGTAGAAGTTGCTACTAATTGTACAATTTGTGGCGTCACTCATTTTCAGAATAATGATCGATTCGCGACAAATAACTCATAACGGTTCTGAGATCAGTGTCTAATTGTTTTTTTTTGTTTTTTGGGTTTTTTTTTTTGTTTTTTTAAACAGCATGGGGAAAAGCACTGCATAATGCAAAGTGCACCTGGGCTTCTTTCTTTCATGTCTCCTTACTTGCCAGACCACTTAGCCTAAATTTAATTTCAATTCAGTGTCTTGAAAATTTGTTGTCGCCAATTAAATTAGGATTTAATTTATGGTCATTTAATAAAAAGTATGTGAAAATAATATGATGTAATTTAAGAGGAGAGGATACTTAACCCATTAATTATTACATAATGTACAGATAATGATCATTTTAATTATCATTAGGCCTATAAATATTATTATTATTATTAGTCTGTTTTTGTTGTGACTTCATTCATAATTCAATCATAATTTATTCTTCTTTACATCTATTAAAAAAAACAACAATTTGTCACTCAGTAGGTGGGGGTGGCATAACAAAATAAAGACATAAGTCAACATCACATACATCTAAACTGTTTCTTCTGCTGAGGGTTTTGTGTTGCGTTTATATGAAAAGTCACTGATCATCCCCCTTTTTACCTCTGTGATGCAGCCACACACACACACACACACACACACACACACACACACACACTGGCAGCCAGATAGGATCACTACTACTCCCTCACACCCTGACCTCTGCATGACTTCAAAAATCAAAATAATAGGCTAATGTCATCACGTGTTCGGCGGTATCAGTGTCTCCTCTGGCTGCCGCTCACTCTCTGTAAAACTTAGATAAAACTGCGGCTTTTTGAATTTACAACATCCCGCCGTTCAATCACAGACATCTCAATTACCCGAGGTATTGGTGTGAAATTGAATTATCGCCCCTTTATTTCTTTCACGCCATTAAACAGGAAGCACACTAAAAAAATCATTTGCAAATCACTGAGCCTGAGTAATATGATATAGGCCCATCTAAATGGACTGATTAACTCGTGACAAATCAGGGGGATTTATTTTGATAAAGTCGATCATTTGGGCTTTTTATAAAGGCCGCGTGCGCCTGTTGATTAGAAACTAAATAGATTCTTAAATGAAATGCTTAATAAGCGCATAACAAGCAATATTTTTCAACAACAAATCATCTCTGTAATCGGATATATAGGGGTATTTAAAGGCCGCTTAATGATGACGTAAATGATGTAGAGCATCAAAACGCTGTCAGCCATATTTCCCCAGCGCTCAAAACAAATTGCAGGAATAATGAAAACATGTTCAGTCCCACAGACTCACTGCTGCAACCATCTCTTATTTACCAGTTATTTTTCCAACATTAGAATACAATGAGATGATTTTTTTTAAGTGCATTGAAATAATAATAATTTAATGATATGACAACTCATTAAATTGCAATTGCAAGTATAATTCATTTCAATTAATAGCAATTGTTTATTTTAAAAAATATAATGAAGTGCAAGTATCTATTTTATTTGACAGTACTCGGCATGTTATCACATAATACTGACCAAATATCCAATAATTACATTTTTTTTGTTGTTTTAAAACAGATATTATTTCCCCTGTAGATAACATCAGTAAATCTAATTTTCCTAAGGAACACACAAATCAAGATAAGCCAGAATAATAACTGTAGGTAATTGTGTTGGAAATTAATGCTGTGGGAACTGACATCAGATACAAATAGGTTTTGAAATGCAATCATGAGGATTTATACAGTAGTGTGTGGGTCAGCCATTTTTAAATTATCACTGCAAAAACATAAACCATCCTTCACAAAAAAAAAAAAAAAAAAATCTTAAACCAATCATTTCAGGCCGTTCCCTCCCACTTTAGACCAGGCCAAAGAAAAGCAAACCGAAAACAACAAAGCGGGGCAGAATCAGGGGGTTCGTCTGGGAAGTTGCACTGTGGACGGCGAGCGGCATGCGTTCCCTTGTCCTTCAGATCACACAGTGTAGCAGACTTGGCTCCATCCTAATCTCACAAGTCTCAACAGTCTGCAACTCAAGTTTATCCAGAGGGGGTTGAGCCTCTCGTAGCCCCCCCATTACCATCCCATCTAACCCGCCCCTGTCCTCCGCCTGCCTCCACCCAGAGGAACACTCTTGTCAGTGACCCTTTGCTGACTCTGGCTGCCTAATCCTTTAAATGTGGGCAAAGCCTGAAATGATGAGGAGTTGGGCCTTTTTTTTCTTTCTCTTTTTGTTTAAACATACAGGTGATGTCCTTTGCCTCTCCCTCGTTTCCTTGTGTCCAGCAGTATCAGCCCAGAGAGACACACAAGAGATCCTCTGGTTGTTCTGGGGCCGAGCAGCAAACCCCGCACCGGGCAGTCTGCAGCAGGAATGCAGGAGGATTTGTGTCAGATTCAGCCATGCAGGTCACTACTGTAGGTACAGTACATCCCCTCTGTTTGTTGTGAGAAAACCTGCAATCAAAGAGGCTAAAAGGTCTGACGAACCTGGAGGTAGACAGTGAATATTTCAGTGGGGGAAAAAAAATCTCCTTTGTCTGGTGGATTTTTTACAAATCTGGTCACATTAAGTGTGTGCTCGATTAATATTTGTGGAACATGGCGTGTTGTGGCGTGGCTGTATTCTCAGCCCTCCTTTAACTAGTGGCCGAATGCAGACAGATACTGTATCATGTGTAAGCAGTGAGTGCAACATCATGCAGCCTGGAGTTTGGCATTTCACCGCTGAAATCTGAAACTCTGGGTGTTGCAAGATTCTGTTAATTCAAGTTGTTTATATTCTGAGAAAAGTGACTTTTAAAAACAACATCTTCACTGGGATATTGCATTCGCCACTGCCTGTTTAATGTCATCACAACATGTCACTTTCTGGTAAAATCATTTAAGGGTGTTGTCAAATAAGATGCCCCTGCATGCAGCCACAGTCCCCTCACAGTGAGCTCACAGGGGAAGCAGCTCTGGTACCCACCTCCTTCCACAGCCCCACCCCTCTCCTGTGGGAGACATATTTAATTTAATTAAGGCCTGTCAACGCTATTGATTTTGGCACTTTCAATTATGGCTCAGCCCTTTATGGGCTCCATGGACTGTGGATCTACTGATCTGTGATGAGGGGGCCCTATCAGTGCGGGACCACATGGACGAGGAGCCTCTTTGTCTTCCTTATGGCCCTGTGCTGTCTGCAGGAGACACTGACGTATGGCCGTTGCCTCGGCCCCACTACCCTCCTGCTACCCATAATTAATCCCTCATTAGACAGGTCTTTATTGTTTAATTTGTGCCGTTCGTAATCAAATTGGGCAGATTAATTGCTACAGAATTTAGAAACGCGAGTGAAAAATAACCACTTTTAATTGCCTTCAGGTTTTTATGACGCCCTGGGCTCTTTACCGAGCCATCACTGGACACGGTGAATTATTTCACATCCTCAAGAATTTTCCCTACATCAGTTTTTGAGTGATGAACCATTATTGGGCTGCTCTTTTTTAGAAAGCAGTGCAGCTGAGCTGAAGCTCATTAAAATGTTTCTCAGAGATATATTTTCCCTTGCAGTCCTAATTGCAAAAGTCAACCTTACAAATTCTTGTGTTTATTTATGGTCATGGCCTTTTTGCTTGTGTTCTGTTTGACAGTGCTTCATGGTCAGTGTTGGGAGCGTGTGAGTGTGTTTGAGAAAGAGGTTAAGTAAAGTACTTCAAGGAGGGTTGTAAGTGTGCATGAAAGAGATAAAGTGTGTGTGTACATGAGAAAATATTTATTAATAGAATCACGTGTATGTAAGTAAGTAAGGAACTTTCTCTGTGTGTTTAGGAGGCAGTGCATGAAATTATTCTTCCTGCCTCTCATATCGCAGTTTCTAATGTTTCTACTGGAGAAAAGTGATTTGAATGAATAGTGTTAGGTGTGACAATAAAACTGTAACAAGCTATTTGCTTGACACCTTTTTACAGCATATATTTAAGTGGTGGCTAAAACACCAGTAGCTTCTAACACTTAATAAAGAAATACTTCTGTACGCTTTGCACAGGCACCTTGTAAATGAAGTTCTAAGCCATATTTAAGTGAAAACAGGGATGAATATTGGAGTCACTTAGTATGGGGTTACGGTTCACAGAGTTGAATCGAGGAGTAAAGGTAAACCTTTGTTCCAGTTGGTGCCGAATCCATTACCTGCTTGGATGTAACAAACTGTGTCACAAAACATACAATGTGCAGACACACAAACCCTTTAAAGGTAATTCTGACAAATCATTTCTGGCATGAAAATAAAAACCTTAGACTTTCTTTTATTACAAAACAGTGAACTTTTGGAGGAAATATTCATAATTCATGTCCAAAAAGGAGCAAGAAATAGCCAACAAGTGTTTATAATCCAAATGTTGTCCAACTTGATAAGTTATTGGTTTTCCAGATGTTCTGCAACATTAATCATCTGATTAAATATGAAAAAAAATCTAAGTATAATACTGATTGTGCCTTTATTATAAAGCAGACACCGGTCATTAATACACTTTTTAACTATTTACCTTTTTTGTATTTCTATGTAAGTGATGTGGTGCAACATGTACGACATACCTGCAAATCCTCTGTGACTGTATGATCCCCATGTGTGCACACACATGTGCAAATGCAAGAGTGAGTGTGTGTATGTGTATGCAGAGCGTCACGTTTCAATGACATCATTTAATGAGAGCATTGATGTCAAAAGTAGGGTAATTGCATCGGCTGTCGTGTCACCATACACCTTGGCAATTATGGCGTCACTCAGCGATTATGGTTCATTATCTCTCTGAGAGGTCGGCAGTGCAAACAATGGAGTCGCACAAACCTATATACTAATTGCTAGCAGACACAAACTGGACGTGTGGAGCCAGCTGAAGTGGTGTATATATTTAGCTTCTGTTGAGTGTGTGGGAATTATGAGGGTGAGTTACACAAATATGATTATTAAATTTCACTTGATGGACAGATGAGCATAGTGAGAAGTACAAGTGTGCTATTTAGTAATGGATCTAGCTGTTAACTACAGTGTAGGAGGACAGGATTGGATGGCTTAGTGGAAAATACTAAGAAGCACTTGAATGGTGGAATTAAGGGTAATTCAGGAAAGGATATCGACCCCTTTTTTTTAAAAGAAACGCTGGAAAAGTTGGAAGAAAAGTTGGAAGAAAAGTTGGCTCTACCTGGAATCATTAAATGCAGACAACAGGACACAAGTGATGTAGTCGCACTGGAATCTGTTTTGGATGTGGTAAATATCTATTAAACTTTTGTTGGTTCCACATCCGTAGATGAAAGTTCCCCCCGTGGATGAACTGGTACTGTCCACCATTTTGTGCCCTCGCTCCTCAGACTCCGTTGCCCCTCTCTGCACCAGTCGAGCCCCTTATAAGGCAGCGTGGATTCCTCTGGCTTGCATGCTTCGTATTATCTTCACATCCCCCTTATTCAATATCTCCGATGATTATCTTTGCTGAAGTTGAGGGCCATGACCAGGAGCCTCGGTCCTTTTATGCACAACTGGATCTCGGTTTATGTTTTCTGTGTCATAGTGTAGCAGTTGTGTAATTGGTTCTGTTTCCAGCAGATGGTTGCCCACTGTTACTGTGAACTATTGCAAACTCTGGGGTGATTGTTTGGAGACATGCAGATTTAGTTACAATTTATTTACTTCAACAGGTTTAGATGGTTTACAGGAAAGCATGCTTTCAGAGTTATGATTCCTCCGCGAGCAGGTGATGACAATCAAAGTCAGACGGCATCACTGAATCAATTTTATATAACCACACTTCACCGAGCCTCACATAATGACGTTCAGTTCACTTGGCCTGAAATTCCTAGTAGAAATTGGAAGCAGTTAAGCGAGTACTCAGTGTCCCACATAATTTCAGGGATGTTTTAATTCTCGCTCGAGTTGCTAATCACATCACATGTCAGCACCATTTTCCCTCAGTGAGTCACAGTGAACGTTGGGCATTGGGAACTTAGGATTGTAATGCTCGGCTTTACTTAGTCGTGACATCCATGGTTTTACTGTTGATGATGGTTTTAATACTACATGTCCCAGAATGCTATGGGAAACAAACCACAAGCATCTAGAGTGTCTGTTTACAGTGCAGCCAAACAAACTAATGTTGTATTGATGAGGATGTAAATCAATAATCAGACTTTTTCTATCATGCAGTGAGGAAACACAGTCTGACGTGAAGCTGCACACATCACAGGTAGTTTTAGACACGGAGGCAGGGAAAGCGGACCGTAGAGAGACGCTGGGAAATGTTCAGCCTGTCGCCTGCAACTCTTCATCTAACAGCTCACTGTTGCTCCCTCCTTCTTGCTCCTTTACCCCCTGAAATTTCTAAAACTGATCCCCCGTGAGACATTAGTTGTATTTCCTGCGACTGCTTCATGAAAGCTATACCATCTTTCGACAGTAAAACTCTTTCGATATCACTGAGAAGGATGTGTTTGGTTTTGCATTTTGCAGCAACGATAAAGTTTGTGGCTGATATCAATGAGAAAATACCACAACAAACAATGCATATTGGATTACATGCATATGCTGTTTGAGTCCTTTAAGCAACTGTAGGCAGTGTATAACTTAGTCACTAACAATCATATACACTCTATAAATGCATGTATGCATATTTATTGTTGATATACAGCGTATACAGAGAGGTAATCACCAAATCTAAATCCACTGAATGCATGGTGGTGATTAACTTTTTATTTTCCAAAACATGCACCGACATACAAAAGGCTTGAGCCTATGTATATGAGGGTTTGTAAAAGCCAATTATACTTGTGTCAGGCTGTGATGGCGAGGCGCGCTCCTCACTGTGTGGTGGAGCCACAGAGGCTGCACAAACATCTCTCCTCGGAGGCCCCTGCTCCTTGTTTAATGAAACATCGCAGGGGCCCTGCAAATACACACAGAGAGGCAAAGCACAATCTGATGGACAGTGTCACCGGGGCCATGCCAATTATGTTTTCAGCAAAAACCCACCAACCCCTCTCCCCGCTTCAACCAACTCCCAACCCCTCACCATCCCCCCACCCCCCCTCTCTCTGCCCAGACATAGAATAACAGGACAGAGATATGATTACTAATCTGCCCCCCAAAAGCCAAACACTAAAAATGTTGGGATTTGTTTGTTCAGTCATCAAGAAGTGTTTCAAACTGAAGTGTGGGTCTGGCGGGATGATGGTGTAATGAGAGTTTGCTGCTTCAGATGTTTGTTTTTGTTCTGATTGGATTGCGTGAGGCTTGATGTGTCTCGGGGTGCTCGCTGCTCTCATTATGGGTGTAGCAATCTACTTTTAATAGCAGCAATTTGTTGGGTATAACCAGGGTTGGTGTCAGGGACTGTATACAGGATTGCAAAGACACAGTTTTGGACCCTTGTAATGTAACACAGCTTATCATGTTTTGTGACTTGCCGGGCCTGGTGATATAATGTATATCCTGGGGTTTTTTTTTTGTTATTTGGAAGAATTAACCTCAGGAGCCATGTGAACATCCTTCTTCTACCTTGTGTGTCCCTGCTCACGGCCACAGATGATAACTTCCTCTTTTCTCCTCCCCTGATTGTCTCCATTGAGGCGCCTCCGCTGCGCTTTCCACATGGACGAGGATGTGATTAAGTGCTCTTTTTATGGATTCACTCAGTTTGCTGGCAAAGGTATTACATCCACCTGACAAGGACGTATAGATCTCTCATTTGTCAAATTCCTTAATTGTGCAGGAGCTAGACATCACATATGTAACCTGAACAGAGAGCAAAAGACAGGGGAATAGAAGAGAAAGCAGGTACAGAGGGAGGATTTGACGGTGATTTAGCTTCTGGTTTGACGATGAATATGATCAGAAGAATAGGAACTAAGGGTTATTGTCTGCCAGAATAAGATCCTTCTCTTTGTCAGCCAGACCTCCTCACTCCTGAAATCATTAGCAGTGCATGCACGGTACTTGCACTTGCCCCAAAAAGTGATGTAAAAGCTTAATTATGTATTTTATCAATTTGTAGTGTTGATTTATGACCTTTAAATTATCCCAGAATAACAGGTTGGACATGTGTTCATACATGATAGCCAGTGGGGTTTTTCACAAGAGCTTTACCTGTTATAGAAGAGTTTATTTATAGAGAAGTTGAGCTCCAGAGACTGGACTACACAGTCTGTCCACAGGCTTTAACTTTCAAAGACACAGTGCTATTTTCTGTTGGCCATATGTGCTACGTTCACCGTGGAAGTGAGCTAGCGGCCTGCGCTTGCCTGTCTTTACTTTCTTGTTCCGTGCAGCAGGGGACCCACTCAGGCAACAATGGTGGATAAACCTACACGTACACAAAAGGCACAAAAAGGCCTGTAAATGAACAGCGGAAGGCCTCAGAGTGGGAGACGTGGTCATGTCTTTATTTTAGCGTAACAGGATTAGCCAGCCCATGAAAGGGGACAGCAGACAAAGTGACATGATTACGGGCGGTGTCAGTTTCACTTTACAGTTTGAAGAGTTCCCCCGCGCTTTCCCCCTTCCGGGCGAGGAAGCTCAGCGGAGCTCTGCCCCCGGAGCTGAGATCGCCTCAGCTGCTCGTGAACCTTTCAGGCGTGGCTTTTTCTTTTTTTTTGAGGCTGACATGGGGGGGCCTTCACCACTCCTCCACCCCCCGCAGCACACAGCTCATTGGGCATTAAGAAACACAATTAAATTCAGCTAAAGCAAGACCACTGACTGCTCGGCTGCAGCCTAATAGGCTTAAGAGAGGAAAATAAATCTAATTGCATGTTATTGGTCTGAAGTTAATCCTCCATGGCCTGACACTGGAGTGAGTTTTGGCGGGTGCGTGAGGCGTGCTCCTTGGTTTTTTTGGAGCCGTTCGTGATTGACTCATTGAGAGGAGTTTTGGTGGGAGTCGGACAAAGCCAAGGGGTTGCACTTGACTCCTGACAGGGCCTTGAAAACCTCTAAAAAGCTTCTTAAGTGGCCTGTAAGTCTCATGAAGTGCACACTCTCTTGTATGAAGAGCGCACCCGGTGAGACTCTGCTCACCAGTGAAATGATGATGTCAGGACCACAGTGCAGAATGATATAAGGTTTCACCTCTTTGTGCAGTTTCATTTGGGCTGAGGGGATTATGAAAGCCTGACAATGTTCCAGTGACTGCAGGCGTGGGAGGTAAGAGGTGCTGTTGTGAATTAATTGTTTCATTACACAGTTTTGAGACATATTAGATGGGATTAATATGCAATTACTCTGTCCTCCAGTGACACCTGATCTGATTTCTAAGGGCTCTGTTAAACGAACCGAACCAATATAAAACACTTAACTTGCTGTTTGGTTTCTGAAATGGTTTCCAGTCCTAAAGCAATCCCTGTGAACAGATTGTATTTTTCTCCAGTCCCACCATAATTGGAGCCTCGTTTTTGCCCTTTTGTACATATTATTAAGTTGTTAAAACTATCAAGTCAGAGGTTGGGCATTTAACCGCATAGCCACACACATTGTCAATCCTCTCTCTGTTATTTCAACTCGACAAGATTTGGCCTCTCTCAAGGTTTTTTCCTCTAAGTGTACAATACCTTTCAGCTGTGCATATGGTCATGGATGTTCTAGTGCAAGATGGCAGAATAGCTGGTGGTGTAAATAGGACCCAGACGATTGAGCCGTGAGTGGATGGAAACAGTTTTCTAACTTATTTACTTTGGAGCGATCAGGAAAACCACCTATTTACTTCTTGGAAGATATAAGTCTGCCTTTAATTTGGCGAGCACTTCAGTGACTCACTTAACAATGAATACTAATGGTTCTCCCTTGGAGAGCGGAACTGCGGCGTGTGAGATTTGCAGCGTAGTGACGGCCTCCTTTTTGCTGCGAGCGAACGGCGCTCAGACGAGTCAGTTATAACCTCAGACGAACGCTGGGTTTGGCTCTTTGCACAAAGGCCTCCACTTGTTCCATCCCACTGTTTAGTACCATCGGCGGCCACTCAAACTCCAACCAGGCCTAACACTAACTTCCCAACGGTGGGTCGGCAAGCTCTAGCGGTGGTTTGTGGTCACTCTCAACATGGATCTTGGCAAAAACCTGCTGTGCAAAGACATTAAACTATCTTATTACAGTCTTTAGAGAAACCTCATATGTTTTTAAATGGTTAAAACGAGAAAAAAATGAACAAACCAGCAAACAAAATATAATACAAAACCTGTTTCTCAATTAGTACTAAGGTTACTCGTGGCATATAGAGTGACATGAAGGAATAATAATCTTATTTCAAAGGCTGTGGAAAGAAAAAAACGATGAGTCAGCTAAGATCCAGTGATCATACTGATGTAAGTCTGTGTCTCCCTGCATCAGTTTCACCTGGTGATAACATCAATGATCCATCTTTCACAATTAACTTTGCAGTCACATTGTTTTTCTTTGCAAAATACAAAGAATTTAAAACATTCATGGCTGAGTTTGGATCAGCTGAAAATATCGATATAATTATGGTGATGTCCACTTTCTGTTTTTTTCTAGATTTGATCCTAAAGTATATTCCACATACTGGCACTGTCATAGTGTTTTATCGTAATTGCACGCTGACTTTGAACCATATGTTTAGTGTGCACGAAGAAACAGTCATTGCTATCATTTTAAGATGGTAAAACATCTGATGAAGTTCCAACACCACTCAGAGACATTATATACAGATGGGGGCCGTGCGTTCTTATCTTGTTGAATGGGAGAAGACAGTCGATAATTAGCACAATCAGCTATGTTGTTTTAAAGGAAAGAATCCCTTTGGAAGTAACGTTGCGTCTTTGATCACGGGCCGATCGCCTGTCGACTTATCTGGACTGCTCTACACACGAGGCCTCTGTTTAGTGTTTAGATAGTGCCCTTTGTTATCCATGTGGCTTCTTCCTTTGTGTGGTCAAGCATGGAGCAGATGAGCCTTGAAGAGAGAGAAAGAGAGAGAGAGAGGGAAAGAGGCGGCTGGACTTTGGCGGCGAATGTCAGTTTGTGGTGAATGTCAGTGAAACCCAAAGAGCATATCAGGACTTTCCCCCCGCACTGATAAAACCCAGATTTAGTGCCGCTCATAAAGTACAAGGCAAATTGTGTGCTTATAGCTATCTGCTCCAGGACCTGGTAATAGGGTCCACTAAATTTCCATCTCAAATACCACTGCCAAGTGAGGTCAGTTTTTTTTTTTTTTTTTACTGTTTCAGCTGTGTGGGTGGAGGATTTGATCTTTTTTTTTTTCAAATCTTAAATTTAATTTGTTTCTTTACGGAATAAGTGCACTATAAACATATATTGTCATCTAATCTATAGATTTTAATCGTCTGAGAGGAAAAATTACCAAACGTTTTGCTGAATTCCACATCATCTGTATTTCAATGCTACATATATGGGCTTGAACATTGTCCAGTGTACATATACATACTTCAAGACCAAAATCTGCAAGCTAAGGGGTAATAAGTGTTATCATTGGATTAGCTGGTTCATAAGCCCCTTTTCCGCTCTCATAGGTCTGGAAGAAAAGTCCTTTCACACGCAATTGAACCCAAAGTTCATATCCCTATGCATCAGACCAATTATCTCAATATCCGGTCATATAGGGCCTTTAAACTTGAGGAGTATGGCCAACACTCAATCCAAACTCACTATACTGGATTTGCAACGATCTATTGAATTAGTGCAAGACTCCTTATTTATGTACCATAAATGTTAATTGCAGCATTGATAATTCACTACAGTTCTTATTCACATTTTATTGCATTTTAAAAAAGTATTGCAGCCTTTGTTTATTCATAGTTTCTGGTGTAATCAACTTTTTTCAGTCAAAAATAATGTAATCTGCAGTTATAGTGCCAGCAACGTCACATTTCCTATTGACATCTGTTCTAGCGCAGTTTAACACCATGTCTTAACCACAGTGCAACAGTAGCTCAGCAGAGATGGTGTGGAAACAAATGTGGCAACAGAATCACCCCAAGGCTCAATTTATGGCTCACTGAAAGTACAGAGAGAGAGAAAAAACAGCTGCGCTTCCTGCAATTCCATACGAAGCCCCCAAACTAAGTTAATTATGATAATTACAACTTTCATCAATTCACTGTCACAGCACTTGGATTTCCTTGCTTTACTTTTATTTCGGAGACAGATTTTCTCCTCGGTCTCCTCTCTGCCCTCTTTGGCTGCGCTGTCTCTCCCCCTTGGCTCTCTCCTTTCACAAGAAAAAGGGGGAAACAGGAATATTACTATGTGAAACAGTCAAGCGGGTAACTGCAGCCACGTTTTTGAACAATAATGGGTACAGTGCTTTGTCTTGACCCTTGAAAATGGCCTCTAGTAAAAAAGAAAAAAAAGTATAGTGGAGAAGGAAAGAAGAAAAAGCCAACAGGGAGTTTTACACGTACGTGTAAAATACAGTAAATCGGTTTATATTTTAGTCTTTCTTCAGAGAAACAGGACTACAGAGACTGGGGGAGAAAAGAGAGGGAAGCAGAGAGAGAGCGAGAGAGAGAGCAGGAACCTCCTCTGGTATCTAAATGATCACAATGAGTTCCTTTCAAGCCGTAGCGCCCATTGCTGTGACTTGATATGATTTTTATCAGATGCTGAAATGCTACATTACCAAGTGGGCAGTAAATTATGTCTAAACCAATAACAGTGAGACCCTGTGCGGCCCAACGGACACGAGGGCCAAGTGGGAGGGGATGAGGGAGGACGGGGTGGGGGGGAGGAGGGGTCTGAGCCGGAATGAGAGAAGGATATGATGGGGTGGGCTTTGGGGTGTGAGGGGCATGGCTGGAGTTTGTCTTGATTAGTGGAGTCTGGGGGCGCATGAGAGTCTGGCGATAAGGCCACTTGTAGGGAGCTTATGTGTGTGTGTGTGTGTGTGTGTGTGTGTGTGTGTGTGAGAGAGAGAAGAAATGAACACACAAACGAAGGTAAGAGTGTGTGTGTATATGTTTGTGTGTGTGAGTAGATTTATGTGTGCATTTAGGGAAGGTGTGTGTCTGTCAGGGGTCAGAGAAATCAAAGAGCAGAGTCATGGGAAAATGTGTTTCCTAGCCGCCCGCCCCCAATGAATGAGAGAGCAGTAAATTGACCTCAGTTACCTGACGTCTGTCCGATGAAACTGTTGGATTGGTTTCATATCTCTGGCCAGTGAACCCTCTCTCTTTTTTTTATTGCCAATAAAATAATTCTGAAATATACCGTTGAAGATCACCTTGTTATCACAGTTTTATGACACTTTAAAAACAGACTCCTGCTTCATAATGGGACATAACATTTATTCTATTGCTTCTGTAATATCTTCCCGAAACAAAAAACTGGTGCTTAGGAGGATGTGCACAACGTTTAGATTTTTTCCTGTCAATCCAAACCAGTGGTGTTTGTCTTGGCTTGTGTACATACTTGGGTCACAATTGAGATTTCAAAAATAAGAGAGATATAAATGTTATCATGGCAACCCCTGTTAGTGCTCTCCAGGGGATGTAGCTACATTTTTGGCTCTGATAATAATATCAGTAATGGAAACTTTATTGGTGCCGACATGAAAATAGTTTGTTATATCACTTCATTTCTAAAGGCCACACAGTAAGTGCAGGATCAACTTCATGTTAGCTATAGCTGCAGTCTCCAGGGCCCAATCAGTCGGTCCAGTAATAAATCAGCCGTTTTTGTAGTGATGTTCAAATTTATTTGAAAACTGTACATCATAATACTCCTCAAGGCCTGAGCAGCAGGATTGGACACTAAGTACTGAGAAAAATAAAGACTCTTCACACAAATCAAAATACACATAATACATGAACATTGTATGTTTTTAGTATATATATAAGTATTTTTGGGGGCTTTTTTTTGCCTTTAATTGATAGGATAGTTGAGAGAGAGGGGGATGACATGCAGCAAAGGGCCACCAGATTCGGGATTCGAACCAGGGCCGGCTGCAGCGAGCTATATGGCCCCTAAAAAAAAATTGCATGCTTTTTTTTTTTAAAGAGACCCAGAGGAGTTTGCTTTTGGTTATAAAAGAGTCTCATATTAATGTGGATGAATCTACATAACCACACTTGTTAATGGGCCCATTTTCGATAAATATATTGTTTTGTCTTTATAGTTGTTTTGTTATTATTATTTAGCAGTCGACTCACACAGCATTTCCTAGTTTCGGTTTCCCGTACACTGCCCGGCGGGTCATGGGAACAATGCCGCCGGCTCGCTAGTTGGCATCTTTTACTGTCAGAACTACGACGGTATCTGATCGTCTTCGAACCTCCGGCTTTCGTTCTTGATTGATGAAAACATTCTTGGCAAATGCTTTCGCTTTCGTCCGTCTTGTGCCGGTCCAAGAATTTCACCGTGCGCCCGGAGGCTCATGGGAAATGTAGTGTGAAAAGTAAACACTTCGCTTTCCGAAACTCCTCATAGTCCCTTTAATGCAATGGTCATATGACAAATTGAATGATCTAAGTAATGTCTAAAGGTAATCAACTGTTGTATCAAGCAGTGTATAGAGAGCAAATGGACAAGTGCATGAAGTCAAATATAAAGCATCAACACAATGGGTCCTCGTAGATGTCACATGTTGTATGAAAGAAGACAGATGTTTAAAATCACATGTTGGTATCTTGCAGTGAATTTTGAGTCTAATAATTTCTCATCAGCTCACCAAGGACCATTATATAGAGACTGCTAAATGCTAGCTACACCCTCTTTCTGTCTATAATCCAATCTGAACATAGCACTAAATCAGCTGGCTGTCATTGGCTCAGCTGCACTTTTCCAAATGAAGTATAACGTTCTGAGTGCTAATGTAGCAACCTTGATGAAAAACAGACAAAAACATCTCGTATCAATGTTCATAAGCTAAACCTTTGACACACTGACTCAACTTGGTTAGCACAGCACAGAGGTTGAACTACAGGTCTTAAAACGTCAGTGAACAGCTAACATGGGAAAAACTAGTTTTAATATGTTTCCACAAATGTGTCCAAAAGGGTTTTAATGTCTGCAAAGCACTTTAGTTTGTTGGTTACAGTTCGTATAAATCCTTTCACATAAAGTGAGCATTATTCAAATCCAAAGTTAAGCAATACTGTTGAACTCTGCCCGGGCTGTGTGCATTCACCCTCCTCTCTCCCTCTTTCTCTATCTCTCTCCCCCTCTCTCTGTTTGTGTGTGTGTGTTATCCTGTCCATCTGGCCTAATTTGTTTATTCCCATCTTTTTCATAAACATCATTAGAGGGCAAATAGGTGATCATAAACTGGAGTGACTCTCCCTCTCCCATTTACTCAGACAATTAAGATAAAGTGAGGAGATTCAGCCGAACATCTTTATTGGCCTCTGTTGCTTTGAAGACAAATGGAATAACTTTCCCTTGTCGCTCTCGTGCAGCTGATTCTGCTGAGCTGTGCAATGTGGCCCGCTGATTTATTCGCTCCCTGGGTTTTTGTTGTCATATGGGGAATTATCAAAAACTCTTTTTCAGAGATGAAGATAAATGGCGCCAGTAAAAACAAGATCAATGGCTAACATTTTATGCAAGTGCAGAAGTTATAATGAGCAATAAATAATCATCAGGAACCTGGGAGACCTGGAAATCAACCCCAGAAGCATCCACACTGAAGTGCATTGGACCTGGTGTGATATTTAGCCTTTTTATGCTTTTATCCCTGTTTATAATGTGTCTTTTTTTCTATTTCTGCACTTCATTTATTCCACTAAAAATCTATTGGCCTGTCATGTTTAATTACATGTTCTTTTACAGATGAAGTCCAGTTTCCAGCTGACCCTGTCACTGGCAGAGAACACTGAATATGAACAGAAATATAATCACTGTGTTGTTTAAAACCACCTGGGCTGCAACAGCGAAAAGAAATCTTTTAATCCCGTGGCCAAACTTTGCCTCTTTTTGTCCTTTTTCATTGTTAAACAACGACTTTAAAGCCGAAATGAAAATCCCCTTTCTTTGTAATGTTTATTCTGCTTTTTCCCATATCCGCTCCCATTCCGTCTGTAGCTTCCCACCCCTTATTCACCATATTCCCGGATGCAGTGGCTCGGAGCCAGCGATAGACTGCAGATGAAAGGGTAGAAAGAAAGGGGAAGATGGTAATGAAGCAGAGGGAAGAGACAAGAAATCTCCGCAGGGACTCCGATGCCTCGCGGGACTTGTTTCGCTGTCAGACCACGCTGGCCCCCACGTCCACAACTCCCCACGGAGAAGATGTGTCAGAGGATGTTCTGGGTCAGCCATGGGAAGAGACCATGTCTGAGCAGATATCGGCTTTCTGCCAAGTTACCACTGTTACCTTTGATGTTGGGGAGTGTAAATAAAAACAGAATTAGCAACAAGGACCATAAACTAATGAAATGGTCTGAATCTGACTTGAAATCTGAGTCACTCCGATGCCTATGTGCCCCCGAAGTAACCGGACAGACATTCTCGCTCACACAAACGCAAACAGCCCCGCACAAAAACACACTGTATGCAGATGAGATGAGAGGTCCATTGATTAGATTTTTTCTTTTTCTAACCTCCAGACTCATCAGGACCTTTTCGGCGGTGTTAGGCCGACAGCTTCTGTGAGTGGCAAGGCCTCGCCGTGCTACGTCATCCTGTGTGCAGCTCTGCTTTTGCTCAACAATTTACCACTTTAAAAGGCCCAATGGCCAATCTGCAGACAATCGTCCCCTGTAACACTATCTGGGCCTTGCTGATAAAATGCAGATGTGGCTCCTCTCAATGTGAATTTGTGACCCATTAAGTAGAGCCCCTCCTCTTTCCTCACCACTCCATCCCTCCTGTTGGCAGAGACTCCAGACCGCCTTTTCACATGCATTCCCCAAAAGCAGGTATGTGGATAGTATCAGGCTAACGAGTCACAATGGTGAATTTGTTCAACAAGGAGCACCGCATTACTTAAATCCAAGCGTGGCTCTCCCTCTCTTTGAGATCTGTGGACTAGATTGGCACGGTCTCCCCTGCGTCTCGTTTAGGGACGGACAAAAGGTGAATTCAAGCGCTCCCTTTGAGGTTCACGAGACCTGACTCTAGTCTATTGATGCCAAGTCTCCCCTCAGTCTCCCAAAATGTCTCCATTGGTCCGGCATCACCGCTGTGTCTCGGTACAACCTTTTGTAACAGTTTGGTGGTACTTCAAGTCATCTAGAGCAAAGTCAAGTCGTATCGATAAAGAGCGACTCATATCCGCATCGTGTCACTTTAACTGAATGTGCAAAATTTCCACATTTATCCACCATTATCACTTTGATCTTGGTCATAACCACCTTCTGCTTTGTTCTGGGTTGCATGCATTCTGCGTTTGTTTGTTATGAATAATCAATTATTTTAATTGCAGGGCAATTTAGAGGCAGAAATGAAACACATTTTTACAGTGTTTACAAAGAGCCCCATGTTGTTGCTATTCTAAACTGAGAAATCTATGTTCAAAACTGTCCATGACAGCGTCATTAAGAGATGCCAGATGATGTGGTGGATGGAAGAGAACAAACAAAACAGAAAACAACAGGGAGAAAATAGCTAATTTAAGATTATAAATACATTTATCACGTTTCTTAGTCTGTGGTGATTGAAGTTTTGCCATCTTTGAGCTGCATTTTCAATTTAGAATCTAAACAATTTAACACTTAACTCTGATGTCACTCCAAAAGTTGCTGAAAACAAGCCAGAAGCCTTCAAAGATATAACTGTCAGTCAGGCTCGTGGAACCAGTAAGACATTAAAATGTGATCCAAATTGCTCTGATTAAAAGATCAATGACTCAGAATCCGAAACATGACACTGGGATTGGGAGGAGTTCAAATCCCGGGTATGTTACCACAGTCACATTTATTTTTATATTTTATTGCAATGATCAGCAGTTAAATATTCACATATTTAAGTAATACGTTGAGGATAGTGATTTGTCATTGCATTACAGAGCTGAGTTTGCTATAAAATTCAATTCAAATTTACCTTTGCAGCTGTGTGACGGCTCTTTTTGCAGCCGTATTGAGGTGAGTAAACAGGCCACATTTCTCACACAGAGTGTGACGTTCTGCCTGATCCTGGCCTGAGGCCTCTGTTTGTTTCCGCTGAGCTGCTGTCAGATCATCTTCTCTGTCCCCAATACACCACTGTCTGATGTTGGGATTTAGGGCAATTTTGGTGATTGTTTTCTCCTGGAGCTGACACGTAGGGGTCGGTCAGGTGTGCAGAGGTGAGAAACACTCAAGATTTGATCTTCACTCTCCAGCTGTTTTGGTCTCACTGTTAACATAGCCTTTTCTGTCTCTTTTCATGTGTATAGCGGAGTACAAACACCTTGAATGCATTTAATGAGGGATCTTCTGAAAGTGTTTGCTGCCTGAAGATCGGTTCTTCCCTGTGACAACAAACTTTTAACCAACCCTGAAGAAAAGAAAAGGTATGCACACTTTTGCCTAAAATCACAGTCAAACCTTAAAACATTCACATCTGCACTGCTGCTATCTTAATAGACTGAAATAGCTGTAACCACCTGAATAAAACAACCTATATCAGGCTACCAGTTAGTTAGCATCAGTGCTGTAGCAGGATTGTGGACTACGGGTGCTGCTGAGAAAAATCCACTATGTCTATCTGGCTGTCTATCTGTGGTGTGGTGTGTGTGTAACCGAGTCAAAACAAAATTAGTCCCATTTAAATGAAATGAGTAAGAAATAGTCATATACTATGTATAAACACTGGGGACTAGTAAAAGCACAGCTACCACGTTAGAGATGCTATTACTTTCTCTTCATTCCTACGAGTAGGAAATTGTATTTTACGACTTCCATACAGTTCCAGTAAATTGTGTTTTGACCACCCCAACCACTTCTCAGTGTCTCAAACTGTTTATACTGACCTCATTGTTCAATTTGTAAAGATTCCTCCTCATCTGTGGCTTGGCCCAGTTGTGCCTCTGGCTATGCTTTTACATACTCTGTGATCTAGCTCATTGCGCCACTTTGCTGTGAATAGAGAGAGTTAAAGTCAAAGCCTGGGGTAACAGAGGAGAGCATTATGGATGAGCAGCTTGCGAGAAAAAAAAGCCCCATTGAAAAAAAAAAAGGCCTGTGACAGTTTAATTGGTCGAATTAGTCACGATATTCAAATCGCCTCTGTTGACCAGCCAATGACTGAAGTGTGTACTACTGCAGGCTGGGCCAACCATAAAACTGTGTCCAGATTGCAAACAAGACACATTAGGCTTCCCCTTCCTGCCAGAAAACCCCAGTCCAGTGGCACTGCACTTTTTTGCCAGTGCAGCTCCTTGAAAAAGTTTCATTGCTACTTTCTGGCTACACGGAAAACATTGAAAACTCCTTTATAATATCTGTCAGCTCCCCCAGTCTCCAACATAAACAGGTGTTCCACCCAAGCCAGTGTATTTACTTATGTCAAGGCTATGCTTACATGTACAGACACTCAACACACTTTTAACATTTTCCTCAGCGCTACAGTCGAGCGGCACTTGGCATCAGTGTCTGCGGCCGGCTACACTGTTTCAAGAAGACAAATTAAAGCCATATAATTTGCCTGCTGAAAGACTTGCTCTGTATCGCAGGTGTCAGGGCCCGGAGCAGGCGTTAACTCTCTCCAGCCCCCCTAACATACACATTCACGCATACGCTCCATGCTCACACTAACATGTACGTAAGACGGCAACAAAAAATATCGCAAGCAGTCACTTAAGTCCCCATAGCACGGTTAACGTGGTTGTAAAACATGCCGGCCTGCACGCGGCTGCAGCCTGTAATAACTGGTGATGACAGCAATATGAGTTTGTGTGGGTGCGTGTGTGTGTGTATGAGTGTGTGTAAGTAAGAGTGGATAATGTGTGATTGTGAAATATGTATATAAACGTGTCACAGCGAAGAGGAAGATAAAGACTTGGATTGCTTGGGATTAGTTGATTTGTCTGTGTTTAAAAGGAACTGAACATTTTTGCTTTCTCTCCAAAAGTGAGGCACCAAGATCAGAATCAACCCTCATGTCAAGTGGATTAAAGCGCGGAGCTGGAGTCAGGTCGTAGTTATCTTAGCTTAGCATAGAGACAGAAGGCAAAAAGTGGGGTATAGCAGCTAGCCTGGCCTCGTCAAAAGTACAGAAAATGCGTCAATCAACAACCCATTGTTTTCACTTCAACTGCTGAAGGAGGCGAGTTTCGCTCACCTTAAATCTGCGTTTAAGGTGTGTACGCATCATCATGATTTGTTGACAGCTAAATTGGTCTGATGTGCAACTTACAGAAGTGTGATGTGGAAACTTACACTATTGTCCGCACACTGAGAGAGAATGTTCCCATGAAAGTGGAAAATTCAAACAAAAAATAAAATGAAATGAAATGCATAGACTCTTAAGTTTTCGGTAAGTGAGTGGGGGTGGACCTAGGAAACTAGGAAATCAAACTTTTTATGTGAAAAAATTGACAAAAAAGTATTAAAATATTAAGATCAAAAGACTTTTACCTGTCAGGTAGATCATGATTTTACCAAACCTGCACTGGTTCAGGTCTGGTTTAAGGTAAAAATCCTTAAAACCTGGACAGGGGCAAAACATGGCTGTAGTTGCAAAAACACAATCATTAACTGCAGGTCTGTGACAAACCCCAAACTCTGGTCCTCTGGTCGACGGTGACCTCCACCCTTACTTTACAGCCAGCTACATAAAGGGCCCGCTGCTTCCTGCTTCAGCAATTAACATTGGCATTGGGTGTAAATTGTGAGGTGCAAAGTCATCCAGTATTTTTTCTTGAAATCAAAGAGCAAAATCTGTGCAGTCATTTGTCCAGACATTGCTCACCAAGCACACCATTGTCACTTTTTTTTCTCTTAACATTTTTTATTCATACATGGTTTAAACAAACAAGTGTAGTGTTCACTTGGACAGAGTGCAGCTCGCCTTCTTGCCTCCTATCATTATGCTAAGCTAAGCTAACCTCATTTTCCCTGCAGCTTTGTACTTAAAACACACTCAAGATTGATATCGACCTTCTCATCGCACTCCGGGAAAGCATATTTCCCAAAATGTCAAACTATCCTAGAGGAAACTTAGGTGAACAAAAAAAAAAGAAGAAGTGGATCCAGCACAGAGGGAGGAGGAGGAGAGGATGAGAAAGAGAGGAAGGGAAGGGAAGGAAAAGCGATAGAGCACATCAAAATGCCTAAAGTAATAATCCTTATGAGACACAAAGGCGTGCACTCCCCAGTGTTCGTATGTGTGATAATGTGGCTTGGCCTTCAGCCACTTCCAACAGTTAAAGAAAGCACTCGAGAAGAGAACAGAGGCTGTCCCTTCCACTTACCTCCCCCCAGCTCTCTCTCTGACTCTCTCTATATAAATGCTTGGCAGTTTTACGCATGGCTGGGAGCAATTTCCCACAATGTGTAAATTAGTCAATCTCCCAAGTCAGTAAAGTGGCCTTTGATGGGGAGGACATTAATGAAGTGTACCATTAGGCCTCACATTTGTATTCTTAGGGGCTCTCCAAGCTTTTGATGTCGCGGGGCCCCATGGCTGATTATCCACATGCCAGCGCTGCATGCCTCTGTTACTTAGACGAGAGGGAGGGAGGGGAAGAGGGGAGAAAGCAAAGATGCTGGACGTTTAATGTTCTCTCTCGTCTTTCGCTGCCCCGCTGGACTGTCCATGCTGTCCTGCTGGCCATTTGAAATTGGCAAGGGGAAGGAAAGAAAGAAAGAAAGAAAGAAAGAAAGAAAGAGAGCGAGCGAGGGAAGGAAGGAGGAGAAGAGGGTGAGGAGCAGTTCCAAAAAAAAAGTGCATGCAGTCTAGGAGCCGGACTTCTCGCTGACACTTCAAAGCGCTGTCTGGAGTAAATTGCTGTGGACCGCTTCATTCAGAGTATGAGGGCTTTCCCTTTGCGGGATGACAGTTGCATGGTGACAAAGTTCAATTGGCACTGGTAGGAGTGGAGAGGGAGGGGGGCCCAGATCAAAGCCGGACCATTGTAATGGTTTTGTTCCGTGGAAAATCGCTTTTTGTCCCCGGCCTTTTCAAGCCAACTCCTGGCTCCAGTCAGAGTAAATGGGATTTTTAACTCCCTTGTGTGGGTGGAAGAGCGAGGGGAGGTGGAGGAGCAGAGGGAGGGGAGATTCTTAGCCTCAGGGTAAGGAACTCAAGACCCCCCTCCCCTCCTCCTCCCCACCTCTACTCCTGCTCCTCCTTTTAACCCCCCCCCCTCCTCTTCCCTCCAGCCTCTCTCTCCCCCGCCCTGTGACAATGCAAGGCCAGCTATGTTGATGTTATTTGGCCTTTCATCTGAACTCGGCATCATAATCTTCACAGAGAAAGTTTAGTGGAGCAATTGTGCAATTACGTTTATTGTAATTACCAGAATGAGAAGCGGCAATGACTTATGTCCTTAAGATGTTCTCTGTTGTGTGCTCTCATCTGCACGCGCACACTAGCTCTCTCGCGCACGCTCGTGCAGCACCACCACCAAACAAGCTCCCTCTCTGTGTCTCTCTCTGTGTCCGTCTCTCCACCGTCCTCTTCCTCCCTCATTGACAGCCTCACATGTTGTGTATCATTTTGTTGTGCACTTAGAGGAGATAAAGCAGAACCCGAGGATGTTGATCTGAGCCAATTATGGGCAAATAAACAATCAGCATCAATCTCTGAGCCCTCATCTCCCCCCTCCCTCCCTCCCTCCTGCCACTTGTACTTTGTTAGAACAGAAGCTGTGAAGCCTCAGACATGAGCTTGATTTGAATCAAGCTATTGATATGTGGTTTTGAAAATACTGCTATTTCTGTATCCTAAAAAAAAAAGAAGGGAAAGTTCGTATTTTAGCTTCTTTAGTCCAAACTGAAATATCTCAACCACTGGATGGATTTCAGCGAGATGTGGTGCAGACATCCATGTCCGCACCAGGACAAGCTTTGTGCTAGCTCACTAAATCAAAACAATTGGCAGTTTTGCATCAAATCTGCTCATTCCTTTACAGTACATTACTCACTGTAAGTTTCTGACCGACTCTAAACTCAGCATCTAAAAGTGTGTGTATGTGTTGCCTCCACATACACACAAGGTATGAGGATATTTTAGTAGCCAAGTGCGTCAGACAGAGCTTGAGCTGAGTCTGTGTGATTGACTGTATGAGTTGCTGGCCAAATGTCTCAATTTTTTCCCTTGAGCTCGGGGAGAAAAGTGTTATTTCTTCAAAAGCCCCATTTGAGAAACCCCGCAAGCCTGTAATTGCGAGGGAAAAGGCCGGACAATCTGCCAAGCCAAACACTTGAGAGGGAATTTGAAATATTGTAAACAGTAGAGTAACCCACTCACTGTCGAGACCAGGACCAGTTGGGGGAGAGAGAGAGGAGACATGGGGGTGTTGGAGGGCTGGAGGGGGGTGGCTGTGGATGAAACATAGAGTGTGCCTTCAGATTTATAAGCAGCGATGATGACAAGAGTTTACCGACTCCTTTGAAGCTCCACCAGCACAGGTACCTCTGTGAGTTTAAAAAAAAAAACGTCCTGGTGAAGAATTCTTCTTTTCTCGACTCTTCCCACTCACAAACTCAAGATGAAGTCGCTTCAAGATCACACCTCCTGCTAAAAAAAACCTGCAGCTCCGGCAACTTCTCAGTCCCAGTCCACAGTTTTTTGAACAGTTGAGTGTAGTTTATGATCACCAGTAACCTCTTTTATGTGTTGACACAATATTTTTCTTGTGCTGTCAAATAAAAGCAGGGGATTATTATTCTAGCACGACCCCATTTTCCCGTCTTAATGACCCAGGCTATAGCTCCCCCGGAGTAGGAACCATTAAAACCCAGTTTGGGTTCAGTGGAACTCGGCAGATCTGTGGGCTTATTTTTCCCCCTCCGTGCTTTCCTCACCCGCTTTTTTTCTCTCTTCACCCTCCCTTTTAAAAACCAAAGTCCCCCGACACCAATTAGAAGGCAAAAACGGAAATCTTCGACCAAACATGACATTTACAGGCTAGAACTCAAGACTTTTAACAGCTCCCCCCTCCCTCGCTCTCAGACACAAATTGCAGGCACTCACGTGCATTCAAACAGTACACACACATACACATACACATAAAATGGATCTGTTGTAACTCTGCAAAATCACTGCATTTTTTATGAGCGATTTATTGTTTGATGTTTTGGAAATAGCAGCCGATCTGCAAGAGAAAGGTTGAAAGTGCTGTGAACCCTGGTGTAACACCTCGTATTTCATTTCTCTGCAGCTCTGCGGATTAATTCTCCTTTCACTCATTTCATCTCGTGTCAGACTGCCACCCTCGGCGTCCATCTGTGTCAGTCTCCACAAAATTACATCTACATGTGTCTGTATGGCTGCATTCTAACTCGACTGGACCACAGCATTAATTAAGATGGAAACACATCATTAACTCAGACCTCCCACCCCCCTTCCCTCTCTCTTCGTGTTCCCTCCGTTCTCCTCCCTAACCCAGGACTACAGAGAGTACACAAAAAACAGTTGGGTAATTACTGATAATTAAATCAATTACAGGCAGTCTCTGCCTTGCCAGCTCTGGATGGCGGCAGCCGTGTCAGCCTGCTCCAAATATTTGAACAGCACAATCCAAATATTCTCTGTGAGCTGTTTTCGCTTCAGAGCAAATCATCCGCCAACCTCGCTCTGACAGTGGCAGTCAGCGTGGCCGTGTGGGCAGTGCCAGCAGACAGCAGAGCCCTGATGAGCCTCAGCATTAATGACGAGGTGATTAGTCAGCTTTTCCTTCCTGCGGAAGAGGCTCTGCAATTTCATCCCAATCATAGTTTGCTTTGAAAGGTTTTTGGAGGACTGTTAAAAAAAAAAAAAGAAAAATTTGCGGGGGCACTTAAATTGTTTTTGCTCTTTTTTTTTTCTTCCAGATTACTATCTGGTGCTCTTGCAGTCATGGTTGACAGAAAAGAGATAAAATGGACCATTTACTGCCTCCTTTGGGGGTGGGCTCAGGGAGGGAGAGGGAGACGCTGCAGGCCTGGGGAACAGGATGCTCAGTTTCTCTGTTTCTCAGTGTTTTTAAAGGTCAGATTGTAATTTTTTACTTTGTCTCAAGTGCTGGGAATTGTCTCTTTGATATTTAATTTTTTTTTTTTTTGTCCAGAGTGAGAAAAGGCAAGTTAATAACACACAAATGCCACAGTAATAGCAGCATGGGGACTGCACCACCTTGTCTTTAATTGCTATTTGTATTTAAAATAATGGTTCGTGGGAATATAAAGACTCGCTGATTTATGTTTCGACATGAGTTGCAACAAGTCATGCAATGTCAAATGATTTTCTGTGGACTGCGGTGCCAGTGTAAGCAGCCTCTTTACTCTCCTATACCAGATTTTGTATGGCATTATTAGCTGTGTCTGATGTGAGGCAGCAGAGAGGGGGGGAGAGGGAGTGGTGGTGGTGGGGGGGTTATCAGATGCAGATTCGGTGGGTGCAGGCAGCCACAGCGGGGAGTGGTCACCAATGTCTCTGTGTGGTTTTGATAAAGATAGAGATTTATGCTCTTCCAACGTTTATGGGTCTGGGACATTGTGGCGATGCCTACTTAGACCTGCCGCCACCTCCGTCTCGACAAGCTGGGAGGGAGGCGGATATCATTAACTGCTCCCTTCCCTCTTTTACCCCACCTTTTCCCACTCTATCAACCCCCCCACCCCCAACACTCCTCCCCATCATGCCAACTGGGGAACAAACCCTGACAGACTGTTGGCTCGAGGAACTGTCACATGCATACAGTGACCTCGCTGATAAGGCCTCTCTTGCCGCTGCAGAGAGAGGATTTCCCCAGGGTGCCCTCATCTCTTTCTAAGGTTATCGGATCAAACACAGACATGGAACATACAAGGCTTCATTTGCATTGAGAGGGTCATGATACAAGGGCAAAAGATAGAGAGAGGTTCAAGTTCATCACAGCTATAAGGGTCAGCACGGGGACAATCCTTATCACAAATATGAATGAACAGAAAGCTAATTTTTTTTAAAGAACAACAATATGCTTGTGGTTAAAAATATCAAAATGAAGCACTTCTGAACACTGGATCCTCCCTTAGCGGAAGCTCCCTCCACTCCGCCACAGACTGACATTTCGCTGCAGATAGTCCACAGAGGCTTCAGTCGGAAGAGAGAGGGCGCAGAGGGCAGGAGGGGGAAGCAGTGCGCCGCTGTGCTTGTCCCCCCTGGCTTATTGAATTACCTAAATGAGCAGAGGAGACCAGGCTGGGGCTCTTAGTCGTTTGAAGTTTACAAATCATCCTGACTGCTCTGGGGCCTGGGGGAGACGTCGCGAGGGAGGGAGCGGGTGGGAGGGGAGGTGTCTTTTGATGCCTTAAATAAAAACATCAGGGAAACAAACAAACAAGGGGGAGCAAGGGGAGAAAGACGAAGACGGTGAAGAGGTGGTGAGGGAACGGCATGTTACCCATGGCAACTTGGGGATGGGGATGGTGATGGTGGAGAAACCACTTCCTGTGTATGATGGGAAAATTGCATAAGTTCACCATTGCTGTCTGGACAGACTGAGCACTGTGTGTGTGTGTGTGTGTGTGTGTGTGTGTGTGTGTGTGTGTGTGTGTGTTTGTGAAAATATATGGGGATAAGTAAGTGCATGAATTTACCCAGGGTTCTGCTTCGTGCAGACAGATGAGCTTGTCTTTAAAGCCGACATTTTGGGATACGTAAATCTTTACGATCTTTTTAAGACTTGGATGAGGTAATTGATGGCATGTGTGTGTGACGAAGTTACATCCAGCAGTAAATTAGCCTAGCTTAGCCTAGTTTAGCTTAGCATAAAGACTGGAAACAGCTACTCAGATTCTGTCTAAAGTTACTAAAATCCACCTACGCCTCTAAATTATTGATATGCGTCTCTAAGCTTGTGAGTCAGATAACCAAAGTGTGAAAACAACATGTTGTGGCTGGGAATGATGTGCTGGATTACTTCTTGGCTGCTCGGCCACCCCACAACAATGACACACAAACATTTTTTACAGACTCGACAGAGCAAGGCTAGCTGTTTCCCTCCATTTCCTGGTAGTCTTTGTGCTAAGCTAATTAGCGGCACATTAACCCACAATGTATAACCATCTGTTAAATAGGCCTACATAGATATACAGTAAGCAGAAAAGTCATATACCTCGTACATTTGTATCCTGCAGTAACTGGTGAGAGCCTGCTTTGTTGTGAACGTCAGACGGGCCAGAGACTTTGCTCTGTTGCACTGAGGAACATTTTGTCTATTTGTACAAACCAAATGAGAAGAAATGCTGTGATCCGTTTCGTTCCAGTTAGAAATATTTGTTTCAAAGTGGAACTTAATAATAAACCCAGATGAGAGATTTTTTTCTTTCTTTCTTTCTTTTTTTTTTTTTGAAATTCAGTATCAGATAAAGAAATCAAATTGGGAAAACATGAATAAAATCATTTGTCTTTTCGAATTTACAAAACCAGCATTTTGAAAACACAAAAATTACTTTCAGGTCGATTGTTTCCCTCCTCCCCCAAGACCACTATTTCTCCTCTGAAGACCAATCAATAATTGATTGTGTCTGGATACGATGGGGAAAAGATAGCATGTTGTTAGTACAATCAGGGGCCTTTTCCAAGCTATTAAGTGGAACTAATTAATTATGGCATGGAAATGCGTTAAAATGTCTCTCTCCCACTGAAGACAACATCCATTTACTGAATGGAAAAGCCTGAAATGTAATTAGTTACATAATCATGGCAAAATAAGGTTGACTTGATTCGAACCACATTGTGCACGTTGCATGTTCCCATTTCCCATTTCCATTCCTCAAAACACCCGTAATACTGTATTTTGTTTTCAAAAGATATTTACCGTTCTCTCTCTCTGGCCGTCCCCGTTTCCAGCTGATTTTTCAGATTCATGAGGTCGACTCATTTATGTAAAACACATGCACATAAAGCTCTTGAGTTGAAAATGACAATAGGGAAAGAGTGATTTCAGCATACACGTTACCAGGAACTCAATCAACAACCGTCTGGGGAAAGAAGGTCGGACTCCATTTCAACTTTGTGACCCGTCGGCTCCGTGTCTCTGCAACCACGCGACTCTGCTCTAATTGGACGACACAATGTCTGGGAGTTCTGAGGCTGGACAGAACTCACGGCAAATTACCGCTCACTTCCTGTTCAATCTGAGCGGGCACTTGAGCCGTCAAGGGAGCTGTTGGACTTTGAAAAGTGTTTGCTTAGCTTGGCATCTCCGGTAACCGTGACCCTGTTGTAATGAAGAATAATTTACCATTTTGGAAAGTTCATTTTCGTGCATGCCTTATTTACAACAGCAACATCCCAATGGTGCATGGAACAGATCCAGTAATGTAAGCGGGTAAATTGAAATGGCACTTATGAGATTTGGTGAAGGAAATGATCTTCCTGATTTGACAGGGGGAAAAAAATGTCGAAGAATGTTTAATGTTCCTGGCTTTACATTAAAAGTATACTTCAACTGTGCCGACCTGCTACTTTTGAGAAGAACTTAAAGTCCAGTGAAGGGGAAAAGTTTATTCTTGTATTACATTTTAATATATTTTTTCACATAGACAGAACAAGTAATAATCAGAAAGAAAAATGCAACACATATATTGTAGTTTGAATTAAACTGATTTTTTTAAAAATATATATATATTTTGTATGAAGTGATCAAGAGGTGCAAAAGTGAGTGTGAGGATTTCAAAATGAAGGGTACAGGTGTATAACAGAGTTTGGTAAGAGTCTTTTATTCTGAAAGTATGCCTAAGTGCATCGTTGCAAGTAAAAGCCACAGGTAATGAACGTGTATAAACTGTGCAGATGTATATCTTTCTCAGTCGTTTTTGCTCTGCGTCCATGTCACCAGGTTGGCTCCAGCAGGCTCCGTGTCTCCGTGCTGCTGCCTGGTGAGAGCAGCGTCCAGTGGAAGAGGATTGGTTGTGACATCTGGCAGTTTGATAAAGTGGATTTGGTTTCTTAGGGGCAATTCCAGGCTGCTCTCCCCGGGCGCCAGGCCTACTC
The DNA here is from genome assembly GCF_045865225.1 of Trachurus japonicus. Classification (NCBI taxonomy): domain Eukaryota; kingdom Metazoa; phylum Chordata; class Actinopteri; order Carangiformes; family Carangidae; genus Trachurus; species Trachurus japonicus. The sequence continues at coordinate 8,999,097 of NC_140911.1, forward strand.
TGGTTAGTATATGACTTACATGTGTAGGCTGCTGAGAGGGAGGAGTGGTGTGTGTGTTTGTGTGTGTGAGAGAGAGAGAGAATGAGAGAGAGTGTGTCAGTATGTACAGTAAAAAGTATATCTAAGCAGGTAGATACTGTGTGTGTGTGCATGTGTGTGTGCGTGTGTGTGTATGTATGTGAGGTTTGGTGTGCTGAGCTCAGGGGAAGCGGTTAGTTCAAATGGAAAACAGCAGTCCCTCCACCATGTACATTAATGCAAGCCTTTCATCACCAGCTCCCCTAAAGCATGGCCTCTCCCCTTCTAATTTACTTTAAACACACACATTAGTCTCATCAATAAACGCTAATGGCTCTTTATGAAACAGAGGTCTATTTCCCATTTTTCTAATGAAGGCCGTATTTCCCTGCGTAGCCTCCAAGTCTGATCTAATCCATCGCTGAGATGGCTGATCCGTCCTTCCATAACATCCTCCGCCACCGCCGCAAAGTGAAGACAACAAGCACCAAGCACACATGTCCAAATACAGACTCGCTAACATGCAGGACAACACGTGGGACGTAGAGACAATAAGACGCTCCTCTACACCTCTCGAGGTTGGCCCCTGTTGTCATGTTACATAAAAATACAGAACATTTTACTTTTATTTTCCAAGAAGAGTTTCAAAGGAAACGTTTCATATTTTCCATAATTTTCACATTGCTTTAATCTTCTGGTATTAATTTGATATATAAACAAAGGGCCAAATTACCGACAATCTGCTGACATGAAGCTGTTTTGTCTATTTTTTTGTTTTGTTTTTTGGAACTGCATTTGTATAAGGGGATGAGAGGGCATTTGTAACAAAGCCAGAAGAGTTAAACAGATAACTTGGAAGATGAAAGCACCTCTGAAAATGATATTTAAGTGTAGTATTCAACAACAACAACAAAAAAAAATCTGTAGTCCTCAGGCAGAAAGCAGAGAAAATACTGGCACCGAAATAACAGTTTATAGTGCAACTGATTTAAATTGTAAATCATCCTCAGGAATGTTTTTTTTTTTTTGCCACATTTTGTTCTTTATGTGACTTCAAAACTAAAAATGATTATTGCTGCATCTGTCCAGAGCGACTGATTTATGAACATGTTGTGGGTCCTGAGGTTTACTTTAGGCCTGAGCCACATGAAAGCCGAGGTGAAGGTCAATAGCACGGGCCCACTGTGGCTATGAAAATATCACGGGTGTTTTCTCGCCAGGGCTCACACGAACACGCTGCGCTCAAGGACAGACCGCGCATTCTGCTGTGCCACCATCAAAAGGAGAGTTCGCCCAAAAATGTAAATAGGATTTTTCATCACAAGGCAATTTCACGTGCACCTTGAAGCAGAAACACAATCCAGGAGAGGACCGTGTGCCTTTCACATGCTGAAGAGGCTGATCGCAAGATATCTTGTAGTTTGGGTTTTTACCGGTTAATCAAAGGACTTTATTGAACTGTTATTTTTATTCTTGAAGCTCCCAAAGCTAAAACAACTTTTTTTTTTGACAACATTACATTATTTGTTTTATGTGTAAAATAAAGGTAACTGATCATTGTAGGTGTAGTAAGTAAAATTTTGCCTGTATGATAAGTAGTAAGACTGGACAAGTCATAATGTACGTATATATGGAATATAGATTTTCATTAGGGAGCAGGAACATTTATCTTTAATCATTTTGTTTGCTCTCGTTAAAAAGAATGGCTTTAATGAAAAATAAAGAAAAGTAAAATTTATTTAACATAAACTAGAAAATATGATGACGTGGTAATGTAGCCTACAGTATATTACAGGGCATTAATCCCAGTGTAACTGTTTTAAATGCTGCCAAAAAAATATGAATGAAATCTTTAAAGATATGAAACAGTTCATAAATCTTACTCAGTCTGATCAATAGCACTGACTTTTCTTTCTTTTCTTTTTTTTTTACCTTGTCAATATTTCCATGCAAAAAGGAAATCAGAGTAACAGAATGAATGAAAAATATTGATTTATAACACTATTTAAAGTGGTTTGGTCTAGATGAATTAAAGGGGAACTCTAAAAATTGACATGTTAAAATTTCTAATCATCTGTTTTACTTACTCCTCCATCTCTCTCTCTCTCCCTCTTTCGCTCTCTCAGGTCTGTTTGAGGAGTCTTCTCAGGAGGAAAAAGGATCTCCACTCAGGCCTTACCTCACCCGTGGCATTGGAGTGGGAATTACGGGGCTTAGTTCTCTCAACTTGACCCCGCTCCTAATTACTTGTCGGATAAGTCTTTTGGCTCCTAGTGGAGTGTTGTCCTAACCTCCACTTGTCTGCTGTGTGTCCAAACATGGGGAAAGGAAAACACGTTCCAGTGGAACAGGGGGCTTAGCCTCCACGCCACGTTCTCACAGAGCCAAACGCCCCACCACAGGCTCCCAGGGACCCACACAGGTTAGACTGAGGGCTGCTGCTTTACCTCCAGTCTGGGGATGAATGAGACATAAACTATAGGATCTTATTCTGAAATGAAATGACAGTTTGACGTGACTCTTTTTTTTCTTCTTCTGATTCATAAATGTAAGAATTTAAATTCCAATGGTTTTCTTTTCGGTTGTTTTGTGTCAGAAAATAAACATCATATCCCACTTTGAAGCAGAATAAAGAAGCAGCAGAGTTGTGACAGATAAAGTGTACAGTCTCTGAGCTCGTGAATGCAAACGCAGCTGTTTGGCCTTGGCTGAAGCATTTTGAACCATCAGTCTTCTTTAAAAAAAAAAAAAAAGAAAGAAAAAAAGTCCAGTGACAGGCTCCAGTGAGTGGAGGCAACCTGTAGCAAATTTGTCTTCGTCAGACCATATTGTCTCAGACGTTTCGAAACCTTTTCTGGCAAACTCCCCTGTAATTATGGCCTCTTCAAAGACGATGATCAGTGCAACAACTTGGTGTGTAATAGACGCTAATGACGGATAATAAGAGTGGTACACAGAGAGAGGAGACTCGTCCCGAATCTGGTCTTTTAAAGCATGTGTGATGTGACTTTACACTCAGAGGGGATGTGTTGTCTTTTTGTTCTTCTTAAGTCGTTTATAACAGTGATGGTTGACTTAGAGCCACATCACTTTTAATTGCCCTGTGTTCATCTTTGCAGTGAGTCACAAAGCGCTTTGTACTTAAAATTAGCGCACAAACCCGCAGCCAATATGATTAAATAAAACCGAGAAGCGTAAACATTTTTTAACCAAAAGAGAAAATTGAAAAGTTAATGTCCAACATCCTCTTAGTTTAGTTACTGATCATATCTGCCCCGACTCATCCCGCCCCCTCCGCTCTAACCCTGGGAAAGCGCCCTCTGAGATTACATTACTTCAAATCATAACTGAAAACAGGGATTATCAGACTCAGAGATTAGCTTTTAAATGAGAGTTCTCCAAACCTTTTAAAGTATGTCATCAATTCTGTCTAAATACTGAGCGATAAGGAACTTCAGTGGAAAAAGGACAATCCTCCAGGGACAGAATAAGTTAAAGGAGGGGAGTTTATTCCATTATTGTCTAATAGCTTCCATAACCATCACCCTTTACCCCCAATAAAGTCTCATTGGCCTGAGGATTGAGTCTGGATTACATGGTAGCTCTGCTAATAATGTCAAACACATGAAGAGACCTGACCCCCAAAACTCACCCATCACCACAGCGAGCAGTCGGTTGCCCTTTTACCTGAGTGTTAAGTGTAACGCACTGTGGTAATGGGAATATAAATAGCACGAGGATGCAGAATTCCTACAGGTTTTAGGGGCGAATGTTATATATCAATATGGTATGTGCAGTATGTGACGTGTGTATTTAGGAGCTTGTTACTTCATTGTGTTAACTGGTATTTACTGCTTTCAAAGGAGCCACGCTAAATCAAAGACAAGAGCAAAGAAAGAAAGTACAGCCTGAACAGCTTCTGCCTTTTGTTATGTGTGTTGTGTGTGTGTGTGTGTGTGTGTGTGTGTGTGTGTGTGTGTGTGTGTGTGTGTGTGTGTGTGTGTGCATACCTCAGTTCGTAGGCTGCAGCACTGTACGGCTCCCCCCAGGGCTGCATTGAGACACTGGTGCCAGAGAGTCTCACCTAGTCAGGTTAGCCTGGGAACACACTCATACTACAGGCATTTCTTCCTCTTTCTCTCTCTTTCTCTCACGCACGCCCTCTCTCTCTCTCTCTCACACACACACACACACACGCACACACATGCTCGTACACTTACATGTCTGCATGCACACAATGCTGCCCACATCATAAGCTAATGAGCCATTATATTGTCATTAGTGTTTTATTTGCACCACCCTGTCTCTGAGCAATCTGTCACACTGTTCGCATGGTGGTGACTCAGAAACTAAACAGTTGTTGTGGATTTCAGTGTGTGTGTGTGTGTGTGTGTGTGTGTGTGTGTGTGTGTGTGTGTGTGTGTCTCACGCATGCTTTTGTGTGCAGGTTTGCATGCAGCACATGTACTGTCCTTGTCCTGTGTGTGATCGAGTGCTTCTGTCTTTCTTCCGTCCATGTTGTTGTATGTTCTTACCGTGCAATCTGTTTCCATTTGTCAAGAGCAGACACAATCTGAATCCATCACAGTGTCCACCGAGGATCCAGCTCGTCATGATGATGATTCCCGCGGGGCCTCGGGGAACCCGTACGTGATTTAAAGTAGACTTGAAATGTGTTTGGGGGAACGTCTACTGTATAAAGCACGTGTTTATGTACATAGCACGTCATTATCTATGCATCTTGATTAGATCTTCCAACGTTTCTCATGTTTGTACACCTAAAAAGGAGCGTATGATGGCAGGACCACCCAAACAGAGCAATCACACATGTAAAATAAGAGAAGGGATGCTCGTTATGTGGCAGACAGTTTGACGCTCTCTCCCTGCATGGTCCTAGTTTTGCTCTTCATGTCTGAGAAGGACTGTAAATATTGCAAAAAAACAAACAAAAAAAAGTCTGATGAAGAGCAATCATCAATAACTTGAGGCGTCACATTCACCTCATAGGTTGAGCAAAGTGGTTTTTATCTTTTCACATTCAAAGAGTTCAGGACGGTTCACAGATCTATCAACATCGTCCTCTGAATCCTGCTGCTGCATTAATGTCTCATGATGCCGTCTGTGTTTGTTTCCAGAGTGATCCCACACTTTTTAAAGTGCGATATTGTAAGTTAATACTCTTGTCAAAACAAACAAGTGAAACCACAGCATGGAGCAGAGTGATTGCTGTTGCATCTAAAAGGGGAGGGGCGCTGCAGACTGAGCCGGCCTCACACTGAGTAGACGGGCTCTCCCCAGTGTTCACCCAAGGGACTGCAGGCCCCGTCTCTCTCTCCCTCTCTCTGTCCCAGCTCGCTGCCTTCGGTAGCTCTCAGTATAACCTCAATTCCTCCCACACGCTGCAACGCACATCCACACTCTATCATGTGTTCATCAGTGTTGAGATTGACTTAATCACAGCACAAACTTTACATGCAAGACTAGCGTTTAGCTGTTTGAACAGCTGGTTGATATGATGGCAGCAGCCACACCAGCAGCATGATGATCGTTTGTATGAAGCATTTAAATATCTGGCAAACACAGTAATAACTTGGAGGGGGAAAAATGTGCACAATATTTAGTAATGTACCTCCTAAAATCTACAGTTTGTATAATTTCTTTGGCAGCGAAACAAAAAGGACTTTTCTCTCTCGGCTGAGATCTTGCTCCAAGTTTCAGAGCGAGCTGAATTTAGCATTGAACTAATCTAATCTATAAAATCAATCAAGGCCTAAAACAGTGATTTACATTTTTTGTAAGAGTTGGGGTTTTTTTGTTTTTTTTTCAATGAGCAGCTGCGATTTTGTTTTTTGGGATAACTCATTTGAGCCAAAATACAAAACTGACCAAATTAGTGGCAAATAATTCATTATGGAACCAGAAAAATGACATATTTGTTTGTAATCACTGCCACAGGAGATTAGATAAACCCTGCGGTGATGATGGCTTTTGTGGTCGAACATGTGTTTAAGTTGCCAGAGAGTGACTCAGCATCAGGCTTCAAGGTAATAACGCTCCTTTCGTGCCAACAGGCCACTTTCTTTGCTCTTGATTTCTTCTTTTTTTTTCTCTAAACCTTTGTCCAGCCCTCTGCCACCGAGCCTAATTTTCCCTCTAGTTAGAATCCACATGAGATATTGCTCAGTGTTTCTTTTGTGACAATACTAAAGCAATAATTACGAGACCAACACAGTATTTTCACCATTAAAGTGCAGCTGTGATGGATGTGGCTCTTTCAGAGTTCGACTTCAGCCTTTAATTACATTTGAGTGATTGCTTTCCTTCAACAAAGCACAATGATTCTGTTAAGAAAGACATAATTAAATAGCAATACTAATTACAAAAAAAAGCAATACATGATGATTCTGTCGTGCCCTCCTCCAAAAGGTTCATCGGACAGAGTTAGCTTGTATAACAAATCCCAGGAAGCGTTTATGAATATAGTATATATTTAGCCCCCATTCAAAACTGGCCCAGGTTTCCAGCCCACAACCGTGTGAGTCAGAGTTTCAACATTACCTGGAGAACTTGGCACAGCTACTGAGCGAGCGATGGAAAATTAAAAAGCCCAGTTAGTGCCTATGGGTGAGAAACAATTATGGGTTTGTGTTCATTACAATGGTGTACAAAGGGAATGAAAATTCCAAAGCTAAGTGTTTTACCATCAAAATGCCAAGAGTAAAATGAAATGTAATTAAGCCCACAAATACCCCCGGCTTTTGTAACAAAGCTGTTTTTACTGCCTTTAGCAGCATGTGGGTACTTTGCTTAACACTAAGTCAATAGAAAAGTTTTGGCTGGGAATGACTGTGGAGTCATTCAGGTGCAGTTCAGCATGTCACTGTATCTTGTTGGATGTTTGTTTGTCGTCAGCGCTGAAATATTGCTAATTTAGATACTGTAATGAATTTAAGTCTCTATAAACAGAAGATTTGTGCTCATAGAGTTCTTCCATTACACCGCGGGGTTGTGTCACAGTGTAGGAAACACAGTTGTCCTCATTTGTTTTTGTGTCGTGTATTTCTGAGCAGAATATATAAAAGAATTGTGAGCAGCCATATTGAAATTTTGAAGCTTGGACTCAAAAAGGCATTGAAACTCGAATATTTTGTATATTTTACAGATTTCATGAACCATGAGTGGACCTCAAATTATTTCCCGAAGAAATCATCAGCAACGAAAAATTCACTTAAGGTGGCCCACGATAATTCATCCGTTTTATTTAGTTTCTTTTCATCGCAGTATAAACACAGTTTGCTATGTCTGGTGGACATCAGGAGGTTGCAAAGACAACAAATTGCTACCGCACCACTCATATCACCCTCAGGATGTTTGGACACAGTTAAAAAACTTCACCGCTCAGGCCTCGACGCTCGTGTGAAAACAGTGACTTAACTGAATTTATGAAAATCTCAACTAACCAGGGTGTGTTTGTGAGTTTGCGAGTGTGTATACTGCCCTCTGTTAAGTGTGGGTTATGTGCTTGTTTGTGAAACTTGCTGAGCATTTTTGTATTTGTCTGACATGGAGTATTAATAAGCAGATGTCAGGGCCGCGGTAACGATGAGGAAAACCACTTGTGAGTTTAAGAGGAGCAGCAAGAAATCTCTAAAGCTACGAGCCCATTAGACACAGCATGTTTTATTTCATGTGGATTGTGTTATTCTATCAAACGCACACTCGAGCATGCCCTTATATGCTTATTATATGAGCTCTACATTTCCCCCAATTGAAAACATCTTCATTGAGATACATAAACAGATTTTAAAGTCCTATTTCGCTCTACATTTGGGTCCTGACTAAGATCTGATTTTCCTCTCTTTGATGTTACGTTCATATTCTTCCTCTTCCCCGGCAACATGTGTCCCTCGTTACATCACGTCATGCCAACGAACAATCAGTTTGTCAAAACACATCTCCAGGCTCGGAGAGAAAGGGGGCTGAGAAAAGCTAGTGAGGAGGGGGAAGAATGGCCGAACACAGAGGGGACTGTCAGGAGTGTTATTAAAGCGGTAACAGATAGCTGAGACTTCTTTAGCATCGCATGGCCAGCGGCTCCGGGCCCTCGCCCCCTCAAACACCTTCACCTCAGTGTTAGAGCAGCAGCGCGCCGCTCTGGGACCAGATTGGGGCGGCTCATTGACTGACAGCTTCAATAAGGCTAATTACAGTGGGCTGCAGGGCCCAGTTATGCTGTCTGGCGACTCCACCCACTGTGGAGCCAGAGCGACTGTGTTAACTATGGTGTTAGACCAAGGTAGGCATCACTCAGCCACCGCTGGACCTCACAGCAGTAAACACACACACACACACAGGCAGGTTGATGACACACACAAAAAAAGTGAAGTTTCAACCTTTTCTCCAGTCTGTGAGTCTCCGGTACGACGACGCTGTGGGTGGAAGCCGAGGGTGGCCACGGCGAACGGAACGACCCACGTTGGTCGTTCAGGTTGGAGGACTTGGAGACAGAAATGGCTCTGACTTATTATTATTCCTACATGTGCACACTTGAACCCGCCACACACAAGCTGTTCAAGTGATTCACTTTAAGGACACACACTGTTCTTTTGCCAAACAGTAATTTCCGATAACCCTCCTCGATGACTCACGTATCCCAAGAATAAGGTAAAGGTTATGAGAGTGTCATGACCTCAAGAAGGGTTGGAGTTAGCATCCTACACCCAAGTACAAAATAAGCCACTTTCCATGATACTGCTATAAATCGGAGATAATATTTTACTTTTACAGATCAAGTTTTATCAAAAAAAGACAAAATAGTTCAGGGGTGTCAAACTCATTTTAGTTCAGGGGCCACAAACAGCACAATTGGATCTCAAGTGGGCCGGACCAGTAAAATAATAGCATGATAAGCTATAGATAAATAAATAATTGTATTATAAGATGTTTGCAGTTAATGAACTATTCTTTTACAAAACATATTATGAACAATCTGAAATTTCTTGATAAAAAAATCCATGTGCAATTTCAACAATAGTATGCCTCTTCTGCCTTCTATGTAATTTTCGCACTTGGAAAAATCGATTCTGAGGGCCAGATTGGACTCCCTGCCGGGCCACTTTTGGCCCACAGGCCGCGTGTTTGACACCCCTCATCTTGTAATAAGTCAGTTTGACTATTTAGGTCAAATCAGGTCTGTCAAAATCAGCATGTTTTGTGTGTATGTGTGTGCGTTACACAAGCCAAAACTAAAGAATATCACAAGGTTAATAAGGTGACATATTTTAGATAATGACATTCTAGGAGAAGAAGAAAAAACAGCGTTTTGGTTTTTCCTGTCATTGCCGGCGGCCAAAGCTGCATGCTTCACCTCCCATTAATTATAAATCAAGTGAAGTCTTGCCTGTTTATACAAAAAGTGGAAATTATGCTCAATTAGAATTCATCTTAATGACTGTCATTGAGGCATATTGTAATTCATTATGGTGTATTGTGATTGCTGGGTTGCTCATCACAGTGGCCATGCCAGCAGGCTGTCTCGTTTCTCATTACATGGAGTTTTAGTTTCATCAAAAAAGAAAAAGAAAAAAAACCTGATGTTTTTCTGGTGCCGCAGTCAAACCACCTGAATTAGTCTGACTGTTAAGATCTTAAACAAGTTTAAAAGCTGACACTCAGCAAGTCACACACACACACAGCTCCCATGTAAGACTTGACTATTTTTGTCTGTCTCTCTTCAGCCCTCAGGCTCAGATCCTGGGATGCTGCATGAGTCACAGGAGGAACTTTGAAGAGCCAACCTGGCAGGAGGACGGTGCTGCTCGGTGTTTTGCGAGGTGGGTCGTAGGCCGGCCGGTGTGGGAGGCTCATTCCACACTGGAGCCAGGACTGTTTAGAGGCCTGTTGTGTCTGGAGTCTCTCGGGTCACTTTAATATCAGCCCAAGGCCCTTGGATCGGCCCCCATGTCGCTCCGGCAATTACAGGAGGATCCCCCTTCATCCCTCTCTCTTCCTCCCTCCCTCCCTCCTTCCTTTCCTCTGCTGCTCTTCCGCATCCTGCTGTTGCTGTCTGCCACGTCGCTGCATCCTCTCACATTCCTTTTTTTTAAAACTTTCATTTACTTTCCTGACTGTCGACATTTAAGCAGAAGTAAGCGATCCGGTCTTTTTGGCTAACTTCTTGTCAGCCGATGGAGTTGTATGAACTATGAACTTAGTCGTAGTGTCTGTAAGTGATCTCTGTTGGTTGTGTGTGTGAGTATGTGAAATGGTGTATGGTTTTAAAATCTGTTTTGCAGGATGTACAGCATTGATTGTCCAAGACAATTTTCCCTCCGGGGACATTAAAGTTTATATTGATTTTGATTTGATTTTGATTGATAGCAGTCCCCGCCCTCGTCCCTACGTCACCACATTCACGCGCATCCCTTGGCTGCACACACAGAGAGGACCGCCCCTTTATGCCATTCTCTCTCCCCATTGGATAAAGGTTGTAGGATACAAGGAAAGTTTTCTCCTCGGCTTACAGCAGAGCAGAGTGACTGACAGACCCGTGTTTCAGGCCAAACACTCTATGTAAGTGATTGCCGTCGGAAGATATAACTATTTAAGACTTATATTAACACAAATATTCAGCTTACTTCTGCTTTAAACATAACTGATGCCGAACACAAAGTATGAGATTATATTCCGCACAAAAATCCTATTTACCGCGCATCCAAACATTGCAGTCTTTGCAGTTCCACAGGAGATTTAAGCGAGAACTGTTAACCCCGAGTCCACCACCACCACCACCACCACCACCATCATCACCATCATCATCATCACCGGGCCGTTTCAACCATCTCTGTCCTTATAACTCACTGTTTACTCTATCATTGATCCACCAGTAAACCGAGTTCCTGTCTGTGTATTTGTGTTTAAACGTACACAAAGCCATCCCCGTGAGCTTGCGTGTATACAATAATGCTTTTAGGGGATTGGGCCCTGCGTTGGGCCTTTTAACTTCAGTCAGCGCTGCATCCTGATATCCTGGTGTGACTGGTTTGAGGGGGTAATTCACTCCACCAGAAACACAGGCTTTTAGAGGTTCCACATGTGCTTTGGCACCAGACAGAAGAGAGGCCGGTAGGTTTCATTAATTGTGGCAACATTCCTGTAGCGTTGTCAGGCAGTTTTATTAGTATTAGCTTTGCCTGCAGGCTGTCATTATGCCTCATTTAGAGCTCAAACCCTTCCCATGTCTGTCAAGTCATAACCATTTGAGAATATTGTTAACTAACCACTACCGAGGTAACCATCAAATCAGTGCAGCCAGTTTAGGAAGACATACTAATTAATCCAATCAGGTGAATTTTAAAAGAAGCTACTGAATATGTTATAATGAAATAACTGTTAGGGATTCACTATCTGAACATGTTCTTTTACAAAAAGTGGAATCATTGAAAGATATTTGCCGCTTTCCCCCACTGTCAAATATCCCATAAAAAAAAGAAAAAGAAAAAGTCAAATGTTCCTTTAATCCAAGCAGCTCACTGGGCTGAATCATTGGAGCAATCATCCTAATAACAGTAAATCCACAATAATTGACATGTCAAAATTACTTGCAAAAATTGACCTTTTTTTTCTCCCCTGACAGAGACCTTTTGAACAGGCTGAGATGATCCAGCAGGTTGAAAATGAAAAGCAGATTGATTGCTCCTGCAGGTATTAACCCCACCTCTGAGTTTGATCTCCTCGGGTCAGGCCCGGCTACCGAAACAGTCGCGCTCCTGCCTGGTTTGATCCGAGCCCGTTGACAAGGTCAGCTGTAACTGTGGCTGAGAGGTTGCCATGACTGACTGCAAAGCACTCCTGACTCATCTATGCAGTCATTTGTCAGCATGTCATGCTGCTTAAAATGAGGCTTGGCTGGGGGAGAAAAAAAAAAAAAGAGTCCAGAAAATCATTATGAGTTCAATCTGAAAATGTCATTTCAATGTATTTTTTGTTGTTGTTGCTAAAGTAGAGAACAATTTATAATCTTCCTCTTTCTTTCTTCTCAGCAAAGACTGTGAGCATATTGAGAAATGTTCCATTTTAAGCAAGTTAATTTATTGTTTACTAGAAATACTTTTACTTTTCACAGGATGTTGTCTGTAATTCATAATTACTCAGTCTGATCTCTTACATTTTTTGCTCTCTGGGATTTGTTTCCTAACCGACACCATGTGACTTATTTAAGCAAAGAAATGTGACTAGTTAGCGGTGCTTATTGTGGCTGTCTGGACATGATTTGTTTGCACCAATAAAAGCGCGCAGGAATTGTTTGTTTTTAATGACCATGTTATCCACAATGGAAGCATGAAATTTTATGTCTTTTTTCCACTGAGAACTCCAAAATCACCTCAGGATGAGATAATGAAACCGAATTGCACTTTATTAGGAATATATTCAGTTGTTTTCACTGTATGAGTAAATATTTAACTTTGATCGAATGTGTTTATGTGCCCTTTGCATGCGAACACACATGCACACTCTTGTTTTGTTTGTTTGTGCAGAATTTTCAGCCACTTTTCAACAAGAAACTCATGAAATCCTGGCATCATTATGACTTGTTCAGAGAGACGACCACAGGAAACAGCATGCACACATCACGCCGTAAGTGGCTGCTAATTCACATTTTACCAGTGTTTGCATGTGTGTATGTGTGTATGTGTGTGTGTGTGTGTGTGTGTGCTCCCTTGCTCGCCTGGTGGTTTTGCTGTCTCTCTGCATGGAGCTGAGATGTGTGGAGTGAATGAGGAGCATAGCTGCTGCCATCCCACTGCAGATCAAATACACATCAGGCGGCAGCGAGGACGACAAACAGTCAAAACAGAACCCGATCTCTGGGGCAATTACCAGTGTTTGCTTAGTCTTTGGAACGTGCTGTCGAAAACCAGGGTCAGTGACGCCGCTTGACTCTCCTCCTTTTTAGCTGGGGCGAGAAAAGAGATTATTACTCATTAGGACTTCACAGTTTGATGTTTGGAGATGTGGGGGTAAAGAGGAGGAGTGTGTGTGTGTGTGTGGAGGGGGGGCTTTTAGGCAGTTCTGCCCATCAAAGACACAGGAGAAAGTGTGTTTTGAGTATGCGTGGGACAGAAAAAAAAAAAAGGACAACATCTTAATCACCACATGCTCGTGGTTAAAGTTGAGGCATGGATTTTTCTAAATGAACAAAACAGTGAATCACAAACATGCCTGAATTGTCTGGAGCTTATACTTTTCAGGGCTTGTTTTGGTGAGCAAAGATCTGACACTGACACTCTTTCACCATTTTTCATTGTTACCCCCCTCTGGCAGAACTCTCCCAACGATTCTGTTACCTGTTTGTTACCTCAGTACCAATTAAAGCTATTTGAAACCTCAACCACCCACAGGCTGCTTCAACCATACAATTAAGGTGGTGTGAGACCTGGGTTTGCCTCGCTCTAATTCCATATACCACCTTTAAATGACAGCGTCAAGGGCCCTTGAGGGTCGTGTGAATGGCTTTATTGGATTGCAAAGGATTTATAATTACCTGAAAAAGTAATTGCAACTAATTCCACCCAGCCCCCGGGATATTACAAGTTAGGTGTTTAGCTGAAAGCTGAAGTGTTCAGTCTCTGATTGCCTATAAAGAGCTCTGAATACTGGAACACTGGGATGAGGTGTTTTAAAATTCACATTTAAAATGACAAATTATAAGTTATAAGGCCGTGACCTCTGAGTGAATGAGTTTACTGTAATAATAGATAATAGATCTCTACTCGTGATGTCTCTAACCCCCTAAAATCACCCACAATGCTTCTTTTTTTATTCCTGGAAAACGGTGCATTCACAACAACAATGAGAAAAGTAGGTAAAAATTAACCAAAAGAGTCGTTCAGTCTATAAACGGTAATGAATGTTTACAATGGATAGTTTGGGTAGTAGCTTTTATCGCTTTCAGCGTTATTTTCTCCTCTAAATAACTTTGGTGAACATGGGCCTTTGTTTTAAAACCTGTCTGATCAACCACTTGTGTTTCTTGCTCCATTGGCATATTTCAGGGATGCTGCTAATTCCCAGACTCTAGCAATTAACTTTATGAGCACAGATTTATTGTTACCAACAGGAATGATGGCTTAAACTACAAAAATTAGACCCAAATAGAAAAAGAGAGCTAAAGCTAGCTGCTTTTCCACTAGTTTATTTCTTTGCATGTGTAAAAAATAGTAATAAAGTGTTCACTTATCCATCTCTGTAACTTGTTTTCCTCAATATTTTCGTATAAAATATTTTTATAGTGTTTTAACTGTAATATCTGCTTTCTTTCAGTTTAATTTTTGATAGGAAATACAATCAAAGACAGAAAGGTTATTGTTGGACTTAAGTTACTATGTGAACTTATCAAGAATCAGCAAACTACACAATATAATGTTGAATAGATTCATGTTCCCAGGCTGGACAAAACTGCAAGTTTGGTTCCACTTTCGTCATCCATAAACCAGAATTATTTTATACCTGTGAGTCTGAATTCAGGAAATGTGTAACCCCTCTCTTTATTCTGTTTGTCTCTTACTTACACACGCACACACTCAAGCATTTTGTGGTCATGTAGTGACTAACCCGGGGGATGAGAAGAGGCTTCATGCTGACAGGATGTCAGTGCTCAGTGGGAGACGGCTCACTAGTGGGAGCATCAAAGAACGGCTAAATCAGCTCCCTTCCACCGCGGCACAGTCACTGCATTCCTCCAAGGTGCAGATATGAAAGGGAGTGTGTGTGCTTTGTAGATTTCATGGAGGAAAAAAAAATTGTACAAAGATAAAGTGGCATGTGGCGTCTTTTATAGATACTAGTCAAGCGGGAACAAACAACCAACTACGCTTCCCCCCCTCCTCCATCCCAATGTAACTGCTCATGCTACGAAGATAGAGACTGGGCGGTTCCTCATTCATTTTGTTTCACATGATGTAATGTGTGATGCGATCAGAATCTGTGGGAAATATTCATCACGCAAAAAATGAATTCAAAACAGCTTTCTGGCTACGATTGCTACAGGCTAACTTAAGACTAGCTCAGTATCAGAGCTAACGCATCACACAAACCGCTTCAAAAGAACAGATGAGACAAATTAATACATTTCTGACAGTGGCCCAAAAACCTTCAATTGCCACCTGCTGTTAGGTCATGGTATGTTGGTGGTACGCGAACTGTGCACCACTAGAGATCAACATATGCCGCTGAGGGGGATCAGCATAAGTCGCTGCACCACTTGTGGCACACCATCAGCCACTTTTTTGGCCTCAATGTCTCTTTGCTATACTCACCATCAAAGATCCCAGGATTATCCTCATGCACATGCACAAGCGTCCAAAACATGCTCCTCCGACTCCGTACTCAGCTTGACAAGCCGCCCCCCAGTCTTTGTCACTGGGACACGGTCACGGCTCCTAAAACGACTGAAGCTAACGGCTCGTAGTCGAGCTAGACAATAGCCCGCTGGCGCCATGAGTGGGCAGTAAATAACACGATGAATGCAAACAGGGAACATCAGATCTTTTACGTCTGAGATCAGATGCGAGATGAGATATCGCTTCACCTCTGTGTTGTTCTAATTGATGCATGTCTACGTCTATGCTATGATAAGAATTTACATCCTGCAATTTTTCTTTTTTTTTTTATTCCTAAAGTTTCTCCAACAGTTGATACATTTTGTAGAGCATGTATCTGAATTTAACAATGCTGTGTCTAACAATACAGCTGTCTTCACTTTGTACTTTACTGTTGGCTCTTTTCATGACTTTGGCAGCAGTAACACAGTAAACCTCCACCCTTCAAAAAAAAAAAAAAAAAGAAAGAAACCCTCATATACCACTCAGCACATACACTGAGGGGCCCTGTGCATGTACACTTCCACCAGAGTGCAGCGGTAAAAGTTGTTGCGGAGAGGAAAAGGAATATAATGAGACATTTATTTGGTGACAGCTTCACTCACTGTGCCTCTGTTTCACACTCATATAAAGAGATGCCATAAATGACAAAATGGAAGTCGTGAAGAGTGGGCTACTTTCATTTTAGAGGCAATAACTCTGAGAATGGTGCCTGTGTGGGGTGGATGGATATGGTTTGGGATATGTTAGTACTTCTCTTTCACTGGCTTGGTTAAATGTGTTACTGATATTTGTTTGCATTAGTTTTGATAAGCAGTGAGTCACTTTTACAACTCTCCCTCTAAACTGTAGGCGACTAAACACACATTATTTCATCCAAAGTGGGTTTTTCCCCTTCATCAGCCTCACTATTGTGTTCCCACCATTCTCATTCATCCCAAACTTGCCCCCACCTTTGCCCCCACAAGCCTTGTGACTCCCCTCCGCCTATCCAAACTGCCTCTCCCCCTGCCAGGCCCGGCCGTCACACACCCAAACAGGACCTGCTTTGACTGCCACTTAATTACACACCGTTTTACTCCACAGTTTACCAGTCAAAAGGAGGGGCCGGCTGGGGGTATATGTGGAAGGGTGGTGGTGGTGGAGGTGAGGGGGGGTTTACGGGGGCCCCCAGTATCCTCTCCATCAATGTCGGCAGCCCCCACAAAGGCCGTCATGACAGGGGATGAGTAGTTATAATGCCGTGGCCGTGCCTGCCGCTCAAAGTCACCCCATTCCTAATTGCCCTGAGAGATGGCAGATAATGGAGGGGCTTTGAAGTGAAAATGGCCCCTAATGAGCGAGAGAGAGGGAGAGAGAAAGAGAGAGAGAAAGCAAAGACACACAGAGAGAGAATGCATGGTCAATACTCAATAGCAATGTGTATGTGTATGTGTGAAGATTTGGATATCAACCTGTTTTCTATGAGGGAGAAAGAAAGGAGGAGAATAAAATGTAAGAGAAATGTAGAATCAGAGAGGATGTGTGTGTGTGCCCGAGGGAGAGGAGGAGGGGGGGGGGGGTGCGGGGGGAGTTACTGTCCTCTTCCTTCTCTCCCACTGTGCTCAGAGGAGCGAAGAGGAGTCAGAGACGGGAGTCTGAGACGGACACCCAGCGGGGAGTCTGCTCCATCCATCTTCCGTCCTCGCCTCTTCCTCACCCCTCTGTCTCCAGCTTAACCTCCAGGCACCTGTTTGTTACGAAGCTCCTCTCTCTCTCCATCTTTTCCTCCACTGACATTATACTCTCCTTCCTCTTATTCTTTTTTTTGTCGTCTGTCTGTCTACCCATCCTAACCCCCACCCCACCTTTCCCCTCTGTGTTTCTGATGGACAAACTGACAATGGCACTGCCACTCGGTCTGGCGTCAGGGCCTTCCCATACCAGCAACATGCCAGGGATTCTTTGAACTGTCCTGCATACTTTCACATGACACCATGGAAACTCGGAGTGATTTACATACAAAGCATTTTCTTTTTACTGCAAGCTCCCCCTTTGTCATGCTCCTTTGTACTTTCCCCTTACCTTTTCTTTGTTATTGTGATGAAGCGCTCTCATCCTTTACCTCCGACTTTGTCTACGGGCTATAAACTCAATTTGCTCTGCATTGCTCACAGACCTTTATATGCACGAATGGAGTAGGTCACAGATGCTCAAGATGCATAAAATAAGTGCACAGGCAATGACAGTCAAAGGAAAGTTTGTTTACAATAATAATGCATTACATTAAATAATTCAATATCCAACTTAAATATTAACATCAGATGCTATGTTTGCCCCTTAGAAATGCATTTACTATGTCCCTGCTCGGCTTTGGATGGAGTTCTGTCATTTCAACAGACACGCTCACTTCTTCTCTCTGATTGTCTCAGTGAGGAAAAATGCACAAGCTTCTGGGTTTTGTTTAAAATCATGAGAAAATCCTTTTAGTGAAAATATGAAGACAGAAAGTTTTCAAATTCATCTTGTATGGCCCATATGTACTCTGCTTTACATATGTTGCCATGACATTTGATTTTACATAAGGTTTTGCATCCGTGTCTCAAATATACCCACAAATCCATAAAGTTAAGATAAAGACATTTCTGACTCTGTAGACCATCTCAATTAGTATTTTTTTTTTAATCTGTTGCTGTATCAGAAAAACAAGATTCAAACATGTTTCCCAAGTTGTGCTTCGATTTTTTCCTGATTGTCGCTGGAAATAACGTTTCAGTTTTACCAAAAACTGCCAAAATCAGCTTCATTAGTTCATATCTATTCTATATAGACAAATAACATGTTAATTGTGCTTATGTTTAACACAATAGGGGTAGACGGTCAATTCCACCTTTGCAGAAAATCACAACTTGACAGATACATTACATTTTATAAGTTAGTTTTCTTGTGTTTCTTACTAATATGGACATATAGTGTTTTAGAGGGTTAGAAGAGTCTTGGTTAATGGTTAAAGGGCTCAATTTTGTCTTAATAATTTTGAGACAAGATCTTATGTGACTGCATTTCTAGACAAGGAGACATTTGGAAAGATTAAGACTCACTACCATTTTCATAGTGTCAACAATTTTAATTTTTGCTCATTGTAAAAAAAAAAAAAACGTAATGTCTTAAAATCCACATTTGCTTTGTTCTTTGTGTATTCCCATTAGTTCTGCTGTTCACTTTGTTATTCTTCTTTACTTCATGTTGCTACTTGTTAAGCAGGAAACCAATTTTCCCATTTTCTCTGAACTGAAGTTACCTCTGGGCTCATTTCATATAAACCTGTTTTGAGTTAAGTGTAACAGTTTCTCAGTCTTTGCACTTAAAAGGTGACGGCCGGGCCTTCCCTTTGAACTCAGATCAGTGACTGGACTGTTGCAGCGGCCTGTGACACGACGACCCGCTCTTCTTAAAACATCCAAACACAACCTGCTCGTCTGAGTGAGGAGTCAGCCAGTTAACTGTAATCTGCCTTTATCAGGCTCCATCAGCCGTTGCGATACTCCCTTTTTCGCCTTTGTCTCCCTCCGAAACAAGTTGTGTTTTGGTACGACCTGCCATCTCAAAGGGGGGGCCCCCACTCTCCTCTCGACAAAGACCAGAGCCAGCGGGGCCCTTCTGAATGACAATACTTTGAGGAATCAGTTGGTATTTACTGCTGAAGCGGTGGAGTGCATTAAGCCAAGAGACTGATTGTTGTTGTGTTTGCCTTTACTAATTGGCTGGAAGGCAGTGAGCTGCTGATACAATTCAGAGGGAAAACAGTGATCAGAGGAGGAGACGGGGGGAAAAAGGAAAAGAGGAGTGGAAACTGCAGATTAAAAAAATGCATGGTTGGTTGGCATTCTGAGGCCTGATGAGAACATTAAGATCATAAGGACACGCCAGACAGTGACATGCGGTCGAACTGTGTTTATTCAAAGCTAAATTACAATGTGTGGATTCCCATATGCTGTATGAGGTCGTGACCCATTTTATCAATGACTTTGCGTACAATTATAATGTCTGCATAACACGTATTGACCACTGCGGCGGTGACTGATTAAACGCAAGTTTATTTTAGGACCATCCACAATCCAAAGGGGTCCCTTGTCCTTCACAGAAACCTCAGAGACAGTCACTCTGAAATATGAAGGAGGGGAAACGAGGACCGGAGAGACCAAGGGTACTTGTCTACTTAGTAATCAGGACAAGCTGTGGAGAGACTTGGCCTAAACTCTCAACCGCAATTTCTTCCTCTGCAGTGGAAGAAGACGGGGAGGAATAACAGAAGGGGAAACGGTGAGCGAACTTTTTTGCTGGACGAGCAGAAAAGTAGCCATCCCTGTGATGTGCTGTGAAGAACGGAGGCAAGCCACAGGTCTAAAAGGGACTTACTGTATATTTGTATGTGTGTGCGTATGTGTATGTGTATGTGTGTGGGTGGGGGGCATACATGTGCACATTTACAGTATGTGTGTGTCATAAAGGGACCAAAGGCATGCACCAGTTCATTTTCTGCTGACAAGAGCTGCCCCCAAACACAGAGACGCTACTCATCAACTTTTAGGTCAGAGGGAACCCAAATTGAGTGTGTGACATCCAGCCAAGAGGGAGACTGGAGAAGGTGGGGGGATGGTGGTGGTGGTGGTGGGGGGGGAGGTTGAGGGGGCTCGAAATCATCGCAAAAGCCAAAAAGTTGGGCTCTCAAATGGTCATGGTTGAAACCAGTATTCACAGTGAATTTCCGGCCGCAGTGCCATGCCTAAGTCCTCTTGATTATTTTCTGGTTCAGGGGTTGCCGCATTTCAAAGCCTCCTCTCTGCCCACGTCTCTGCTCCGGGGCCTGTATTTCAGCACAGACACACACACACACACAACCTTAAGCAAAATTAAAAGTGACGATCAATCACACAGGGTTTCTCAGTCTTCCATTTGGGGTGTGGTGTTGTGTGGACCTGGGCGCTCCACGCCGGTCTATCCCTGCGACATTGAGTGGGCTGATATTTGAGTGTGTGAGTGTGTTTTTGTAATAGACGATGGTTGAATTTGAAAACGAGACTTGGAAATTTTGCGCACACAAAAAAAAGCCAAAAAGCCACGGAGCCTCGGTCGCTTCAGAAGTGAGGAGGCCTTTGTCCTCTGTGAAGATGCTTCAGTGGAAATGCACAATCACCCACTGTCGAATGAAAAGCCCCCAAATCAAATGAACATGATGTGAGTCAGAGCCTTTTGCACAGAAGAGGATGCTTTTCGAGTTAAGTCTGAAAGTGATCCAGAATCAGATAAAGACAATAAGCAACAGACAGAGACATGAGTTCTTCTCCTTTATCTGTCCAGTATCAAGCATTATGCAAATTGCTGTTGTTAGCATACACTTTTGTTTTCTTTCCTTCTTTTTTTGTTTCGTGGTCAGGATTTTAAAGGGGTACTCCTCCGACATGACATGGACTTAACTCATCACGCGGAGCGCTACTCAGCATGTGAACATAGCTGTATGTTATTAGTCTGTGACCCTGGAGGAGTTTTCCGAAGTTTGAGAAAATAACCCTGATGATGTCACGGGGGTTATCTCAGTTGGGGTTTTGCCTCCTCCTGTCCACATATTGAAGTGTCCTTGGGCAAGACAGGGTCAGACACTGGGCTCCAAAATTGCCAGAGCAGCACTTTGCATGGTATCTTTGCGTTTATGCGAATGAGCAAAATTGAGGCAAATTGTCAAGTGTTTTGCATAAAGTGTAATTTAGCAGCGCCATCATCAAATTGCTTGTTTATTTCTTCAAAGGCCAGGTTATTCAGTTTAAATAAATACAGCTAATTTTCTGGATACACTGCATCCCTCAGTGTTGACAGTATTGCAGCAGATTGAGGTCATGACAGGTACGTGGGGAAAAGTGACCTATTAAATCTTCAGTAGAAATAATTGTCCATGTGTTCAACTACTGCAGGACATTCATATGAGGAACTAGTATCTGTTTCACATAGTCCCTGTCGCTCCTCACGACGCTCCCCCCTCCTCCGCCTCCTCCTCCTTCTATGGGACATGAAAGGGTGAACCTCATAATAAAATGGAATAAACCATCCTCCAAGGTTGAATTATTGTAATTACGTGTAATTGAGTGTTTGGCGGCAAAACCATTTCCTCCTGAGATCCCGCATGTACTTTTTGAAAATCACGATCACTTTGTTCTTGGCCCCAGCCACCGACTGACCTTCTCCAGTTGCAGTCTTTCGTGAACGGCTGTGACATGAGACAGAATGGGACTCTGGGGTGGGTGGGTGTGGGGGACGACGGGGGGACTGCGTGCTATGTTGTCACAAGATGAGTTACTCTCTCTACCACTTCCATATGGTTTCAGTCATCTGTTGGGCTCCTTTCTCTCTTTTCCCCTTTTCTCTTTGCCTATTTATAAATACATGAAGTCGTTTGCGACGGTCTGGCCTCGGCCAGAGCCCGGGGTTAAGAATGGGAGAAACCATCAAGACACAAATTAGTTCATGTTTCATTTCAGTGTCTCTGAGGAGGTTGGTTTCTTTTGGGGGCAGAAGTATGTGCCTGTACAGTAGACATGCCTGAGGATGCATAATAGTAGTCATTGTTTTGGAGTCACACTGGTCAGCCAACGTTCTCTCAACAGAGAAGCAGAAGTATAATTGACCTCAACTGGCCAGTTGTTGTCCTGGAAGAGTTTATCACATATTTATACACACTGTTATGTTGGTGGAGGAGAAAATTGCAGCACACTGTATGTTACCTATTGTACTGCAGCATAACGCTCTCACTGTAAAATAGATTTTCTCAGTGAACCCAGTGACTTACAGGCTAACGCCCATAAGTCTTTTTCAAACACAACATTACATTTTCAACATCACAGCAGCTGTCCAGTGAGGATGAGGCAATGGGGCGACCAGTGACCTTCTCTGTAAATGCTTCCATGGAGCTTTTTTACCCCTCAAAGACCATTGTGTCAGCGTGAATGTACTTGTCTGTGTCAGCTCTGTCAAGTCGTAATTGGGTGACCGTGCAGTAGTATCACGAAGCGAATCAGTAACACGATGACCACATTTTTATTTTTTTTTGAATCCCTGACAAACGTGTTCAACTTGAGCTCAGAGGGCGAAGCAGTGTTACTGTCCATTACGTTGATGATTAACTCCGACCTGGACAACTCGCTGACTTAATATTACTCAGTGTCTACTCATATTGGACTCACACATTTCTCTAGTTACAGGATGTGACTTTTTAGTCCAGCCTAAGCATTTTTTTTTCTCTTTGGCTCATTGGAAAATAAAAAAAACAAAAAACAAATTGTTGGTTGCGCAAATGATTGTGAAAGCATAGACTGTTACTGTTACTGTCATTGGTTAAAGAAGACAAAGCATTTGGTTTTATTTCAAGTGAACCCGAACAAAGTCATTTTGGAAATATGCATTTTTGTATTTATTATCTGTCACAATAGTCTCTTGCTGGAATTAAACCTGTGAGGCTGCAGTTGCACAGGAGCTAATTATAATTATTAATAATATTATAGTGATACATCTGACAGTTTACCATTAGACAATTATAAAATTCAGAATGAATATTCATTTGAGTCAGAATGAAGTAAAAATAATTACATATATTTAACCTTTGGCAGATCAAGTTAAAATGTCACTTTGATCTTAGAAATAAAACATTCCCCGAGTTATGATAAAAAATTTGTAATTCTAGTATTCACAGTCGATTTGTCAGTGGGTATCATGCACTCCGCGTTGATTACATAGACCCGAGCTCAAAAGCATGTTGCGATTGGGAATGTCAGGTTGCCATTTTCTTATGATTGGCTGATGAAAGGTATAATTTGGGACTGCCAAGACAGCAACTTCAAAAGCTTCCAATGCCATATTAGGTTGGAATGTGAAAGCTGTCCAGGCAAAAAATGATCCAATTTTCTACTGGCTTTAATTACAAAGAGGATCTCCTTTCATTGGTGGGGCAATTGCTGTCCATTTCTGAAGACCATTGTGGAAAATTATCAAGTCAAGCATATCCAGAAAGCTTAAATCTGGACTGTCTTAGAGTGGCCATGCTATGATTATATCATATTTGAAACTCACATATCCACAGGCGCTGTAAAACAACCTTCAAAACGATGGAAATGTAGAACCAAGAAAAATGTTTTGCCAAGGGTAAACAATACAAGACACAATGATAACACTGATGGCCATAGTCCAGTTTCCCAGTGTGCAAAGACTAGTTTCTTAAATAACCGTTTGTTTGTGCTTGTGGTGACGAGAAGGACAAAATAAAATAAGTGGGTAAATGGTAATTTGCCTTGTAACTGTGCCTTTTTAGAAAGTTTCCTTTTCTTGGTTGTCACCACGCCAGCTAAATAAAAGCATAAATTGTGGTTAATCCCTGGAGCAGAGACATTGTGCCTGTAGCCTGTTGGTAATGGGCAATGCCCTTTCTAATCTAAATAAAGTTAAGCGTTTGTAACAGCGACTGCATTATGGAAAATCCAATTTGTGATTGCACCATCTCTACTTAACCTATGGGTAGCTCTTTGTTGGTCCAGCAGCTAAGCTGCATGTCTTTTCCATGATTAGTTTTCCAGGAAACTTACATGTACATGACCTTGCATGCAATGTTAATGATTCATATGCAAAAACCGGGTTCTGGTTATTATGGTGGTAGAAAAGAATTAACATCTAAATATTCTCAGACATGCAAACTCATGCTCGGAGAACCCAGAGATACTGTGTGTGTATGTGAGCACACAGAAACCCTGTCTCTTTCCCACAGTCTAGCACACACACACATGCAAGTACACGTAGAGCCAATACAGTATAATTTGGTCTATAATAAAGTCATAACATGTTATCTATTAAGTCTGCACTTGTTTGACTAATGGAGGCAGTATGACTTAATTCTGATTGTTAATTTGATTAACATGAGATCATAAGGCAAGGAAAGGACTTCAGCTGATTAGAACCTGAACTTCTATTCTGGCACCGACTCCAAGTATCTTTTCTTCTGGGCTCTGAAAAGGCTTCTTCTATTTGTCTTGCTGACATAACGCCAACCAAAGCAAACCAGATGAGTTAATTCAGAGCCTTGGCAAATGCTTCCCTCTCTGCCCCCACCTGTCAAATCCTGTCAGACCACATGTCACAAGAAGAAGGACACGAATAAAAGGGACCATTCTCACACATTTGGGACGTGTCCAGAGGCTTATTTGTAAGCCTGCAGGGTGTGGCAGGTAAGCTTCCACCTCAAAGGCAACAGCTCCCTCCCATGTAATTGCTCCTCATCAGATCAAGATGCATAACATTCCTTCAGACCGTTTCAAGTGACTACTGCCAAAAGACAGAGAGTTAACTGCCATCAAAGGGGACTATCTTCAATCTGGATCAGTTGTGGCTGATGGGATATCGTTGTGTCATTAGCTCAGGTTTCAGACTACACCCCGCTAATATACAACACAAACAAAGAAAAAGCACACTGATGGGCTCAACCAAGTAAAATACAACACGTAAACGTAAGCCCGATGAGCCAGCGGCGTACACCACCACCACAGTGTTATTAATCCTAATAAGTGATCCTCTTATCAGAGCCAGGACCGTTCTAGCGAGTCAGAGGAAGGATGCATCCTCAGGCAAAGCAGAGATAAGGGCCTTTGATAGAATTAAGCCAACGTCAAACAGCCAGTAGATGAGTCCTGTGAAGATAAAGCGGCCCGGACTGACAGGTCTGATAATAGTCCAAACAAAGAGAAAGTGGAGATTAAGGGGTTCCTTTTCAGGCAGTTGAGTGGACTGCCCAGAGGATACTCCAAAACATGGCTCATCTGTCAAAGACGGGAGGAATGGATACCATCACTGACGCTTCGACTGGGGACAGATAGAATCTAGGAATTCCTATAATGCTTGGTCTGATATGGTTAAGTTTTTAGGTTATCACAACTATCATTAGGTTATCATATCAGAATCATAAAAATGTTTACCTGATACTCTTATTCAGAGGAATGAAACAAATCTGTCACAAAAGAATTAAGGATAAGAACAAGACTCCAACAAGGGGAAGCTGTATATCTATGGGTATCCCTGTGGATGTCAGGGGGTGTAATGGAAAACTCAACAGAACTTAAGCAGCATATTGAAACAAATGTCAAAATTTTCATTTTAAATTAAACGACTAATCCGCAGATAAAAAGTGATGAAAGGCAGATGGTTTCTGGCTAACTAAAAAGTTCTCCTCTTTTTTAAAGAGCGAATAAATAGAGTAAATATCTAGATAGATAGATAGATAGATAGAACTTTATTCATCCCGAAGAAAATTATTCGGTCAGGCCGCTCCAGAGACAGAGTGGAGCGATCTAGCTGGCAGCCGTCCGTGACAGCGCCCACACCGATCTAACGGTTAATAGTGGGAAAACAGCTAAACAGTTGGCAATTAAGCAGTTAGTCAAAGGTAAAACTGACTACGTAGCTCGCAAAAAATAACAAATACATAGCTGTAAAGTTGGTTATTATTGGAAAAAATATTATTGATACAAACATCCAGTTAATGAACAAGAAGCCATGGTGCAGCAGACCCACTGATCACTGAAGATCTGTGATCTCAGAAAAGTTGGCTTTAGTATTTGATGGAAAACACAATGAGCGTGTTTACATGGGCACTGGTGTCCTCCATCAGATTTTATTTTTGCAGTATCATAGACATGCAACATGTAAATATGTTATTTTGGTTTTGTAAACTTGCATAACTTTTTATCCATGAATAAGTTATGATTAACCAGGTTTCTCGTGTTCCATGTAAATGCCACGATGTCTTAAATCTAATCAAAACCAGGACCAGAGTCAAAACCGAGATACTAATGTGTGTGTAAACATCGTCTGTATGAAACATGGGGAGATGAAAATCTGTTGTTGAAATAGTAACTCGTTATGCAGTTTCCCATTCTAGCCCCAGTACAGTGCAGCCTGGCAGAAAGCTCAATTAGTGTGTTTTATCCCGTGGTGAGATAAAAGTTGGGAAACTTTAATGCTCGGTTAGACTGCTCGCATCAACACATTAAGCATCACAACGGCAATCATGCTTTAGTTTGTGCCCATAACCTTGGTCCTTGAAAAGCGTCCTCTCTCTCTCTCTCCACAGTCGAGGCGAAAAGAAGTGAATGAAAAAAAAAATGACGAGGAGTTAATGCTGAGGCGGCAGAAAAGGAGAGACAGTCACAGCACTCAGCTGTAACACAGTCTGGCACAACACTAACAAAGGAAATGAGCAAACCACACAGCAAATAACAGACTTTTATTCAACACCCTGGGCCTCACTGCTTACATGTGAGTGCCAGCCCCAGTCATTTACAAATAAACGGATTTATGAGAAATATTACGCACAAATTACTACATTTGTCTAGACAGGACATTATTTTACTTTTTACTTACACTGGCATGATCAAGTTCAATTTTCATAAATATGTTTATTGGTATATGTCAAACACTTACAGCTTCCAGATTTGCACTTAAGAAAATGGCATGAATCAGCAAATAAACAAAATTTCTCACAGTGTAAAACCTTCACATATGGACTGGACCTTCCTGTCAGAAAAACAAATTATACTTCCAACAGAATATAAATCAATTTTAGGAATTTCAAAACTGGGTGTTTGAAATTCCAGTTACTGCATGTGACAAATTCATTACGTGTTTATATGTCATCTTGTACATATAAACAATAAAGGACAGCTGTAGGATGTATAACTAATAATTATATCATATTACAAAGTTGAAAACAAATGCAACACACTTCAGCACAGTTTTTGCAGCAGCAATTTTTCAGTTTGAGATGAGGCAACAAACATGATGACAACTTTTGATTTCAACTGTCATAGAAGATAAAATGCGCCGTCAGGAAAAAAAAAAGCAGAAATGTATCTTACCATGAATCTTACATCTTATTCTACACATTGATGTACATTAGTATAACACAAAAAATGGTTTGACAACAATTGAAAATATAGCTCACATTTCTATTAGAACTTTAAATAGAAATTTACAGTTTACAATAATATTTCTGGCGTGAAAAAAATAATAGTTTCAGTGAGGTCTGGTTTGTAATGATGAACAGATCCTCTGCCAGAATGCATGTGGTAAAGCTATGAGTTTTACAGTTAGAGTGACACAGTGTCTGACCTTTCATAAAACACGTCTTGAACTTTTTGTTTTACCTGCTTGTTGCTTTGATGGAATTCAAAAGATCTCAGTCATCCCCATCAAAATGTCAGAATGTCAGCTGCTTGACAAGTGGCAGAAGGTGCGATAAATGTGATGATTTTAGTGTTTGACACTATGCAAAAAAGTAATAATTATTATGACAGTAGTTGTGCTGCTCAAATTTGACAGCAACTGCACTGCACTGCACGCCCCAAACAAGCTCAGCAACTACAGCCACTTTAGTCGTCTTGAGGTGGCTCTTCCATTTTCTTTTTCATCAGCTTGATTTTAAGTGTGTAATATTCCTCTTGCAGCTTGAGCACAGCATCTTGTCTCCTCAGCACAGACATTTCCAAATCCATTCGCTCTTGCAAAGTCGTGCATTGCATTGACGTTGGAGAAGTGGAGCAGGGAGTATCCAGGTGTTCTCCAGAGGCAGTAAAGATGGCGGCACAGGGACTACTGAATTGTACAGCGAGTGATTTGGGAATGGTATTAGAAATCATTTTTTGTTCTCCTGGAGAGGTGGATGGATCTGGATATGCGAGGAGCTCATGCTCCGTTAGTGGACGTTTGTTTGTTAATCTTTCTTCAGCTTTTCCATCTTTATCACAGCTGAAATTGAAGAAAAATAAAAGTTTGTCTGTGAATTCATCAAACATGCAGTTGCATTTCAACCTTTACACATAAATATAAAAATATTTTAAACTTGACCAGCCATGGAGATATTTTTGATGAATCCAAGTTTAAAGATACAATACAATTCATTTTGGTGCAGTGTAAACACACGAGAAGCCAAAAAATAAATAACATGTACTACCTGTCTTGTTGAGTTTCTACCGTCTCTGACACTGAACTGTCTTCTCGATCTTGTTGCAGCATGTCTGAGAGGTTCATCACAGAAATCACGAGTTGGGTCACAGTGCTGAACTCATCAAGGGAAAGTCCTTCATCTGTGAGTGAAAAAGCATGCTTAATTTAATAATAAACACAATACAGTTTTTATTTTCTTTACATTTTAAAACTCAAAATATATGCAAATGTACAGTAGCCTATGTGTGTGTGTATCTCCTCAAGGGATGCAGTTTTAATAATACTAATTATTATGAGACTTGTTATTGCTTGCAAAGTGCCCATTTTCCTCACCTGTACCCGCTTGCCTTTTCTGTCGTTTGATCTCCTCCCTCGACTTTGCTATCAGATTTTCCCACTTTTTGTTGCAGTCAGAAACTGTGCGCTGAATCTGTGGGAAGGCGTTATTGATGGCCTGAGCTATCTCCTCCCAGGCTTGTCTTTTGTCCTGTATGGACACTCCAGTGATGCATTTCCCTCTGATTATTTCTTTCCTCTCCTGCATCAAGTGGGCAAGAAGGAGACACTCTTGGTCTGTCCAGTTAGGTCTTCGCTTCCTGCTGGACATCCCCTCAAGTAGTTGTTGGGGCATTTTTTTCTGAAGGAAACAGAGAAACAGATTATCTGATTCATTCCTGCACAGTTGGTACTTGTTGAATCATAAAAGCTCACACATACAGTGTAGAAACTTCAGCATGACTCAATAAAACTGTGCACATCAACATGGACATCTGGCTATCAGGTGAAGCCCTCCACTTAAGTGTTTTTAAACTTAAGTTATTATATTTAAGAGATTTTGTTTTTATTATACAACTGTCATTACCTGGATCGAAGTCAAGGCGACGAGTGATTTAATTCTCGTCCAGGCTCCTGTGAGATGTTACTTATATGCAGCAAAAAGCCGCTATAATAAAGAAATCCCAAATAAAAACCTTAAGGTAAAACGTAAGGCTTTCCTCTCCGTCTCAGGGAAAATCTCTCCGCGTCGCAGGGCTGATGACGTCGTCTCCCGGTGACGTGTCAGTTTGTTTACAGCGCCGCAGCTGCACGAACATGGCTGTGGACATCACTCTGCTCTTCAAAGCCAGCGTGAAGACAGTGAAGACCAGGAACAAGGCGATAGGAATCGGCTTCGACTCGACCAAAGATGAGATTTTCAAGCGGAGCAGACCCAAGAGCGGCTTCTCTCCGAAGGCGAAGGAAGTGGTGAGTGTTTGTTTCTCCTCCCCGAGCTAACTTTGGCTAACGTGGCTAACACCGATGCAAACTGTGCTTCACAACAGATGACAGCTGCTTAATTAAATGGACTGTATGAATAAAACGCTGTTCATGCTGTGTAGTTTAGACAGTAGTAAGCCTTAAAAAAAAACTGTTCACTTAGGTATGTTTGGTGTTTACAAACGAAACAAGACAGAGCTAAAGTTTATAAAAGTGCTCCAGCTGTTCATTGCTAACAGGGCCTCTGCTGCATGATGCCACATGATTAAATGAAAGCTATCTATTTCGTTTTTTTTTTTAAGTTGGTGACGCATATGAAATGTGGTGCAAATAATTAGAATAAATAGAAGAATAGAATAAATAATTCAGCTAATTGCGCACGAAAACAATATAAAACAAATCCAGTATTGCCATAATATGGTCATGCTTATTCATTTCCTAAAGCACCCAGTTATAATCAAATGCTTGTTAACTTGGCAGAAACAGTATAGCACTGACAGTAACAAATACACATGTCTTGATATTGGCCAAACCTAACAAGAGTGATTCTCCTAGATTTTACTTTACCCCTCTTCTTTTTGTGCATTTCTGTTCAAAACAAGTTTGTCTTTTAAAAACAGATAATGAAAACTAGCAAAATTTAATGAAAATATATCTGACACAGGATATAAATCCTCAGACTCAAAATAATGACAACATACAATTGCAAAATGTATCTTGATACACTTATTACACTAATGGCAACAGTTGCAAGGATATAATAATTTTGAACTATAACTATTAAGGTGGTCACAGCCTGGTCACATTTGAAGGAGGTTGAATTGATTCAGTAAACACGTAGACTATCTGGTTTAAAAGGCTCCAGGGTATTCAAAGAGGCTGTCAAAAAGGTAGTAAAACTAATTCCAGCCTGTTGTCGTCACATGAACGTCAGCTTCATATGATTTATATAATCATATTTGTGTTCAACAAACAGTTCAAGAGTTTTAAATGAGAAAAACACTTAACTTATGGTCTTGACTATATTTAGTTTATACTCATGAAAACCAGAAGTCATGATCATATTACTCAGTGAATCAAAGCTTTATTTTCTCCCTTTGAATGTGTTTGTTATCTACAACCCTCTAAAAGAATTGCATTATTTTTATTTAAACAAAGTAGCTTTCCATGAAGCCGTTACTTCAATAGTTGTTGTGGCGCTTGAACATTATGTCTCCTTTTGGTACACCCTGCTTTGTCTTGTAGGGTGATGACTGATCTGGAGTCAGGTTATAAATATCAGTTAGCAACAGGGTCACTGCTACAGATATAAAAACTCACAGAGGACATTTGGTCTTTCATTTTGACACCCATTTGGACATTTTCTGTTAGAGTTGTGCTGCTGGCTGGTTAAAAAAGACCCGCGATGCATTAGTCACAGGTTATATAGCTCTGCCTCTCTAGCCCATCTCTGGCCCAGCTACCAAAGCATGGCGGGAGCATCATTGCTGTGGCATTTTTCAGACTAAACAACAGGTTTCTGAGTGTCTAATTGAGGGAAAACTCTGTAGTTTATTTCAGACAAAGCCACATAGTCATTCTTGAATATTGTATCAACTCTGTTTGACCATTACATTCCAGCAAAATGCGAGCATATCGTGGCAAGCACTTAATTGAATTTCCAGTAGACATTAGTGAATTTGGACAAAAGGCTGCTAAGAACATTACAACAACTAATATGATTTTCCAAATGTCATTTACACAGGGAAATAAAGATCACTGAAATAAATAGCACTCATAAAAATGCCACTTTTGTCGACTTGAACTCGGGTCATACTACAGGAATTTTCAAATCCTGCCCAGTGTGGGCAATTCTGTATAAATGAGTGCTCTGCTTGAGATCTGGGCAGACAAAAGCTATGTTGTTTGAAAAAAGAAAAATCACATTGGCCAACTGGCCAGACTTAACATTTTTGAGCCCAGAATACGTTTGTGCCAACTGTCAAGTCTGACAGCCACTCCTCCCCCAACACTGACAGGCCTGGGCTCTGCTTTTAGAACTGACCCAGAAAATTGCCTCATGTGATCTAGATTTAAGACGTTCGTAAGCCAGATGACTTAGAAAAATAGTTAAGAGTCTTCTCCTCATTTTCATTATCGAGAATCCAAGTTTTTGTATAATATCCTAAACTAATAAAGATAGTGATTCACCGACAGTCAGATGTTCAACCCCTGTTTGTACTGTATTTAATTTGTTGAGGTTTCGTGAGGAAATTTTGATTTCGGTTCCTTATTTAAAAGACTTAACTAAGGTTAATAATCTTGATTTAATTGTAGGAAATTTCATATAAACTTAAATATATTAGTGAAAACAAGTTGTTTTGAAACTCTTGTCACGGGACACTGACCTTTTAAATCTTGGCAGGAAAGGCAACGCTGCCATTTAATTAGTTCAGGAAACTTCACAAAACATCTCAAATTTTATCCTCCCACTGAAGTACAGAGACTTCATCAATGGCTGGCAGTGGGAGATGGGTCATTAGCAACTAAAATGTTTCACTTCATGTCATGGATATTCCTCATACAGCCAGAAGTCCTTGGCCTAACATGAATATCATGGATGCAAACCTCTTCAAAGGCACCTTGAAGAACCACTTGACGTTTCCCCCAGGGAGTCAGGACTTTTAAGTTGTACCTGATGTCTCCAGCCATCAGTCTAAAGGCAAACATGAGCCCGGTCCCAGCAGCTCTGCACAACCAGGTTTTTGTTATGTACTGTTACATAGATATTAGAAATGGTGGTTTAATAAAAGCACTGGTGCTGATTCAAAAGAAACCCAAGCCCATCCTGTGGCGACTGCCCTCTGCTCTCTTCCCTCCCCACTGCTGTCTCCCTTGCACTGCAGATATCATCTCCAACCATCTTGGTGAAGCAGCTTTTGTAGAAATTGAAATTGCGAGTTAGGAATGTCCTGACTGCTTACAGTTATGTCGCGGTTTTCACCCACATCTCCCCCAGCTCAGCTATCCATTCTTCTCTCTGTACAGCCCTGACACAGGCAGCATTTTTTTTTTTTTATGCGAGTCCCCTCTTTACATGTATGATTCCATAAACATGCTGCAATAACATTTTCTTTCGGCTCTCGAGCAATTTCTTGGGGAAAGCCGATCTTCCCAAGAGCCAGTGATTAAAGGTGGAAGATCAAAACAGAGAAAATATTAAATTAGGTCCCCAGTAACAATGTTGACGGCCGGCACCAAATGCACAACAGATGTGGGTGCCCTTCTAGACATGAATAACTCTCCAAGTTCCCACTGAAGCTTCACAAAAATAGAAAGAAAACATCAAAGTTGACAAATACACAGTGGTCCTGTGAGGCTTTTTTCCACTCAAAACGCAGCGCCATGAGAAAGGAAATGTAGCGTCTTTCAAGGCAATGCAAAAAAGGCTTGATTGACTAATAAGAGGGCCTGTGTTTGCAGGGTTGGGTTTGGTCAGGGGAATCTTTTACCTCATAGGGGTCGGTTTGGGGCACTGTGATCTCCATTTCACCGCTCACCTCGTCTCTCTCCAAAGCATGCTGCCCTTCTCGAGTTTAAATGGAGGGGGTCACTCTAAAATTGTTAAATTGTGTGTAGAAAATAGCGCTCGACTTCCCACTGTGCCTTTAGTATTGGTATTCCAAAATTGGCTCCTTCTCACAGTATTTTCTTAGAAGCCATGAAAAGTGTCTGGCCATCAGCCAGCACTTGAAAGTATTTTGTGTCGTTCGTTGGAGAGGGGGCTCTTCCCTCTGAAAGCGCTCACAGTGAAACAGTGTGCCCATATATTCTCAAAATAGTTATTTGAATTTCAAGAACCCGGCTTACTCGATATTTTTGTTAGAGATCGTCAAGTTTCCAACATTTGGAATTTCCCGCACTGGGATATGTTAAATCAGCGATGGACAAATTTCAGGAGACCAAACTTAGAAATGGTTTGTCGGGTAATTGTTGCAATTCTGTTGATGATTGAGATGAAACTGGGGCATATTTGCAGATCTTTTGGATTTAAGTGGTCATGTTGGACAGATATTAGACAGCAAAGACATTTATGAGCTGTCATTCATGTCAAATATTTACTGACTGAAGGGTACAAGTTTGGAAATGTGCCTTTTTTTCCCCCGAATGTCTTACTAGACTATTTCTTAAAATTTCAGTTAATGCCAGTCAAGCAAAAAAAAGTAAAAACATTTATGACAGAAACACAGAGCCTGTGGCTAGCATTGAGCCACATGATTATTCACAGAATAATGGTACGTACGTAGCTCCAACAAATGATGTAGAGGATAAATCCTGACTATTATACGACAGTGCCTCATTAGACAATGTGAAGTCTAACTGAATAATTTATAAAAACAGGACCAAAGTGGAATAACCTCTCCAGTGTAGAGCCACTGAAATTAAGTTTCCTCTTCACTGTCTCTGCTCATCATGTCACAAACTGTGTTGGCACACAGGTAAAAAAAAAAAATTCTGCTGACGTACAGCTGTCCAAACTCAGTCTGTACTGAGTCGGCACTTTAGCCATGGGGAAGTGATTTGCGGGGATCACCCTGAGATGAATGTGCTGCTAAATGGTCTCTTTACCAGTTGGCCTAATCTCTTCTCTGTTTTCCCATGAAAGCCGGGCAAATTGAATTTTGAGGCATCTGCTGTCGGCGGCCTGAGCACAATCTTGATTTTGTTTCACTGCGTGCAACAAAGTGTTTGTTTTTTTTTTCCTTTGTTTTTTCTTCATGATTCATGAAAATGAAAATAAAAGAGGAAAAGGTGGTGAAACACAGATTTACAGATGTATGTCAAACTGTAAATCAGGAGATGGACACCAGATACTCTGCAGGCTAAATTGTTTAAGTGGAACAAAAGTAATGTTGAGCTCAATAGACAAAAGGCTTAATTTAAACACAGTGAAATATGGAGTAGGACTGGAGCAGCAGCTGTGGACACTTTTTAAAGAATGTTGTAAGACTCTGTTGTTGGACTAATCTTAGTTATTGGGATTTACAGTCATTGAAATACGACCAATACAGATGACAGGAGGCTGCATACTTGACCCTGACACTCAAAAACACAGAGAATCTGAACCATGAAACTGCAACAGATGTGTCCTCATCTGCTTAAACAGATGACAGCTCTAAAAGACTCCAGTGTGCCTTTTATCATGCTTTTATATAACTTGTAAGTGGAACAAGGCGTGGAGGATTAATCATATATTGTCAGCTCATATTGACGAGTGGCGCTGTTGTATAAAGGAAGTAAACATACTGTGTTGTTTTCCTCTCCAATTGTGGTTATCATTCATTACAGTAGATTCGGAGGGTGTGTTTAAGGTCAGTAGGAAATTAGATTGGTTGCTAAGAGGTGTAACTTGGCCCCAGTTTTCAGTCTCTGTTTTTAATAAGATTGGAGAGTTGCAACATTTTGAGAATTTGTCTAAGTGTCTGTTTTATTTTTTCTCTAGAAACTACACAGTTAGTTTGCTTAAGTTGCTTTTACCATTCCCCAGATTCTTTAAATGCTTTTATGCAAATTTTCAGATGCCGGACATCTTTTGGTCTCCCAACTTTTTATTACAACAAAAGTTTGAGAATTTAAATTTCATTATATATCAAAGGCATTTTTTAAATTCCTTTCATTTCACATTTTAGATTCCATAGTGTGATATGAGAATAATGGGCTTCAACATTTCCTGGTTTTACCTTTGTTTGTTTTTGATAATTGGCCTTTTTTTTATTAGATATGTTCCTGTGACTTTTATTTAGCATGCTCATTTATTTTCATTAATAGGAATATTTAACACTCAGCACGGTAGGAGTATAGGAATATCAAGAGCATTTTACAGATTTTTTTTACACTCCCATCATGATTTCCTTTTTTTGTAAAATATATATATATATATTAATTATAATCAAAAAAGTGTAAACCTTCAGGCACCTGGCACACACAGGTCAAATTACCAGAAAGAAATCAAAATCCAGGTGTATATGTGTGTGTGTGTAGAAAAGTTTAGAGAAACACATTCCCAGGTTAAATCCAAGGTGTGTGTTATTTGTGGTGTTACAATTTAATGAGCAAAATGAGACATGATACGTGTTGGACTGTTGAGGAAGTTCAGTTATTGTATTATGGTAATCCAGACTTAATATTATGGTAGATAATATAACGTCACTTTTGCAGTATTACATAATCGCATACCTGAAAGAATCACAGTACGTATATATCATAGTATTGACAGAGGTTGATCATCACGTTAGTTTACTGCAGGACACACACACATGTTTTTTATTGACTTTATGAATAACTGCTACAACTATTTGATCCTGACATGGGATGTCACCTGGTGCCTTTCACACGGCCAACGTTTCCCATGTGTTTATTCAGTTATTTTGTCCACTGTGGTGTCCAATTCTTTTTTTTTTTTTTGGTTAGTTAAATGTGACGGTCACGGCCAATACATCTGCTCCTTATGCAATTGACCGTTGAAATGTGATGTGATGGCTTCAAAATGCAGCAGAAATTAGTCACTGGTCATGTGACCAACACAGCAGGACTTATAGATGGTAACAGACAGAGATGACTCACTTCAATAACTACTTTAAATGTATTGAAGAACATTTATGACACACTAGCGTTTCTGTAATTGTAGCTTGATAATGTTAATAGTAATCATACATAGTGTTGACTCATGTATCATCCGCTCTTGCCTTATCATTACAATATGACCGGCGTGGTGATTGTGGTTGACGTTTTGTGTCCAGGCATGAGTTGACCTACATGAGATCAAAATACATTATTACATCTTAAGTGCACATCAAAAAAAGATCAAGGACCCCGGTCACAAATAATCTTAAAAGCTTTGTTTGATGCTTGTTTTTGTTGTTTATTTAGTTGACTCAAGCGTCCAAACTGCAAATACACAAAAAAGACAAAAGTGAACCCATTAGAGACTCAGACATAAACATGATAATAAAATCAACATGCGGCACCGTCTTCCCCACTGAAACGTCCTCTCTGTATCAGGCCCCACATACCTAAACACAACATAGCATGGCGTCAGTATGGATAGCCCTCGGTCAGGACACACAGGGACTTAAACCAAAGCAGGGTATAGTCATCATCAAATTCTGTCAGTTACCTAGATTTAACAAAACAAAGAGCCATCCAGGCTCTTTAGAAATCTGCTAGCTAAGCCTTTTCTCTTTTCTTCCTCATAATAATCCCCCCTGATGGTTTGTTTGGGCTCAGTCGGGGCTGGAGGGAAGCAGGGGGAAGGAGAAAGTGAGGAGGTAAAGTGGGGGTCTTTGATGATGACGAGATTAGATGTAGCCCGGCAGACTGTCTCCTCCTGCCTTTTCGCTACGAGCCCTGCCTCACACACACATGCATGCATGCACACACACGCACACATACACCTATGGCGGCCACACGTATACGCAATACACACACTACACATATACCTCCACATATACGGTGAGCCGTAATGCACAAGGCCACCCCCTTCCTTCATTGTTGAGGAATTACTTGCTCTTTAGGGTCTTAAGTTACAAGAGCAATTGATCCCTCTGACCCCCTGCAAACCCTTGAGGTTGTGCTGGGAATCTGAGCTCCAATGTATACACACAGGAGACAGCTCAACCCCCAGAGCAGCAGTCTTGACACTCCCCGGCTCCCCCACAACACACACACATACACACATACACACACATGCGCACACTCTTGCAGCCTCTCTCTAAGTCAGCGTGTCCCAATACTGAGGTTTTAGCCCTGCCTGCTGGTGGAAAGGGTGCAATAACATGCGAGCATTTCAATATGGGTCATACAGAAATAAAAGGATGAATCCCAGAAAATATAAATTTATAGAAAAAGAAAAATAACTCATGTCATGTGAGAAATTCTATTTTCCCCTTTTTAGGCTGTTTAAGTCTAATAATTTTCTTTTTAAACTATCCTTTAGGTGCTTTTAAAGCAGTTTTCCTGGTTTGTAAATACCAATTTTACCATTAAAGACATTTTTACTTTGTAATTAGGGGTTGAATGGTCTCTTAAGATCACAACTTCCAAGAAACTCAGGTTGGTCGCATGTCCTGTCAGTTTATCATCCTGGAAAACTGAGAAAATGAAAATATTCATATTTATTTTTTACAACATAAAGCATCAATCAAGCAATTAATACAATAAAAAACGAAATCGATCAATCATCTAGTTTCAGCTCCACTTCTATCAAACTTGTGTTTTTAAAAAAAGTCCAAGTCTGCAGATCGGCACTTCCTTTGATTTGCTCTATTAAAAATAACCACAAGTTAATAAGCACAAATTTAGTTGTGTTAACATGAACTTAATCAGATCAAAGCTGTACATTTGCCATTTGTCACCACTTTTAAGTTGTGTATTTGAGTGAATGTGTGTGTGTGTGTGTGTGTGTGTGTGTGCTTACTCCAAGCTAACCCATTCTTTCCAACCCTATAACATCACTAAACACATGTTCAAAAAAAAAGGAGGTTGTTCGCTGGAGGTTTTTGTGGCTACAGGTCTGGAAAATTCGACCTGTAATTGTTGGTAGTTTCAGACTCACAGGAGCTCGCTTCAAAGTCGTCTGTATTCATGGAGAGACACGACACAACCACCAGTGTTTTGAAATACTTTGAACCATAAGAAAGGCTCTCTTCTCCCCCTCCCTGTAATCTCTGCTGCTCTGAACAACAATTAACTCTTGACCTCTAATAATTGTATTATTACAAGGGTCAGCTTACCTGAATTAGCATGTTGCCCCACAGCGTCACTGAGTTACCGTCTAAACTGGAGAGAGGGAGAACATTGGTCTCTAACAAATTGCTCGGCTCTGTTTACCTTGACACCTTCTCTCTGCGTCGGAGAAACTCGTCATTTAAAAAAAAAAAAACGTCAGCTCAAATAAAACGCCGCTTCAGGTCACCGTGACGCTGGGGATGAATGTTTAGAGACGTTATTAGACGGCTGGTGCCAGGTTACTCTTTACAGCCAAGGCAATTTGATAATTGAGGTTGTTAGAGTGAAAAGGCTGAAGGCCGAAGACAGCGTCATTATGCTATCAAAATAATCTCCCACGCTCTGAGGTCGCTCGCTGTCACAGTCAAACTCATTGTGTCATTTTTCAATCCTGGTCTTGTCTCCGTCCCGTCTTCCTCTGGATCTCACAGAGCCGGCTTGTGTGCATATTCACACCCACTTGCGCTGCCCTGCCAGCGGAGCTCTGTGGATGCGGAAGCAATTTGGTCCTTTTTTTAATATTTGACCGAAATTACAGGAGCAAATATTGGATTGAACCAAGTTTCCTCTGGTTTCCCTAAGCACACCCACACACACACTTGGACATTTTCTCGGTGATAAATAGTAACAGATCATGAATTTAAAGCTTATTAGAGATCGCTCTGTCAGTGCTCTGTATGCAGCGGCTCCTGGTTTTATTTATGAGAGTTGTTTGAGAAGGAAATTGCAGGTTTGATTTTTGTATGTCCCTGACTTGATGAATTGTCAAAAGTAAATATTGAGAATTCACAGAGATAGACAAGACATTGGTCCCCTGTCACATCCAATAAATACTAAGTCTTACATTTACCCTGGCTCTGTCTGTCTAAATGTAGTTTGGAGAAAATAGTTTCCTGGTTCGTGTCTTAAAAAACTCTGTGTTGACATGGTGGACATATTTGAAGCAGCAACTGAGGCGTCGCATCTGAAGGGACTCATTGACATGAAGGTAATGGAGTCAAATAATCCTCTCCTCTCACTTTATCTTGGCAGATCACGAACATCACCAAGCTGAAAGACTTTCTGCTGCAACACAGGAAAGATTATGTGAGCGCCGGAAGGTAAGCCTCCCCTCTCTCCAAACGGTTGCGGTAAGCCACCACAATCAACAACAGCAGCAGCAGCAGCAGCAGCAGCAGCGGGAAAACCCACCAGACAGTGCTGCAGGGGAGGGGACCAACACTTTGATTCTGACAGGATTCAGGAGGGGTCAGAAGTCAGGGTTATTTGATGGGACTTTCAAGTATGTCTTCAGTGTGTGTGTGTGTGTGTGTGTGTGTGTGTGTGTGTGCTGCAGGGGCTTGCTGCTGGCACAAGGTCAGCAGCGAGTAGGGTGGTCTGTAGCGGCAGGCTCCAGTCTAATTGTCTGGAATAATTGAGCTGCAACCAAGTGGAGAACAAATCATGCCCTGGGACTAATCCAGACCTTCCTCCGCTCAAGGCCCCCTCTGTGTTTTGTAGGTGTGGGTGTGTGTGTGTGTGTGTGTGTGTGTGTGTGTGTGTGGAGTAGCCCATGTTTTGTTAGGTTTGTTGATAAAGTCTCAACAGAGCACATTAACTAAACATTAGAGATGTCAATGGGTGGAGCGCAGTCGTATTTAGCGGTGGGAAAATCCATCAAGATGCCATCATCACCGGTATGTGTGTGTGCACAAGTCTCGTCTGCGTTCGGCCCCCGTCATCAGCCCGTTCCTGTCTGCCAGTTTTCTTATCATCTTTCCCTTCTTCCTCCTCTGCATTTGACTTCGCCTGACAGAATAATTATGGACTGTGGATTATGAGTGAATTAGTGTAGCTGGTCACCATTTCAGGACAAGTGTGGCTAATTAATGGATAATTAAAGTAAAAGCCGCGTTGATTGAACTCTGGAATAGAGACAGAAAATGTATTGTAAGATACTACGACTGTGGCTTAAACAAACTAAAAATTCTTCATTCTTCATGGCAAACGACAGGCGTTTTGCGTTCATCTTAATTATTTCTTATTTGTTTAATTTAGATGGTGCACTTTGTGATTATTTTCATCAAAAACAGTAGCAACAGTAGTTATGTCTGATGCTTTTGTGTGCATTACCTAAAGATGTGAAACAGAGGAGGAGCAAATTGTCACACTTGAGAAACTGGAATGAGCAAAATCAAACAGCTTCTGCATGAATAGAGTCAGAGCTTTGTCAATGCTCCAGTCTTTTTTGTTGTGTGATCTTATTTAAAGGGTGTTGATGTGTCGTAGAGGTCTGAGACATTATAAGTCTCAGCTGCACACTGTGGCCTGACAGCAGGAAGGTCCTGGGTCTGATTGCAGTCATGCTTCTGCCTGTGTGGAATTCACATGCTCTGTATGTGTTTCAGTTTTCTCAGATTGTTTCGTTTTCCTCTCATAGTCATAAAACACGAGCTCAGGTGAATTGGAAAAATCTGCCCCCCATGATGGAAAAGTAGGAGGGAAGGCATCTGACATGGTCTAGGAGGTCACTTGCAATAAATATGTTAGGATATCAGACAGTCAAATGTTCAGCTTGTGCTGTGCTGCACATCCATGAAGTATTTAAACTGACTGTGATTGGTCCTGTTTGTGTTGCAGCCTCATCTCGTCAGATCTGACCCGTATGACGGACAGTGAGCGAGACCAGATCGA
This sequence comes from Trachurus japonicus, assembly GCF_045865225.1. Taxonomy (NCBI): domain Eukaryota; kingdom Metazoa; phylum Chordata; class Actinopteri; order Carangiformes; family Carangidae; genus Trachurus; species Trachurus japonicus. The sequence continues at coordinate 9,040,202 of NC_140911.1, forward strand.
CCAGGATGCTCAGATCTTCATGAGGACGTGTTCTGAAGCCATCAAGCAGCTACGCAATGAAGGTGTGTGTTTGTGTTCCTGCACACCTAATGGACTCATTAACACACACACACACACACACACACACACACACACACACACACACGCTTGCCTTTCTGCTTTTACCCCAGAGCAGTAATTGCACTGAACATATCACTTTAAAATGCCCCAATACTCTGTGCAATACAATACTTTTTTTATTAGCGTAAAATATGCCTATTGTGAATATCTTTATTTTACTCTGCTGTGTCTTTCACTGTTGTTCATGTGTTGTTGTCTTTTTAATATCTTTTCTAAATAGCACCACATTGGAGAGTCTCTACCTCAGATTTGTTTTAGTCGTGCAATGACAGTACAGATTCGCTGGTTCTGATAGCTTCTCAACTGTGTTAACTTGCAAAGCTGTGAGCTGAGAGGAAAAATGGATGTGTCTTAACTTTAGGGCAGTGTCCCCAAAATCAGCGAGTTCATCTTTTAATGAATAAATGTGTTATTGTTGTCAATGTAGCAGAGAAGAAGGTGACATCAGCCCAGATAAAAGAGCACAGAGGGGCAGTGCTGGACCTCATTGAAATGTATCTGAGAGGTGAGTTTATGCTGCTCATTGAAATTCACACTTCAACTTTTCAACCAAGTCCTCTGAATACTTTTTTGAATGCATCCATTTGTCTATCTGAAGCGCACTCAATGGCTCGGAAAGAGATGATGTGAACCCTGCTCTGTTCTTTCTTTAAGGAGTGTGTAAGCTCTACTCTGAGCAGAGAGCGATCAGGGTCAAGAGGATGGTGGACAAGAAGAGACTGTGAGTATATCTACAGAACAAATTCTTCTTTCACACATTTTTGTTTCTTTTTTCTTTTAGGCAAGGCAAAGCAAGTTTATTTGTATAGCACATTATTGCAACAAGACAACTCAAGGTGCTTTACATATTAGCAAAATAAGAACATAAAAAGCAAACATTATTTAAAAACAGACAAGAGAAAGAATTAAAACAGATAAAGTAAAACAGAAAGGGAGACAGAACAACTAAAACATAGTAAAAAAAGGATATAAAATAACAGAATCATGTTACAGTGCAGTTAGGAGCTGTAGTAACTATTATAATCTTGTTGCTCTTGATCCACATGGTCTCAGGTCCAGACTGGCACCCGAACACCACAGTCAGGTGGAGAAAGCACGAGAGGTGGAGCCCACGGAGGAGAAAACTGTCAAGGAAGAAAGTTCTGGTGAGTCAGAGAATCCCCAGAGACACTTGACTGTATCTCTGCAGCAGCACAGACACGCACAAGCAGACCTGCTGCTGCACGTTGCAGCTTTATTCTCTACGTGATGTTTGTGTATTTATGTCTGAAAAGCATCAAACACTGTGTGCAAGTATTACGCTTCATTAATCACATCTTCTCAGTCATCTGAAGGCAGCAGGACAGATGTGTGTGTTGACATTTAAATTCACACATCCAATAATTTGCACTTCTACTGGTTCCTGCCAAACAAACCATCAGGATCTAGATAGATAGATAGATAGATAGATAGATAGATAGATAGATAGATAGATAGATAGATAGATAGATAGATAGATAGATAGATAGATAGATAGATAGATAGATAGATAGATAGATAGATATATCATGTCATATCCTCAGGAGGGACCATCCACTTCAGCTGATAACAACTGCTCACTCAAAACTAAAGCTGAATTTAGCAGTTGGACATTTTTAAAATTCAAAGTATATAGTTTTTAATACTTGTGATAAATGATGAAACATGATGAAAAATGTTTAAAAGAAACACACAGTGAGGGTATTATTATGTGAACCATGAAATCTGCTTCTATGGCAACTGTCTTCTTTCAACACTAAAAAGAAACAGAAACTAATAGTTTTCGTTCACGGCTGCACATAACTTACTATTATGATCTCTGTGTCAACCTAACAAACACTTGAGGGGAAGCAAAGTAAACATTGACTTCTACATGTCTTCACAAACGCAGCGTAATTGCTCTGTTGTATATTGTCACTTTGTCACTGAACCTCCCTGACAACACTACAAAAACAACAACAACATCCCAAACAGGCTGAAATGTGAAATGCAAAGTGACTACAAAGTAACGCCATCACCGCTCAGGGATGGTTCAAAGAGAGAAACATCAACTAAAGGTGGCGACTCAGATGAATCAGGCAAATGACTGAGGAAATCTTTTTAGTTAGATGAAGAGTTATTTCTGTCTGTTTTCCTCCCTGTAGAGAAAAGTGTGTCAGAGGTGCTGGACAACACCGTGGAGCACCTGTGGGAGGAGGGCCGAGTGGAGGACGAGCTCTCTCCTGAGGAGATCCAGATGGTACGGCAGCGCAGACGACGTTCTCCATTATTCATGTTGTACAGTAGATGTGGATTTGTATGAGTCATGGCATCTAAATGCACATGGACCCGATAGGACACACACTGATACTTAGGAGGTTTTTTAGGGAGAATTAAATTTGTAAAGGTCCAAATAACAGACTAATTTGAACTCAATGGTTATTTGTCATTACAAAAATAGACACAGACAGAATACACAGTCAAGTGTATTCTCACACACACAAACACTTAAATTGATTTAGCCTTGTTGCTTTAAAGGGATAATTCAACATTTTGGCAAATTGGCCCATTGCCATAATCCCTATAGTTTTAGGAGTAGGTTTGTTACCTTTAATTGCTGCTCAGAGCTACGCTACGGAGGCTAATGGGATTTCTTGGTTTCCCTCATCAAACTCATCAAATACACAATCCAAGAACTCCAAAACGCTCTGGTGGACAAGTTGTGACCTGCACATTCATCACGCTATGAGATAATAACAGAACATTACAAGACTACAGACACAGATTACAGAGTTGTTTTCGAGGCAAATGCAGAGACTGCTTGCCGAAAAACTGCCCCCGACCGGAACATACATCAACGGTTTGCATGAATTTACCTAACAAATCTGTGTCGTAACGTTCCGTTATTATCTAATAGCGTGGTGAATGTGCAGGTCACAACTTGTCCACCAGAGCGTTTTGCTGTTGTTGGATTGTGTATTTGATGAGTTTGATGAGGGAAACCAAGAAATCCCATTAGCCTCCGTAGCGTAGCTCTGAGCAGCTCGCGGCTCTGCTCCGCCGTTCTACAAATAGCTTGCACGACAATTAAAGGTAACGAACCTACTGCTATGACTATAGGGATTATGACAATGGGCCAATTTTCCAAAATGTTGAACTATCCCTTTAAGTGCAGATAACACAGTCTATTCAAAGTTCTTTCCACATTATATCAACATCATGTTAATGAGCTCCACTGATGATGAAGTGTGTGTGTGTGTGTGTCTGTGTAGTTTGAGCAGGAGAACCAGAGGTTGGTGAGCGAGATGAACAACCTGGTAGATGAAGTGAGGTGAGTCTCTGTTCCTGCCTCCATGTCAATAACAATGTTCTGAGCAGCATTACTCACAGGGAGGGGAGGTCAATAATTTCATTCTGCTCAGACATCAGTGTTGTGAATGGTAAAATTATTTACTGGGAGGAAATTGCTGTAATTCAGAGAGACTCTTGTGTGACTGTGTGTCACTTCCCCTCCCACTAAATTACATGCCCCGAGTGATTGAAATGCCAGGTGAGCAAGACAACACTTACATGAAATATCAGATGTCGATCCAGACAAGATTAAAATGACCCAAGGACATAGGTGTCTGCAGATGAAATTATTACTGTGGTAGTCAGAGAAAATCACTGACATGTTTGTTCCAGATGGAACGAAATACCAAAGGTCCTGAGGTGAAAATTACCAGACCTTCCCCGGTAATACTAATGCCATCTGGAAGGGCTTAAACATGCCGGGCACACTGTTTTCACGGGATGTTTCACGCTTCGCTTTTGTGCCCATCAGGCAAATCGAGGGGAAGGTGGTGGAGATCTCTCGACTTCAGGAGATCTTTGCTGAGAAAGTCCTACAACAAGTGAGCTGAGATCATTTTCCTTCCTTCACGCCGTCGCTTAAGTGCACAGTATTTTTTGACTGATCAAAAAACATGATCAAACATGAACTAATCTAATTGTCCATCTAACTTCCTCTGACAGGAAACGGAGATAGATAGTATTCATCAGCTGGTTGTGGGTGCAACAGAGAACGTGAAAGAAGGAAACGAGGATATACGAGAGGTAACACAAAACAACAACACAATAATAACACTCTTTTCCTTTGGTTTGTTTTAATGGGTCTTATCACAAAAAAAAACACACTCTATCTTCTACCTTCTGTCACAAGGCAATCAAAAACAACGCCGGCTTCCGGGTCTGGATCCTCTTCTTCCTCGTCATGTGCTCTTTCTCTCTCCTGTTTCTGGACTGGTACGACAGCTAACACAGCTGGCCTGCACAGACTCTGTACACAACACACAGGAAACCTCCTGGCTCTGGCACGTATTGGTTATCTGATAAAGAAGTGACAACAGCAGCACAGACACTGAATGTACCACTTCCTATGCTGACCCCGCAGCGGACAAGTTGTTCTTCATGGAGATTCTGGATATAGTGGAGTTGACAGTTTGTTCTTCCCCAGTCTTAGCTATCAGTTCATCTTTGTCCAGTGCAGCATCAGAATTTAAAAGCTCTTCTATCGGGGAGAGCTTTGTCGGGAGCACTGTACTCACTTTAAGTGTGTGAATGGTTGGACACTGTCTTTCTCTTCCACTAACAGGAATCATTGTTTGATTGGCTGCAGCTTATTTTGACCTTTGTTGATCTAACATGGAAACTAATGCACTAGAGGATACTGTGTAGACATACTTTTTCTGCAGTCTCATGTATTTAAGTATATTCTAAACATATGATCCTACGTGACATGTTATACTTCACTGTCAAACCATCAAGAATGTTTTGCTTTCCAGGCGTTTATTTGATATCTATGGGAGCATAACTGTCACTGACACACCACTCACAGTCTAGTAAAACTAAACAAAATTCTTAATGAAACTCTGGTTCTTTCTTTACCTCAGGCTATCATTTTAAACGAGTTAATACATTTCAAATTTATGTCAGACCTTCAGATAACATCAAGAGCAGCAGAACGGCAAAGTCATGGCCTGTCTTGATCCGTCTCAGCCAAAGAAAAGAGACTGTCGACATGAGATTTGAACTCCGACGGCCCCATGATATTTCTGCTAATCTGTTTATTAGGATTAACCTATATTCTAGTGAAAGCAGTACAGCACTTAAAAAACGTTCCTTTGATCTCAACTCTGGGGAACATGAACTGTTAACTGTATTTATTTTCTGCCTTGTGGGAGTTTCACCATTACTGACAAGATTTCCTCTTGAACTAGTTACATAGTTTACACAGACACAGACTTGAACGTTGGTGTGAAATGTGGGCACTTTATTTTCAGTTTTTCATTTAACATTTTTCATGTAGCAAATGCACTTCAATGGTAATCATTACATCGTTTTGAAAAAAGTACATAATTTGTGTAAATGACAATTACAGAAAAAAGCAACAGGACAAGCAACTACTGTCAGATTGTTCCACTACATCAACCTAAGTCTAGCGTCTGCGATGGCCACCGACAGCCATCTATGGTGACATTAATCAATGCAAAGCATTGCACAATACAGTGTCTTCACTAGCAATGCAAAAACATTCAAGAGAGTAGCATAAAAGGTATGCCATCTAAAGAAACCAATGAGTAAGTCTCGTGTAGCCAGCAAAGGAAAAGCACATGGTGGTCACAAAGATCAAATGAATGGAGACAATCATTAATGCTGGTTAAAAAGACTTGATGCATCAAATACTAAAAACTCCTTAACAACACTATTTGCAGAGAGCAATATGGAATAAATCAAAATAACACGGTTAAAATAGTTATTTTCGCTGGTTAAAAGGTTTCTTCCAGATCAACCCTCATTTATTCACAACATTATGACCTTAAAATATGTTGACACATATGACCTCAGCGGTAAATATGCTGCAAACTTGCTGGAACTCAAGAGGTCTGACATGCGCTATCAATACTGTATCAGAAAGGAAAGAGGTTCAAAGCAAACTGGTATTATTATTATTATTATTATTGGAGTCGTGCGTGCATGTGCGTTTAAACAAGCGACGCAGACACAGGATGGTTCACAGTCATTTCACAATCTGAGTACTAAAGTGAGTTCTCTTACATATGTGTATGTACAAAGACAGTGAGTGTGTGTGTGTGTGTGTCTGTGTGTCAGTGTTTGTGTTTCTGTGGCGTTTTTTCTACACGTTGGCCACTCTGTTTTTGAAGTGTAAATAAATAACGGCATATGCCATTCAAACAAACCACGAACCCACCCAACTGTAAACCTCGCTTTGCTGAAAACACGCTCATAAATTTCATCACATTTCCTGCTACAGTGCACATCAGCTGGACAAACTGCATCAACAAGGCAGCATAGCACCTTAGGAAAGAGAAGTTGATATTTCAGCCACAGTAAGCCACTGGACTCTGAGGTTTGCTTGAATGGCACAACCATATTATTTATTTTGTCTGCAGCAGGTGACGCCACCTCCTGACCCCGAGTCGGTTAAGCCAGCTTCTGAGCGGTCTCCGTTTCCTGCTGGGTGACCTTCTCCTCAGACATGATGGTCATCCATGGTGATACTGACCGAGTGATGGTCTGCTTGGCTATGTTGTAGTGGTTGATGAGGGTAAAGAGGCGCCCGCGGCCCCCAGGGCCCTGAGGGGGGTAGTTGCCATACATCCCGGCCGGCATGCAGCGTCCTTGCTTCTCAAAAGAGACGAAACATGATTAAAAATAGCAAGAAAAAGTAAAAAATAAAAAACACCAAAAAAGCTACAAGGTGATAAAATATGATTATGGAAAGTGACACCGTGAGACAAACTGTGATTCACAGTAACATAAGAAGAGAGCGGCGATAAAAAATGGAGCTGTAATGTCAAACAGCTGAGAAAAAAGATCACAAATGAGAAACAGACCATAAAAAAAAATCTATTCAAGCTAAGCGTCATTACCTAACCTACACAGGTGCATGTCAAAATCGACGAGGCTTTCTCAGAAAATGAGCCAATACTCTGTAACCTTCAACCACCGCCACAGACATAAAAGAGAAACACTGTGACTTAGGCTGAACAGTGCATCATATGAGTATTAAGCCTGAACATGAACAAAAACAGAGGAAAAGAGTGTAAGAACAAGCAAACTCAATGACATCTATAGTAAGATTCATTCAAAGTCAGCTAACATTGGCTCGGGGTCACCCCAGAGCAGCAAATCCCCTGAGCTTAATGTGCAATGGTGCAGAATATTGTGTTATTGCTTCCCTCAAATTTACACGGTCCCTCTTTGAGTCGGTTTTAGAAAAAAAAAAATATTGATTTGCACCAACAGCAGATAAACATGTGGCAGCGGAGATTAAAATGCCACCTTCAAAGAGAGAATTATTCCTTTAAAGCTCATACCTCAAAGCAGGGAACAATCTCAGGAATGTCAGATATTCAGAGGGTACGTCTGAGGTAAATAAGTAAATCTCTCTTTGATTCCTTTTTTACTGTGAATTCTGGAAAAATGGCTGCAACACAATGTGATAGGAACACCATTTTAACCATAGGAGTCTATATGCGGTTCACTAACATACTAATGATATAATAAACCCTATTTCTATATGATACTAAAAGGCTTTATAAGGTAAAGAACAAATAAGGTAGCGACGGTGAAATGAACATCAACAGATCGACAGCACAACAGGGTCACAAACACTGATGCTCCAAAGTGTTTTACCGTGTAGACAAAGCTGTCAGGACATGGCTGCTCGTACTGGTAGACCTTGTAGACGACCAGGAACACCACACACACCAGGAAAGCCAGGGCACAGATCACCAACAAGGTCACCTAAAGGAGACACACACACACACACACACACACACACACACACACACACAGCAGCTCCCATGATTAGCACAAAACCTGTGTGACAGTGCTCACAACACATCCACTCCAACGGTCCTAATGAGAGGGACTGAGTGAGCAGATTGCAGTTCTGATTATCAAACAGCAGTTCAATCCTGGTGTACAGGAATAAAAATACACCCATGGGCGTTAAGGTACACAGTATATATCTATATATGTGTGAATGTACAGTATATATAACAGTGACTAAGCGGCAGTTAGGACTACAGATACTCTGCATATAGTAACTCTAGAGGGAAAAGGCTTTTGTGACCATCTGTACAGCCCAGCTCTCACCTCTCAGGGGAGTTACGTAACAAGCTACTGGTGATTCTGGGAAGTGGGAGGGGGGATGAGAGACAAGGTGTGGGAGAAATTTGCCTCATTATTGTCAAACATGTTGATCCCCCTCAGTGTGAGAATGCTCTTTTTTTTAATCTATATTTAAAGCTACAATATGAAACTGAGATAATTTCAGGCAACGTCAGAGAAACTGTGTTTAAACAGCAGCAATGTTGATTTTCGTTGAGCGCTGCGATGACGGAGGATTTCTTAGACAGGGAGCGAGTCAAGTAGGACTCTTTGTACCGTTCCCCCAGAATGTTTGGCACTGATTCGATAAGATTGTTAACAGCGTGTATCAATATGAGTAAAAGGGATATTCTCTTTATCTGTCTGCTGTGAATCCTGCAGTTTCGCAAGCCGAACAGACAGTACAGCATGTATAAAAGCAAGAGCAACAGGAGCTTATGAAAGAGACTCTCCGCGATGAAAGAGCTGCCTGCAGCATTTCAAAGCTACCAATGTGAGGATACGAGCTGTGTTCTCCCAGAAAGTGCCGTGCCTCTTCGCCTCTCAGATGTTTGAGCATTAAAGCTCTATCACTAAAGGGAAGCTTGACAGTTTCATCTGTTGATTTTTTGAGCGTGGAGGGAGCGAGGCGCGCAGTCTGCATGCAAAACCTGTAGTTTGGTGGGATTTTAAAATATGCGAGGGAATATATTTTCTGTCATCCTGTCAGAGCTGGAGCCAGGGTTGTCTCTTTTTCTCTCCCTCTTCTTTTTTTGCCTCCTTTTTTTATTTTTTATAAAACTATATGTTTAAATAATCATTCTATATGGTGTGAAGAGCTAAATACATCTGCCAGCCAGAGGGGCGTTAAAGGAGGTGGGAGAGATGCTGCCGTTTGGAGGCCATCGCCATGGCAGCAGCTGAATTAATGAGAGTTTCAGGGCGGGGTTAAGTGAATCATTGTGCATTATATCTCCCCCCCACCCGCGTGCATCCCCGGCAAGATGACAGGCAGCTTAGGACACAAGACACGGAGGTGTAGAGTATTACTTGGATCTGGATCGGAGAGGCAATATTATGACGGCAGTGACAAATGCCCCCCGAGCTGCAGGGAAGACAGCCGTCTGCTCTCTGGCATATGCATGTGCGGAGGTGTGAGAGATACTGGAGATGGAGATGGAGATGATGCATGAGACAGACAATGGCAGCCACATTACTCTTACTTTGAGCCGCTCAGAGACGCCTTCGATGATGCTTATTGAGAACTCAGCAATTTTAGGAGATCGTAGTTTCCCCTTCTTGCCTTCACCATCATAGTCTGCCTTTGTCTTCACCACCACCTGGAAGAAACATAACACATACACACATACACACACATGAGAGAAGATCCATGGGAGTTCACAGAAACGGGGGTGGGTGGGTAAAATGATGTCTTTGGCTTTTCTTTGAATAAAAATCACACATCTGATGATCCAAAAATTGGTTTTGTTCCCCTAATTGGATTAATTAGGCCAGTGGGAAATAGCCTACAGCACAGGCCCCCCTCAGAGTGACTCTTGAAATCAATGGAGGAAAAAAAAAAAAAAAAAACATCAAATCAGAAATGCTTACCTTATCTGGTGGAGGAAACTGCAGCTGACTGGCATCTAATGGTGTTATAAGAGGGATGGTGTCAAATCCGTCTTCAGAAACCACCTTCCCGTTGTTTTTCTCGCTGAAATTATTCCCCAGTTTAACCATTTTCCCAGCACGAAAAAAGAACCACCAACCTGAGGGGAGGAAACAGTCGCTTATTACGCCTGAATGAAATCTATTACCTTTTGTCCTCTGCCCCTGTGTGATTGCATAGATCGTTCAAATAAGCACGTGTGTGTCTCTCTGTGTGCGTGTTTTTTTACACATGCAAACAGCAGTACGCGTTAAGAAAAACGATGTGCATGATGTGAGACGCTTTGTGGGCCACGAGAAAAGCCTGTTAACCACAAAAAAAAACGCAGGAGAGGAGAGGACACGCAAGGCTTCGACATAATGAGACTGATGCATCACCGTGGCGGAGGAAGAAGGAGAAAAAAAAACCGATTTACCGCATCCCAGCACTTACCAGCTCAGCAGAGTCGCGTGTTTTTGAAGCGGTGTTATTTCTTCCTGATGTGGTGACTTTTATTGTTCCAGCGCCGGTGTGTGTGTGTGTGTCTGTGTGTCTGTGCGCGTGTGTGTGTTTTTAGGTGTGACGCAGCCGATTTGCGGAGAGCTGGTGCACAATATGGCCAGCTGGGGTTTGTGCGCCGCGTTTCCTCCGAGCTGGATGCTGCTGCTGGCGTCTGGTTGCACTGCAAGTGATGTAACATCCTCATCACATCCATCCATCCACACACACACTCTCTCTCTCTCTCATCAGTGGCAGTGCATCTTAGAGCACAGTCTCAGATTTAAGCAAAACAACCACAATGTAGGTTACAACATGTCCATTCAGTTCATTGATGAGGGGATTTCATGCACAGATAAAAAAAGGGATTTAACATGCAAATGTGTAAATGCAGCTGTGTGTTAATCTCAAATAGCCAGTTACAGTGTCTGTGTTGTGATTCATTATGTTTGGTAGAACAAACAAGGAAAAAGGTTTAAGGATTTAAATGTAAAACATGAATTAATGCATCTCAAACAATGGTTGCTGCCTGTTTAATGTAAGAATAGCATTAACAAATTAGTGTAAAGATATCTACTCAGTTGTCTTGTGTTTATTTGACAAGAAATCACTTTCTTGTGCTGTGAAATTGAAAAAAATGTGTTCACTTCACACTGCACAAAATTACTTAAATTATGCATGCTGAACACAAACATTTTGCTATCTTAAATAAGACTGTCATAATTTTCTGTTGTTACCAACTTATTATTTTAAGTCACAGTAGCAGACAATGTGAATATTGAATCTTTCTTGAATTTAAACTCAATGTTTGATTTATAATCTTGGATTTGAGACAGATTTAGGTGATTCATCATCAATACTCATCGTGGACAGATGTCCTGATTCATGGTTAAAACTGAAAATAGGATAAAAGATAACTTTATTGTTGTTGTTGTTGTTTAATTAATACACAACAAAAGTAGATACCAGTCAGTGCCATTGAATAATATAGGAAATACCATGTTGTCTCCCATTTGTATGCAAAGGAAACACATTTGTCTCTGCTTACTTGTGCAAAAAATCAGGTATTGAAAACACAACATATCTCATCCAAACAAAATCACATGAATTTACACTAAGGGAAACAGCTGTAATGCCTCTTGCTAACTCTTATCTGGGTTTTAACAGACCCATTAACAGAGGACTCTCTGCACGGTTGAGTACCTCCATGTGGAAATTTATCAGTTTAGAAAGCAACTGTAACAGCAGCACCTCGTTGGCTCGCCTCGTACAGCACGCATGCCATTAAGGCTTAATCCTAACTACTGCAACTCTCTCCCATTTACTCTATCTCTCACTGTCTCTCCACAATAAAAGCCCCCCAAAATAAATTAGAACGTACAGACTCTAACATACAGCTCTCGATTTGTCATTGTATCCTACAACAGGCTTCAAGAATTAGCATGGAGAACTCATAACAGGGAATTAACAAAAGCCAGTCTGGCACGTGTGGTGTAGGCGATACTTCAGGCTTGGATCAGGCCACCAGTCAGATCTCTTGGCCCGGACTCAGCTGAGGCTTTGCCAGAGAGATATGAGTAACGCAACAGCAAAAGGAAAATACATTTCAGAAACGGGTTGTGCAGGGAAGAACTACCTGAGTTTATAAACTGTCCACACATTAGATGATGGCACAGTCGTCGCCGTTGTTAGTTTAAGAAATGGATGCCAAAAAACAGGATGGCTGCAGCCCAATCCTCTGTGTGCAGTCCCCTTCATTCAGAGATCCGATTGGGTAAATGATTTACCTGCATTATAATGAGCACTGAAGCAACGTGATTTGAGAAAAGGTCATTTGGAGCTGTTTGGAAAAGCACATCATTGATCTGTTTACAGGAAATAAAGGCTATTTTTGAGCATGCTGTTTTAAGCCAAAGTCATTTATATAAAGTGAGCAAATTTCTCCATTATCAAAGACCTTTTTTTCTTTTTTTAAATGTGCAATTAATCATCATTAAGTATGGGCACACATGCAATTAATTGTTCTCTTTTTTTCATGTTTGAAAATGACACTTGAGATGTGAGTGAAAAAAAAACATTTTGGTGACATCATCTTTTCCTGCAAGAGTCCCGCCCCTTTTTCAAACCACTGACAAGAGCGAATGGAAAAGCAGACAATTGAAAATCTCTCATGTGAAATAAGCAAACCTTTTATAACCTGTGTGCATGTAGGATTCCTCACAGGATCATTGATCACTGATTTAAGCAGCTCATAGTGAGAACAAGTTATCAGCACCTTTAATTAACAGTGAACGACTCCATTATGGCTCAGTGACCTTTATTCTTCCATTGGGCTTCAGTGACTATAATCTGCTTACAGTATATTCTGTTGAGAGCTTCGTATACTCCCCTATTTATATACCTATATTATCATCACCTTTAACTATTAACACACTCACCTCCTAGAATACTATAAATGGTCTGAGCCATGTAACACCTTCTCTCCATACATCTAGAAAGGTTGACGTGATGCTGTGCACATTATGCAGTGGCCTAGCTGTTGCCAGGCTACCGTGTGAATGAAGGAGGTTAGGAGAGGATGCATAACATGATCAACTCCACTCTCTTAATCCACAGTGACAAGGAAGCAGCAGAGGAGAAAATGACAGTGATCTCACCACACACACACACACACACACACACACACACACACACACACAGAGACAGACAGACAGACAGACAGACAGACAGACAGACAGACAGACAGACAGACAGACAGACAGACAGACAGACAGACAGACAGACAGACAGACAGACAGACAGAAAGACACTTCAGTGACTTTAGTCTGGTGGCTGTTTGACAGCTGCAGTGACTCCAGGTGATGATGCTCATCACTGGACTGGCTGCTACAGAGGATGTAATGATGAATCTTAAGTACAAAGACATTAGTGATCAGATTTCACCTCCCGGGGGTCCAAGAGGTGAAGTCATGTATTTCTTGAAAGCAAATACAGTGTTGTGAGGAAGTGACGGTGCAGTGACACAGCCTGATATCTTAGCCATTGTTGTTCTTTTAGATGTGAAACAGGACCAGAGCTGCGTTAAAGTAAGTATTTTATTAATGCTGAATATATCCAAACACTGTTCATTTAAATAAGCAATGTGAGTATACTGCCTGAATGCCAAAAGTCATTGATTTCCATTGATTTTAATTATGCAGTTGAACTCTTCAAGCGGCTTTACTTGTTTCTTTTATCATTTTCCAGTGCATGTTGCAGTTCACATGTACTATAATGCTCTCAATGCTCCTGCAGTGGGTTCAGCCTCTGCAGGACAGTTCTCTGCAGAGATTAACAAACTTGTCTTGGCCACGATACCTGCATGAGACTGTATAGCTACGATCTCAGCAGGCTGCTGTGTGTTCTTGTTTTTTTTAAATCTCCTGCCAGAAACCCACAGACTGAAAACAAAGTCTTATAAAGATGTGATAATCTTTTATGATAGAGGAACCCCATGGCTTATTTCTATTTTATGTTTGTAGCTGTGCAGTGTTTGATGCATTGAGTTTCTGTTGGCAGCAGCATCAGCAGCAGCAGCAGCAAGGAGATTGGTAGCAGGGATTTTTCTGCTGCAGTTGACTTCTCCGGAAAAACCACTAGAGGGAGACACCGGATCAAATTTACAGCTCACGAGTGCATGTGTTGTGCATGTGAAGGTTTTGTATAGTGTAATGATTCTTTGATGAGTGTGAACATTACATCACTATCACCTATAGGCAGAGCAGAAGTCCAGCCCCATTACAAGCCTTGCTTAGCAAATTTTACAAAAATTACAAAGGTAGTAAGTAACATTAAAAACTATAACTTGGTACATTTGTGAATGTCCCCAGTAAGATCAATATAGTTTTATCTCAATGTATATTAATAACACGTGTTTTATTTGTTGGTTCTGTTTTCTATCATTGCTTCAGATGTGTGAAGTAACCAGTAAAGTTGTCAAATAACTCCTTTTGGGTCATGAAGTACAATAGTGTAGTAAAGTAAGTGGCAGAAAATGAAAATCAATTACAGTGTGTAAGAAATGTATACTTTTACGCTGCCCCACTGAAAGAGAGACATTTTGTTGGTGTTTGTGATGCATTAAAGTCAAGTAATATAGATCTCAGCCACTAAAAGTATCATGGCTGTGTGAAGTAAAACTGTTCATAGTAGGCTATTAGGTAACAGTGGACACAATAGAATTGTTTTTATTTGATAAATGGAGCAGTTTAAACGTCTTTACTTGTAACTTACATCATATAAAGTGTGGCCAAACGAACCTTATATAGCACTGAAACTGCTGTGTCTTTAAAACCCACTGCTCTTGGCTCTTTGCCCAGAAAGTTCATTTCCCATTTCCCATCCAGCCACATGGGCTAAGCTCCGTCACGCAGAGAGAACAACTATTTTCACTCAGAGAGCGGCAACTCCAACAGCAGTCTGGACACCGACACCCGGCAGGACCTCAGGCGCTGACCGAAGACTTTTCCAAAGGACTTGTGGAGAACATCAGAGCAGAACTGGCCGCAGCTTGTCAATCATCAGAGGAGTCCAGGTATGATTTACACTCTGAATCTCAAAATGTGACAGCTGTCTGTCACTCAGGTGCACTGTTATTAGTATAATCATTATGTCAATACTGCTTTGAGTAGACTGACATTTACAGCTGTAGTGAACTGTTAGTTGTCTTGTATCAACTTCTCCTGACACGTTGTTCAGACCGACTTTTGGACACTGTGTCAGATGACTCATTGAATGTGCTGTGTCTGGTGTAAACGTCCTGCTGCCTGCCTGCCATGCAGGAGCTATTGTCTTTTGCATGAACACAAAGCCTCTTTTCATGAATCTATATAACTCCCCTCACTCGTTGACCCAGCAGTTTGTGGTGGGTGTGATGTGTGTGGATGTGTAAAAGCACCTCTGTTCATTAAAGCTGCTCTCGTGAAGACTTACAGTAGGTAAGGCTGGTTTGCTGAAAGTTTGCCCAGATGAGATTTATTTGCCTTGAAGGACGAATTAGCCAAGATTTGAATAATTATAACATTTTGGCAAGAGCAGCGAGGTTGAGCTTGAAAATCTGAGGGTTTGTTGGGGCAGACTGAGCTAGATATTAAAGTTCTCACGGCAGCAGTGACCAGGCTGCATAAACAGGATGCCTTAGTCTGCACACACTCGCTCAGGCTGAATGAACAGACTGGGGGCAGAGGCACCACCGCCATCAGTGCTGTTGATGTGATAAGCAAAGCGATGTTTCTCTACAAAACTGACCGGGTTTTGTTGTTGTTGTTGTGGACAGCTTGCATGGAGGCTGCATCATGTGAGCGATTGTGCTGCTGCTGAGGTTTTCTGGAGGATTTTCTGGGAAGATGAGGTCACAGGGAGACACACCCAGAGGTTTGAGGCCCCGAGCAGGAAAGGCCAAGGGGTGGAAGACATTCAACAGTGGCTCTGAATGAGTCAGCTGCCAGGGAGGAAGCTCTTGTTGTTGGAATTTCCATTGAGTTTGGAGGAGAGGAATTTCGGTCTGGAAGTGGGACTGATACAAAGATGTTTCAAATATTTTTATTATGAGGCACACAGTGTTGCCAAGCATCTTTTCATGTACACAAATAAAACAGCAAAGGAAAAACACATTTAAAATGTTCTTAAACATACAATCTGGAGAATGTTTTCATATGCACTTCAAAGAAAAAAAACAACTTGTGATGAATTTATAGCTTTTATATGATCTGCTTCATTTTCACTTAATCAGCCTTGCAAGGGATTTCGTTTTCCAACATAAAAATTCCTTTTTGTCAACAATAAAAAGAGTATTTTTTAAAGAGCCAGCTTTATTACGTAAAAATGAGAAAGAATGAGGATCATTTCCCCTCAGCCAAAAGGATCAAGTTGGATGACCTGGGAACATTTTTGAAGCGTTTGAACCCCCCCACTTCCTGATCCCTCCTCTCCTCTCCACATTCACATCCAACAAGTGTATTTTTTTTCTGAGCTGGAATCTCTTCTGACTGTTTTCCAAGGATCACAGTCAAGTTTTTTAAATAGTCCAATCTTGTGTTTTTCAGCCAGAGAGCACTGCTTTGGTTTGCGGAGGCTCAGATTGAGTCTAGACGGACGTGGCTGGGAGGGTTAACTGAGCCGGAAGTGAAGTGTGTGTGTGTGTGTGTGTGTGTGTGTGTGTGTGTGTGTGTGTGTGTGTGTGTGTGTGTGTGTGTGTGTGTGTGTGTGTGTGTGTGTGTGTGTGTGTGTGTGTATGTGTGTGTGTGTACAGTGGGGGGTTGTTGAGTCAACACAGGACTGTTTCTCTGCCTTGTGTTGCTTCTGGTCTCTTGCCTCTCAATGAAATGACAGGCACAGGCTGAGATTGCGAAAACACAGAGTTGGAGATGACGGCAGACGGATGAGGTCTGGCTAAACTGGAAGTGAGAATGAGTTGAGCCGGCAGAGAGGGAGGAAGGGTTGGTTTTTTCTGCCTGTGCTTCTTGGATCAAAGAGAAGAGGAATCAAATGTAACCCGAGCAAGACGTCACAAACGTTAAAGGCCCTTTAGAGAGAGTGACCACAGAGGAACATAGAACGTACAGTATATAACATCAAGTTAGATGTAACATGTTAAAGAGCACAAAGATCAAAGTTTGGCCCAAAACACACTGCGTCCTTACAATCAAAAACATGCTTTTGTGGTGAGCGGCATTTGGAACGTCATCTATCCTGATTGTTTTCATACTGTGTGCTGTGTGTTTCTCTATACATCCCGTCATCTCTGCACCACACTGTGGAAGTCGACTTGGCTGCAGAGCAAAGAGGCTTCTCCTATTTTCTTTCATTTCTTGCGGCTGTGATGACACGCGTGACTCCATGGACGTTCATGTGTGCACCATACATTGAGCAAGGACTTGTGCCGGTAAACACACTGTTGCTGACCTTTAAAAGTACAACAAGTTGCAGTGAGCTCTGAGAAACGCAATACTCTTTTAAATAGTGAAACCGTCGTGACGTATTTTTGACCGAACCGTTCTCCTGAGGTATATTTTCCAAAATTACAGACTCCGTTGACCGATGCCTGCAGCCCAGCCCTTGACCATAATGGAAAGCCATAGTAATGAATGACGTCCTGTCCCATTTAGGGAAACTATGCATGATCATTATGATGGAGTAGATCTTACTATTATACTACGTGGTTGCTCTGACACACAGCGGCGAAACACAACACAGACTCTGGTAGAGTTCAGGATCTGACTGGTGATGTCGAACTGTATGAAATTTATTAAATAAAATGTTTAATTTTATCGTACATATAATTTGCATACATCTGTTTAATATATTATTTAATTAACCTTTTATTCAATATAATTAAAGTTTGTGCACTTTAATTTAATTCATATACATTTTGTGAATAATTTGTTTTCTGAATTGGGGGGGGGGGGTGTTCAAAATTAATGTACATTACTTTTTTTCATCTAATGTAATAGTATTATTTTAATGAGTGAGTAAATTAATGTCCCACAGTTGCACCCAGCTGAGGTTGAATGTACCAACTGTTGACCTCGTTGGCTTTCAGTGTTCAACATTTCATAAGAAAATACCTAAATCTAAATAGAAATATACTTTATATGTTAATTGACATCTACTATCTTACTGTTGTGACAAGATGTCCAGTTGTTGGTCCTGTCATTTCTTTCTTTTATCATTTACCTCTGACACATCTTGACTATCTGACACACCTCTAATATCAGCAGATGTGAGATAGCTACTGTCTTTTTTTTTCGTCTGATCTTATCAGAAAATGCAGCACACGTCATTGTTTTTGTCACATGTCTGTGTGGTAAGGGTTACGTATGTCTGGTATGAGAGGGAGGATGACCTCTTCTTGCTGCTTGACCTTTGACCTTGCATTTAGTTCAGAGCCAAACAGGGTGGAAAACCAGGTGTCTTTAAGAGAGTCAAACACTGCATTAGCAAGTAGCCTATTAACAACTGTATAAATGTTTCAGTTGGGTGCATCTTTCTCTGTCGTTACCTTAATTCTCTTTAGTTAAACCATCAGCTGCCTCTCTGGCCTCACACCTCCATTTTCCAGTATACATGGAAATATAGTAGATGTGGTATAATAACAAAGTCACCTCTTTCTGAATTCCTAAAATGAACATGAAAACTCTTTCACATCTGTCACTTAACACTGTTTCAGCTTCTGACTAAGACTTGAAGAGAACTTGTTACCACTTGCCTGTGAGACACGACTCCAAGGAAAGACCTTGAGAGAAGTGAAAATGTAACACCAACACACACTTACACTGCTTATATTGTACATTTTACACAATTTCAGTACGCCCTGCTGTTCATCGTAATATTTGTAAAAAAAAAAAAAAAATGCACCTCAACACGCAAACCTGCAGAACATAAGAGATTCACTTACTGGCGTATTATTTTTGTCACGCAACAGGAAATTCCTAGAAGTCAAATCAGCTGATTTTGTCCTACAGCACTAAGAAACAGATTTTGCACAACTTCTTAAAAAAAAAATAACATTATGAATGCACTTGGAAGAACAGTACAGTAGGCCAGTGTTTTCTGAATCTTCCTGCAGCGTCAGGAACTTGTCAAGCCAGATCTGCCCTGAGCCACATCCTCATACAAGAATGAATTCACACTTTATCTCATGACTCACAGCATCATACTGTTTATGGCTGAGACTTTCTACCCAACGCAACAGTTAGATAGAGAGAGAGAGAGGAAACAAGCTGATTGCTCCCAGTTTTTATAACGCTCCTGTATCAGCTGCTGGGTGTTTGACAGTTGGTTGAGGGAGGAGACTTGGAGAAGGGAGGGGACAAGAGGACATACCTGTCGAGACGGAAGAAATCTTGACAGCGGGGGAGAGAACCTCTGCTTCCCACTCAACAGTCTCAGAAGGAGGAGTATGCCAACTCGCTGAGGGAAAAACGGACTTTGTACTGGCAGAGGTACTGGAGGAAGACCAAAATGGGTGGCAATCAGAGTCAGAAGAAGAGCGGGAGCAGGCGAGCCAGCGCAAGGAGTCACAGCAACAGTGTCATGTGAGTCAGTCAGTCCACTCACCTGTTTGATTCAGGCGCTGCTGCAGTGCATTAGAGAAAATCTGCTGTCACTATGTCATTTGTTGCCTGCAGCTTTACTAATAACAAAACAAGTAAATTTAACTTTACTACATTTCAGGTCAGTATTAGTGTTAGTTGTGCATGACAAAAACTACAATAATGGACCTGTGCCTACTACGCTACGCATTCCTTTTCCGTTTTAGTGTGAGACTGGCCTCTGTTCAACGGTACACTTGCACACACATGCAAATATTCACACACCCTAAAAATGAGCTCACAGATAACACTGCAAACAGATGGACTGTGACATATCTTGGCTCACTGGCTTTACACAAGTGTATGTGCGTATGTCTGTGGACTATAGAGCAAACACAGCACTGAAAATAAAACAGGATCTGATCTAACATGAGGAGCAGTGGATCTGAAAATGTTGAATGTATTTAAAGTTGAACTTGATACAACTTTTTTTTTTTTCTTACAAAAGTGGGGGTGTGGCCCAGGACAGTTACAGTGAGTGAATAGCTGTGACTGGTTTAACATGATCAGTTTATGGGGTTGTCTGCACTGATCTGCTGTTGCCTCATCACTGTATGAGCTGCTCATTGTGAGAAATATAGCTTCACTGTGTCAATATTTGCTTGAGGCGATCCATGTCCTCTCTGCTGTGGGAGGCACGGTGGCAGATGAGATGTGCCCTCTGTGGGTTAAACTACAGAGACATAGACTATGAAACACTCAGTTTAATGTTTCATCTTTCCGACAGTAAACGTCTGACTTTATTCACTTGTTGCATGTTAAAATCATGGTGGACATGGTCAACACTTGTGATCATCGCTGTAAATTAATCAAGACAAAAATTAAAATTAAATTTAAAAAAAAATACAAATTCAGACTTAAAACTAAATAAGTTAATGTTGAAAACAAGAACTGGATTTACACACTGTAGCACCTGAATAGCAAAAATTTCCTCTACTGTGCAAGACACACCTTGTTTACAAGATGATTTTCACCTGAAACCATGGTAACTGTACACAAAGATGCAAACAGCTGTAGTCCGTTCTTAGATGACATAAAAATGAAACATGCATGACAAATGAGACCGAGGCCATGATGATAACCAGACTAAAACGTCTTTAGTTCAAACAAGTCAAATGTTTTGGAATTTAAAAAAAAATTTAATTAAAAAGACTAAATCAAACTCAGGTGCCAAGATTAACACTATGGTCAGCGTCCGTTCCCTCTGAGGACAAAGTGGTAATAAGAGAAGATTAGATTAGATGTAATTTGTCGCTGGGAGCTTCAGCCAACACATCAAAGAGCGAACTGAGTAACAACAAGAGTCAGCTCCTAATAACCATAATAAATATATCCAGCAGCACTTATCCCTGACTGACACTAACTGTCCGTTTGTGCATTTGTGGTTTCAGTCTCTTCGGCTTTGACCCAGGATTTGGGTGACTTGGTCTGTGTCTTCTGTGCCAGCGCGTCAGGCTGGCACGAGTCTGCAAATCTCTCTCGGGCTTTCTCCCAGTTCTTCTGAGACTTGGTTCTAGTGATAGAGGCGCTGTCTACAGACAGGGCAGCGCCGGCCCCCAAACCCGACTGGGACTTTCTGATTTTCAGTTCAATCTGTGAGGAAAGGAACGAGAGAAATAAAGGAAATCTTATTTTTCTGTTGCTTTATAGTACAACTATGTACAGTATATAAACCAAAGTGCCAATAAGATTATCTCCAGCCTGTGAAGCCGTCTTACCGGGTTCTTCATGCCGGTTCCCTCTTTGCCCAGTCCCTCTCCTTTCTTCCAGCCCATCTTTTCCAACATCTTCCGTCCTTTATTGACTTCGCTGATCTCCCTTTGTGAGGAAAACACAATATGTGATTATCACTCGACTTGCACCTACCATTTTCCACTCTTAAACAACAGTCAAAAACAAAGACTTACACATGAACAGAAGCAGGAGCGTCGTCTCGTTGGAAAACCCCCTCGCTGCCCACATTCTGCCGTCGAGACTCGGCTCGGTCTTTGTATTTGGGGTTCCTCAGTGTTTTGCCCTCCTCGTATTCGGTGCTCTGTTTACAGAAAAGCACAGAGGTGAGCGTCTGTGTCAAGAGAAGAAGTGAGTTGAGACTTAAACGGTCTGCTGCTAGTGACAACACTTACCTGGAGACCATATTTGGCCTTCATCTGCTTCAGCTCCTTCTGTCTTAGGGCTTCTTTATCCTCTTTGGAGAGAGTAGGACCTTTGAGGGAAAACAGTGAGAGTAAAGCCAAGTATACCACAGCTTTTTTTTATGAATCTATACCATGTTTTTCTGTGGCTGCTCACCTGTGTTCTCCTCTCTCTTGTACTTGCTCAGATGAGCCATCACCTGACCAGGTTCACACCCATCACAGGTATCGGTACCTGAGTGGATGTGGAAGGAGAGCACGGTCTCTCCCATCTTCACCTCATCGCCGTGCATCAGTGCATGTGGGTCACATTTGGCTTTGGGCTGCAGAGGAGATATTCACGGATTAAAGTCACTGCTAACGAATGAAGTTTTGCAGTTTTGTTTAGAAGCGGCAAACTGAGACAAAACCTTCACCTGTAAGATTCGGTTTCCGTTGATAACTGTCCCGTTCTGGCTTCCCTGGTCCACCAA
The DNA here is from genome assembly GCF_045865225.1 of Trachurus japonicus. Taxonomy (NCBI): domain Eukaryota; kingdom Metazoa; phylum Chordata; class Actinopteri; order Carangiformes; family Carangidae; genus Trachurus; species Trachurus japonicus. The sequence continues at coordinate 9,062,361 of NC_140911.1, forward strand.
CATGTAGCTCTGCTGCTCCTGGTCAAAGTACACCTCTGCATGGAACTACAACCACACAGTTTATAGTTAGACATGTCACATAACCCTAGATTACACAATAGGGATTTGTGGAGAAATATTTAAAGGACAATTCCGGGCAAATTCAACTCGAGGGTGTATTTTCCTAACATTTCAGTCTAAAAGAAGGAATCTGAAGATTTTCAGTTTAATTGCTCCTGTTTTGCGGTAGTTGTGTCTGTCCCTACATCGCCACGGCAGCGATGAATGGGAGTGGATGCAAGTTCCGCTGCTTAGACGGTTTACATCCCTCAAAGCCGCAATTTTACAAACATGTCGGCTTGCTTGAAGTAAATAAACTTCTCGGTGCATGTTTGAGTAGCCATCTGACGCTGTCTGTGGAAAAAAATTGCAGCTTTGAGGGATGTAAACAGCCTAAGCCGCGGAACCTGCATCAGCTCCCATTCATTGCTGCCGTGGCGATGCGGGGACAGACACAACAACCGCAAAACAGGAGCAATTAAACTGAAAATCTTCAGATTCCTTCTTTTAGACCTAAAATGTTAGGAAAATACACCCCCGAGTTGAATTTGCCCGGAATTGTCCTTTAAGTGTGAAGAGTTACCTTGCTGACTCCCATCTCTGGTATTCGGATTGCATGATCCATATCTTTTTCTCTGCAACAGAAATATAACGTTTTGGCATCAAGGATCATTCTGAGCAGTTTTCATAACACAGGGAGATCGATTACTGATATTTTCACAGTGAAACTACCACATGTCATGCTCCGAAAGAAAAGGTCTTTTGTAATTTAATTGCTGTGTTGTAGCTTCATCGTTAACAGTTCAGCTTACTAACTCGACTCGATGGACACACTAACCTGCCAATGGTGGCTGGAGAGTCGGCCGTGATGATGAACAAAGTGCCGACCTGCAGCACCGGAGACCTGACCACCGTCACTCTCACACAGGGTGGCCAGATGTCTTTGGCTGCAGAAAAGAAAACACCACAAAATAAAATCATCAGGACATGAAGACCTCAGAGAGAGAGTTAGGAACTAGTTGTTGTAAATATTTTTCTCTGACAAATAGGATAATAGGTTACAATAACAAATGCTTTTATTTTGAAATAAGAATGTGTTGTGTTGTCTTCCGCCAGTGTAGCGTTTAGACATTAGTTGCTACAAAAGAATGATACTGTTGCTAAGTAACGGATTGATCGGCTTGAATGAGAAACGGCAGTGATCGTCAGTTTTTAAGAAGCTCCAACACTTTTGAAACAACACTAGTGAAATAATAAACAAGCTACCAGCTGAAACAAAACTCCCAAAGTGTAAACACCGGGTGATGTGTGCCGAGGCCCGGTGCTGAGTTTGGCCTGTTTTTCCTCTCACCTTCCTGACTCTGAGTCTCCATCTCAGATTCTGACTCCATCTCCGACTCTGGGTTTTCTCTGGACGGGGAGCTAGAAGACGACGATGAGAACGAGGGAGTAGACTCCCACTCCTCTTTATCCGACTCTGTGATTTCACCCTCTTCCGGTTCACTGTTCCCCTCCGAGTCGTCCTTCCGCGTCGGGCTCTTCTTCTTCGTCGTCTTCTTCGGCTTTGCGGATTTGGATTTTTTCTTCTTCTTCTTCTTCTTCGATCTTCCCTTATCGTCGTGGTGCGAACCGTTTCTCTGCTTCTTCCTCTTTGATGAAGATTTGTCCCTCTCCTCCCGACGTGGACTGCGAGACCTCCGTTTCAGTTTTTGCGATTCTGTGCTCCTCTTAGACGTTTGTACTTCAACCCATTCAATTTCTTCCTCTTCCAACTTTATTTCATCAGATATTAGTTCCTGGCATCAGACAGACAACGGTGTCATTACCACTTCCAGTGATTACTGACAGCAGGCTGGCTGGCTTTGTTGTTTTTGTGCTGCTCATCCCGTGTATTTTGACAAATTGTTCTTATGGTCTCAGTCATCAAAGACTATTTCACCACAGAGCTCCAACAAGTTACTGCATGTTTGACAGGAACATCCTCAGTGATCCAAACAGTAGTTTGCCTCCAAGATTTATACAGACAACATTGTAACTCCACAGTATGTTTACTAAAAAAAAAACGTGTCTAACCTGTCTGCAGACCTGAGGCTTCTGCTTTCTGACAGAATAGGCGCTGGTAATGGAGTGTAAATGATCATATCACTATTAATACTATGAAAAGAGTAGTTTGAATGAATGAATGAATGAATGAATGAATGAATGAATGACAGGTGCTACCGTGCAAGTGATATGTTTTGTTAAAGGAAGTTATAAAAGGGCCCTTTGTGATGGCAGACATTATTTAGAAGTCTGAGGTTAAAAATAACTACAAATATGTTTCATGTGTTTTGCATGTTGGTATGAAAAGTGTACCTCTGTAGGAAGCAGTGTTCCAGTATTTCCGTGAGGAAATCTTCATTTTAGCCAATGAGCTAGTCACCTCTTGCACCTAGAGCAGAGGAATAGTCTTTTAGGGAACTAGTCTTAAATCAATACCAAAAAAAAGCAAGTGTTTGAAGACTGAGACCAAGATTTAAGGGGAGCCACGAAGTGCAAAGCCAGCTGTCAGCCACAAAGAACAAAATGATTCGATGACACACATCAATTAAAGATCTCATGGTCACATACCTTGTCATCCTTGTGTGATGTTTTCTTGATCCCTTTCTTGAGCTTCCTATCTTTCTTTTCAGTAGTGTTTTTGTCCGTGTGGGACTCTGCACCGGTCTGTGCAGCAGGCACCTCAATCCTGGAGTGAAACTGGTATCGTCCACTCTCTGCGTCGTAGTAGTAGTAAATGCCTGTGTTGTTGTCATAGTACAATTGACTGGCCTGTAGAATAGAAAAAAAACATATATAAGATCAAGTGATAATGTGTGTGTTAAAAAGAAAAACTTGAATTGCCGCTGAAATTAAATGCACTACGGCAGACGAACCGAGTCGTAGTAGAAGCCCGTGCTGTGATCGTAGTACATCCCTGTCGTCTCATCGAAGACAAACCCAGTCTGTGTCATCGCCTCCTCAGCTGTGGCCCTCAACATATCAGCTATGGATCCTGCATCACCCTCCTGGAAGAAACAATGTATTATTATTAACTCATATTGCAAACTGAAATGTAACAACTCAATGTTTACACAACCGAAGCAGCATGGCCTTATTTCAGTATTTGCTCATGACAAATATATAATTAACCCATTGACTATTGTATTGAACTATCAAATCCAATTCTCATTAATTTGAGTCATTCATATGTGAAAATACCAAATTGCTCATCAGTTTCTTGTAATGTCTAAATAGCTAACTGATGATTAACGTTTTAATCAAGCTGACCTCTGTTGTGACTGTAACACTGCTGTCAGGTTGACCGGACTCATCAGCAGCAGCTGCTGGTTCATTTGGTGTTGAAATCTCTGCTGCCTCGTTGCCATCAGCTCCGTCCACTGCCGCTGGTGCTGCGGCTGCTGCTGCTGCTGCTGCTGCGGCTGCGGCGGCGGCGTTCGGGTCGTCCTGAGCGTCGGCTGCCTCTGGGTTCTGATAGTAGCTTCCATAGTAGTAGTTGTAGTAATCTGGAAGGGAATATTTAATTAGCAAAAGAATGTTTTCAAACTTTCTGATAGAGATGGTCATCAGTAAGTAGTAATAAATGTACGCACCAGTTTCTGTCCATACTTGCTCTTCAGTCTGAGTTTCACCGTCGACTTTCTCTTTATCTTTCTTCTTCCGTTCATGAATCTCTGCACTCAGTTGATCGACCTGAAACAATACAATTAGGATAAATACAACTGACAGACAAGACTTTTGGACCACCGACCACAATAGCATGCTTTGATGTCAGGGTAATTTCTGCATTTTCTTGGTGTGAGCCACCCAAAAAAATGAGGATTCGATTTGTAATAATCATTTAATTAATCAGTTAGTCCACTCTGACAGAAAATCTCAACTAATCTTATATATGTTTATGTTATTTTATGAAGCAAAAATTATCTGGTTATACCTTCTTTAATGTGAGGATTTGCTGCTGTAAATTAAATATTTCAAGGATGTGTTTCCCTTGATTTTCAGGATAATGTGACAGTCTCACTTTACTGTTCAATGAATTATATAACTCATTAGATTGCTATTCATGATAAACAATACATACAAATATTCTCAGTATCAGTATTTTTATTTTCAAACGTTATAAACAGATTAAAACTTTATATTTTGAAAGAAGAATTTTGACAGACCCATTCAAAGTAATGTTAAGCTGCTCATATTAGACCAAAATAAGACTTTTTGGTATAAATACACAACCTGATGTGTTGACAGACATAAGACAGACATCCTGTGTGTGTCTGTGTGCATGGGAATGACTCACCTGCTTCCTCAGGTCTTCGTTGTAGCTCTCCGTGCTCTTCTGCAGTCTCTCCGACTGGCTCAGCTGCTTCTGTAACTTGACCAGCTCGGCTCTGCAGGTTTTCAGCTCCTGCTTCAGTGTGTCCACTTTCAGACGCAGCTCGGCTACTTCAGACTCCGCATCCACATCCACGTCTCCATCTTCCTGCTCCATGATCGGTTCAACTGAACACGTTAAGATTAATGATTAACGTTACAAAAACACATACAACACAACCACGTCTGTCTGACAGCGTGCACACCTGTTTCGCTGCTTTAGAAATATGAAACAGTGATTAGATATCCACAGCTACACATGTTTACCAACACTGAGCCATCATCACATCTCATTGCTCTGCGGTTCTTCTCACCGTTTGTTTCGCTTTCTCCTCTTCGGCTGTAAAATCTTTCCTGTCCGCTCGCCACATGAATCAACCTGAAAGTTGAAAATAGACATCTTGTAACCAGCCTGCATTTCCGACACAGTCGAGAACATGTTTTTGAGATATTTGGACAGTTAGAGTTATAACCGTGGAAACGTTTACAGTCCACCCTGTTTCACGACCGCCATTTACTAAAAAAGCTACGCGTTAGCATTAGCATTAGCACGACACAGCGGAAGTAGTTCTTCTTCTTCGGGCTTGGCGGACTAAAGAACTTCACTGCCACCTACTGGCGAATAACGTTTTTTCTTTCTTTCTTTCTTTCTTTCTTTCTTTCTTTCTTTCTTTCTTTCTTTAAAATAATAACAACAAACCAGATAGATTCCATCCACTATTATCTTTCTTTAGGTTACCGGTAAATCATTTTCAGCAGAGCCTGGGAAGTGCTATAAAAACAACTTAAACCTTATGCTGTCTGCTGTTATTTTTTACAGCTTCCCACTGCTTTATTTTTGTACGTAAATATCTATACATAGAACAACTACTGATTATTCAAAAAAAAATTAATTAAATTATGTATTAGTTTAGTTTATTATTTTAATAAGGGACAGTGTGCAATTACATTCATCGTTTGCAGGAAAAAATGAAACATGGTTGCACCAGATTTAGCTCACAGCTAATTTCCATCTGTAGTCTCTACACATAACATAAAAATTATAAAATACACAGAATTGCACAGACCACAAGCTACTGTACGAAGGTGAGGCATAAAAAGACACAATTAGACAATAGACAACACATTATTAACTGGGTTATTCTCTAAATACACTGGAAGTGAGTCACATTACATAGGCCCTGTATTTACAATTGACTTATATGTGCAGCATATCAGTGAGCAGTAGTGTGTGGGTTATGAATAAGGTCTGACTTATATAAATACGAATATGTATTGATGCATTATGGTGTGCAATAGTGAAAATGTTGAATATGAATGTGGCTCACACACAGGTGTGATACATAGCCTAATAGATGCTGTATCTTTATATCTTTATCTAGGTTTACACATTTAATAGTGTTAAATGATATCAGAACAGGTAAATTGCATCTTATGTTGGTTATTTCTTATTAAGGTACAGTGTCCAGGTGTTATTATCGTCTGTGACCACTAGATGTCATAGCAGCCCATGGATTGTGTCATCTGACACAGCTTCAGTTCAAACTCCAGGAGCACTTTTGCCTTTACAGTAATTTTGAGAGGAGATGTTGGTTACATTCATTTCTGTGATGATGCAGTCAAAACTCATAACATAACAGTTTATGCTAGCTGTAGTTTTTGCTACTGGTTGATGAATGTGTGTCTCAGATCATTGTTATTCAAGGTTAGTGTGGTTAGTTATTTACAGCTGCCCAAAATGTGCTGTTTGGGGTCTGACATGTTGGATTCCCTCATTGTCTTAATAAGGCATTAGTGAGGACTAATACCGTACAGCTATTAGGCCAGTTTTTCCTCACATAGTTTCTGTCGATGACCTTCGCTCCTCTTGTTTTTCACTGTTCCTCAAACACAAAACTGTTCTTCTGGTCACATTTGGACTCACTTCCTCTTCCTCCTCCTCATCCTCTTGTGTCATCAACCTCTCCCTAATTCTTTTTACATTCATTAATTTCCGGGAACGACTGATGCATTCAGATAGCTTGCTGACACTTGCCAAGAGCGGTCCATCTCTGTGTGTGTGTGTGTCTGCTCTTATTTCAGGCCCAATAGGAAGGGCTGTTATGTAACACTGTGGCTCCACTATTGTCCTCTAAAATTAAAACACATGGTCTATTTATGGAAAGAGCGTATTATACAGCATCGTACCGCAGTCCCAATATAAACATACTATTTGAGTATGATCACATTTTATCCTTGCGGTGAAGTTAGAGCAGCCTTTTGGGAAAAATATTGTCGCTGGAAGTTGAGACACACAACCACATTAAGAGTTAACATAAATGTCTCATTAGTTACATTTGTACTGAGGCCAACAGAATTTGAATTGCTCTGTGAACTGTGGAAAAAAAAACTCCCATAATAAGTTGAGGAAGGCAATTTGTTTTATCTTCTAGTTTTAGGGACTTTCTCAAAAGATGCCGTCCAGGTTCCTCCCACTGCATTTGAAATCCGAGTCCTTTTGAGTTGTGTTTGGATTTTGGTGGAGTGTGAGACTTCTTGGCAGCAGTCCTGGTTTAACTGTGGTGGTGGTGGTGGTGGAGCAGCCTTTAAGAATGGGGTTGGTCTTTTATCTGGAGACACACGCAGCTGCCTCACGCTACCTACTGATGTTTATTGATGCCATATTTAGACTAGAAAAGCTCCAACCCCCAGTGAGTACGGCTGGCAGTTTAGGACAAGTATAAACAATGACATTTAGTTATTTTGAGCTTAATTTTGGGTCTATGATTTCATGTTAGTGATAGTAATAGGAATGCTTATTTCTTATGTAACCTACCAATCCTTAGCGTTTGGACTGGTGCCCCATCAGTGGTATAGAGAGTCGTTTGAAGTAAACAGTGAGACCATGGTAACAAAGACTTTAATGCTTTTTCCATTCTCAGAACTTAACGGATGTAGAAAACACATAATTTTCCCCTCAAAGTTTTCCCCACTGCTATTTGTTTTATGTGTTAATCACACAGCTGTTAATCAAGAATTGTTGGGAAGGCAGTACTCTTTTATCCCTATAAAAGTTGTACCGTCTGGTTCAATAACTTCAAAAACAAAAACGCCTGCTACTTGAGTGAGCAAACATTTTATAGACAAGAAAGAAAAATCTAACTGCTCAGAATAAAGGCACAGATTAATGATCACGCTCCAGTGATAATCTCTTTGTTCACCCCTTTACTACGACCTTCACATAATCAATGCGTAGTACTAGGATCGTACTAAGCGCCCCCACAACCCAGCTCCACAAGCTCCAGCAGACCCAGACGGTAAATAAGTGGGCAGAGAACAAACTCCACCCTTTCTGGTCAAATGTGGAAACTCTGAGACCGACTGAGGCACGTGTGTGTCTCTACTCCTGGATGGGAATTTGGGAGGAGTTTATACTGTAGCTGCTGCTGTGTGGCCAAGCTAAACTCTGAGTAGTGGAGTTGGCAGTGGAGCTGCACAGATGATGTACGTTACATCTTAACGTTAAACTCTTAAATCTTGGTAAATTTCAACTCATAAATTGTTTTCAGTGGGGTTTTGTTCCATGTCATAATTAATGAGTCTCATTAATTATGAGAGATTCATGATAAATAATTCTTTATCACTGGTCTTGCCTGCAAATTATAGAATAAATTCAACATTTTTTCTATATATATGAAATCTTCAATGTCACATTCACGGTCATCAATTATTCAGTGTAATGTAATATGAAATTCTTTAAATACTGACTATGAAGACAACCTGTCAATAATGGATAGTGATACTGATACTGATACTCATATCAATATATTTTAGTTTATAAAAATAGTAAATAGTAAAATGGTACTGTACCTACACAGTGGGACATTTCAAAGTATAAAAATCATCTTTTTGCTCTCTGGTAGTGCAGAAACTTTTTCTAACTGACCTGTGACCTAGTTTGGTGCTTTTGTGATGCAGTTTCTTATAACTTGTCGGACACATCTATATCTGCACTGACCTAATATCAGTGAAATACCCTCCTTTTGTGTCTCTGCATAGTGCGTCCTTCCTAAGCTGCAGAGGCCACAGTAAACGAAAAAAGGTAATTTAGCTCTAATAAGAGTGTAACCTTTTAAGATGCTCATTGACGGACTGAAGCCGCTGAGGTGTTGTGTTTGCTTTGGTTAATCTTGGGATTGCAGTTTAGCCCAGTAGAGTATATGATTGTCGGACTATTGATCTTTTACAGTGGATCAGCATTATCAGGGATATCTTTAGAGCCGGTATGGACAGGAGGAGGGATTATTGTGATCAATATCTCTCTCAGTGTATGCATGGGTAGGCTATACTTTAAGATAGGATAAAGGTGGTGAATCTTTTCATTTGGCACCAAAGCTGTGTCCACTTTGGAGCTTTCATGTGCTTCATTGTGACGGCGAGTGCTTTGTCTGGCTTTGTAAATTTGGCACCATGCACTTTTGACTGTTAAACAACCAAGTGTAAATTAGTGTGAGATGGTATATGTGTGTATTTTATCATAGTAAATGTAAAGGACTGGATTGGAAGTTGAAGTAAATGGGATGTGTACATAGGTCACTGATATAGAAATAAAAATTGTGTGTTAAAGATGTTGGTAGGCAGTGGATCCCTGGGTCATTAGCTGGAACACGGTATAAAAAGCACAATTTTAACAACATGGGTGTTGCTGGTCTGATGATTGTATGCCTCTTATGAAGATGGGTGAATAAAAGGCCTCATCTACTGTGACATACCTCAAACCTGCCTGTGTATCATGTCATTGCCGTATTAGTGGTCATTCTTACATTCATTTTGACTTTGAAAAAACTCACATAATAAATAGGATGTTGGTAGATGCTGCTGCTGCTGCAAACCACCTTTGTGTTTTGCAGCAGTGTTTTAAAGGTGGTTGTATTTGTGCTGCTTCAGGTGTTTTTTTTTCCTTTTATGTGTCAAGTGTCTCTTTGTTTACGTAGAGTCTTCTGTTGACACTGCTGGGCGGCTTTTGTTTTTTTTTAGCAAGATGAGTCTCTCATGCTGCTGAGGTGTGTCAGACGCACATCATGACTTATACCATGCCTAAATTCCCCTACAATGGACTTGATGACACAAACAATGTACCTGTTGTCAGACGCTACAATGGGGGTTTTACCAGTCTTTAATGAGTGAATTGAAGGACCATGGACCTCAGACACACTGAATCCAGCCAGGTGGAAAACCTGAGGCTACAGAACCGGTTCCCCTGGTCATGCATGCCAGTCACTGGATAAGGGGGACGGTTAACTATTGAGCAGCCTGGGGGAGCAACGGAGGCTCTGAGATCCAGCCCCACATTCCTAAACCTCTCTCTGGGCTATAAAATGTGGAGCCCCAACAGTTCAGCTCCTCCTCCACCTCCTCCTCCTCCTCCTCCTCCTCCCTCTGTGTGTTTGTTTTCTGACTCCCTCCTTCTGCCTCAGAGTGGAAGAGCAGCCTGACAGGGACGTACCATTCTGCGACCACAGGGGAACTCATTTAGCTGAGCACAGAAAAGCTGCATTCGAGCTTCCTGCCTTCCACCCCTCTGCGTTTTCCGTCAGTGGGCAGGGCCTGATGTGGAGAGGGGGAGAGGTTGGAGGGGGTTCAGAGGAGGAGAGAGTGAGAACAGCATTTTGGAAACCAGCTGATCAGAGCTGTGGTATTCTGCCATAGAGAGGCAGAGGGGAGAGCGAGCGAGCGTGCGTGACTGGAAAAAAGAGAAGAGAAGAGGAAGACGAAGAAGAAGTGTTGGTGATTTTTAAGGTGGAGAAAATACAAATAGAAGAGCTGGAAAGAAATGCCTCCCTCCTTCCATGAGAGGCTGGGAACTCATGTGAAGAGAGAAGCTCAGTGGAGAGATGTGAGAGCTGTTGGCAGGGTGGAAATCTGAGGAAGAAACAGCACAGAGAAAGGATCAGCCTCAACGATTCAACAGAGGGTTTTTTATTAGAAAACCCGTGGACAGAGGAGGAGGGATGTCTTGGCTGTCACCTGTGTCATGGGCCAAATGGACGTGGACGGCGGTGCGAGGGGCTGAGGGAGAAGAGGAGGAGGATGAAGAAGAAGAGGGGCGGCGGGCCAACGAGGAGAGGGAGCAACGTGGAGAGAGAGGGGAGGAAGAGGAGGAGGAGGAGGAGAGATCTCAAGGCTGCAGGCAAGTGTTGTGCTGCATGGAGCCTGGAGACTACAGACACTGTGATTCACACTGTCTGTACTGGAGGAGAGGGCATTCATACTGATGTTTGTATTTGATGAAATGCAGAGGAAGAGATGAGAAAAACATATATATCTCTCATCTGTATGCTCATTTAGTTGTTTACATACAGTTTGCATAGATTATTTTGGTGTGACACAGTTCCTGGTGTGCCTGTGGTTTAGACTGTGACAGTGTTTTTTTTTTTCCTCAACTCCACTTTATGTCTTTGTTTCTGTGGCTTTACAGAAAGAAAAAACACATTCCTGCTCTGCAGTCAGGTACACTTTAGTTTAATGATGTAATTACCACAAACTCACAAAGACGCCACACACACTCCAGGAATTTGTGCCTCTGCCCCTCACGTCTGCTCTGATAAGATTGTCATCTCGGTCATTGTTCTCAGCGGACACAAAGATTCACAGCTTCTTAAACATTTTATTGACCGAGGTGCTTTTATCACTAAACCCTGGAGGTGTTGAGTCATTAAATGCCAGAATCCGCGCTTTATTTGATTAGTTGTTCACTCTCGCGGCAGATCAGTAATTATTTCCCAAGAGTAATGTCAATATGTGCTAACATGTGATGTAGCTTCCTGAAGTGAGCTGATCAAATCGAATGCCGTCACATTACAAAGCTGGAGTGGAATCACACACTGGTATTGAAAGGGAGAAGAAAAACATATCTTTTATATTGTAAACTGTATTCAAGTCCAGTTTTCGCATCTTTATTTAACACAAATACACAAAATACTTTTGTCAGTTACTGTCTTATAACTCAGACTGTGCTGTGTGACAGGAAATAGTGAGTTGCCCTACTTCCTCTTCCTCCATATGTCTTTTACGTTATCTGTCGTTTACTCTCTCTCCCTGCCACGGGCAAAAAAATCACACAGTATTGGTGCAATATAAATTGCACATGACACATAAAACTTAACATATTAAATTGTGTGCATGATTACATTCAATACAATTCAGATTTACGTGCAAAAACATGTCTATATTGACTATATTGCACCAAATCTTTGATCAATGTTAACCAGTCTGGGAGGTTGGTGAGAAAATTCTGTGGACATAAATTCATTGATGTGATTCTGGGTTTTTATTGATGTAATACTGATGTAATACTGAAACAGTGTAAGAAAGGACACACATGCATTTATATTTGACAGGCGTCACTGTAATGAATCTTACAGGGTCAGATCATTGTATGATTTAATAGATTCAAGATATTTGTGATAGACTAGAAATAAAGAACTACATGATGTGTCCATATATGGATACATATTTCACGTTGTATTGCATTTTAGCTCGTCCTGTTTTCTGTTCAAATCACAAAATTCATCCTTTTGCTTTTTTTGCTTCATTAGTTTTCATATCCCTGAGCTCTGAGTGTTTGTAATATGACCTCTCCTCAGTTACGTAAGGATTTTTCTGTTCTCTTCTCTCAGCTTTTGAATGTTTGGAAAGTTCATGGTGCTTATCTCTCCCTCTCCATCCCTCTCTCCCTCTCCATCTCTCTCTTTCTGTGTCTCTCTATCTGGCTACCACAGTTCTGACTCAGAGGGTCATTTTGGCACTCCTGAAGAAGCAACTCCTGTCCGCACCCCTCCGCCCTTCCCAGGAGAGCTGGAGAACAACAACATTGATGCAGACAAAACAGGTGAGACCACTGCTGAACAAATAGCAAACAGACGGAGAGAGAGAGAGAGAGAGAGAGAGAGAGAGAGAGAGAGAGAGAGAGAGAGAGAGAGAGAGACGAGGTCCTGGAGGTGGAAGGATAAGTTCTCCCAGACGTAAACATGATGCTACAGTAACACCCTGGGATAACATTACAAATAAAGAACAGAAGAAAAAGCCTTTCCTACACTGTAAAGCCAAACAGATAGTGTCCTTCCTTGAAGTTACCATGGAAACAAGTCTTTTGATGTTGCACACATGCACAGACATCACGTGTCTGCGGGTCTGTTTGTCTTCATGGTCAATGAAAATAAAACACACGTCTAAAATATTTCAGCTAAAAAGTCTCGTTGTTAAGATAATTATTCTTAATGGCACTTTTGGGCACATAGAAATTCCACTACTGCGTCTGAACCGCATGTGTGCGTGGTGTATCAGGTTCACCACGCCAGAGTAATTGGATACATATGCAGTCCTTTGTCTCAGGAATGTGCCCACCTTCTTGCCTCTCAGCTTTCAATAAGAATTTACCTGCATGCCTATTTTTTAACTGGGCGTATCATGGCACACTTCAGATTAATTGCACAAAGCCGTGATTCATTACCGGTCCTTTTACCTGACACTTAAGCACTCTTTGCATGCTTGGTATGTAAAGCTGGTTTGCACACTGAGTGCAGGGATTTTGGTTTCAACGATGGCGGAGGAAGTGTCATTGTCATTTGAAAACTAAGAGGAGGAGTCTATGGCAGAGTGTGGGAATGGCCTTTGCCCTGGAATTCAACAGGTTCAACAAAAGCGCCGGTTCGCCTTGTTTTGTGTTGGTCACTCACTGGTGGAGGTCGCAGTGAGGGGAGTGACTAATCATCATGCAGCTCTGTCTTGTAGGGGAGGACCATGTATTGACATGAAGTTGCTGTTACTTTGGTAGGATTAAAAGCTTCAGGAAAAAAACACCTCCACCAGTGTTTTATGTGCCAAGTGTACGTTGCAGATGACATTTTAGAACGAAGCGAGGAGGGAGTTCACTTTTTTGTTTGAACCACAAACAGCCCCTTCCCTTCCCGCAGCTGTTGGAGGAGGAAGTTTGAATCCTGGCAGACAGGAGCCCCTAGAAACGTCTCTAAATGTAAACATGTTGGCTGTGTGCGTCTGTGCCCACCCAGCGTCTCCATTAGGCCTCATACAATATGATGCTTTATTTAATACATATAATAAATTGTTGATTGCATTAAAAGCTAGACACTCACTTTTTCTTGGGTTTTCAAAGAAACAGGAAATCCAACAATAACAACAACCATGCACAGATACTGTATCTGGGGAGTCTCTTTGCTCATAAATAAATCACACAAAATTGTAAACAGATGCAAAAGAGTTCATCTTATTAATCAAATTACAAACAGGGTTCGTATTGGAACCAGACACTGCAGCTGGATGACTTTTATCTCTGCTTTGACATGTTGTGCCTTTATGAAAACAGGAGTGAGAGCAAACAAAAAGAGCCTCATAGCAAAACATGGTACTGAATATGCATGTCTGCGTGGATGGGGATGTGTGCATGGGCATGTTGGGTGGCAGCAGCAGCAGCACTTTGAAAATGACACTCTCAGGCGACATACTAATGTGAATGGGAGCAGGTAGCAACACAGCAGGCTGTGCTAGTCTCCTAGCAACATAATATTACATGAATATGGCGGGTATGACAGGCTTACTGAAATATGTTGATGTGTCAATCGGGGAGCCGGAGGCAATAATAACTCCACACAGCACAGCAGCCGCCATCACTGTTTTTCACAAAACACAACTAAAGCCCCGTAAAGTGCATTTCTATGCTTATTTATCTAATGTCTTCATTTAAATGCAATGGCTCTTATAGTAAGGTATCACCATGGCAACAGCAGCAAAGAGAACAGTTGGCTGCCCCAGTAACCTGCTCTCAGAGAGAGAGCCAATCAGAGATCAGATTAGATTTGATTGGAGAGATACTCAAGATTGAAGCAGAATTGAGTGTTCAATTTCAACTGTTGCACTTTGTAATGTGATTTTTTTTTTTAAAGGTTAATTCTGTTGTTTTTCTGTTTATTTCCTCTGCAGACGTGGATCAGGAGGAGCACCTGATAGTGACTGCTCCGGTCAGGGATCAGGATATTTTGCTCAGCCACGACATGGGTCAGGATGAACCCGCTGTCCACATGGGAGGCCCGCTGGAGATAAACATGCACACAGAGCAAGAGGAGAATCTTCCCGAAGCTTTGGGCTCGGTTCCTGTCCCTGTCCCTGATTTATCCTCAGTGAATGAAACCCCTGAAGTGTCCAAATGCACACCACCATCCCCTGAGCCGTCACCACCACCACCAGCCCCCATCCCAGTCGCGGACCCAGTCCAGGAGGAAGCCCCGGCTGCTGCTCCAACCCCAGAGCCAGAACCAATAGCACAGAGCAGTGAACCTGCACCAGCCCATGAGGCTCTGGAGCCTCCTGAGGAAAAACTTATTGCAGTCTCAGAACCAGAGCAAAATGAACTCCCCGACCAGGCACAACCCACCCGCAAGACCAAAACCAGCAAATCTAAACCGCCGTCTCTGAAAATGAAGGTCGCAGTGGACGAGCCTGCACAGACAAACGAGGAAGAGGAACTTCCTGTTCCCCAGGCCGCGTACAACTTTGACCCGGACCAGCTGGACGCCAGTTTTAACCCCTTTACCAGCGGTGGATCAAAAATCCAAAACTCTCCCCCGCCTTTCGGCTCAAACTCTGCACCCAGACTGGAGCCCATTGGTTGCTCATTTCCCGTCTCTGAGACCAGCTCAGCAGCTCCAGCAGCTCCAGCAGACACAGAGTTGACAGAGTCCTCGTCAGACGTGAAACCTGTGCTGCTGGAGTTCAGTCTGGACGAGGGGACAGTCAGTAAACCACCTCCGAGGAAACTAGGTGGAAAAAAGACAATCAGCAAACTTGCAGCTAAGAAGCAGAGGCCCAAAGCATCAGGGGCTCCCTGCAAACCTGCACCAGAACCCACTGTGTCAGAACCAGTTTCTGAACCAGCACCAGAACCAGTTTCTGAACCAGTACCAGAACCAGTTTCTGAATCAATATCAGAACCAGTTTCTGATCCTCTCCCAGAAACTTCTTTGCCAGTTTCAGACTCTTCTGCACCCGTGAACCTTGACGACCTTCCTATTCCTATTCCTAAGACAGGAGCATATAACTTTGATCCCAGTCAGTGGGATGACCCCGACTTCAACCCGTTCGGTAGCAATAACAAGACGAGCAGCTCCCCAGAGCTCCCTAGGGGCGGCTACAAATTCGACCCAGACAATTTTGACGACTCTGTGGACCCTTTTAAACCCTCCAAAGGCCTGAGCACAGAGGACTCGTCCAGTAGCACCGCTCAGCCGGAGCCTAAAAAAGTAAAAGATGGAGCCAAACAGAAAGCAGGGCACCCGCCTGGTGAGAAGAAAGTGAGGCAGATTCCCAAGAAAGGCAAAGAAAGGACAGCCACGTAAGTCTACAGAGTTCACATATCTGTCCATGTGTTTGCAATCTTCCTTTGTCATCACAGATGTTAGCAACTCTACACACGCAACACAATTCAGAGTGAAGTTTTGAGCTGATTGTGTCTTTGAGGAAACCAAACATTTAACACTGCACACTCTCTACAGAAGCCATTCCTCAACAGGTTATATATAGGCTGTGAAAAGTGCTTACAGCTGCAGCACTCACACCAGTTTCAGCTTTTTCGACGGCTGTCGGCATCTTGTGTCAATGCTCAAACTTTGAACTGACCTGCTGAGTGTCTAACATGCTGAGCTGACCGCCTCCAGTCACTCACTCGCTCTCCTTTGTCTCCTTCCCCCTGTTCTTCGCTCCCTTATTGTAAAACCCTCCCCATCCCCATCGCTCTTTTCCCCTCCATCCTTCATCCCTCCTCTTTCGTGTCTGTTGCGCAACCACCCCCAATCTCTGCTTTCGTCTACTTCGCTTGGCCTCAGGACATCTGAACAAGTCAAGCTTCTCTGTTTTCTGTTGTAAGTACTCTCACTATCGACGCGCGCTCTCGCTTTCTCTCTCATGCACGCTTGTTTCCCATTTTATTCCCATCACGGCATGTGCTATGTCTGAACTGACTTTTAAAGGAGCATGTGAGAGAAATGAATGTCTTCCTCAGTTTACACCTCAACTCATAAGGTCACCCCCCCCTCACACGTTAGCACTTTAATTTTGTCCTGTCTTGTGATGCTGTTACTGGCATGGGTAGCCTATATGTTGCTGCACCTCATCTGATGTAGGACAATGCAACATGGCACAGAAATATTTGCAGCTTAGTCATTATAGAAACAATGAAACTAGAATATGAGGTAACACTTTCACAATAAGGGTCCCTTAATTAACGTTAGTTAGTACATTACTAAGCATTAATATATAAACTAATTACATTATTCAACTTTTATTATTACTTAATCATTTATTAACTAACTTTGAGTAGTAAACATTAATTAACTGCTTACTAATAGGCTACATTAATTAATGTGTTTCCTAATCCTAAGTAATACATGATAATGATTGTCAATATATCTGTAAACAGTTCATTAATGCTTAATAATGCACTAACTAACATTAATTAAGGGACCCTTATTGTAAAGTGTTACCGAATATGATTTTTAAGCATCAACTACATGCATTGTAACTGTTGTGTCATCATCATGTGCTTGCTTTGTAGGAATTCCTGTAAACTACAGAAATATGACGAAAGCCAGTCCTTGGTGCTTGACGTGTGTAATCAGGTAATGTGTGTATTTGACCGTATCTGTCTGTGTGTCTGTGTGTGTGTCTGTGTGTCTGTGTGTGTGTGTCTGTCTGTCTGTCTGTCTGTCTGTCTGTCTGTCTGTCTGTCTGTCTGTCTGTCTGTCTGTCTGTCTGTCTGTCTGTCTGTCTGTCTGTCTGTTTGTTTGTGTCAGCTGAAATGTTTCACTTTACTGCAGTGACACTGCATTGGCCATTACTCAAAAGCTGTCCAACCCCTTGGCCTCACCTTTAAACACACACACACACACAAACGCACCGTCACACACTGTCACACACACAGGCACCCACTGCTGACAGGAGCATCAGCAGCGTCTCCAGCTCTGCAGTGTTGGCTTGGCACAGTGGCAGATCTGTGACTTATCGCTCCGCAGTCTGCTGCTCCCACATGCCCTCGCATTATCGCCTCCTTCATTCGGAGGAGATACCGCATTATCAAGATATTGTATATGGCTCTTACAGCACCCGAGATACCAACACAATTTGTCAAAGCCTTCAGTGCAACTTCCTTGGCACACAATGGATGTGTTTTTATCTTTAAGCTGCAAATGAAATGTCTTTATATTATGTAATGAGTTATTATTTTATGGAATTATGTCTAAGTATGAAATAAAACCCTCTGTGAATGTGGGTTTTATCTTGTTCCCTTGTCTTCAGGAGGAAGATGAAGTAGTGGTTCAGACCCCAGAGATCACTCAGCGGGTTCATCACGCCACCGATGAGGAGAAGTTGGCCTCCACCGGCATCATGGGCCAGACCACAGACAACCAGGAGGAGAGAGGAGAGCCTGAGTGCATCAAAGCAGCTGTGCAAAAACACACAGTTGATGATATATCACTGATGGACGGTACGTAGATCTAGATTGTCTCCGTTGTGTACTGTTAGACTGAATTATTTTATCCACCGTCAACCTTTATACATTCCCTTGTGTCCTATTCAGTTTATGATGTTTTGTAGCAGATGCATCTAAGGTGATTTCAGATCAGAGTATGCATGCTGCAGGGTATCGGAGAAGTCGGCATCCCCAGAGAGGTGTAGGATAAATTGGCCAATGTGAACCAGGAGAGAGATAAAGTTACATCATTTTTTTCTCAACAACTACCGTTGGAGTCTGCAAGACCGCAACGCCCCAAGAATGTGTCAGACATTAAGAACAAGCAGAAGAAAAATGGGACGTGCGTGCTCAGCGCTAACCCCTGTCCTGGATAGAAGAAAGTTATAAATATTACACTGGGGAACAACTGCTTCCTACAGTTGTAAAATCAGTCTCTGTCAGTGGTGGAAGTATCACTCTCAACACAATCTAATGAAACCTGAACAAACAGCTCCCAAATGCTTAGTCTCCAACTCCAAGTACATGTTTCTGTGCTCTGTTTTGGTTTGCTTACTTTTGTAATTTAGATTGAGGTAAATTACAATTACAATACAATTTGTATTTGTCATTTGTCACTGAATCAAGTGTTTTCTTTTCCTCCTTAAAGGTCCTGAGGTCAAGATTACAGATCACCAGGAGGAGAAGAACACCTGCAGTCTGAAAGATGATATAGTGAGTACAATAGGAACCAGAGGCAGGGTTAGCAGTGATTAATATTTAAACATGACCAGCTTGTTTTGCACCATGTGGTCTTCATTTCAATTGGGAATTGGATAATTCAGCTATTACTGAAGCCCTACATCTTTATTTTGTCATGCTGAGACAAACATTGGCACGGAAATCAAATCGTTTTCACTTTCATAATATTTATCCAAGAAAACTGCAAATGCAAATGTTGAATGACTAAGAGTCAACACACGTGTCAAGTGTTTTTCTAGTCCACTCTCTGCAAAGACATCATGTGACGCTGAGTGCTAATGTCTGAGACTGATTCTGGACCGGGGGATCTGCTCACATCATATGAGGGTCATGAATGTTTATGCCAGATCTTGTCAGACTGAGCACATGGTGTGTGTTTTTCTGCGTGCTCCACAGTGTGAGTTATCCATGAACCAAATAACGAAGGTAGACAACGGTGACGCCACAGGCACAGCAGCCCTGACCCAGGACAACGTGCCCCTGAGTGAGATGGACAAGGCTGCAGTGCTCACCCTGATCAGAGAGGAGGTGCAGTATATCACATCCGCAAACCCACTCTATTAATTATGATGTAGATAGCCTTATTAGATCCTAATGCGCTTATATCATTTTCTCTTTATGCCTCATCTTCTAATCAGATCATCACTAAAGAGATCGAGGTCAATGAGTGGAAGAGAAAGTATGAGGAGTGCAGAGCGGAGGTTTTTGAGATGAGGTATGAATGAAGCTTCACTGGTTCTACGACTCTTTGCCTCCTGTTTAAAGAGCATTTCTAGGCAGAAATGCAGAGAAATGGGAATGATTGAGACAAGTTAAGTTGACAAAGGACTGCTGTCTGCCCTTCTCTCAACAGGAAAATTGTTGCAGAATATGAGAAGACAGTTGCACAGATGATTGGTGAGTTGCTGCCACCTGGTGGGGGGAGTTTCTACATGGTTTACTTTGATTAACAGACACAGCGCCTCTTGGTTTATACTGTAAGTAACATGTGTGCTTCATTTCTCAGGGGACAGAAAGTGAGTGACAGTTCCCTTGAACGTAAAATAAGTCACAGTTTTTAATATTTAGTGGCAGATCTTCAGTAGTCAGTGTGTTAATGCCCTAAAGACATCAGCAGACAAGTCAAGTAGTAAAGCTTGCCAGGCCGGTTCCCGCCTGTCTTCATTCCTTTTTTCAGTAACTTTGGGGGTTTTTACCGTAAATCTAATCTTCAGGATAGGAAACATGTGATCAGTGATGCTGCGGTCAGTTTAATGATTTGGCCAGTTGTTTATATTCCAGTATTGGCCAGTAAAAAAGGAGTCCCACACTGAGTTTGGATGTAAATACTCATAAAGCTGAGAGTTGGACTGGTCATACTGTTACTGGTTTATTTTAAAGCCAGTGTTCCAGAGCAGTGTGTGGAGCCAACACAATAAAAACACACTGCCCTAAATCTTTGTGGCTGCACTGTGGAGGTAACTGTTACACAGTTAAAGTGTAAGGAAGTTGAAGTAGTATGCATGGAGCCCCTTTCTTATTTTTGACTCCTTTGTTGGTTGCAGAGGACGAGCAGCAGCAGAAGACCCTGTCCTGCAGTAAGTCGGTCAGACAGTTGACCCTGGAGAGGGATCAGGCCATGGCCGACCTCAACTCCGTGGAGCGCTCCTTCGCCGACCTCTTCAGGAGGTATGAAAACATGAAGGGAGTTCTGGAGGGCTTCAAGAAGGTGAGTAGAGCGACAAATCCCATCATGCAGTCAGTGTGGTTCACCTTCAAGTTATTGGCAGACCACTAGATCGAGTCTCTGCATGTATCTCTGCAGAACGAGGAGGTGCTGAAGAAGTGTGCACAGGACTATCTGATGCGGATCAAGCAGGAGGAGCAACGATACCAAACGCTCAAAGTGCACGCTGAGGAGAAACTGGACAAGTGGGTGTCATAAGATTCTGTATTATGTTTTAGAAAAACAACAGGAGGTCAAAGCTGGCCATCTGACCGTCTTGTCCTCTTCCTTCTGTCTCCTCCGCTCCCACAGGGCTAATGAAGAGATTGCCCAGGTACGTGCCAAAGCCAACGCTGAGGGAGTCGCACTGAACGCCAGCCTGAGGAAGGAGCAGATGAGGGTGGAGTCGCTCGAAAGAGCTGTCGTTCAGAAGGTAGGACGACTGAAATCATGATTACAGTGTAGTCACTGTGTTTAACTGTGTGGGTGACGGGAAGGGTACACTGTCTGAGAAACCAGAACCCCCTCACTGGGAGAGATTTGCATTAACTTTTCAACCTTGGCCGTACTTATACTTACAAGTAAAGCCTTGTAAAAGGTGCTGAACAGAGTAAATATATTACAAATGACAATGATGTTAATAATCTGTCAGTGCTCTCAGTTTGACACCGGCAACCCTCCTGCCTTGGGAGTCCTTCATCATGTGCAGGCACTGAGCACTGACTTCTGCCAAGGCCAATCAACAACATACACCAGACTTCAGAGATAAATAAATTAAAATTTATAGTCAACACTCTAGATCTCATCCAAATTTTAATGTTTTTTTTCCCTGGCCGATGCAACATCCTCCCACCAATGTAAATCATTTCAACAAATCAACAGACATGGGTGGAAACTTAAACATAACGGTCATAGAGGTTGTAATTACTTAAACTGCACGTTTTACCAACATATAGCTGAACACTAGGGGGCAGTGTTTAACTTACTAGAGAGGTTGTTCTATTTACAGACTTATTGTCCCTTTACAGACACATGTTTCAGCTCCATCAATTTTTTTTAAATTCTTCCCATCTCTGTCTCTCACAGAACCAAGAGATCGAGGAGCTCACCAAGATCTGCGATGAACTGATTGCCAAACTAGGAACAGACTAAGGGGCCAGTAATGAAGCATGCAATGTAAATTCTGTACATGAACACAATTCAGCACATCTCAACTTTTTTTTTTTTTTTCATAAATATATAATATTGAAATACAGATTGGTTGCACTTGCTCATATTATTTACAGACTGAAATACAAAACCAGAACAATAATCTCATTGTGTAAATCAAGAAGCACAAAAGTGATCATGAGGTATATTTTAATTATTTTGACGGAAAAGCATTGTGACAATATTCCAGCCATGATTTATTGATCTCTAGTAAAGGATTTAAGAGTATTTCCATCACCATTTTATACAACACGTTTCACACAAAGCTGCAGGAAATAACACGGAGACTTAAGGGAAATTAAATGTGGACATATATTTTACCACAGCAAGTCCACAGTGTAACAGACACACACAGATACAGCTTTCAGAAAGGACAAATCACTTCATAGAGTGCCTAAACTCAGCATAATATATTCCTTTTCAGGCGTTTTAATATTCCTTGCCTGCATTTCTTTTGTGACACAGAGTTTAGTTCTGCTGATTATCGTCAATAATCAGAAAAATGAGCTATAATTAATATCATCCAGCATTCCTGGCGCTGCGTTTAGCTTTGTTTGTTTTTCTTGTTTCACAGGGTGACATATGCAGTGCGTGATACAGTAACTCAGTTATGCACATTTTGAAATTAAAGCACAGAGTTTTAACATCTTGTACTACATTATGCCGCCACACATCTCTGGGATTGTTAAATATAAAGAGCACTTATGAGAATCACGAGTTATACACAGCTATTTACTATCTTTGTTTGATGGGAGTTTGACAGTGACGGGTGGAGGTGAAAGTTTAGTGTAGTAAAAACGTTGCTCTTATTATACTGCAATATTAAACCATGTGCCATGTTACATTTTCTCTCTCTCTCTCTGCATTTGAGTATGGAAAAAAGCACATTCTGTCGCTGCCATGTAGATATTATTGGATTGTATCCATATTTTATCTGTGAGCCCATGTGTTGCTGGTGTGCCTTTACTTTGTCTACTATGTAAAAAAAGAAAAAAAGAAGAAAGAATAGAAAAACAGAAAAGGTTTTGGCTTTTAGTTCCTTCATGCAGTTGTTTGCAAACTCTGTTGCCAAAGTGTACTGTAAACAGTATATTTCTTGTATGATGAAAATATCTTGAACAACAAATATCTTGAGTTATAATAGGTTTGCAGTTTTATTGCTTTACCTGCAGTAACACATCAGTGAGCAACGTGTGCACCTGATGAACGACATTGAGTCTTATTATGCATTATGCAGTAATGAGTCCAATCATCATTTTATGGTCTGACTGAACTTGAAGGAGCATGAAAGTGCATTTTCAGTCAAGACATGCATCACATTTAAAGGACAGATTTTTGTACGGAAGCCTTCTTTTACGTCAGCACAATCAATTGCCAAATGTCGGTGTAAAAATGAGACGGTTTCTGGTGTGTGAGTGTGTCCTGTTGTAGTGATGTTACAGTAGTCTGAAGGTGCTTTTCAATGCAAATCCATCATTACAGTTCAATATGTGTAAATTTTATACTTTATGAAAAGAGTATTGAGAATTTTGTTCCTAATATTTGTAAAATTGAAGAATTGAGTATACTCAGATTGTATGTTAACTGCTATATTTTGTGCATTCCTGAATAAATGGTTAAGATTTAATATTACGTCAGTGTCCTCTTTTGCTGGAATCACTTCAGCTCTGCACAACAAAACAGAAACATATGTGTAGAGTCCGCTGCGATCACTGCAGTAGCAAACAGCTACTGTCACTGTCTTATTCCCACAGAGGAGCCAGAGGCCACATTTACAATCAGTGTATTGTTACTATAAACAAACATGTCATTAGTACTTTTTTTCTTTTTGAATCATGAGCCTGTAATTTCCATCAGTCAGATATAGAAATTTCAACAATAGAGCTGTAAATATATAATATATAATATCAACAGAAGTGTCTATCTTAGCCCAGACAGCGTGACCTAGTAATTTGTCAGGAGCTGCTCATTCATCAACCACCTTCAAACACATTTAGATGTCATCGCATTGAAATTTAAAGGAAAATACTCAAAATTATTACATTTGCCCTGACTCCTGTGTGTTTCCAAGTTGCTCTCTCTTCTTAAGCATTCCCCTGTTGTGTTGCAACTTGACTGCAAACACCACCTCCCTCCTGTTGTCCCCCAGGGGCTAAAGCACAACTATTGGTCATATTTTGAAGCTAAATGTGACAAAAGAAAAGATAAGTGACTCTTTCTTATTCAAAGTTGTTAGCTGACTGTCTGACCATGGCTGTTTTGGGGGTTTTTTTCTCTATAGGCTATGAGTTCAGCATGAGAGCAGAGTTGTTAGAGTGCTGCTCCTTCTTCCTGTCTCATTATTTTCCTGATGCGACTTAATGATGTTTACTTAGACGGAACAAGTGGTCTTCCTCATTAAATCACAACAGCCTCCCTAAAACACTCTTCCTGTAGCAAATGTGGTCATTAAGCTTGATTGTTGTAGCCACACTGTGGCACTACAAACACCTCAGTGTTAAACAATGTGTAAATTACTGATTGTTTGGCTATAATGAAGTGAGTCACACTGGCTTCAGTTAAACCAGGTAGGCAGCCGTTTCTGAAAAGCAGTGAAAGACACTTACCAGTCAAACGGCCGAGCTCAGTCAACACTCGACAATTGTAAAATGTTAACAAATAAAGAAAGAAGAAACTCCAGTGTAATATTGTGACTCTTTATCGGTTGATGATTCTTTGTCTGACACGCCGCAACAAGTTGGAAATCTGCGGACATTCAAGATTTTTATCAGCACAGAAACATCAGGAAGCAGAGAAAGGTGAATGTGAGGTTCAGATGATGATTGGGAAGAAAGAGACGAGAAAGAAAACTACAGTCAGAAGAAAAGTAAAGTAATTTTCTTTATATTTAATCTATTTTTTATTTTATTTTATACACATGCAAATGTTTAAGTTCTGGTTTGCATTATGTGTCTGATGCTGCCTATGTCCATTTGATCATTTATTGTGCCACATCCCTGGGTGAGTCTTGGCAGCAGCTTCTCACCACATGGTGGTGTCCTCAGACACACGTGATGTGTAAAGATCCCTCACAGATACAGTCTGGAAAGTTTTCCTCATGTTTCCTGTCTGTTCTGAATTGAATCCAAGTGTAGACCTGGCTACTCTCAATTCTTCTTTAGATTTTGTTTCTTGGTAAGAATATAGATCATCTTTTTTTTATCTCAGATTTATGGTATCAAGAAAACATGTCTCTTTTTGGTGTGTAAGATATTTTTTATCACACACTATTTTTTATTTTGTTTAGTCACTGTGTGATGGAAAGAGTCTTGTTTATTGGAAACACTTACAGGTGAGGCAAACCATTGATTCTCAGTTAAATCAGCAGTATTATGAGCCTTCACCAACACTGTCACTAAAACCAAACTTTTAAGATTCACTCCAGGTGCTCCAGTATCTCAGCTGAGATGTATGCTTATGAGCTGGGAATAAGTTTCATCATCTGGTTTGATCCAGTCCAGTATGATTTGATGTGATTACAATAATTGGACAATAAGAACAACAAAAAGTTAAAAAGTTATCTGAGGTAACAGAGTGAAGATTCAGCCATGGACTTTGCATATGTGGCCATAAAACTTTGTTATATATCATCTTAGAAATAGGTTTCATAATCCACAGATTCAGGTCCAGGATCTTTCCAGCTCCTGCTGAGTGTTTTTGTAACCCTGGTGACTGTGCCGGAGGGGGCGGGTCCAGGATGCTGAGGCGGCCGCTGATTGGCTGCCGGCCGTGGTGAGGAGTGGGACGGGAGCGCGCTGCCAGCTGTGAGGGGCGCAGAGGAAAGGGCCAGGAGGAGAGTACTAAAGGGACGAAGAGCCGCAGCTTCACGTCTCATCCTCTCCGGCAGGTTGGAAACCTAAGATCTGCGTCCAGAGGAGGCTCCACACTGCTTGTCCTTCGTCTGTCAAAGTAAGTGAGACTTTCCCTCTTAAATTTCTCTGAGGCGCGTTCACCAACTGATGGGATGTTGTTTCGCACGTGCATGAAATTTTAGGAGATAGCAGACTTAACTGCAAACTGTGTAATCTTCTTGTCTTTTCTTTTCTTCCATCCTCTTTTTACGACTTTGAATGTAAATATCATGTAAGTGTACTTTTTTTTATCCAAGTAAAATGTAGTTTAGTTTTATTTTACATACCATAGTTGTTTCTCTTTTAGGAGTTGTGCCCACCAAAAATTAGGGTTAGGGTTAGGGAACCGGTGTGTTGCTCCGTTGTAATATAGATATAGATATAGATATAGATATAGATATATAAATTACCAAATCCTGCAGAAACTGGAATTGATCTGTGTTCCTGACTCTGGAAAGACTCTCCAGTCTCTTCAGACATCTCTGAGCTCTTTCTTTTGTCACACACACTGAACATTTGGATGTGAGCCTTCCAGAGCTTAACAGGCACTTGATGGTTGATTTATGCTTTTTTCTTTCTTTCTTTCTTTCTTTCTTTCTTTTTTTCCTCAAACGAACAATAGACAATACAAAAGTACTGGCTTTAACTGAGAAGGCAATAAATTCAGGATGTGGGATTTTGGATTTTTCCAGTTGACTGGACAGTCCCTGGTTACCTTTCACTGCTTCACCTATTGTTTAAACTTATTGTTCTTATGCACGACCTACATGTGTTGGATTTAAACCATATTTAAAACAATTCATAGACTATATCAGCTGCTGTAAATACAAGTCTAAGTCTAGACCAGGTTTCTGAGCCAGATTTATGTGTTGGATGTGAACATTGTTCTGTGGGAAGTGGGTGTGTCTTCAGTGGTTTTGTAAGAAGTAGCATATTACACAGATCCTACTTAATATAAGTGTTGTCAGGACTGGATTGATGTTTGCTGCACTCGGTTCTCTGGTGAACAAACATGCACATTTCTGACTCTTTGACTCTCTGTGTTGAACTAACTGTTGTGTGAAGAGACACACTGAATATTAAAGGAGCAAATCAAAGTAGCGCCTGCCTCCTGATGAGCACGACGCTCCTTTAATGGGAAAATAAGCCAGATGTTTCACTGGGAACATCACAAGTGACGTGCAACAGTTTATAGAGTGTGTACTCCCGGGGTGTTTTTTCAAGCCTATATGCGCTCAGAGTTTGTTTGGCTGTTACTATGACGTCAACTTGGAAAGCAAACCCCCCCCTCCCCTCCTCCTCCTCCTCCTCTGCGTTTAACACACCCGAGACGTGGAGGTCTCCTAACTTTCACCGTCTTCCTTCCCTCCTTAAACTCCAGAAACATTCCTCCCCGAGGGCTTCTGGTTCCTCCATTGACACTTTCATGGTTTACCATGAAATATCGAGGTGGAGTCAACTTTCCCTATGAACTTCAGTTGTGCAGCCTCCAGGCACAGATCAGTAGATAAATGAAAGGGGCAGCACCCACCCTGCAGGAGCACACATTTGCTCTCCATTAGGCTGTCAGAGGGACGGAGTGAGGAGCAACATTAACCTTCATTCTCACCAAAATCTCTCTCTCTCCCTTTGGTATAGTCAGATGTATCTTCACTGTTTGTTCACTATATTGTGAATCTGTGGTGAATTCAGTCAGTGACTCTGGAACTTATACTTGTGGTTTCACAGAGGCCAGTGTGGGGTCTCTGGTAGCCCGATCATGGCCAAACCAAACTGTTAGCACAAGCTTTTATACTGAAACTGCTCACTGGCCCAAATTATGGAGAAAACCTACCACACACCGCAAATTACTCTCTGCCTCTTCCTGTCTTAAGATCATATTCAGCCCTCATTTTAACTCTTTAGATTTGGGAAAGGCTATACTTTTGAATTGCAATACATCTAGAAATAATCTAAAGCACAGTTCAGTGCAGCAATATTTACCTTAAAATTAGCCTCCGATACTGATGCTAACAATCTTTTATCTTATTATCTCCCTCTAGATTCATCTTTTCCTCCCTCCTCCTGCATCATGCTTCGCCCAGTTGCCATCCAATGTCTCTTGTTTGCCTGCATGTGGGCGCTGTGCAACGCCCAGTCAAACTCTGGCACCCACACTATCCAGCTTCGTCTAGTTGGTGAGAAGCGGAAACACTACGAGGGCCGCGTGGAGGTATTCTACAATGGAGAGTGGGGGACGGTGTGCGATGATGACTTCTCCATCTACGCTGCCCAAGTGGTGTGCAAAGAGCTCGGCTTCGTGGGCGCTGAGTCCTGGGCGCCCTCGGCAAAGTACGGAAGAGGAGAAGGTAAGAAAATGGAGCAGCATGGAGAAGTATTTGTTGCTTTCTAGAGTTTGATTCAAGTCTTTTATTATATAAGCAAACTTTGAAAATTCATCTCAAAGCCATCATATTCAGCTGTCGAAGACCTGAGGCGAAGTTTATAGGGTGTTTATCTCAGTAACCTGCCAGTCAGCCAACCACACACATTCAAACGCAGCATATCTCTTCACTTAGTTTCATAAGTTCCATGGAAATCCTTCAATGAGGTATATGTTTCCCCCTGTCTGGCTGCTAATATCCTAAGTCACTGGTTTACCCATTAGAGGAGATGTGAGAGACGCCAATCAGTTAAGAGCAAGAGGAGTAGGTCAAGACTGGAAACAGTGGGAGTGTAGATTGGACTCACACAGACATAATCTCATCTCCATTTTCTCATGAATTCCTCCTTTTACTGTAAAAAAAAAAAAAAACCCAGATGAGTTCCCAACTCTATAAATGCAGTAGCTGCTGGCAGACGGTCGTATGTGTAGGTTGGTAGCTGGTAATTAAAACAGTGTCGCTTGTTAAAGGCACATGTTTTCCCACTGGGTCAGACGCATCCAGACGCATCCACCCTGCCACTTCAAAAGTGGAATAATTAACTCAGTTATTTTTGCTTCCCAAAGCACCCCAGTCATTACAGCAACTTAAAGAATTGCTACATTTATGAAGTCATACACTCCATGCATATAATGCTGCCTGCAGATACTGTTTTATGAGAAGCAATTAACAGCCAGTTAGCTGTATGTGCAAGGCCCGGTTGTGCAGAAGGGTAAATGTCTGCACTTAATTTTAGCTGTGGTGTAGGTATAAAAAATCGAGGCATCCGGGATTGGACTAGAGTCTGTCCAACTAGTGTTTCTGTAAGTTTACTGGAGGACACTGGTGCCAGTTCAGAATAGGGTGAGGGTGCAGGAAGTCTGACTTTAACATTTATTATGAGGAGTGTTCCCGCTTTAATCCTGACTAATAGATATTTTGTTTATCTCACAACTCGTTGAGGCTGTCTGCGTGTGTGAGAATGGGAACTACGTGCTTTCTTGTTGTTGGTGGAGAGAGACACATGGCTATAAAAGTGATCAAGAGCATTTTCCATTTTCCATCATCATGATGACTGGTGAAATAAACCACCAAATGTTTTTAATTGAAGACATTACAACATAGCAATTACAAGGACATCCCTTTTGGATGCAGCATGCCTTTCCCGTTAATCACATCTCCAGCTGTCTTTGCACAGCTATCACCTACGAGCTCAATCTATAACATCACAAAATCCATTTTAGTCTGATCTTCATAGGAACGCAGTGCTCTGTCCAATTTGTTATGACTTTGAGTTAAACTATGTGGTTGATTTAATGTGCCAATAAAAGCAGCATTTCAAAATTAATGGCTCCCTGCACGCTATGCTCCATGCTCCTTTCACCAGCTTGTGAAATTACATTCCCATAAGACCTGCAAATGATGGTTTTAACACAGCAATCCAAATTTATCACAATTGGCAATGTTGGATATTTGTTTAGACTGAGGTTTACCGAGTCCAGGCTGGTTCTTACTGGAGACCTCAGCTCCAGAAAACGTGCCTCTTATTTTGAAAAAAGAAAGAAAGAAAGAAAGATAGTTCCTGAGGTAATCATGTGCTGCCAGGAGGAGGCTACGTGACCGTACAACATGCAGTCACTTTCTTGGTATGATCAGGATGTTCCTCAGCAACATGTTGAGACTGTCTAGATGATGAGCAGTCTGTTAGCAGTTTCCATGGCCACAGTTATGTGGATTTCTTTCGCTGGATGATTCAGAACAGCCAGCTGGACAGCAGATGATCCGTTTCAGCCGTGACAACATTTTTTGGCCCGTGTTTAGCAGAAAAAAAAAACGTGCCAGGTTAAGTTAGAGACCAAACACATCTCCACGTGAGTAAGTTTACTGCGTCTGTGACTTGACTCATGTGGAAATGCTGAAATAGCTAGATGTCAATAGGCTGTGACACAGCTCAGGTTGTGAAGGTGCAATGATGAAATCACTGCTTCACCTGACTTCCCAGTGGTTTTAACCCCCTGTTAAGGAAAATTACAGGAAATTGAAGATTGTACCTACAAGAGTTGGAGGCATCAATTCAGACAAGATACTAGATTCTCATTTTCTATGCCTGAAAATCGATTCACAAATACTGAAAACTTACTTTTAATAATAATAATATAATATAATTTGTACTATTATTATTATTATTATTATTATTATTATTATTATACATTTTGGTTTCTGCGCCATTCTGGTTTCCGTAGGCGGTGACGCAATTACGCAGCCGAAGATACCTTGGTGGTGCTATGGCAGCAGGGAATCGATTTTGAATCAAATCGTGACCAAAAGAATTGTTGGATTTCTTGAATGGTGAGCCCCTAGTGGCTACATGTTGCAGAGTAGAAAGAAAGAGGCACCAGACCTGACAGTGCAAAGAGTTTGACTTCTGATACCAAGGCTCAAACTCAAATGATGATATACAGCAAATGCTCTAAATTGCAGAATGCCACATTCTGTTTCTTTTTATTATTATTTCTAATGAGGACACAAATAGAAAACTTCAAGCGTCTCTTGAAGTGAGACCTACAAAGTAGCACCAGTCAACATGCACTGTGGCTGTAAATCATGATTATTTTCTTCGAAACTGATGCTCGTGGCATTTGTGACGCTTCCAAACCATTCTTGTGGAAGTCCAGTCGCTTTTTACTACAACTCCACAAGAATAAGATGACCTGGATGACTGAGAACCTTCACAGACTTCCAAACCATTAATTTTGGTTGACAGTCCAACATCCATTAAGATCACATAAGACAAAGCAGCAATTTGTCACAGTTAAAGAAATTGGAGCTGTTGTACTACTAGGAAACCTTCATCTTTGTCAGAATACGTGCTCATTTCCTCGTATTGCCTCTCTCTGTTCCAGGTCGTATCTGGCTAGACAACGTGCACTGCACTGGTGGAGAGAAGAGCCTGGCTCAGTGTGAGTCCAACGGCTTTGGAGTGTCTGACTGCAAACATTCAGAGGATGTCGGGGTGGTGTGCAACCAGAAGCGCATTCCTGGCTTCAAGTTCATCCGGAACCAGGCCAATGACGAGGTAGGTTCACATGGCGCTACCCGTTCACAGATGTGGTCTCAGTCAAACCTGCTCATGTACAGTACGCTAACACTATACCTGGGTGCAGCACCTGGGTGGGATCGCTTGATTTCAGAAATGATAGCACTTAGGTAATATCCACACATGGTTCAGATACACAAATGTAACAGAACAGATGTTCATCATAATATAAAAAGGAACAGGACAGGCTTGGGGTGAAAGAAATACCTTATCATAGTAGAGGATTCCTCCAAAGAGCCTGAAGTGCACTACTGTCTTTGAATCCTGCCAAGATCTCCAGACTGAGCTGTGGATTATATGACTTTTCTGTCTGTTCATTTGAAGAGGAGCAATATTTACACTCCCCGCAGTAAAACAGACCCCACACAGAATACAAAAAAACTTACTGTGTGATTAAATATTTGCCATCCATTCATCTTTTTGGTTCACTGATTAACTTTCACACTCTTGCTCCAACCCTGCTGTTTGAAAATCTGCTTAGAGCACAGGACTGGGTGGCAGCAGCTTTTTGTAAATCCCCTGCTAAGTTTCTGGATAAAGTCCTTCCTGTGTTCTTAGTAACTACAAGATCATTTCAAACCAGATTAACTACATTAGGTTGCACCATTAAAATTTAACACATGTCTGAGCCTGTATAGACAAGTAAGGTGTGAAGTGGATGATAGCGAACATGCATATTGAAGAAATGTAGCTTAACAGGCTGTGACATAAATTCAAAATATTACGCTTTTAAGACCAAACAATATATATATTAAGCATAGTAGCATACAGTACTGATCAAAGTTGCACTTGTTTCGTAACAGTTAATCTCATCATAGTATGTATATATGCTGTTTTAATATCCACGTATGAGGAGACAAAGTTATTAAAAATTGACAAAGAGCTGGTGAAAGTGGCTCCAGAATTTTGAGCTGTGTGATTAAATGATCTAATGGATACTAAATATGAACGTCTGGACAAAACCAGACGAGCGTTCTTCCATGCAGGTAGTCACATCTACCATGACATTAGGCCAGTAAAATAATCCACTATAGTCAGCGCAGAATGGCAAATAATGTAGAGCCATTTGCACTAATGACTTTGCCAGGCCTCTATTAGTCCATCGCTGCCCTCAGCAGACCCCCAGTCTGCAGCCAGGGAGAGTTTGGAGATGAGTCAGAGAGGAGGGGAAGACCATCCTGTCTGGCTGCACAGAACGCCTCCGTATACCACATGGAAAGTCAGTGTGGGTCTGTGAATGCGACTGAAGAGAGGGAGGGAGGGAGAAAAGAAGATAGGAGCATTCCTTCAGCTTGTCTAAGAACAAATGATTAAAAACACTCACTGCTGCAGAGGGTTTCCTAATTAAAGCCAGTCTCATAAAAATGAAGCAGAATTTCTTTTGGCAGCCTAGAGGACAGTGCTCTAACACTTTGCTACTGCCTTCATATTAACAACATATTTAATCCACTAGACGTGTAGTGGTAGATTTAGATTTTTTATTCCTCTCTCTACAACTGCCAGAACAGTGACTGTGCTTTTTTTTATTGGATTATACTAGACGACACCCTCATGGACTCCATCTAAAATCCTTGTGTCCCACTCTCATGTCTTGCTGAGTCATGGGAATGAAGAAATGAAAGAATGGAGAAATTGAAATATTTAATTATAGACTAATGAGCCTCAGACTCAAAGAGTTCCTATTTTTTTTACAGGTTGCATACATAAGCAGCACCCTCTCTTGTTCCTTATTTGTCTTGTGTATTTAGGATCTCCGGGGTGTAACTGCAGTTCAGCCCCACACCCTGTAAATATTTCCTCAGTCTGGCCAAAGTTATACACCTCTGTCTTCAACCGTGCTTGAGCTGACGTCAGCAATGGGCAGCACTGTTCCTTCAATCTGTTTACTCGCTGTATGAATTGACATTCTGTGCTCAATCTGGAAAGTTAACACCCAAACCATGAGTGTACTACAGTCCAGGTGAAGGTCAATATCAAACGGGTGAAGCAAACAGAGTATTCACCACCGTATTGATAAATCTAAACGTTTGAAGAGGTAAACTGGTCAGTCAGTGACATGTCAGGTCATCATGACAGTTTTTTAAAGTCTGGTCTGTATTTCATTCACAGACTTTGCATTATCAGCAATTTCTTTTAGTATATGAATATTTCGTAGTCTCATAAAGCTACAGGTCACAGAGTTGCTTCAAACGGTAATTATTTTGTTTTTGTGAGGAGCACATCATGAGACTACTTTACAGGGATATGGGAATATGTGAAGATAAGACCATAACAGCTCAGTCTGCCAAGTTCAGCTTCGACCACAAATGATAGTCCACTGAAAACATCAGTCTGTCATTAATGAAAACAGCAGATTCCAGTGCCACGAGCTGCACGTCTCGAATTTTAGCAGAGGCAAAAAGCAAAGACGTGTTATCCGATACGCACAACTAATACCAATCGATCAGTCAGTCACTTTATTCATCCCTTTATCATGTATCTGTGGGGCAACTGGATACGCAGTCGTGGGATCCATGCATTCAGCATGCATAAAACATAAAGATATAACGTCCTAATAGAATTAGAGCATTAGCAAAGTATCAGAGTCATTTAACCGAGGAACTAGTGTTGTTTTCTCACAATCCCAGCTCCTGTCAGAGCCGTCATTTAACCTCCGACCCCTCCTGATTGCCGCTTTGTCTAAGTAACGTCTGTCTTTAATGCTGTCTGCTACCGATCTGACCTCTGGGGGCTCTAACCATGACAGCCTTCTGAGCTGGTTACGTAACACCCCTAAAACAACAACAGAACATACATTCCTGCGCGACTCAGTCATTATCATAAATGTAAAAGTTCACTAATCCCCCCCTATCATTCTGACAAATCTACGATCTATTTAATTACACACAATGCACAGTTTTCTTTAACAGAATTTGTCTAAGCCAGCACAGTTGTGTTATTTATTACCATGTGTTTGACTCAGGGACTGTTTTTTTAGTCAGAAGAGGGGGTTTTGTTTCCCAGCAGAACCAAACAGCAGAATAAAAGGAAAACTTTGTTTATCATCTGTTTGTCGGGACTTTTTAACCAACTCAGCCATGTTCCACTGTTGTTCACGTGGGAATGGCACGATGCACGTGCCGTCCGTGCTCACACAGGCTCATTGTTGATTACATCTCCTTCATTAGGAGACCTCTGAACTCTCAGTCCGTGTAAGGTTGATGTTTATGAGAGAGCGTGGCCAAGATTGATTAAGAAGATAGTGTATATACTGTGTGTTTCAGGCATTGCTCTGTCACGTGTCATTGTTGCATAATGCATTGCTCTGAGCAGATGAAAAGTTTCTAATGGGAAGTCACATAAACGTGAAGATCTCCTTTTCATGCTGTTAAAACCGCGTTCCTTCTAAACAGATTACAAATGTAGATGAGTTCATCATCAGTCCTCTTCCTGAAAGCATGAGAAAAAGGATCAGCAGCCAAAGCAGCTGCAGTTTGCCCACCAGACCATTTAGTGTGTTTACTTGGACCAAACACTCAGATCTTGAGGCAACACAAACACGTCAGGAACCAGTTGTGATAACAGCAGCGACTCAAGAGCCTGTTGATTCTTCGCAGGGCAAAGGCTGCGATTCTCCACGAGGCGTGACGGTGTCCTCTTACAAGAATTTGAGTTCTGCACATTCTGAGCTATAGAACAAAAGGAAACGTGAGCCTGAGCTGGATGCGCATGCAAGAGCTTTGAGAGGAGGAGAATGATCGAAGGGAGAAAAGGTTGATGCATGTCAGGAGGCTGCAGCCAGTTTCTTTCTCTCTCTCTCTCTCTCTCTCTCTCTCTTATGGATAGAGTAGCAGAGACATCCTCCACATGTTCAGCAGCTGGATCCCAATGTGGCCTCAACTCTCCTCTTGGCTGCACAGCATCCAAAGTCTTTTGGACTCTTTTTATTCATACCTACACTTTATGATTTACCATTGGCACATTGGGCTGGCTCAGTAGAGATGATTTATTATAGGTTCTCTGCACATCCTGTATGCATTTAAACTGAAGTATAGATATTACACAAGTGAATTTATTCAGATATCAAGAAGTTACTGTAAAGGCACACATGAATCACTTGAAACCAATTTTGGTGTAGATCTTCAATCCCTCCACAGAGCTGTTCAATGTTATTAATTTTCTTGCTGGGAATTTAGATAGCATCGGTGTCAACCTCATTTTTCTATTACATATGACAGTCTAGTTTAGTTTGGCATAAAAGCTGGAGGGAGGAAACAGCAAACACAATCTGCCCATTAACACGTCTAAAGCTTATTGTAATTTAATTATTATCGTATGTGTTTATTCTGCACAAACAGTGAAGTGTAGAAACACTTGAATGGGAAGTTTTTCGCTAGATTATTTTTTGGCTGTGAGCAGTGAGCTGGTCGTCTGGCAGCCTCGCAGTGACGAGACTCCTGGGATGAAAACCGTCGTCCGACAGGAACGTTTCTGGCAGGTGACCCAACTGTGAAACTACAAATAAACAAATAGGATCTTTTTCCATGTGAAGCAATCTGAATACAAACCATTAAGACTTGAGTTACAACTATTTCACATCCAGTCAGTTTCTGGAGATAAATAAATGAAGAAAAATCACCTTTAATATTAACAGTATAGTATTACACTGTTTTAAGTTGATTCATATGCAATAATAAGTCATTCTGTAATCAAGTCCAGCAAAACCCTGCCGACTTTTTTCAGTCCTGAAATATTTGCTCGGGGATTAGTTTGAAATGTGTACGTGCACGGATTTACCTGTAGTAATGGTTCTTTTTCATTGCTATGATGGGAGCAGCACTGTAATAGTTATTCCAGATGCAAAGTACACACACACACACACATACACACACATACTTCCTCTGTCAAGTCAGACTGGGGGCCGTTGAGGCAGAAAAGTGGGGTGGGGCAGATGTGAAAGTCATTTCAAAGGAGCTCGCTGTTCTCTCGCTTTTCATCTAAACTGTGGAGTGATTAACATTCAGACTTGCCATGTTTTGTAAGGTGGGGCGGGTAGTTGATGGGTGGGGGATCTGGTGGTGGTGGGGTGTGCACGTGCAGATGAACGTGCAGCAGGTCTGGAAAGCTGAGTAAAATGGAAGAAATGCACAGTAGTGGAAGCATTAGTCAGACACTGGCTAGACCACAGTCTCATGTTCACACATCTACATTGTGAGGGGTCCTGGTCAGAAAAACAAGTCTGCTCTCCAGTTGGAAACAGTTCAGTAATGGTCATCAAAGCTCACTTCAGAGATGAGGAGTAGTGAATAGAGCTAAATGAAGAATGTTTTCTTTTTTTTCTCAGACGCCTCTTACAAACAAGAGCAGGAATGTGAGACTATATTTGAAAATGAAAAGGTATTTTGGAAGGGAGGGGGAGAGAAAAAAAAAGAAAAGAAAATCCTCATAGTGAATGAATCACTACAGCAGCAGCACAGTCATAGAGTTACTGTAAGATGAGACAATTCTGTAGAAATGTCCAGTTGAGATTTAACCTCACAATGACCTGCAGGATGGAAAAGCCTGCTCTCATAATAAATGGGTTTATGTCCCTGCATCACATATTTAAGCTGCTCCGGTTGCCAAAACAGTTACACACATCCTGGTGACATCCACCCACATGTCCTATACTTAAAGGAATAAGTAGTTGCATATATTGGGCAATACCCTTATTATATAGAACTACTTGTGGGAAATGAGGAGTTACCACCATGCAGCAGCCATTTATCTTACCTTCCTACAAAGACTGGAAACAGGAGGGAAGAGCAAAGCGACAATAAAATACGCTTAATCTTGATATTTAACCTATGATATCTTCTTTATTAATCTAGGACAGAACAGGCCTTTATGCTAAGATAAGCTAAGCTAACCATCCAGTAGCTGTAACTTCATACTTATATGAGGGTGCTATAAATCTTCTCAATACGTCCATCTATTAATTCCTGCAGCAGATCTGACCTCTTTTTTTGGAGAGTCTATATTTCCATCCACATTGATATTATGTGATTATTTAACCATATAATATAAAAGGATTTATCATGGGTCCATGTTCTATGTGCTGCAGCAGTCATTTTCCTGCATTGCTTTACAAACCAAACAGCATTTTGCTGAGTTTATGTCTGGTGGTCAGAGCTCGGTGGTGGTGTGGGGGTTGGGGGGCACCTGGACTGACTCCAGCTGTGGGTATCTGTCCTCTTCTCTTTTAGTCTCACACATTCAGACGGCCAGTTTCCTCTCTCTGGGCCAAATACAACACTGGTCAGACCCTGCTCAGTGCCCCATTTCATCCTCCCCTCGTACCCCTCGTCCTGTCTGGTATTTTAACCTCCACACCTGGATTCACTTTGGTTCTGCCAATGGTTTTTCCGTATGATATCATGTTTTGTATCAGGTGTACGCACATTAAGCCGTTAATGAGTGTGATTTTCAATTGTTTTTTTCTTTTTTGTGTTACACAATTTCACAGAGCTTCATGTTTTTTAGACCATAATTAACAATACATCTTTCTTGTTTTGCTTTTATTTTGAAAAGCTAAATAAATTTCTGAAGAATACCGGATCCGTGTTCGCGATCACGTCCCCTCACCTTCATATCCTGCCGTGGAAAACACTCTGTCATGCTATAGCCAGCAGGAATCTCTTCATGAAAGAGTGGTTTTTATCCGGTCTAACCGCTGCGGTCAGTGGGTGGACCGGGGTCACTGTTGAAACAGTCTGACTTAGTCGTGGCTCCTCCTGCCTTGCAGCCTTAAATGTTCAGAGACCCTGAAGCCTTGAACATTCCCTCAGGCTGACGCCATCGCAGGAAACCACCCTCAGGGCAAGCATTTGATATTTCTGGGAGACGTGCCTGAATGTGTGGTTTTTTTAGTTAAAGAAGCTGGCTGTTTCGAAATTATACTGAGATCAGCGTTTGCATACCACAAAGCAGCTCAAGAAGTTTTTGGCTCCTTTTTGGCAGCCGGCCGGGGAACAAACTGCAGCACTTTAGCTCAAGCAGGAAAATGAACAATGGAGGCGAGTTATTGGGTGGCTGTTCTCCCATAAAGCCCTGGAGGTCAAAGGTTACCATTCCTTCCTGATTTAAGGGGTCTTCAGGAGACACGTGATGCTAACTGTGGTTGTTGACCCTCCGCCTCACCAACTGGCCTTACAGCCCTTTATAGTGGACGGTGGACCACCCGCAGACACTCTCCCAACCTGAGCCGTGTCAGACGCTCGGCTCATCATGGCTTCCTTCTTTAGCCGCCATTGATCTAAAATCAGATCCCTGTAGATAACAATCTTCTTCTGTTCTTCTTTTGAACTCCTGCCACTGTTTTCTTATCAGGCAGGAAATCCAAAATGCAATTTGAAAAGTCTTTGAAAAGAAATTTGGGCCTTGGACGATGAACACTCATGTGCTCTAGTGATTCATGTGAACTTCTTGTCTAAAAAAATAATAACAATGATTTGTTTAATTTAATTGAATCTGTGAATATCAAATAATCTTTCATCCGGTATAAAACACCAACTCAAGCACTGTTAGTTGGATTTGACAGCTGTGATGTATGTCGTCCACCAGCTCCCCGCGGGCCCTTAAATCCCCGGTCTAAACTCTAAAGACGCAACAAAGATGGAGAAAAAAATTCCAGACATTCATCCGACCTGCTAAGGCCTCTCGCCGACACTTAACAAGTTTAAACAAAGATTTCATCTCCAGATTTTTTAACTTCACTTTTTGAAGCATGTGTGTAAATAGTGCAGTCCCTAAAAGTTAACAGTGGGATTTCTTTTCCTTTTTTTCTTCTCCAACACGCCTGCATTTGCTCTGAATGCGATCTTCCTTTATGAGTCATTGGCCGCATAGTATTTACAATATATCAAAATGGAACCCATACATATGAAGTCCAAGTATAAATAAAACCAACTACATCCTGTAAACAACATTGTTCTTGTTTAGACAGCTGGCAGAGCTTGATATTCACGTCACTGCTTATGATAAGTGACAGGTTAAAGAAGTTGTCTGTTTTCTTAGATAATACTTAGATACCTTTTGCCATCAACACATTTCACTTATTTTCTTCTTTGCACTGATTATTTTACAGCAGGATTTGTCATAATGGAAAATATTTTGAGCCATTAAAACTCTGAAGTACCGGAATCTC
Organism: Trachurus japonicus; assembly: GCF_045865225.1. Taxonomy (NCBI): domain Eukaryota; kingdom Metazoa; phylum Chordata; class Actinopteri; order Carangiformes; family Carangidae; genus Trachurus; species Trachurus japonicus. The sequence continues at coordinate 9,101,537 of NC_140911.1, forward strand.
ATGAGACTCTGTTTGCACAGCTTCTCTTTAACAATGATAGATGAGTCATTTTCTTAAGAATCTGTGCCTGCAGCCCTGTGAGCTAAATGCTAAAAATCAAAATGCTAACACGTGGTCACTGAAAATGGTAACATGCTGATGTTTTGCATAATGTTTACCATGTGCACTCTTTCAGTTTCGCATGGTAGCATGTTAAAGTCATGCTAATGCTAATTAGCACTGAATGCAAAGTACATCTGAGGCTCATGGTAAAGTCTTTAGCTGTGCAGGTTGTAGCATTCACCCCCTGAGGACCATGAACAGCTCATTTCAATCCATCTGTTGACTGATGCTGGCATCTGAAAGAAATGTATGCTCAGCACAGTTGTCTCCAGATGGACTGAAGTCAACTTTCAGAGGTCAGATTTGTTGTTTTTATTACGTGTGTGGCAGAAAGGAAACATTTCCTCTGTTCTGTGTGTCTCAGAGTGCGACGGTGCAGGTGGAGGATGTGAGGATCAGGGCAACGTACTCTCACAGGAAGAGGATTCCCATCACTGAGGGCTTCTTGGAGGTGAAAGACGGAGGCAAGTGGAGACAGATCTGTAACGAGGAGTGGACGGCGATGAACACCAGGGTCATCTGTGGCATGTACGGCTTCCCTGGGGAGAAGCGCTTCAACGCCCGACCCTACAAGTGAGTGATGGCGCAGAGGCCAGCCGCACGGTCTAAATAAGGACAAACACATAGGTTATAATGAAAGCCTTCACATGAGTTCAATTTTAACGTAAACATTTGGCTGAGTTAATTGCATCTTAGGCTGTGGGAATCGAGCAGCGTTACACAACACTGAATCCGTTTAAAGTCACACCCGTGAAAACACTTGTTATCATTCGAGGCACACCGCACGCATTCCTTTATCATATAAACACTTTGATGTGTTAAAACGCTGCGTTTCCTGTAGGTAACCTTTTAGGTCTGTGTCTATTTAGAAATGTTGTATCACACCAGACCAATGTTAGGAAAGATTACATAACCAAAATTTGTTTACACTGGTCATTAGTCAACCCTTCGTCCACTTTGAGCAGTGAGAATAAACAGACTTGGGCCTGGAGATCGTTGACAAGAAGCCAAACGCTGCTTTAGGAAGTCACGGGATGAACGATGGGCCTTGCTGGGAAACGTCTGAGTGCAGCGCTCTGCGAAAACAGTGGCTCTTTTGGCAATGTCTAATTATTTCCCTCTGAACATAAGTGATAACATTCTGCCACTCTAAATTGTCAATCTGTAGTCAATATGTTGCTGACACGAAGCCAGCTACTTCCTAGAACATTTTGTGTCCAATAACTTTTATCTGCTTTGCATGGGATGGTGGGAAGTTCACAACAAAGCAGACGCCTATGACACATGAAAAAATAATCACATGAGCAAATCTCCATCTGGTGACTGCATCAAAGAGAATAACATGTTTCTCTCTTAAACAGCTCAAAACTGAGGTATAATTTCCAAGAAACATATATTTCTGACATATTCTTAGATGATTTTGTCTCAAGTGTTTACATTCTTAAGTGGGCATTGGTTTATGTTTTTCATATCTCTGTCAAATCTTTTCATTATGCACATCCAGCCAGTATTAGACTTTAAATTCTTTGGTTCAACCACAGTCAAAATTAAAGCAGACAGACAGCAGAAATACATTTATTTAATACTTTGAGTCTCTGTGATGGTCATGTTTACTGCGGCAAGTTTGCACCTGGATCTTCACATCTTACACATAGAGCCACTATTGGGCAATTTGTTTTTAGGTTTATTTCCACAAAGCACGTATGGTTTTAAAGCATGCATTGCTGCTGAGGTCTCACGTGGTTCACTGTTTTACGGAGGTGAAAGATCACAGTCAATCTGTCTTTTATCTGGAACAACAAAAGCCACTTCTCTTCACCTAATGTGCCCATAACAGTCCAACAAAATTAAACCCCCCCCCAGTCAAATTTGGCATTTCTTCACACTTTCACAGGCCACAAATTGTTCTTTTATTCAAACGGACTTGGAGCTTCATTGTGTTTACGGCATCTGGACGAGCTGTGAGTCCTGAGAGGTTGTAAATGAAGCTCATGCTGGTTTCATTACGTGGTCATTCTCCTCAAAGGTTCAGACCTGCAAAGTCCAGTGTTGTTTAGGTTTCCTCTATTCAAGTACGGGGGTCATGAGAAAGTTCAGGTGTCTCCACAACAATATCTCAATTGTGCCTCTCAGTATAGGATGGATGTTGATGAATTCTTCAAACAAAAACCAATTAATCTCATAAAACAGAGCTATAATATTTTAGTAAAGTATGAGAAAGTACAATAAAACATTTTACCACTTTTCTACATAACAGGAGCAACACTGGAGGTGGTGAAATTAAAAGCTGTTTCAAAAGAACTTAATAATAGTGCCAACTCTGAACAAAACCACTGCTTTCTTTTCACCGAGGGTGTTTTTTTAATTCCTGTGGATTTCAGAAACGTTACTGTAGAAAATTCCTTATAGATAGAAGTTATGTCATCGTTGTCATCAGCTCTTCTTTGCTAATATGAATCATAAGAGAGCAATGCAGCTGAATGGTGATTGATTTAGCGATGTCAGATTCTCTCACCGGTACAAAGTGGAGCCCTTTTCCAAACAATCCTTGCACCATCGTCACCATGCAACGATGACATAAGATAACATAACAACGACTGGATAAATACTGAGTGTGATGAAGTGAAGTGAAGTCTGCAGGTTTTGGCATGAGTTGACATCTTAATAATTTGAATTACCTCTGTAAAGTCTCCATGTTGTAAAACTGACAGCTATTTAGGACCGAATGTTGAATATTTCCCCCCAACTTCACGATGATAAAACCAAAATCTTTATCATGGCCCCTTAGAGAATAAATTTGTTTAATGGTCCTTTAAAAAACTTTCATATTTATCTCTCCTTAACCAGAGTCACTCTTCTGTGTCTCAGCTTCCTCTGGTCTGAAATGCAGCCACTAGACTGTTAATTAATACATGACATTGGTTATTATTAGTCTGTATATAAAAATGTATGTATGTATTTGTCCTCTATAATGAAATGTTAATAATGTAACCATGCTTCAAATATTCATCTTTAAACCTATGGCAAATGATCACAAATCATCAAATCATGTCAACCATATGTAGCTGGTCTGCAATTAAATGAAAGAAGAACCCATCTGTTACATATAGACTGTAGTAAATAACCTTAAGTGTCATGTCATTTCGTCCTCAGATTGCTGGCCAGCCGTCGCAAGAAGAACTACTGGGGTTACGCTGTCAACTGCACAGGCAACGAGGCCAATTTGTCCGACTGTAAACTGGGCGGCGAGATCCAGCTGAAAGGCAACAACACCTGTGGACAGGGCATGCCCGTAGTCATCAGCTGTGTGCCTGGACGTGCCTTTGCTCCCAGCGTCAGCATGGGCTTCAGGAAGGCCTACAGGGTGGAGGTAGGTCAGATTGCACATTCTCGGCCGTGCGGTGGGTCAGTGGTCAACACGCTCGCTGCAGGAAAAAGAGTTTTGGATGTGAGGGGAAGCATTTTGAATCCTCGAGCCAAAAGTCTTGGAAAAGACTCAAGAAGGCCTCACGCTGGGCTAGTTTCTTGTTGCTGCTTCGTACCTAGTGATGTGAGTTGTTTACAGTGAGTCCGATACTGAGGCCAGATATGCCGATGGGGATCAATAAAGTGAAATTTATTTGTTAGTAACTCCTACAATCAGATGGTTCCCAGGAAGAAATTAATATCCAAGATGATCTCAGTTTGTTTTCTGAGCCTCATGGAAATCAAACGGCCGATGCCGACGTAACACAAACACCAGCAGGGTTTGTTCCTGGAGTTCACCTGACACCGCGCACAGAGGAGCTATAAAATAAGCAGAAAAATCTCCTCAACACTTCAACACGTCAGTTTATGGTGCCACGTGGATGGCATTCATCTCTCTGAGTCAAACTGGACAGATGTTTGTTTGTTTGTTTGTTCTGGATTTGACCACATTGATTTACATCATGATTTTCCAACTCAGCATCTGTTAGGTCCATAAACACCGTACGTTGCTGCATCACTACGTTACGTAATAAGAAGCACAAACACGTGTAAGGTAAATAGACTTAAACAAGTACAAGACAGGAGACAGATCGTCCTATAAGCAAATCTTGACCCCAGTTCAGCTCTGTCTGGATTACAACATTTCCTGCATATTAATCAAGTGGCCCCTGTTGTTGTCAAGCATCTGGAAACAATTTGAATGGACGAATGTTCAACATAAAATAACTAGTATTTCCTCCTGGTGTTTATCCCAAGGGGGAATCCGTGTTAACAAAGTATAATCCACTAAAGTAAATTCATCTCTTAAATTCAAACTCTTCATCTGTACTAGATTTAAAACAATGATCATTTACAAGCCGGTCATTTTTCAACTCATTTTATTTTTTTAATTGATTTTTTCTATAGCAACCTTTGGTGCGTCTGAGAGGCGGGGCTATGATAGGCGAGGGGCGAGTGGAGGTGTTGAAAAATGGCGAGTGGGGCACAGTGTGTGACGACAACTGGAACATCCACGCTGCCACCGTGGTCTGTCGAGAGCTGGGATTCGGTAGCGCCAAGGAGGCCCTGACTGGAGCCAGACTGGGACAAGGTAGGATCTGCTGCACAGATTAGTCACTCTGTAACATTATACTACTGTCTATGTGGGCGTAATGACATTAAAATAATGATAATACTCATTATAAAATATCTTTAGGGTGCCGGTGAGTCAATATTTATGCATATTTAATTATTTTATAATGCATTCATTGGAATTTAAAGAGTAACTTTTGTTTTATTTTGTGAATGTAGGCTACTCTTGAAACACAAAATATCACAATTCACTTACATGTATTTAACAGATCCTTATAAATAAATAAAAAAGTCAAAGGTGACTGAAAAAGATACAAAAAAATGGCTATACATTGTTAATAGATATTTTAAACGGGGCCTCAAATATCCAATAATGGTCAGGCTTTAGGAGAAATTATGCAATTATTGCAACACACTCCTGATTGCTCGCACTAAACCTTGACGGACCACAGTCCCAACAACCCTCCTCCATGCAGATAGACTGTAACTGTTCCTCCAGATGTTCAGGGATCATCTTGATATAGAGCTGAGCTTAACTGCTCACGGATTCTTAACCTTCATTACATTTCACATTTACGGTAACATCACTAACAAGAGTTTAAATGTGACATCGAGAAGAATTATTTCCAGCTGTGAAAATAAAAGGTGTGGAATGAAACCAGAGAGAGACCTCCACATCCACCTTATCTTTGGCCTCCGTACGGTATCACCACCTGTTTGCGTCTCACTTCAATCAGACTAGACCTGAAGTCAGCACATTAATGCATTAGGGAATGTATGGAGTAGCACATTAGTGTTTATTCCTTCACTAAGGAACCTGATTTTGTGAAATGCAATATACTTCAGCATTATAAGAAACATATGTTTGGTGGAACGGTCGTCTGCTCTTCTGCCATATTCTCACAGCAAAACACACAGTGCACAAAATGTTCCAGCAAAGAAAACAGAGTTTATGGATTTCAGAGGAGGAATTCTTTGTTGGAAAGTCCACAAGGTTTTTTTTTGAGGGGGCTTTTTTTTTCACGAGCTGACCACTGGATCCAAGAATGGTACCACACACAGACTTGAAATAGATGATTGTGTTCATTTTCGGAAGTCAATGGAGTGGGAATAAACAAGAATGACAATAGAAACGATACTAGAGGACACAAATAGAGACAAATTAAATGTACCACATAGGAAAAGCTGTCCGTTTTTCTTTTTTACCATGTAGCATGTATGTATTTAATGTATTTTGGGGGGATTTTATATCTTTTGTCAATGGTATTTTATACATTTAACCTCCTATAATTGTCTCTCAGACATGGAAATTGACTGTGTGTTTACAACAACACTGTGTTCTTCCTGTCGCTAATTTATTTTTCTCCCGTGACTGCCAGTCCGTCTCCGTCTTAGCCTTAAAATTTCAGAGCTCAGCTCACATCACTGGAGACATTCCTGCTCAGTCACATGGGAAGAAAACTGGCATGGAGGGACTACTCACACATGTTATTGTGGAAAAACTGCTCCACTTTTTTTTTTCTTTTAGTTTCAAAAATAAAAGATGCAGAGTTTTTTCTTTCTTTCTTTCTTTCTTTTTTTCTTTTTACAGGTCTCAAGTGTCCCCTTTTCATTTGAAATAACTGACTGCTTGTTTCCGAGTAGTTCTAGAAAACAGGATGAAATGTCACATCTGTCTTCGGACAGAGTTGTTCTAACGAAACACTCACGCGGGTGAGGTTACAGGAACAAGGAGCTGCTGGCTTGTATATCCCAAAATCACTATGTAATCCACAGATCAAATTTCCTCTTTCCAGTCAATAGATGATGCTCTAAAGATTATTTTGTGTCCAATTATGAACATGGCGACTACTCCAACCCTGTTGTTAGTCATAGTGACTTGAATAATAAGTTCAACAGGGTGAATATACTCAATGTGCCTGCTTTGTTTGTGTCCCCACAGGCATCGGACCGGTCCACATGAACGAGGTGGAGTGCTCTGGGTTTGAAAAGTCACTGACTGAGTGCCACTTCAACCGGGAATCCGTGGGCTGCAGCCACGAGGAGGATGCAGCTGTCAGGTGTAATGTTCCTGCCATGGGTTTCCAGAATAGAGTGAGTAACTCCAAAATCCATCATGTCAAATTAAAGCAGGTTTTATTTACATAAGCACCCTAAGACACACTGTCTCTGTCTATCTCTGTCCTCAGCTCCGGTTGAGCGGTGGCCGTAACCCCTACGAGGGCCGAGTGGAGGTCCTGGCAGAGAGGAACGGCTCTCTGGTGTGGGGCGCCGTGTGCAGTGACAGCTGGGGAACCATGGAGGCCATGGTGGTGTGCAGACAGCTGGGCCTGGGCTTCGCCAGCCACGCTTTCCAGGTAAGGTCTCTAGAATAATATTCATTCCCTCCTCCTGCTCATATACCCCATGAAATCATTTTTAAGACCTGCAGTATCTCTACTGCACCGGAGATGGTCTGAAGTGCAGTTCCTGTGTGTTATTTTCATTCAAACTGTCTCCAAGTCACTAAACCACATCGTGCCACAAACTGTATATCTGGGATTGGATGCTGTCACATTGTGTAGGCTGCCAAAGTTCAAACATTTAAGAAAACTAGCTCGCAGAGTAATGATAAACATAGTAAAGTGGTCATAAACTGTTTATATTCATCCACATGCAGTAGTATCCACTTTTACTGATAGAATTTGAAGTTAATGCTCATTTCATAGCAGCAACAAGAGTGGTTTTCATTATGGGTGTCTGTTTCTGTATAGTCTTGGGTTAAATCAGTGGTTCCCAACCTTTTTTGGCTCGTGACCCCATATAGGCGTTACAAATTTCTGGCGATCCTGCAGTCACGTGACGGCCGTCAATGAAGATGCGCCAACTCAGATATTTTTATAAGCTGCATTTTATTTGAACTCGGTTTATATTCAAGAATGTGAAAGTATAGAATACAGTTGTTTTAGATTGTGTGTGGTATTTGTAATGATCATTAAAAGAATAGTAATTTGTTAAAAAACATCAGTAATTTTTTTTTATCAATTACTAGACATTTCAGGCGACCCCACGTGGGGTCCCAACCCCAAGGTTGAAAAACACTGGGTTAAATGGAAGTAGACGTTCCTTTGTTTACCTTATCAACCAGGTTACATTTGTGAAATGGAAAGAAAAACACTCATATACAGTTTCCAGTGTCATTGCACCTCAGGCCCCCAGTGTTTCAAGTTTTTCTTTTCCTCACCATAACAAAGCAAATCTGTGTTATCAGATCCTGAGAGTTGGACGTGAACTTGAATAAAAATCAAATAAAAGTTACAACATGTCCAATATGAGAAATCCAACTGGCAGTAGTGCTACGCATTTTAAAACGTGTGTGTGTGTCAGTGGTTGCTATTAACTCTCACTGTAACAAGCTTGAGCTTTATTGATCCCAGAGGGCAAAATAAAGATGGCGCTAGCTTGGAAACATCGGAAACACGCAGTCAGCAGAGAAAGCAGGTCAGCCATTTTAACCCATGACACAAATGGGCGTTTCGCTCCTCAGCAGGAGTGACGGGGAAAGCCTCAAACTTGAAGTGCGTTTGAAGTTCAGGGGACCCTCTGACAGTAAAATGACTTGGCAGCGTCACAGCACTGTCCTGCTTACGTTCCACTCTTGCTTTTTAACTGAGACCCCCAGCGCTCTTTTTTTATGTGATGAGGTGAGAGTCCGGTAAAGAGGAAGGAACCCCTGCTTTTATTTCTATTTTAAGGCAGAGGCGAGTGTGGCATGCGTGTTTTGAGATTATATAGGTCTGGAAAGTATGTATGAATCACTGGGGACTTGCCTTGATATCAGCGGGGGGTTTTATGAGTGGAACATGGACTGGCTCTGTTTATCTCACCCGGCTGTGTTTGGGACAATTACTTGAGATACACTTCTAATGGAGCAACACATAAACACGTATCATTGTGTTGAGCTTGCGGTCACTGCTCGAGCACTCGCCCTCAAGTCAAGAACACTTAAACAACAAGATGTTTTTCTGATTCAGTATCTGAGATAAAGTCTCTACTTGTGAATACAAGTAGTTATTTCACTTTATTAAAGAGTAATTCTATGCCAAGTCAAATAATCATGTCAAGGTCTCGTAATAACAAGTCTCTTTGCCATCACATACAGCTGCCTTTGCATAAGAGCTCTCATGTTAACGGCAGGTTTAGGAGTAATAAATGTCTTCTCCATGTTATCACAGCAGTGCAAGGAATCAGTTTCTCCGGAGACTCTTTCCTGTCTGACTCCTAAATGCTTCTGCAGGCAAATCCCACCACCAGATGGAACAAATGACACAGAGCTTAAACTATACAGCTGTACGTCTGTCCCTCCTCTCAACCCACCAGCACGTACTCCCACATCCATATCTCTTTTTCCATAGCTCAATTTCTCATGAATCCCCCGCTTCCTTGAAAGATGACGGAAAGTATGAGTTTGTTCTACAGAAGGTTTTTCCCTGTGGTCTGCAAGATGTTGTAATAAGGCTGAGTCAGGACTCTTGAGGACAACAGAGCAACCCCCCCACCTCCCCCTGCTGTGTATGTGATACACCCTCCGATGACATTGGTCTTGTGGGATAACTAGGACAACGTGTCTGCAAATTAAATACAGGAGTAGAAATTAAAATAAATGTCTTGGTTCTAAACCGTCCCACACACATCTTATTTTCCAAAACAGTTTAATTACCAGCACAATCATCGTTTCCTTGTTTGCAGCTGTGAAATGATGTAACAGAGCTGTGGACTGAAGACTTACGACTCAACTCAGATCTAAAGAAGTAGTTTGAGACTATGGAAAATGGAAAATCCCCTTCCAGAGTTAGACAAGTAGATACATATTGTAGCTCAGCACAAAATCTCACCCAAATAATATGGTGCTATAAGGGAGATGAACTAGAGCCAGGTTAAGTCACAGCAATTAGGACTTGAAATCTTTCTTTCTTGACTCTCATTCAGGTGAGTCACTTATTCTTTTATTATGTGTTTGTCTTTATTTAGGAAACATGGTACTGGGAAGGAGCTTCCACTTCAACTAACACCGTGGTAATGAGTGGAGTGAGATGTTCAGGAACCGAGCTGACTCTGGATCAGTGTCTACATCACGGGAAACACCTCGTCTGCCCCAAAGGAGGCGGACGTTTCGCTGCCGGAGTCTCATGCACTAAGAGTAAGAAACTTCAGCATATGAGGGCAACATACTAAAAGAAGCTTTTTGCAAGCTTGAGAGAAAATACTGTATTGTAGCTACACAGCTGGAAATAAACTTTGTAAAACTGTCTGTCTGTCCCTCCCAGCGGCCCCAGACCTGGTCCTCAACGCTCAGGTTGTAGAGCAAACCACTTACCTGGAGGACAGGCCCATGTACGCGCTGCAGTGCGCTGCAGAGGAGAACTGTCTCTCCACCACCGCCATGAAAGCCGACCCCACCTCCTACCGCCGCCTCCTCCGCTTCTCCTCCCAGATCCACAACAACGGACAGTCAGACTTCAGGCCGCGGGCAGCACATCAGTCCTGGGTTTGGCATGAATGTCACAGGTGAGAATCCAAGTTATTCACAGGTGATTATTAGCAAAAGTTTATTAATGATACTGAATGAAGTGGGCCACTTCGAAGATGACTGAACTCAAATGAAAGGAAGTTGGAGCACTCGATAAATTGCAGAGCTTTAGTAAGGTGCAAACAGACTAATGTTTCAACACTGCTGCATCTTCATCAGAGTCCGTTTTGTTTTATTTTTAATGTTATTAATGTTTGGCATTAGATTAAGCAACAGAAAATCTCCTCATCCTGTTGGCGAATCAGGCCTTTTTGCCTCAACTTCTGCTGTAAATGCTGTTTGGACTGGTTCCTAATAAGAGCATGTGTGGTAATACAGAGGTTTCAACATCTGTATTTTGCCTTTGTCCCTTCTAATCTAGGCATTACCACAGTATGGAGGTTTTCACCCACTACGACTTGCTGAGTTTGAACGGCACTAAAGTGGCAGAAGGACACAAAGCCAGCTTCTGTCTGGAGGACACCTACTGTGACGAGGGTAAAACACAGACACCTTCCTTTCCATTTTCATTTTCTTTTTGAAAAATATGTCACAGTACACACAGAGTAAGATTTATCATGTCAAAATATGAATTCCTTCTCTAATTGTAAACTCTGGATGCTGACAGGTATCCAGAAAAGGTACGAATGCGCAAACTTCGGCTCACAAGGAATCACAGTTGGCTGCTGGGATACCTACAGACACGACATCGACTGTCAGTGGATCGACATCACAGACGTGAAGCCCGGCGACTACATCTTCCAGGTTAGTCTGTTAGCTATGGTGCATGGTAAAGATCGTCTCATCTCCAGCCAGTGTCTCTCTTACAGACCAAACAGACACTTTCCACGTCTCTGCAAACTGCTGTTGTCTGGCTTTCAGCCCGGGTATACTGTGATTCAGACGTGAAAGGAGTGAGCAGGGTTTCCTGAGGACACAGATATGTCTGATGGTCTATTGAAACGTACTCCGACCTTGATGAAAATCCTTGTTCTGAAGCATTTGCAGCAGCTTTTTCTTTTTGAGACACTCACTTTGTCACCCTGCCATCCTCTTGCTCCTACGACAGTTAATTAACAATTAATAAACCTGTATAATTTGGACCTGAGTAGTGCTAAATCGTTTATTAATAGTGCATAAAAGTGTAAAGGGCAAACATTTTTATAAACATTACTTTTATTCGTTTAACATATTTATATATTTTTTCTCTACCAGATTGTGATCAACCCCAACTATGAGGTTGCAGAATCAGATTTCACCAACAACGTTCTGAAGTGTCGCTCTCGGTACGATGGACAACGGATGTGGACGTACAACTGTCGTATAGGTGAGACCACGATCTCCTCTGCATTTGGGTTAAATTAGATTAACTACACTACAAAAACTCAAAATCTTACCAAGAATATTTGTCCTAGACTAGTCAAAATGTCATTTCTAGTCAAAACAAATCTAATTATACCTAAAATAAGACTCATCACATAAAAAGTAGCTTGTTTTTACTTCTTTCAAGCATATTTTCACTTGAAATAAGTAGAAAAATCTGATAGTGGAGCAAGTTTTTCTTTCTTACAAGCACAAAAAACTTGCTTTCACTGGCAGATTTTTCTACTTATTTCAAGTGAAAATTATCTAATAACAAGTAAATTTTAAGGTGGTGAGTGGAAAGAGATTACTTTTGACTAGAAATTAGACATTTTGACAAGAAAAAAGACAAATATTCTTGGAAAGATTTGGATTTCTTGCAGTGTACAGTCATAAAACAGCTCAAGATTTATAGTTTGGGAAATTAGGATTGACTGAAAATTAGATTATTGAAAATTATTTCAAAACAAATGTTAAAAGTTAAGACAATTTACACTGCTGCTGCACTGTCAAAGCACTTTGTTAGGAACAGCTATTACTATTACTGAGTAGGGACTCCCATTGCTCTCATAACTGCCTGAGCTTTTCTTGGCACTAACTCAACAAGTTGGAAACTTTCCTGTGAGATTCTGCTCCATATTGACAAGATTTCATAACTTTATTTCTGCTGGTTTGTCAGCTGCAGATTCATGCCGCCAAATAATCTCCAGTTTTACCACGTCCCTATGACTCAGGAGGTCAAATGAGTTCATTGACCGCATTGCCATGTTCATGAAACCAGTTTGAGAGACTTGGTGCATTATCCTACTGCAAGTAGCAGTGTGATAAACAAACTGTGCACATAAAAGCACATGTTCAGCAGCAATACTCAGGCTATGGCATTCAAGCGATAGATGTTGGATAGGAAAACATTCCCCTCACCATTGCACCCACTGTTGACACAAGGCAGGTTGGGTCCATTGATTCGGGCCGTTCGTGGCAAATAGACCCGGACATGTGCTGCCTCAGCAGAAATCCAGATTCATTCAGCCGGTCTACGGTTTTTCCAGTCTTCATCTGCCCAGTTCTGGTGAGCCGGTTCTCACTGCAGCCTCAGATCTCTGTACTCGGCTGACAGCGGTGAACCCTCATGTGGTCTTGTGTATTTCTGAGACGCTTCTCTGCTCACCACAGTTGTAAAGAGTGATTATCTGACTTACTGTAGCCTCTCAGCTCCAATTAATCTATCTGACTCATTCTCCTCCGGTTACCACTCATCAACAAAACTAACGTCTGATGTGAACATTAACTGAAGCTCCTGACTAGTATCTGCGTGACTTTAAGCAGTGCACTGCTGCTGCACGATGGGCTAATAAGAAATTGTGTATGAATAATCAGGTGTACAGGTGTTTCTAATAAAGTGCCTGGTGAGTGTATGTTTATTTAAAATGTTACAACACTTCTTTTATACAATATATCTTATCAAATCCACATATATATTTCTTATTTCCATGGGATTGCGCTGCACTTAATGCTACAATCAAACCTATTTTTCCCCTGCAACTAGGCAATACTGTAGTTAAGTTCAACTCCACAGGTAATCGACATGGTAACACTTACATACTAAAGAGTAAGTCCTGTCAAACTCAAATCAGGCACAAGATAAGTTCAAGGAAACAGCACATCATTTCAGTTTGACAAAAAATAAAACACTCATCTTGTTTTACTCATTACAAACTCATACATTTCTCTGTTAATGGCATGTTGTACGTCCCTTTACACTACGTTGCACGTACAGTACGTGACATAGGAACATATTTACACTAATGGCTGAACATTCAAATTCTCAAAGCTTAAACTTTAGTGGATCAAAAACCTCTGAAATCTGATATTTTCTCTAACATTGAGGGAGAAATAACTTCTTTCAATCCTAAAGTAGAATTTGATATTTAGAGAAATAAAATAAATATTAAAAGTAACCAAACATCTTGCAACTTCTTTACAAAAAATAAAAAAATTACTGTAAAATGAACTAAAATATTATAAAATATCTATGAACTCCAGTATAACACTGCTTGTAACTTGCAGTTTTTGTTTGAACTGTCTCTCTTAAATACTGGCTTTTGAAAACAATAGTGTTTTTTGAACAAATCTGCTTCTGGTTTTGCACTCTATATAAAATCTATCACAACACCGCATAATGAAATTTCTTTAACCAAATCCTGAGAATTAATCTGTGGAGGAATTTGACATTATGTTAGAAGAAAAAACGCTACTGTTTACACAGAATTAATAATGCAACCAACCCCTGGATTACCTGGGCAAGAACAACCTGACCAACCTTGAAACCCTCAGTCCCTCAGTTTCAAGGCAACATGCAAATCAAACCACAACAAGGACAAGAGTTTCTCCAGTGTCCTTTCAGCTCTCTGTATAAACTACCTGGTTAAGACTGTTTCATGGTGACTGTGTGAACAAGTGGAACCACGACAGTAACGTCCAAAGATCAGGGGTCAGGTGGAGCTACAGAACAACACTGAGTCTGGTGGTGATTAGGTGTCGTGCTCCACAGTTGAGGTTGATGATGTCGTGAGGCAGTGAAGGAGGCAGATAGTGGTGGACGGTAGTCAGGACTCTTGATGATCATTTAGCCTCTTCAGGAGCAGACCGCTGCTGCACCTCTCTGTAGAAGATATACAAAATATTCCAGTTAAAAGATATCACAACATGGCACAAAATCATTTCCAATTAGGGATGTCACGATTATAAATTTTCTTGGTACGATTATTGTCAGAGAAATAATCACGGTATTACGATAATCACGATTATTATGCATTCATTAATTTCACAACACTATGAATGTGTAAAATAATCAAATATAGTCAAAATATAATTACATTACTCATTGTTTACACAAAACATTTCCAGTATTTATTAATATAGGGACCAATTAATTAAGTGTTTGGAAAATTCAGATCATAAATTGTCATGTATACCAAATGTTTACGTTTATTTTAATCTTTTTTGTTTTGTTTTGTTTTTTTAATTACAAATGACACGCCAACATCTAAATTTCTACCAATTCAATGTTACGTTCGTACGTTAATTGGACCAGTATCTGACTGTGCATTTACCTTTATTTTGGCGCACATCTGCACATCATTATCTTTTTAGGAAAGTAACGGTATTTTAAAAAAACTTTACGATTAATTAATTGTGGCGTTTAATACCACAATTAATTGTGAAAACAAGTAATTGTGACATCTCTTTTGATTGTTAATAAACTGCAAATGGTTGTGCCACCACTTCGTCACAGCTAATTACAGAGTGTCTTGTTTGGTTGGTGCATTTTTACTGTTTTAAGTTTAGATTTGCTGACCTATGATTTGCCTTATGTTACAACGTGGTATTGTTCTTCATCATCCTCTCCCTGTCTGACCTCACAGGTGGCACGATGAGCTCGGAAACGGAGGAAGTGTTCCCGGGACTGCTGACCAACCAGCTCTCACACAGGTAGACTCGGGATGGACAACACCATGTGCACGCACGGACATTGGGGAAGCAAATATCAATATTTGACAAGACAACCACTAGAGGGGGCTGTACTGCTTTGCTTCCTCGGATCAGTGCTGGATTGATGAGCTGCAAGAGCTCATCTGGTACAACGGACAATGAGACGATGAGAAAAAGACCTGCTTGCTTATTAAATGTATTAACCACATTCAGCTGTACAATAATGTTCTTATCTCTTACTGCCTCTTGCCTTTGTTGGCAGTGAAATGTAGGCGTTGACCTGGTGCTTAATGAGGGAGATGTCAGGGAGGATTGTAGCCAAATTATTTATTAAATGAACTGTGCCAACAGTTACTTTCTAAGCCAAAGTTTCAAGCATTTGAGGACAGCCTCAAATGGGAAGAAAAACAACATTAAACGTGGCCCTCAGCTGTATGTTGAGTTGGCCTGGGGTGGATGAAAACCGTCTGCTGCCAAATATGCCGCTGCATATGGTCGGCATTTTGCACAGACTGTTTTCTCCCCATCACAACTGAACTGAAAGACGGGTGTAGAAATCACATTTGCTTCCACATTATTAAATAGTACAAGGCCTTAACTCAAAACCAAAGTGAAATACGTTACAAAATGATAATTACTGCAGAGAAACAAGCCGCAATCTATTGGCAACAACACAACAGACGTGACAAATCATTTGTTTTCTGAAGAACTGTATTTAGCTTTCGGTAAGTTATGACAGCTGCAATATAGGCCGTGAGTGTTGGATTTGTTTTTACAATTCCTGTTACAGCCACTCCACTGTTGAATATAGGAGATTTATTTAATGCCAACAGTTGCTTGGATTTGTTTCCTGCAGTATTTCTGACAATCTGACATGATTTCCAGTCATAAATTGAAGTCAGAATTAAGCTGAGTGGGAACGTGCTTTTTGCTTTCAGGACTTTGTGTTCCACATACTTGAGCTCACTTTTGAAAATGTTTTATTTATTGATTATTTTTTCTTGGTTGTTACGGTAGACACACACGTTTTCATCTTCATGAAATGCACATCCCCTCAGCTTATTTTTCCGTTTTGTTTAAATTATTACCATCAGGGACTATGATAACATTGTGGATGTACTGTAATAGCCACAAATGTGTGTGAAAATGCCTGTTCATTGTTTTGTAAATTAGTTTTTTTTAATGTAACAAATTTGAATGACCCCTCTTTTTATAAGGGTACTTGTTAGTTGTTGCCTGATTGTTTTTATTTTGTATGCAAGGGTGAATGTGGAAAAGCGTTACTTTTTGAAATAAAAGTCGTAAAAGCAGATTTTGGATAACATGAGGAACCTTTTTTTTCAAGCAGGATTAACATGACATCTGCTATCCAAAGTTTTGATCTACACTACTCACAAAAAGTTAGGGATGTTTGGCTTTTGGATTAAATTTCAGAATGCACCTAGAATGCACTATAACCTTTACAGGTGAACTTAATTTAACCTTCTCTAAACTTTTGAATGCACATGTCCAATTGTTCAGTGTTTCAGTCCTTATTGAATAACATGCTGTTCTGTAACAAGGTGATTAACCACAAAAATCACAAGCACCGTCTGATTTAGTGGTTCAATTGTCACTGAACCACTAAATGTTCTGGTTCAATGACAATGGGCTCTATGCACAGCTCCACTACTTCCTGATTTTAAGGCTGCTCTTTTATTTCCTGTCTTACATTATTTGACAAACTGATTAATCCAGGTGTGTTTGACCATTGTGACTACTCAGACACAACTGAGGACAGTTTGTCCAATAATGTAAGACAGGAAATAAAAGAGCAGCCTTAAAATCAGGAAGTAGTGGAGCTGTGCATAGAGCCCATTTGTATACAGTCCTCTTCTCTCTCCCTCTCCTCCCCACCATGTTCAAATTTTGACATCATGAGACCAAGACAACACTTTGATCAAATTGATCAAGTTATTGAGACATTGAGATTTTTGTTGTGCTATAGCCACCACTGTTGTTAGCTTTTGTTTGAGATAAAGAAATGACCATTGCATCCTTCTACTTAAAAAGCTTTCATGATAGAATATCACTGTAGCATGAATTTTTTGTGAGTAGTGTAACTCCACCAGTGTTAGCTGAGTGAATCTATAATGCCTGGATTGGCCTGTTTACCTGTATATACCGACACAGTATGAGCAGCACGTCTCTTCAGTAGCGCTGTACTCTGCCTCGTCCCGGCAGCCCCAGGGCTCTGGTCACCATCCGCCTGGCGACAGCACAGTCTGTCCTGGGACGCTCCTTCACTGGCTGGATAAACTCTGGAGGACAGCAAACACAAACATTGTGTTATCCAGTGGTACAACAAAAACTAGTTCCCAGACTAAACATTAGATACCACAGAAGGGCAGATTTATTATTGTGTATGGGGGGGGGGGGTGTCAGTAAGTGAATCTCATACCTGCTCGTCTAATCGCCTTGCCTTTGGATTTTTTACTCCCTTCGGCTAGTGTTCGTGCCTTCAGCAGTGGGTGACAGATGGAGAGGGCGTGGAGTGCTGCGTGTGACACAGTGAAACAGCGCTACATGTTAGTAACATATCAGACAGTCATATAAATTAGCTGTTAACTTCGAACCCTTTCATCCTGTGGGAACTCAGACCTGCTGACTCGCTGGAAAAAACTCCCAGGGCATGTGTGTTGTCCACCCACTTAATCTTCATCCCACCATCACTGAAACACACAGCATAGCATATGTGTTTAGTACATTTTGTTAACAAGTTTATTGGCTACATCAACAGTTTGAGTTTAAATTGGAAACATAACAATGATGAGAATGTTTTTTTACAACTCTCAATTAAAACATTTTGATTTTGTTGAGTAAATACAGAAGAAAAACAAGAGAAAGAGAGTTTCTCCTGCTAAAGACTAAACTTAGAAGAGGGTTAGGTTGAGGATATTGACTCTCTGTTCACACCTGTATTCTGCAAAAGCATCCAGGAGGTCGTCTGTTTTAAACATAGGTGGGAAGTCATAGATCTCGATCACATGGCGGAAATCATCTGCGTTGATGCACACGTTCTCATAAATGGAGTAGTCGTTGTGGACGTGCTCAATGGAAAAAGACACTGCCTCTTTCAGATGTGTTTTAATCTGATGGGGGAAAACACAAAACAAATGGTTACAAATGCACATAACAATGGAAAACGCCTTGACAAAAAGTGATGATAACGATATTAATATATATAAACTGGTATAGAAAAAAAATGAAAAAACAGCTAAATCTTAAGAATTAAGTATTTGTTGACTCACTTCTTCAGTTACATCATCTGTCTCTGTGCTGATGTCGTCTATCTGGGAGCTGTATGGCACACTAGCAAAGTCTCCTCTGTCTTCTTTCACATCCTCCTCCAGAGTCAAGTCAGCGAGGCAGGACAGATTCTCATCCCAAATTTCAGTTTCATGCAGCCTCAGCACCAACTTCTGTGTCTCCTCCTGAAGACAATGTGCTGAATTGTCTGAAATATGGTTAAGGACACCGTCCGTTACCCCGGGGTGCGATTCCTGTCCGGATGTGGACGAGGGTTGAGTGCTTTCTGAAGTTTCATTGCAGGAACAAGAGTCAGATGAACTGCTGACGTGGCTACAGCTAAAGCTAGAGGATGACGGACTTGGTTTCTCTTTGAACGCCGCGGGTCCTGGCGAGTCGTGCGACAGTCTCTCCCGAGCGGCTCGCGGCATGTAAAGAGGTTTGTCCGGCCTCTTGGGTCCGCGGCTTCGTGATGGGATTGAAGATTTAGGCTTAGCGAAGCTGTCCATCTCCTCCTTAATTCTTAGCGGCTCTTCACACAAGCTGTTGTTGCTCTCCAAATCACTGTCTTCCTCAATCTCACCCCTACAGAAGAAAAAAAAACAACAGAAACCCACATTTGCATCAAAACCCTACACTGAATTTGATTTGCCATTAATTATTCATTTCAGATCAGATTGAATGACGAAATCTGGCTGCTCATGTATCTGACAAACTAGCTGTGATTTTTTTTCTCAGTCTAACGAGACAACTTCTAAAAAAGAGCTGATAAAAGAAATGTGTACCTGAGCTCAGAGTGACAGACCACCACCCTTCGACACCAGCTTTCTCCCACTGAGAAAGATGTGAGCTCCGGCAGGTCCTCTATGGTCTTGTGGATCAGGTATCGCAGTCTGCTGGGTAGACTCGGGAACAGGAGCACGCTGGAGAGAGACACAGAGGGAGTGACAACAGAGATGGATAATGAGAGGCCATGATGTCTTTAGGCAGTGTAAAACCTGGTATTGAGGCTTTAATTTCTATGTTTATAGTTTGTTTTTTATGTTTGTCTTACATTGTTTTTAATATCTCTCTATTTGCATATTCTTCTACTTTTTTTTTTACCTTGTATGTTACAAATGCTACTGTAACAACCAAATTTCCCATGTGTAAGATGAATAAACAGTCTTGTGTCTTTTTAAATCAAGTAGTCTCAATGAAATCAAAACATAACAAGAAAAAAATACAGAAAGAGGAAACAATCAGACACATCTCTATAAAATGGTATCATAAGATTATTTTAAATACACCCAATGCTATGGGATATTCAAGTTTTAAGACTTTTATCATGCAGTTCGTTTTATTTTGTAGATTACTAAAAGACAGTCTGCCCTAGTTTAGTGTTGTAGTATTGTGTATAAGTTACAGTGTAATGTTCTCTTCTTATTAATTAATTAATTGATTAATTAGTTACAATACGAGTGATAGGTTCTGGTTCTACAAAAAGTTTTCATCTTCTATTTATTCCCAATGAGGAAAGACTCACCTCTTTTGGTTGCTCCTGTGTTGGTATGTGTCCAGTTCATCCATGATTTGGTGCACGAATTCATTTTCTTGCTTTGGCAGGTAAATGCCATCGAAACAAGGAAACGCCAGGGTGGCCAGAGGAAGGATGGATCCCGATGCTGTGGTGATGAAGTTAACTTTTCACTGACTTCAGTGGCTGCAACGTTAAAAAAATAAATCAAAATATGAGACATAATATAATGCAAGTTCACTTGTGCCCTGTACCGTTAGCTAGCATTCGCTGTTATAAAAGCTAGCCAAACTAACAAAAGGTAAGAGGGGGGGAAAGTTAACGTTAAGCTGGTTGTGTAGTTTTGATTTTCCCCAACTGCACGTTATTACAAAAAACAGGCTGAGTCCAGTCAACATTAACGTCCGTGTTGAAACTTGTCAATCTAACGTTACCAGACATTTTAGTGCATGCTTGTAGTAGCTTTAGTGGGCTTACCGTTGTTGTTGTTGTTGTTGTTGTTGTTGTTGTTGTTGTTAAATATATTAGTTTTCACCCGGGTTTGTTTTAGTGAGGTAACTAAACCCACAAGATCACAGGTGACAGTCAGAGGCAGCAGCAGCAGCTCAGCACAGCGAGTTGCTAGCGTCGTTTAGCTTCCGGAAGCAGATGTGCTGTTTTTTCTTTTTGGACATATCCGGTAAGATTATTTTCACAATAAAAGCCGTATACATTTAAATAAATAAATAAATAATAAATGGAGAAACTAAACTGTAAACAAACCCTCATTCCGGGTGTTGTTTTTGTTTTTTGTTTTGTTTTCCTTCATGAATCCCCTAAATGTTTTTGCACTTTTATACTTTTTTTTTATTAGAGAGTCTGCCAGTAAACCCGGAACTCCGTTGGCGCTTTTAGCACTTCCGGTTCCCTCGTCAACCCGCATCTGACGGGGATTTAAAAAGTGTAACGTTAATAGTGTTTTAAATTGTATTATTAAATGCTAGACGATGGTGTTTTGCTTTGCACCGGGATGCAACCACAAGTCTACGCGTGAAAATTGCTCGTTTCATCGTTTCCCGACCGATGTTGACCAGCGGAGACTCTGGATTCGTGCTTTAAGGCAAACTCACATTACTATGATTTCCATGTCAACACCACATTTACTTGCTTGGTCAGGGTGAAACAGTCTGCATTGTGCTTGAAGCAACGCTGGTGTTAATTATAATTGGCCACATGAAGCTGTAAAATAATTTAGGGGAGCTTTATGGTGTGCGGATCTCCACGTTTTGTTATAAGCTAAAACACAACAGTAAATACCCAACTTGTAAATTTTGAAACTTTTATTATCTATCAATTTGGGAAATATTTATATATTTGATTATCATCCAAAATGTGTCACATTCCATAGGCTGTTTTCGTGCACTTATTGGGCTGGAAAACCCATGGAAAACATTAAACCAATCTGACAACACTATTAAAGGCACCAAAAGCCGTTTTAAGTCCTGCATGAAGGTCTAATTTGTACACGACTTTAATTGAAAGATTCATATTTAGTTGTAAATGTAGCCTATTGATTAACAATGTAGGCTAATGTATTTTACATTTAGAAAGTATAGAGAAAAATAGATGCAAATTTGTACAATATTCTTCCTTTATTTCTTTCCTGCACTTGCTCTTTATGACTGTGTTGTGATTGAATGGAAATATTATGTAAAGCACATTGTGTTGCCTTGTGTATGAAATTAGCTAGGCTAAAGATTGACTTGACTTGACTAAGTGAGGCAATGGGCCAACTATAGTCTATTACAAAAATAATAGCGTTATCTGTAGTTTGAGCAGTGTAAATTTTAAATGTGCGATGGCCCCATCAGTGCTGCTTAAATTATGATTGGTTTTGCATGCACCATGGTATTTGTGCACTTGGTTATTGTAGCCTTAAGTTTGTGTGCTCTTATCTGAGAGGGTGTAACTTCCATGAAACTAATATTGTATATTTTATCTTATCTTTCCCCCTAGACAAGCTGACAGGAAGCCCACTGCCCACTCCCGCATCTGTGGCTGTCATTTTCCTGTCAAGAACAAAAAAGTCCCTGTTTTATTTGTAATCACAACTCCGGTTCAACATAGAGATCATTCCTACTGCCTGACGGAGGAAAACACTGAGAGGGATGAAACTGCTGTGGAAGTAAAGCAGGAGGAGGAGGAGGAAGGAGGAAGCAGACAGCTTATGACTGCTGATGAAGAACATGGAGAGCAGCTATCTCAGGCTGATGCAGAAGAACCTCAACCCCCTACAACGGTTAAAGAAGAGCCGCAGTTTGAAAGGAGTAGGTGGATTCAGCTTGAGATGGAGCTAGAGCAGGCCAGAGCAGAGTTGAAGTCTCTCAAGGATAAACAGAGTTACTGCCGTGACAGGTATTCTGCCTCTCAGCTGAGTGAAAATGTTATTCGGATGGAGACGGGATTGCCAGATAGAGAGACTTTCAGTGCTGTTTGTGAATACGTTGCCCGTTTTGAGGATTCAATCACATACCAAGCTGATTGGAGCCCCAAAGAACTCACACTTGAAGACCAAATCTTTATGACCCTCATGAAACTCCGTCACAACTACCCACATCTGCATCTGGCTGCACTCTTCCACTGCAGTAAAAGCACTGTCACCAATGTGACAATAACATTCACTGAGCTTCTTCACAAGCTTTCACCTGCATTATTAAAGCTTTCACCTGCATTATTATCCTCATTGAGAGTTTGTATTTCTCGTTTGCTCAATAAAAAATCAATGTAACTTTAAAGAAAAAGGAGAAATAATTGTCTGAAAAAGTTTATTTGCAGTTTTTTTATGACTAATATATATAATATATAATAAATGTCTGCAGTTTATAGTATTTTAATTTCTTATGACAACTAAAGAAAATGTACCAGTAAATAGGTTTTTTTTTTTTTTTTTTAAAGTATATTTTTTGGCTTTTTGCCTTTATTTGATAGTGATGACAGTAGAGACAGACAGGAAATGGGGAGGCAGAGAGAGGGGGAATGACACGCAGGAAAGGTCTGCCCGACGCGGGATTCGAACCGGGGACGCCTGCGGCGAGGACTGTAGCCTCTACATGGGGCGGCCGCTCTACCCACTGCGCCACGCACCGCCCCGTAAATAGGTTTTTTTTGTTTGTTTATAATGTAATTCAGCTGTTGTTTAATTTAAATAAACAGACTTTTGGAAATTACTGTAAAAATGGATTTGCATTTCTGTAAGATTTTTTGATCTTTATATACAGCTGTAAATAGTATTTGCTTATTTTGCGTCTTTATTTATTTCTTTATCATATTTAGAGTAATTATAAGAATCTACCAAGTAATTGTTTGATTAATAAATATACTTAAGTAGAAGTGAAACGGTTCCCATTTTAAACGTAGTGGGAAAATACTTAAGTGCTAATTAGCACAGTATTTCAGTAAATAATGGGTCACCTTCCACCAGTCCATATGTACGTACTATGGCATCTGAAATGAGGTCAAACACAAGGAGTTCTGCAGATTTCAGGAAAAGACTATTTATTTAGACAAAACAGAACAATATTTGTAAGAAAAGTAGACCGATTAAACACCAACAACAGCAATCATCTGTGGAGTTCAAAATGTTTAAGGTGTTTGGTGATAAAGAAAAAGGGGGGTGACATTCGCAATATAGATAGAGAATCTTAGGAGAAACATTAACAGGACTGCTGGATATGATTTTTTAGGAGATTTAGTGCAGTTTAAGAATGACACAGTAGAGACAGACATTTCATAAAATGTACTAGGTCCTGTTACTGTTCTGTGATACACTTATTGACAGTAAACATGCTCCACCTTGAAATCTCCAGTTCAGATCTTCCCATGTCTGTGTTTCACAAGCCAAGATTCCCCTGAAAAAGTCACATTCTCCCACAAATAAGAAAACATCTGCCTCAACGAAGGCTACGACCAGCATGTTAACATTGTGGAGCACAACCCATGACAGAATCACTGTTTACAGACTGAGCAACAACAGCCCCAACCTATTTCTATCACAACTCTTGGTGACAACACATTATTTGGAAATACAATTCACAAGTCCAATCGCTCATGATAACCACGGTCAAAAACTGGCATTAAACACAATGGTACTATTTATAAAGACCAGCCTTTATCAACTAGGACATGATTTATACAGTCCAGGCAACAAGTATTTGGACAATTACACATTTTTTTTGCTCTTCAATTAGGTTCAGAACATTCGATCTGAAATACAAAGATAATAGATTGAAGTGCTAGGCTTAAGCTTCGATTTGAATAGACTGAGGATACGTCTCTTTTAGCCCACAATACCAAATTGTCAAAGGAGTTAAAGGGTAACTGGATAGATAGACATCATATCTAATATTTTGTACAAAATCTATTAGTACCACAACACACAGTTCTTCAACAAGTGGTTATTTGGATTGAGATTAGGCGACTGACCCACCCAATCAAAGATATTCCACCTCTTCATCCAGAAAAGCTATTTGGTTGTTTTGGACACACATTTAGGATTGTTGTCCTGCAGAATGATGAAATGCCACCTAATGACGCATTTGGCTGCATTTATCATGTTGCTTGTATCCATGTGAGCTCTTTTTGACTGTATCTCCCACACAGTCATTTCTATATTGATGTTAGCCTACTCAAAATGAAGTTAAGACTTGTTATTATTGTGTTTCAGTTTGAATGTTCTGAAGTTCAGAGTCTGAAGGGTAAAAACATGTGTCATTTCCAAATACTTTTAGCCCGGTCTGTGTGTAGCTTCATGTATAAAAAAGACATGAAAACACATTAACAAACATAAGGATAGGCAGACGGTGATGTGCTTATAAATAACAGAGAAAAAAAAAGGATCAGATCAAAATTATTTACATCCATTCAGGTGAAGCAGATATCTGAATATGTGTTGCCAGACAAATGTAGAGTATCTGGTCAGTGTCATCAGTCAATGGAAAAAAAAAGTAGGGAAGAAAGAGAAAAAAAAATCTGTTAGTGAATAAACAAAAGGTTGAAGTCAATGGAGTGACAACTAGCTTGATTGAAGTCACTATCAAATGATGATCAAATCAATTTGTTTACATATAATAAACAAGTTTAAGCCTGACTTTTTGGAAGATGTTGGAAAAATTCAGATTTCTCATTGTAAGAGCAAGAACGGCATATTGGAGCTCCATTTTATTTTTTTCCCCCAGCTGACTCTTCATAAACAATGGCATCTGAGAAACAACATACCACGAGGTTCTTTATCTTCCAGAGCCAATACTTCTGTCCTCAAAGATGGTGATTTCAACCTGGAGAGCAAGTTAAGGGAAAATCCTAATTTACCTCCACATAGCATATGGTTTTGTGCTGCTATGTGGGAAAAAAAATGACAGAAAGTGATCTACATTATCCTCTTATTATCCCACTTGTCTTAAAGGATACAACTCTGAGTCCTCTCTCTATGGGGTCAGTCAGCAGCAAGCCCCTCGGAGCATATATCTTCTCATTCTGGTCCTTGATGAACCGGGCAATCTTCTTCAAGACCTGTATGTAGAGAGGAGTGGTTATGAACTCAGACAGCAGACAGGACAGGTAGTGATATTCCAATTCACACTAAAATATGAGCTGTTGGTATACTGTATATTACCCAACATAACAATGAAAACAGCTGTACCTTTTCATAGTGTGTCTCCATACAGAGGAAGATTGTGTAAGCAGTTAGACAAGCCAGGCAGCCTTCCAGGTAAGACTTCCCCCCTATTTTCTCTGCTTCTGCATACAGGTTGTTTAAAGTTTGGATGGTTTCCTCGAACTGCTGCTTGTCGATCTGAAACCACAACAGCAGGTTTAAAAGGCATAATCTTTTCAAACTGAGTCAGCAATGATAACATCAATGTACACAGTGTTGTAACACTCAAGACCGGTGTTGAGACCACATTTTCAAGGTCTTGGTCTTGTCTTGGTGGTCTCAGTCGAGCTGGACCAGTCAAGACCACAGCTGCGGTGACATCTTTTTTTTTTTCTTTAACCCCAAATGTCTCTATGTCACTTACCCAGTTTGGTTTATGTGATGTAATTCAATAACTCTAAGATAAATAAATTCTACAAAAGTATATGCTTGTGTAACCATCTGAAGAACTTGGTTGGACTTGGACCACTGTCAAAAGTGGGAGGAGACTTCAGCAAGTTCTGTGCTGTGTTCTTATGTTCAATCCAAACTTTGATTCAAGTATAGATTTTATATAAAATGATTATTTTCTTTTTAGCTGAGGAATAATGTAAATATAAAGCCAAATGATTATTATGTGTAGTACTGGTACTGATTACAGACTGTCCCTAAATGGGGCCCCTAAATTTTGAGACAGTGCAAGTAAATGTTTCGTCTACTTGTACATCTGCAACAAGTAAATTAGCCCCCATTTTTTAACACTGGTGAAACGTGGAAGGGTCGACTCAAAGTATCTGCAATCTGTCATTACAGGTCAGGTGGCAGGCCAATGTGTGTGAGGATCATGAATGAAAAGGAAATGTGGATATTTGCTTTGCAGGTCGATTTGCGGTGTGTGCCCCAAAATGTTCTGCTTGTGCTCCAAGTAAAAGATGTTAGTCTGGAGTCTTGGGTCTTCAAAATAGTCTCGC
Source organism: Trachurus japonicus (assembly GCF_045865225.1). Classification (NCBI taxonomy): domain Eukaryota; kingdom Metazoa; phylum Chordata; class Actinopteri; order Carangiformes; family Carangidae; genus Trachurus; species Trachurus japonicus. Next base: position 9,128,026 of record NC_140911.1, read on the forward strand.
ATAAGTTTGGTCTTGGTCTTGTCTCTGTCTCGGGTTAGGTGGTCTTGGCTACAACAATGATTGAACATACCCTTGACTCCAGATCGGAGGGGAACTTGGTCTGAAACCTGCAGATGGTCCCTGAGCTGTAATCTCTCTGGACAAACACCTTGGAGGAGACAGCTGGCTGCTGGAGGTCCTGTAAGCTGTGGGTCTGGACAGAAAATCAAAAGTTGTACTTCTTTATCGTGAATGGTGCCTGTCTGAGAGGCTGGGATAGTGGTATCGACTGTGAAGCTATATTTCACTTCAACTAAGGAAGTGAGCAGGCTCATCTAGCCAATTATAACAACATATAACAACTAGCTAACGTTATGAATCAACTATTAGCTACAACATATACTATACTTCCTTATATATATATATCTAATTCAATGACAATTATTACCCATTTATGTGTAATTTGACAGATAGATCCTACGATCTGCTTATGATAAGGGGTAACGTCAGCTAGCGTTAGCTAATAACACATTAGCTTACGTTTGTTGACCCATCAACGCCGCTGGAAAAGTACGGCAATATCAGCCTTTATCAACACCAAAATAAACAAATCACCGTAAATACGTAACTATCTAGGTATCCAGCTACATGACAATGTTTAAAAATCAATTAAAACCCCCTAGAAAAGCCTTACCTCAGCCATAGTGGACGTTTCCCCCGGAGTTGCTGCGCATCTGAGGTGGTGAGCTCCAGCCCGACTTCCGGTCCACCGTTTTCACAATAAAAGTCTTATACAGACATGAGTGATTTTATATCACGCGTTACTAATATCAATTTGCCCAGAAAAGAAGATGACCTGCATGAATGAGAATATCCATAGACACTAATATTACTTTCTTTTTTTTGGGGGGGGGGGGCTTTTATTGCCTTTAATCGATAGTGCAATCGAGAGAGAAAGGAAATGGGGAGGCAGAGAGTGCGGGAATGACACGCAGGAAAGGGCCGCCTGCACCGAGGACCGAGCCTCAACATGGGGCGGCAGCTCCACCCAGTGAGCTAAACGCCGCCCGACACTAATATTACATTTTTAATGTCTCCCCTCTCGATGTCTAAATGGCATTAGTACAATTTACTGTGTCAAGAAAATTGTGGGGTAGATTTTAATGTATTCTGTAGACTGCACCAAAGGCAATTATTTTCCTTGGTGTACAGTTTGCTATACTCACAAGCCGTTTTGTGGTACAATGAGTGCTATACTTCACTTGCGAACTCATTCACATTACTTTATTCTGAAGGATGACACACCCAAGTAGTGTGTGGATTTCCACTGACCAACCTCAAGGAGAATATTGGAAGTTCATTTCCTGGTATGTTATGTTAAACCCACCTCCCCCAACTAAACTAGTTCACTGGTCAAAGAGTTAAACCTGTGAGAGACCAAATGACCAAGCTGTTTAACCATTAAGTATAGGTTGATGACCACAGAAACTTGACATACAAACTGCAGTTTAACCACATGTAACCCACTCATCTACAGTGAGAGAAATGCACAAACGCAAGGATTTAAAGAACATTTTTTTATTGAATCAAGGTCTTGCGATTCATATCTGGTGCTGTTCGCCGTTAGTGTTTTAGTCGAACAGACCGAAGCCCATGTCGTCATCAGATTCCTCAGACTCTTCCTTGGCCTCCTCCTTAGCAGCAGCAGCTGGAGCTGCGGCGGTCTCAGCTGCTGCTGCAGGTGCTGCAACAGCAGCAAAAGCAGATGGGTCAGCCAGGTAGGCCTTGACCTGTGAGGGAGAAGAAAAAAAAATTTTGTTTTCCCATGTATACTGTAAACCGACAGGGAGGGGAGGAATGAAACATGTTGCTATTTGCAGGTTGATCAACAATGCAGCACTGCACAGGCTACACCAGAACCAATCCTGCACAACTAAGCACACTTTCCTAGTTCAATGTGAATTACCTTTTCTGCCAGAGGGAAGGAGATGTCTGTCTCCACAGCGACAGCCAGGACTCTCTTGTAGCCATTGATGATGGAGTGGGGGATGGAGGCCAAGGTGGGGTAGCCAATCTCCAGGCACACACTAGCAATGTTCCTCACACCCTAAGAAATGACAGTTTAATTAGTCATTTTACAGCAGATGCAGAACATAATCATGGCCAATTGTCAGAGTAAGACGTTTACTTCAGACAAGCACTGTATCTCACCTCCAGGAATCTGGTGTGCAGGGAAGCCTCAGTGATGTCGAGCACCTCAGGGCTGTACACACTACCATTGTCGTACACCTGCTGGATGTTGAGTCCGTACGAGAAGGGCGAGATGTTCAACATGTTGAGCAGCGTGGCCTCACTGGCACCGACCTTGTCACCAGTCTTGATCAGGTTCACGTCACTCTGGGGAGAGAGAAATATTCATTAGTTAGTACTGATGTTATCAATAAGTGTGCTTTATATAACAAAAAGCTGCTGCATGTTCATACAAATTCAAGTAGGGGCATTGTAAACTCACCAAGATTTCAATGGTTCCCCTGGAAATCTTGGTGGTGATACCCAAAGCCTGGAAGAACGAGGTCTTCTCAGGACCCAGACCGGTGTTCTGGGCAGGCACCATCACTTCACAAGGGGCGATGGCTCCAGCACGGGCAGCTGCAGGCACCTGAGGAGTTGAGAGAAACAATTTAGTATAGTACTTAACAACCTGGGGTTGAAAAGGCAGAACTTTGTTTTAAGTTTACTGTCTGAAACCTTACGTCCCTGGCAGCCAAAGGGTGTGACAGACAGGGATAGCGAAGGAACAGTTTACTGTTTGCAGGGGGAACGACAACGCAGTACTACACAAGCTGCATTGTAACTTATCCTGCACATGTAGTTTGTCATTTATAGCATTTGGTCACATGGCTGTTTGTAGGTGCACTTTATGTTGACATTAGAGGCTGTAGTTGGCATTGTTTATGATTTGTGGTTTTTCATAAGCCAGTTGCACCCTCAAATGTGTCACCAAACCAATCAATACAGATGTATGTGGCCTACAGCTGAGTGTACAAGACAACATGGTGGTCCAAGTTTTCTCACCTTGTTGGCCAGCAGCATGTCCCTGACCTCAGCCAGATCCTCCTTGGTGAAGACGAAGCCCACATTGCCTTTAATGTGGGGAAGGAGCCTGTCAAAATCATGGGATCAACTGTTATTTATGCTACTAGATTGCTACTTTAATAAAATATGAAAAACTGCAAGTTGTCTGAGACCTTGCGTCCCTGGCTGCCAGGGGAATTTGGGCAGACAGGGATAGCTGGAGACAGGTTGTTGTTTGCAGGGGGAACGACAACACAGCACCAAACAAGCTGCACTGTAACTTATCCTGCTATATAATATAATGATTCAAGATAAAATGGAGTAAATTGAATAGTAAACTCACTTCTCCAGAGCAGGGTTGTTCTCCAGATGGCCACGGATGGCTTTGCGCATCATGGTATTTTTACCCATCAGGACCACGGCCTTGCCACGGAGGGACAGACGGATGGTCTGCATCTGCTTGGAGCCCACATTATCTGCCCCGACAATGAAGCATTTGGGATAGTCATCCAGGAGTTGCTACGAATCGCAATACACCAAATTACTATGTTTATGGTGAATTACTTATCAGTGATTCTAGATTTGAATACGGAAAAATTATACTTACGATGATTTTCATAAAATAGTTGGACTTCCACGTGGCCCTGTCTTCCCTGGGCATCTTTGCAGTGCTTCCAAGGATCGCTACGTTAGCTGGTTTAAAGACAAGGTAGTATCTGTACAAAATAAAAGCATTAGTTATTTACAGTGTAATGGAGAGAAAAAAAAAACTGTACAATCCGCAAAGCAGCACACCCTAACATGTGGTCGGCCGCTAACGTTAGCCGGCTAATTGTACGCTAGCAATATCTGAACAGGCCGCACTCGGTAAATTCGCACTATCGCACATCTACGCTGGACAAAATACAGATCAATATGTGCTAAAAACATTTGTCTAACTATTTCGAAAACAATAAACAGTGTAATTTTTCAAAATACAATCTTTTTCGTTCAACAAGACAGCGAGGGAGAATGGTCCTTACCGCGCTCGAGGGTCGCGTGAAAGAAAGAGGAAGAGGAGATGACGCGATTCGAATTTATAGAGAATCACCAACCAATCACAGTCGAGCTCTGGGGCGACAGCTCCGCCCCCATTGGACGGTTCCACTGCCACTAATGTCTGTTGCTACAAGGCATAAAGTATGGAGAAAGAAGTGCATTTTAAAACAATAAATGAGATAGACTCATCTAAACAACTAATACACCTTGAATTTAATATTGATTTAAATGAATGTACATTTTGTAAACGAAATGGAAACACAAGAACACATTTTCTTTTATTGTAATGTTTCTGTAATAATTTGTCTCTGTCAGAATTAACTTACAGTAAGGTTTGGTGTCATTTTAAAGGATTCAAAACTGGAATTTGTCTTAAATAATCCCATATTCCTACTTTCTTCGAAGAGCTCTCTGTATTTTGTGATTCACTAAAAATGCACATCTTTCCCTTCATCAGACCCCAGGAAACTATAATTGATTGTAATATTATTATGACTCTAATGTGTCATGTTTGTATTTATTTATTTACCTTCCTTGTATTAATCTTTTTTTTCATGGCTTTCCTGTACCATTCGTTACTGTGTTATAGGTTATAATATAGGCAAACGCTGACATGTGGCATTTGTTCAGTATAATTTGTATTGGAAATGATTCTGCTTGTAAGATTTTTATTTCGAAAAAATAAATAAAAAAGAAAGAAAAAGAAAGAAAGAAAGAAAGAAAGAAAGAAAGAAAGAAAGAAAGAAAGAAAGAAAGAAAGAAAAGAAGTACCGGTAGATCCTGTTCCACCCCCGCCGGTACGCCAGGTGGCGCTGTGTGCACGTAAAAGTTGATATTGCAATCCGACAAAATATCACAAAGAAGAAGGCTTCCGACACATTAGTACACATGAGCAAGCGTGGGGTGGAGTATTATAGTTTTTTGCTCTCCGATTAAAGCAAAACAAACCAAATAGCAGCGGTTAGAGAGCCGACCAGCGGACGGACAGATGCGGTAGCGGAGCGACGCGACACGATGGCGCAGCCGCCTCCACAGCTGCTGCCGGCGGAGGTGTGGAACCACGTTTTCGGATACCTGTCAGCGGCGGATAAGTTTCAGGTCCGGGCATCTTGCAAGTACTTCAAGAAGCTCGTCGACCACGGCTCTCTGTGGAAAGACTGGGCCGTGGTTCTCGGGTTTCAGCCAAATGGCTCGTACAACGGCGAGTTCTGGGCGACGCTGCGCCGCAGGAGAGTCGACAGCGTGGTGGTGCGGAGCTCCAAGGCGAAGGACTGGAAGCAGCTCGCCCAGTCGCTTCCGGCTGTCGGCACCGTGGTGATGGACCAGAGCTCCCAGCAGAGCCTCGACTGCTTAAAGGACTTTGCACATTTGCAGCGTTTGGCCATAAGGAGCAGCTGCACGTCTCTTTCTCTGGACGCGTCCACCGTGTGCGCACCCGAGCAGCTGACTCACTTCAGCATGTGTGATGTGACGTTTCCCACCGCAACGATGGACAGCGTCATCTCAGCCGTCTCCCACTTCACAAACCTCACATCTCTGGTCTGTCATCAGATGGGAGTCTTTGAAGAGACTATTTTAATGGTTCACTCCATACTTAACTGTCTGCCCAAGCTGAAGCATCTGTCTTTATCTGTTGTGCATAGACTGTGCACCTTCCACAGCATCCCCAGACTCAACCCAGGTCCCTCAGGAGGAGGAGGAGGAGGAGGAGGAGGAGGAGGAGGAGATGGACGACCTGGTGCTCCGAGCTTGTCCAGTTTGGAGCTGATCGACTGCATGGATCACTCGCTACCAGAAGATGCGATGAGGCTGATGCCTGGCCTGAAGAGACTGGCTGTTTTCTACAGACACTCACACCAGGAGATGCTCGACAGGAGGCCGTCGCCTGTGTGTCACCTGAAAACGTGGCTCAGCGACCTCCCTCAGCTGTCAGCCCTGGTCATAGTCAAGGGTCCACCTGTGAAGAAGTACGTCGCCTCCATCCCAGCCACGGTGACCAGCCTCACGCTCTGTGTTGCAGGTTTATCCTCTGGGGACATGTCAGCCGTGGCCGTGCAGGTGCCAAATCTCCTCCACCTCCACATAGACCCCTGGCCTTCACATCTGGGGGCTCGCACAAGTCAAATCCCGCTCCTTTTTGCAAAGCTGAGACGTCTCAAACTGCGGCACGAACATGTGCCAGAGAAAAACTTCCTGCGGCTTCACCAGCTGCAGGATCTGAAGTACTTGGAGATCCTGGATAGCCGTCCACATCTCTCTGAGCTCATAGCAAAGCTGCAGGCTCTCACAAACTACAGACTTGAGGTCACAACCTCTCCACGCAAGAGAGACGTGCTGTCTTGTCCTTGTGTTTGTCAGGTTTACTGAGGAGCTGCCACTTGTACAGATTGCAGCGGGACCTACGAAGAACTTGTCTGGGTCCAATTAATGTCTGGGGTTGTAATTTCAAGAGATTTTTATAAATCACACTGCACAAGCTGAGCATTACTTTGTTTTGTTTCTAATTTTGACTGCCTTGGGCATCTGTTGTGTCTTCCTTTTACATTGTTAACCTAAATGTGCAGTTTCCCAATCTGTGGTTCAGACCTTTATTAATATAAGGTCACAAAATAAAATAAAAAGTGATTTGCTCCATTTTGTGTGTTTTAATACTTTGTGTAGATCATGTGTGTCAAAGATGAAATTTTATTTAAAAAAAAAAATTTCAAAGTATGTGTGAAAAGTAAAAGCACAAAATGTCACACATTCTCTTGGACAGGACAATGCCAGAAATACTTTTTATTTGCAGCAGTTATATTCATCGGTCAGTGATCAGGACCCACCCACACATAGAGCCAAAACCATTTGAGTGAGAAAGTTCAAATGGCAAAAGATCACATGAATGTCTCCATTTACAAAGCAAAGTTCACATAATCTCAACAGTAAAAGGTTTTGATTTTTTTTCTTTCATTAATCTTTGACAGAAGCAAAAAAAACTATAAGGCAATACCGTAAGAAGTTAAATGTACACGGGGCAAAATTAACTCACAATTCCTGTTGATTTTCTTAGGCATACACAGTTTAAATGAAGGCGCAAGTGTCTTTCCAACAGCCACACCGCCCCTGCTACCTGTGAAAATCTTAATCTGCTACACTATACTGCCTGCTCAACGACTCAGTACAGAGGCTCTCGTCTTTTACAGTGTAAAGTTTCTGGGTTAAGATGCACCACAGCAGATGAAGCCTCTTTTGAGAGTTCAGCCCCAGAAAAAAAGAGTCAAAATGACAGGAAAGGCTGAAACTCCACAGTGTGTACGACCTTATTGCATTGACACATTTGGCACAAGAGCACAAGAAAAACTCTTCCTCAAAAGTAAAAATTATCTGAATGTGGATAACGGTGCATTGATTCCTTGCACACACCCAGTGATCAAAGTCAAAGACGAGCAACACTGGGGAAAAGTCTTACGTCAAGTCTGCAAGTAAAATAACGATTAAATCAGTCATTACATACATTTTGCTAAAGGCTTGGTGTCATTTTCTTGTAACATCCATCTTCCACCAATATCAACCCAGACAGCAGGATCATATCTCACAACTCGTCTTAAAGATACAGAGGGATGCGTTTCCTCGAAGGTCTGACACACTGGAGTCCAAGCTGGTAAAGTGTGTGTGTGTGTGTGTGTTAATGTGTGAGGTGGGTAAATGATTATTAGCCTACTTGCCAACAGAGCCAGCTCTTTGCATATCAGTGTGAGCCTCCACAGCTCAAAAATATAGGATATATATATTTTTTAATCAAAACAGCGACAAAACACAGTTCTGTCACAAAGTCGAGCATAATATAAATTTAGATTCTGATTGTAACAGCAACTGGTGGCAGCTAGTGCTGATAAAACCCCACAATAAAAGCAGCATGCTTCTAATAATCCAAACGCACAACCCAATTTAACCCATGAACAAGCCTCATTAACAGATTTAATACAGTGATAAATTCACAAGTGTAGCAATAGTAAAATAGGGGGGGGGAAATGTCAAACTGAAGCATCATTTATTCTGACGGCACTAAATCTCCATTTCTAATAACTTTGTTGGGGTTCTTTCTTGAAATGTAAAACTGCACCAAAAGTTCAACATTTATGACCACGGTACAGATTGACCTATTTTTGTCATCACTAAGCCGCAATGTTTTTATTTCATTTGAACATTACTAATGTAAATGACAACACACACTTTGCAGTAGTAAAATAAAGACAAAAGTTTCAAGTTGCTACATGAAGAAGAAAGAGAAAGTTCAGTGAAGTTATTTTCCCAGTAAGTGATTTCACATCCACCGGGAGACAGTGAAGTTACACAAGCACACATGAATGTACTGTATGCTGAAACTGAGAAAACATCTGGGTTTATTTTTTTTAATATATATATATAATAGTAAAACAGTAGAAAAATAAGAACCGATATCTTGATGACAGTAACTAGTAAAATGCACCTTTAAGACGGTCTCATCAAGAGATCTGTGGTTGGAGTGTGTTAAAGAGTTTGAACTGGTATCTTAAAGATGTGAAGACGATATGAAGAGTCCAGTGTGTGTCGTGTCGTGTCGTGTGCATGTACATGTGGAGTGTTGTCATAGGTATTTTAAATGGCACCTCGATCATTTCCAAAGCTACAAAAATACATCTTTTTTTTCACAGATTAACACTCATTGGCCAAGCACTGGGTGTTCAACACTCAACATGTTTTAAAACTGATTAAGTCGACTCTCCGTGGTCCATGCAATCAAGCAGCTGTCTCATACCTGCATTCTGTAAAACCACCATACGGTGCAAGGTCTCGCCCTGCGGAAGGGGAATAAAATCATTTACAAATCACAGCTGTGAGAGGAAGCTTCACGACTTCTCTCATGTTTATATATGTACACACGCACAAGGGGAAATAAACCTCTAAATAAAAATCTCTTTGGGCTCTCTTAAAAATGTTTTAGCAAAAAGTGTGAAACGCCAAGCCTGAGAGGTTGGACAGCTAGGGAAGTCCCTTTAGTCTCAAGAGTCAATAATAGTCAGAGTTGTTTCCAATCTTTCTGATGTTATCCACCCTCTGTCTTTTAAAACCACCTCACTGACTCATACATGCTAGTGCGCACACATCCGCACGCGCATTTAGACAGCAGAATAAATGTCTGCGGACGTGTACACACACACACACACATTCACACGCAGACACTCTGTCTAACTGAAGAGTTTGATGAAGCAGCCGTGGCAGTAGGGCTTGTCGTTCTGCTCCTTGAAGGTGCCTTTGTTGAGCTGCTTGAGGCAGAAAGCGCACACAAAGTGCTCCGGGTGGAACTTCTTGGCCATGGCGGTGATGCAGCGGCCGGTGATTGGCTTTTGGCAGCCGGAGCACAGCGAGCCGCGCCGCTCGTGGTAGTGCGCCTCGCAGTACGGCTGGCCGTCGTGGTCGAAGAAGCTGCCATTTATGAACGGCGTGAAGCACTCCTGCAGAATCAGAAGAGAGGAGGTTTATGATGAAGGGGGTGCAACTTAATGGCAAAACGGCTTTGTTTTGTTTTTTAGGGAAAGCAAAACTGAATATGTGCATATCATCCCAATTTACTACCATGGGAACATTTGTTTCTTTTTGTTGTGGGTGTGTGCGCGTGTGTGCTGTTGCCTAGTCGACATCAGCGTTTTGTTGTCCTCTAAGAAGATTGTTGCTCATTTGTGAGCCTTCATTACAGTAATGGGATGTTTTAAGGAAGTGGCGGAGGTATTTATGGGCTCTTGGTTGGTTGCATCTTCATAACAACTCCTGTTTAACTCAGATGGCTTTCAAGGTTTTGAATTGTACTAATTTAGATTGTTTACCATACAAAGTAGTGCTTCAAGTCACTACCATTAGGGCAAAATGAAAAATAAAACTGGGTTTACATTTAATTTTGTATTTTTGCATTTTTCATTTGTACCAGTTTGATTTCTGTCATACAAAAGGCTTTTTGTCCAGAGCAAAAAAAAAAAAAAATGGCAAAACGGCCACGAGCGACAAGTGACTCACCCTGCAGACGAAGCACTCGGGGTGCCAGAGAGAGTTGAGAGCAGAGATGTAGTTCTCCAGGATGGCGCGGGCGCAGCCGCCGCATTTAGGGGCGAACATGTCAAAGTAGTCCTTCCTGCAGAACGCCTTCCCATCCTTCTCGTGGAAACCTAGAGGGCAGAAAAGACACACACTGACTCTCTCTGCACGCTTCCTTTAGCAATTAAAAACATTCCAGCACCGCTCTGAGGCTGTTTGTGCCGCTAACTGATAAACAGCTGATACCTTCTGGTCCGAAAAAGGCTCCACACTGGGCACAGAAAAAGTGCTCTGGATGCCAAGTCTTGTCCAGAGCAGTCACTACTTTCTGTGAAACAAAAAGGTGAAACAAATGGTTAAACACTCATTCTCCATCTCACTCTCAACAGTCAGATATGTTTGCATGAAGTGAATACATCAGTGAGTGTGAAGCCAGGAGAGGGCAGACGAAGCCCACAGAAGCGGTGGTGTGGGAGGTGCAGGAATACTCTGAGTGTTAGCTCATGTTTTCCAGGCCTGATATCATTTCTCAGCAGCTTCAGCCGAAAAGCCCACTCACACTGTCTGTGTATTGTATAACACAAGATTTCAAAACATCCACAACTGCGTCAACGACAGTTTCGAAAGAAGAATAAGGATTACTCATTGTAAACCCCCCACACCTCTGAGTGCAGAGGTGATTCTTGACTTTGCCACCAGGGGGTGCAGTGTTGCAAAAGATGGGGTTTTGATTACCATTCATTAACTGTATAGAATACATAATATAGGTGCTGTAGATACAGTTACTGAGGTATTCAATTGAAAATATCACAGCACAACTGGTCATTACCAAACTTAATCAAAAATAACTCAACATTTTAATACAGTTGAGAATTTCTCGATCAATTATGATGTTTAAAAAAAAAAAGTGCACATTTTAGATCTACTTTGATGTTTCATGCTCACATCATGGGGACTTGTCAATGTAATGTCCTCTAAAGTGTGTGTGTGTGATGAATCTAGAAGTCTTGGCAGGGATTCATGTTGGCCTTTCCCCAGGCTAAAGACCACGATCCACTATCTACTTCCCTTCCAGCACCTCTGGCACTGTGTGTGTGTGTGTATGTGTGTAAGTGTGTGTGTACTAAGAGCAAACATCCGATGGGAGTGTGTCACTATGAAGATATGACTGAGCGCTGACAAGTGACAAATGAGAGGAGCAGTAGTGACATGGACGGATGCACTGGTTCAGTCTGCATCAGCGAGACAACTAGCAATCACATCCCTTCAACTGTAGCTAGGACTGTGTGTGTGTATATGTGTGACTGTGTGGGAGTGTGTGTGAGTGTGTGTGTGGTAACTGACAGTCTGCTGCAAAAATATTTCCACCATTTCCGACATATAGCAATTTCCAGTAAGGCTTTAATCCATTAGGTTATGAATAAATAAATATCATTATCCACCCACAAGTATATGCGCGCGTATGTGTGTGTGTGTGCGTGTGTGTGTTAATGTGTGCATTACTAACATCCAGTATGGGTCCATTACAGTAGTGGCATCGTGGTGAGAACAGGCTGTGGTAGTCTCTCTCGCAGTAAGGCGCCCCATCTCGCTCAAAGAAGTTCCTGGAGCCTATCTCCTCCTGGCAGTGGGTGCACACAAAGTGCTCAGGGTGCCACGTTCTGCCCATGGCAGTCACCACCTGGTGTGGGGAGACACAGTGCATTAAACTGAAATGAGCTGCTGGGGGGTGGGGGGTTGGGGGTTGCCCTGGCTCAGCAGAGAGAAAAATCAGTGCAGTCGTGCATGCAAGAAGCAAAGGGGATCTTGCAGACAGCAGCAGCTCTAGATCGGAGAACTCAATGTTTCAAAAGACAAAAAGTTTTTACTCATCCATTTTTGGCTCAGTATTTATGATAACGTCAGTTCCTTTTAGGGGACATTTATTCCCAGAAGAAGAAAAAAAAATCTATCTATGCTTTCATATGGTCCACTTGGGTTTCTTCAAATTGAACGCACAGTTAAATCTCAACATTTCTCAATGATAAAAATATATGATCTGCTAACGGAAACTGCTATGAGATAATACCAGTTAAGGTAGAAGGAAATCTAACCTCAGTTACAGTTTAACCACTTTCATTTATGTCTGTGATGATGTTGTATTGAAATAAATATATACTGAAACAATTAAAATTGTTGATTGGTACATGACAAGTTGCATTATTGATAGATTGTGAGGATTTGACCTTAATCATTGTAGCATAAACATGGAGCCTGAGCTAACGATGCACAACCCATCCAATTTGGGTACATACTGTACATGACAGCTATGATGATGTTACATAAGTCCATTGGATATTCTTAATTATGTTTCAGTTGCATGCTTATGTCATGTGTATATGCCGCAAAGCTCATATCTAAACACATCCACATTTTCCATTTGGTATATATACCAACTTAAATCTTGTTTGACAGCGAGGATGACTGACTTATATGATTTAGTATCTCACCTGTCCAACAATTGGTTTCTTGCAGGCTCCACAGACGCCTTTAGCCACAGTCTGGACTCCCAGTCTGTTGAGGTCTGATTGCAGGCTTCCCAGCATGTTGTCCAGCTTGTTGGCTGGTTTGGGGACCGCAGTCGGAGACGTCTTTCCCTGGGACTGGATCTGGTAGAGATGGACGGCCAGCATTGATTTAATCATAACATTTAGCTGTACAGTACAATGGAGTCAATAGTTTTACAGGGAAGCTTGTGATATTCAGACACAGGAGACAAAGAAGACCTGTCAGCCTCTATAAGGGATAAAATATTTACAGTTAATATGAAAATGTGTTGTTATACTGTATGAATAACAAATAGTGTGACAATGCTAATGGGCCTATGACAAAATGTGTCTTTATCAAGCGTAACTCATGCTTGCAGGGTTCGATGATGACTGTGAATGTGCATGGAGATGCATTTGGCTTCTGTAATGTAAGCAAACACCTTCTCAAATGGTCTGGTCATCGGAGCTTCATGACTCCTGCATTCCACTGAGAGAGAAAATAGCATCTCTGCTCCATGTATTCTCTCTCTCTCACTCTCACACACACATACTCAGTGACACACACATTGAACACACACACACACACACTGACACACACATTGAACACACACAAACAAACAAGCCACCTTACCTTTGGCCACATTAAAATAACCTGGCCTCTCATCAGGCCTTTGAATATAACACGCGCCTCATGCCGATCATCTAACTCCACTGGGCTAAAATTGCCTCACAACAAGATATGGATTTGGATTAGAAAAGATGTGGCATCCAACAAGGACATGCTGGTATCTAACCTAGTGGGACCTGTTGACCTGTTGACGGAAGTCCTGTGGGAGATGCTATAATTGTGGTGGTAACTGCGCTGTCATGTGGCAGATTAGGTTTCAGTTGCACCGCGAGCCAACCATTCCTGCGCATGGCAGGACAGTTAAGTGTGGCGGGAACATAGGGGGGCTACACTCTAAGCCCCTTAAAACTCTCCACTCCACTCTCCTCTGAACACACGGCTCTTGGCGCCATCACATGACAGAATTAGAAAAGGGGGCTCAGTCTCGCTTTCCTGAATGTCAGCACCCCTCATAACCTGGACTGACTGGATTTCAGACAAAGTTTAAAAGAGGCAACCGGCTAAAAACTTGGCACGGACGAACAACAGGGGTCAAAGACAAGAAGAGCCGATGACGAGACAAAATCGGTGGCTCGCGCTATCGCGGTGCAGCAACTGCTTGGATTTGGACCAAAAAAGGAAAGGTAAGTAAATAAATAAATAAATAACCCACAAACTCACTCACAGTACAAACAGGACAAAGAGAGTCAAACAGTTCAAGTGTGAGAGAAAAGTGGAGAGACAGTATGAGGTCAGAGCCGTGCCTGCATCGGTGGGAAGATGGGGTCGTACTCGGTCTGACATCCGACGGATACAAAGACCTTGGGAGGCGGAGGTGGCGTGACAGGCTTGGGAGGGGGGCTAGGTGACGGAGGGGGCAGGACAGGGGGAGGAGTGGGCTCTCTGGGGGGAGGAGGAGGAGGAGTGGGCTCTCTGGGGGGAGGAGGAGGAGGAGGAGGAGGAGGAGTTGGCTCTTTTGGCGGCGGAGGGGTGGGCACTCGAGGAGGAGGAGGTGTCGGAGGGGGAGGAGGCAGCGGCGGAGGAGTCTGCTTTACTACTGGGGGGGGAAGCTTTTTGGGAGCGGGGGGAGATGGCGGAGGGGACAGGACTTTTCTCTGTGGGGCGGGGGATTCAGGAGGGATGATGATCTGAAGGAAAGAAGGAAAAAGGGAAAACAGCAAAGAGAGGAGAGCAAACAGATGAGATACAAGAAAAAAGGTCAGGATGAAGAAAAGGAAATAGTGATGAATCATAAGTGGCTCAATAAAAATGATAAATATTTGCCGGTCAATTCCTTAAATTAAAAAAACAAACGGATTTATAATTGCGAATTCCTGGTTTAATGTGGTCCAGGATTAGCCTTGACCACCAGCCACCTGTAACATCTACCTTAGATGGCTGGGCCACTTCTTCACGTGTTCGCTGGGGGTTGGACATGACGATGACTCCTTCCGTCATCCAATCGTCCGGCTGCTGTTTGCGCCGGCGCTCCACTCGCCCGATGCCCAGTTTCCCCTGCAGCTCCTCGATGAGTCGGTCTTGCGAGTTGCTTTTATTCACAATGACCGGTCCCATTTTGCGCCGCAGCATCCCCTCCCTGAACATCGGATGCACGTTGGAGGTCTCTTTGGTGCGGCGGATGACTGACTTGAGCTGGAGAGTATAGATAATAAAGCTGGGGTTGCGCCATTCACCAGAAAGTCCACGGTGGGTTACGAACACAAGCAAGGCAGGCTCCAACGCAGGATGTCGCACTCGAGTGGAGAAAATGCTCAAGCACTGTTTTTTTTTATCAGTTTTTCTTGATGAAGCTAAGCACAGCCTGCCATTGCAATCCATTCCCTACTATCAAATCCATTCAGGAAACTGTGGTGTGACATGCTGGATGGTTGATGGACAACACAGGCGTACCACAAAATGCTCTCAGAAAAAGGGTCTACACATGCCAAAAGCAAGGCCAATGGTCAAAAAAGCAGAAGTCTTGATGTGATCTCATTGTATTGACACAGCCAGCGATTAAAAAACACGTCTCTGCGTTATTCACTGGTTGCGCAACCATGGTAAGGCCAAGGCCCAGTGACGAACACAGCAAAGTCGACTGAACTGAAGCAAGTAGGGGCGTGCCGTGCACAGATATCCTTAAGGCCACAAATAGTTTCTACAGGGAAACTTCTCCCGCAAGCCATTTTGTAACTGCTGCTATGAAATGACAACACATGCATCACACCAGATGGAGGAATTTCTTCACACACCAAGGCACTTTTTGTACAATTGCACAGCTCCTGACATGTTTACAGGAACTACTCTCCCAAAATAAGCGTGTCTTAGCAACTCGAGATATATCCCACTTTGAGAGATCCTCTGACACCGCCGTTATGCCATTAAGTCAGAGAGGTAAATAGTATCTTAATCACAGAAAGACAACAAGGCCGTTTCATTATGCCAGCCACTTATTTTGGAAGAGTTCGGTCGAGCCTCCTACTTGTCCAGAAGCAGATAGTCGCTCCACAGCTGACGGCTGCTGTACGGGCAGCTCCAACGTTGCGTCCGGGGTCCCGGGGCAGGTGGACGGGGTGAAACACTCGTCGATCCAGCTGGACTCAGTCATGGGCGTCATGGTTCCGTCTCGGCTCAGGTCGGGGTAAACTCCATCTTCATCCTCCCAAGATCGGTATTCATCTCCAGGTGGCTGGTTCTCGTCCAGCTGGGGCGAGTTAGGAGCTAAGAGTTTGTCTAAAGCGTCGTCCAATAGAGGCTCCCGACACGGCCACGTTAAATCCAATCCTTCCTGTTTTTCTGAAGGCGGAGGAGACAGACTACTTGGTGGCACAGCACCGAGGGAAATTGGTGAAGCTCTGGGGCTGTTGGTGCCTGGAAGTGTGTAAGCTTTTCTAGCGAATGAAGCGGGACTCTTGGGAACCGTTACTGGACTTGAATGTCTCGGCAGCGTTGGGGAACTAGAGATATAGGGGATCGTCACAGGGCTTGAAAGTCTTGGAATTGATAGTGGACTTGAACACTTGGGAACAGTTTCGGGACTAGGACTCTTTGGGAAGGTTGTCGGACTAGAAAGATTAGGGACCGTCACAGGACTCGCACTCTTTGGTACTGGGCTTGAAAGCCTTGGAGCTGGGACCGGACTGGCAGCCTTTGGCTCTGTTGCTTCTGCCAATAGACTTTGATCCTTTGCAGCTGGACTTTGGCTACTAAGAGCTGGACTTGGACTCTTGTAAGACTGACTTAGATTAGAAAATTTAAGATCAGGCGGACTAGGACTCTTGGCTCTAAAAATAGGACTAGGGCTCTTAGAAACAACAACTGGACTGTAGTTAGAACTTTGGCCAACAGTAAGTGGACTTGGACTCTTTTCAGGTGGATTTGAGACTTTACTAGCAAATACTTTAGTAGCTGAAATCTGCGTAGAGCTAATTTCAGGCTGACATAGAGAGTTTTGGGTAGCGGATACACTGAGGCTCTCCACATGAGAGATCTCAGAAGAAAAACTGACACCATCATCTTTCTGCTGGATCTGGGAGAACTTGGATGTCGTAACTACTACAGTGGAACCGGCTGAAGCTGAAGGAGCCGAACACCCATCTTCATCAATATGGAGCTCTAGTGGAAGAGGGGTGCAGGAGGGAGTGGTGTGACTAGAAAGTAGAAGAGCATCCACTGAATCAGCATGGGAATTTATGGACGGGGCAATTAGTGCTTGGACGACTGGTGAGCCAGCTTCCAGAGACGGTTCTGCTGCTTCCTGATTTAAAGACGACTGAGAGCCAGACTGACTCGAGAGCAATGGTGTAATAATGCAATGTACATACAAAGACAAGACAGACACAGTGGTGGAGAAACGAGAGAGAGAGAGACCAGGAAAAATAGATTGAGAATGAAGGGAATGAACAATAGAGTCTCACACACAAAACCCAGCGAGGGCAGAGCCTCCGAAATCAAAAATCAATGCAACATGAAAAAAACTTCACTTTAGCTTATTTTTTTAGAAAATTAAGTCTTGATCTTTTCCCTTCAGAGATGCAAGGACCAGACACCATCACCTAAATTAACAAATATTACTGAGTGTTTGAGGATATATTTTTCTCATATTGTGTCAAAGAAAACAACAAATACATACAAATCTAAAAATACCAAAAGTTACCTTTGTTTGTTCATGGACTTTAAAAGGAAATTGCATTAAATTGTATTATATGAAGCTTTTGCTGCATAAACCCAACAACGTCCTCTATGGCTGCATGCTTGAAACCAATTGGACAATTATTCAAATGAAGCAAAACAAAACTTTTCTTTGAACCAAGATTGAGCACAATTTAAAGGAAATGTTGAAGTAAAGCCCAAAACTATAGTCTGGCTGCTGCAACACTGCAAAGGTTTAAATGTGTGTGTGTGTGTGTGTGTGTGTGTGTGTGTGTGTGTGTGTGTGTGTGTGTGTGTGTGTGTGTGTGTGTGTGTGTGTGTGTGTGTGTGTGTGTGTGTGTGTAGGCTGTGGAAAAAAGCTGGATGATGATATGATGTGAATCAGTGTAATAGGAGAGTGTGTATGGCAGGAAAGCTCTGCCATTACTGCCGTGGCCCACGGCCAGCAGCAGTAACCAACTCATCAAAACAAAAACACTGGATCAAATCAGTCTGATCCAATCCATTTCTACAATTAATATAACGAATGTGCAAACCCGCAAACATGTACAGCACAGTCCTAAACAGTCTCATACACACTCTCTCACTCAAACA
Organism: Trachurus japonicus; assembly: GCF_045865225.1. Taxonomy (NCBI): domain Eukaryota; kingdom Metazoa; phylum Chordata; class Actinopteri; order Carangiformes; family Carangidae; genus Trachurus; species Trachurus japonicus. The sequence goes on from NC_140911.1 coordinate 9,146,047, forward strand.
TACACACACACACACACACACACACACACAGACAATGCCAAAAAAGCATCCTCAATCATCTGTACAGACTGCAGAGCCCCAAACTCTACTCACATTGCTTTGGACTTTGAAGTCGGACAGAGACGCCATGAGCTCATCCAGCTCTCGTGTGGCAGAGGAGGCAGACATTCTGGCCTGCTGCTGCGCCGGCGTTTCCTCCTGGCCGTCTGTTTGTTCATCTGACACCACCAAAGGTGTGGGACTAAATAAAAAAAAGAAGGAAATCAACCCCCCAAAAATTGCATTAACTAGAAACTTTTTTTTTTTTTTTTAAAAGCCTTCTGCAAAAACACTGCATCTCTTACATGGGTGAGGGCACAGAACTTTCCAGCTCATCGAGGAGACTCTCCACACTCGGTCGTACGTCCTCTATTCCACGAGCTGTCGCGCTGCGTTTGGGCTTCTCCATTACAGGTGGTGCGACTTTGCCGGAGACTCCATTCTCTTGGATGTGGTGGACGACGCCGCTGGCAGGCAACGGTGGAGCTGCCTCTTCTGTTATAGAATAACAAGCTAAATGAATTTCCCACATACATCTTGCATGGTTAGCTTATTATAAAAAATGTTTTTTAAAAAGGAGCAGGACAACAAAGTAGAGCGTAGAGAGAGGAAATCCCTGTGCAGCACCACAGGAACAGAGATGCCCAAATTTGATAGTGACATCTGAGCTCGTACAGTGAAACGGGAGAGAGTTTTATGAACTGTGAATGAACCTTCTGTGGCGAAGGCAGGGGTGCTTTGCTGGACAGCGTTGAGCTCCAGCAGCAGGCGGTCCAACTCAGACAGGTTGCTGCCCAGTGATGAGTTCATGGCCACAGCTGATGACTCACTGTTCTTCTGCTTATTAGGAAAACTGTACAGAAGAAGAACCAAGACTTAGCATCAACAGCTGTGAAGTGAAACTGTTGTTGTGCTTTCAAACAGACATCATCTGTACACAGTGTTTCTGCAAAATGACGACTCAAACAGAAATAGTCCAGTTTAATTTTACTGTGTCAAACTAAGGTTAAGGTTAAATAAAAACACCGTGTCACCATGTGAATCCCCTCTAGTCCCAAAACGAAACGATCTCACCAAAGACTTCATTCACTTCTAGAAGTTATTGTGATTCCTACCTGTATACGTGGTCCTCTTCACCAGCGGGTTGGGTTGGACTGCTGCTATCTCTGGGCCACGGACTTCTCTGAGCTGAGCTGAAGGACTGAGCAGAGGACACAGAGGACCGTTCACTCCATTTAGCCCACATAAACCTTTATTTATATAAGTAAATAAAACCTCTGTTTACCTCTGTTTCATCTAGTCCATTCAGGGCTTGTTCAGTGGGAGCAGGTGGGACGGGTGGAGAGCAGACGTCTTGCTGGGTCTGACCCCTGACAGGGAACGAGTAGGCGGTCTCTTCAGACAGGAAGAGTGGGCGCTTGGAGATGTGGGATGTTGTGGACTCAAGGTCCGCCAACAAAGCATCTGCAGAAAAAGAAGATGTATCGTCAGCGGTGTGAAGATGTAAAGATGCTCACAGACAAGTAAGAGCAACATGATGACATATGTCCTGTAAGATTACTATTTTGGTATCTGTTTGTATGTTTTGCTATATTGTTTTCCCCTTGCATGTATATATTTACTGATTCAAGTGGTGTATTATGTCTTGTGTTATACGTATGTCTGCCTCTACTGTATGATTGTATCTATGTGTTGTGACTGTATTAGCTGTTTTTGTTTTGTTTTTTCCTTGATGGACCTTGAAGAATATAATAGTCAATTTTGACTTAATGTTTGGACTCCAGGAAGAACAGCTATGTTAATGTGCTGATGCTAATGGAGATCCAATAAATGAAATGAAATGAAATGTATATACTGTAAAATGAACAGAGAAACTGTTAATACACTGAGATACTGTATCTTAACATTGTGATCAAAGTGCTAGAGTCACATGGTAATATTAGATTTGACAGGATTTCTGCATTAGTATGAGCATTTCATTCATTGAATTAGCTTTAAATCAACATTTCCATCTGGTTATCTGATATGATGCCAGAAAACACAGTATACCAACCATTAAAAAACAACTTCAACATTAAATCATGTAAAATATGACAGATTTCAACCATATTTGCACACCCCAACTCAAACACTGAGATTAAACATTGTACAGCAACAGTTCGGTACACACACACACACACACACAGGCCAAATAATTACAGTGCCTTTCGCAATCGCTCAAAACCCCATGTGCACTGACATCAGCAGCGGTGCACTTGTAAAAGGTGAGTCATGGAGACTGTCATAGCCGCTCCTTTAGTTACTCATTGACTCTCATCTGTCTGCAGTCTTTACATGTCTTAAATCCGCTTGTTGCTGTCAAGGCTGCAACCGGCGGGGACACAAGGTCATATTCAACATTTACACACCGGCTGCTGCCATCTACTACCACCGCCTGAAGGGGTTATTTAGTATTTAGAAAACCACGCAGTCCAACAACACAACTACTCATTTAGCAGCCAAAACCAGTAGGTAGAGCAACACACAACAGTATAGGGGATTTAATAAAGAGCAGCACAGGCTGTATTACTGAATACTTGGGCTTATTTTAGCGCGCTCACTCACCACAGCAGGGTTTAGTTTCTCTTGCAGAATTTCACAGTCCTAAAAAAAAGTAAAACCCTACATTTAACAACAAACTGGATCCAATGAGAAAGACTGTAGGATCTGTGTGTAATTACTGCTTCGCATTTACCACAATAACAAGATATGACACTTTGTTAGACTTGTAAAAAGTCCAAAAGTCCAAGAGTTAGATACAGAAAATGAATCAACACCACCATCATCTAGTATTAAATCTGCACCTGCCTTCAACAAACTATAAACAGTTCTGATAATACTGTATTATTACCAAAATTGCCAAGGTGCGTTCAAGAACGACTACACTCAACCTCCATCCAAAAATAAATCGCTGGGTCAAGAAAGACAAAACCACGGCTGCAGTAACATGGACATGAGACGTACCTTTGAAAAGGACAAGCAGTTACACCCAAGGAAATGAAGAGGAGATAACACAGAGTAAGACGAAGAAGTAGTGGAGAAGGACCGGGGGTCTGTCTGCCAGGCAGGAACTGCCTCTCTTAACTCTACCATCAGTATAAAGAGCGGGAGATGAGGAGAAGGAGAAGGAGAAGGAGAAGGAGGAGGGGGGAAGAGTAGGGGTAGCTACTGAACACAGGGGGGGTAAAGAAGGGATGGAGAGGTTAAAATTAATGGCTGGGGAGGGGGGGTTAGGTTCATCCGGCTCAAACTGCCCTACTGCTATGTCAGGTTGAACCAAGCTGTCTGTCTGCTGTCTGAAAGCTCAAGTTAAGAGTTACTACTCACGCAAATGACGACCCCCCCCCTCCTCTGGAAAAGTCTGGAGCTGTCCAACTTGGGCAGGCAGAGCACGTTACAGCACAGGAAGCCGTGATGAGGACAACTGAGAGCAGGCAGAGCTTCTTATCAACAGAGGCATGCCCATCTATGGGAGTGGTATCACAAAGGTATATAAAGGTGTAATCCGCCCCTCCTTCACACTGAAGAGGGCAAACTCTGCTTGGGTTACTCATGACTCACAGTCACTTTTAAACGTTACATCTCACGTTAATCTTAGCGCCGAAGCACAACGAGGATCAGATTATTAAAATTCGATCTCTTTTACAACTTCATCCGAACATAAAAACGTGCCTGCGAGGCGAGGTGAGGCGAGGCGCACCGTGGTATCACCAGGTCTCAGTGGGTACACTGCAAAAACTCAAATGTCTTACCAAGAATATTTGTCTTATTTCTAGTCAAAGTCATTATACTCAAAATAAGACTCATCACGTTAAAAAGTAGCTTGTTTTTAGACGCTTTTTTACTTCTTTCAAGGATATTTTTACTTGAAATAAGTAGAAAAATCTGATAGTGGAGCAAGTTTTTCTTCCTTATAACAAGCACAAAAACCCTGCTTTCACTGGCAGATTTTCTACTTATTTCAAGTGAAAATTAGTTTGAAACAAGTGAAAATGATCTAAAAACAAGTTCATTTTTAGGTGATGAGTCTTATTTTAAGTGGAAAGAGATTAGTTTTGACTAGAAATTAGACATTTTGACAAGAAATAAGACAAATATTCTTGGAAAGATTTTGCAGTTTTTGCAGTGTAAAACCAGACAGAGAGGAGACAGATCAATACCAGATCCACTTGGAGCAACCTAGCGTTCGCATGGCGAACATGATGATCATGGCTGACATACCAGTTGACTGGGTTTCACAGCACTGTCTCTTCTCTGGACACATTCCATAGAGTTTCATTATGGACACAGCACAGCCCAGTGTTTACACTACTGCAGTGTGTGTGTGTGTGTGTGTGTGTGTGTGTGTGTGTGTGTGTATCTTCATCTCTCATTTGGTTGTAGCAAATTATACCACACCCACAGATATGAAGACACAGAGGCAACACAACCGTCAATCTGTATCGTCCATATCAAAGTGTGTTGTGTGAGACAGACCATTATACAGACAGGTGAACCTAACGCTGAAGTGTCTAAGCTCAACCTCTGGTCCAGAAGAAGAGGAAATGAAACTATGAACTTATTTTAAAAAGCAAACTTCTTCAGACTTCTCCTTCTTCACCACATTTCTCACAGTGCAGTTGATTTCTTTTCTTTTTTTTCTTTTTACAAGTCTAGTCCAGTCGACATGAACCTCTCATTTTCTCATGTCTGACCTGATCTTCATTAAGTTTTACACATTTACACACAGCACCAACTGAAAAGCTATAAAACCAGATCAGACTAGATGAGAGCACGTCCACACGTTCACATATTCACTCTGCAAACATGATAAGAACTGATCAAAACATAGTTAGGATTTCATCAGAGGCTCCACTGAAACGCTGCATAAATACATGGTAAGCATATCTGCAGGACTCCGAGCGAATCCGCCGCTGATGCCAGAACAAAGTTTTTTTTACTGCAGCTGCTGGAGACCACGGTCTTCACAGACATTGGTCCAGATGGTTTACACCAGAGATGTTAATCAACTTAGCTCTGGAGCTGAACTGGCCCTCACCCTGGTTATGAAGAATCTGCAGCTCCAAAATAGAGTTACCGCGGCACAACACAAGCCTGCCGCAGGCTACATGAAACAAATACTCTGTTTGGCCTGTAGGACTCGCTTTAATGTCTAGGACGTCTCGTATTATAATGAAGCAACCCTAATCGAAAATCAACAGCTCATTTCCCTCGAGCACAGTCCTATAATTTAGAGGATTACAAGATAAAGCTGAAAAACAGAAACCAGCAGCTTCGGAGTTGCCTTCGCTGCATACTAGACATGCTCTGACCCATCCACAAACTACACAAACACACAGAGGTGTGTCAGCCCCCCTCTCTGCCAAGGGAACATACCATGATACACACAGACTCCGGCGCAAAGCACAGACTTGTTCCCCAGTGACCAAAAATGGGACTACAGTAAAACCAGGAACATCTGAGCACACAGTCTTAAAGATGAGCCTCCTGAATCACTCTGATCCTTTGTGAGGAGACGAGAGATAACACCAGAGATATTATATCATTCAGGACTATGAGTATATTCTATCTAGTATATATTTTTTGGAAAGAGTATATGGAAGGAAACTTGCTTGAAGTAATTTCACGTGGGATTAAAACTTCTGTTTGATGGTTTATAGGCACAAAACTGTAAAAACCCAGAGAGACCAAAGTTGCTGTAAAAGCAGGCAGATGTAGGGAGGGTGACAGATCTACTGCTCTACTCCTGGCTTCCTAAAATAGTCCACACCTACATCTGGCCAACTGCCTTCATCAATTAAACACAATCCACCCTCTTCATCTGCTGCAGCCGGTGAGGACAGGAGGGGGAAAAAAAAAAAAAAAAGCCATCACCGCCATCACTCTATGTCCACACTAAACTCTAAATGTGACACGGCCGGGCACAGCTGGGCTCAAACTACGAGGAATGGCGACAAGAGATAGCGAGGAAGTGTGTGTGCGTGTGTGTGTGTGTGCGTGTGTGTGCGTGGCACGCAGCAGGCAAATCCTCAGAGGCTAAAATGTGGGTTGACGCAGATTAAGGAGACTCCCTTCCTCCCAGATGAATGGTGTGCATTTTAATTACACCAACACTACTCCACATGGGGCTCATTACAGGAAAGACAGAAAGGAAGAGAGAGAGAGGGAAGAAAAGGAGGACTGGGATGGCAGGAGAAGGGATGAAAAGGGCAGGAAAATTAGGAACGAAGGGCGGCGGATGCAGGGAAAATGAGGGTATGGAAAGGAAACCATTTGAAGAGTCAAGTATGTGGAGAGCAAAAGGCCTGAGCAGATGTTGGATCAGCACTTAAAATTACAACCTTTGACAGTCAAAAGCAACATAAAATATAAATGGGATCTAATTAGACAGAGTAATCTTAGTGGTGCTATGAGTTTTTAACTCTATGGAGGTTGTTTTTTTTATCAACATGAGTCCTGGACGTCAGAGAGTCAGAAGCAATGTCTCCATTAGCTCTGACAGGACATCCTGTCTGCTTCACACTGCACACACACACACACACACACACACACACACACACACACACACACACACACACACAATGCTCCAGCTCCTATCAGTGCTGACCAGTCGGTGCACGCAGTGAATCAATGCTGTCTCCTCCTCAACACTTCTCGGCTTTATTGAATCCAGCTCAGGGACGAGTTTCCTCTGAAATGTGGCAGTATAATAAAACGCAGCCTGCAGGGGGGGATGTCGAGTCGTGTTTGGAAGCCTGGTGAGCTTCTGGGGTTTTTTTTTTCCCTCCTCCTCCTCCTCCTCCTCCTCCTCCTCCTCCTCCTCCTCCTCCTCCTCTTCTTCGGGGCTGATACACAGAACGAGCTTTATCTGAGGGCTCCACAACAGCACAGGCATGAGCTGACACCACGGTGAAGCTGAGAGGATGAATATCAGCAGTAAACCTGTGCATTTCTGTCAGTGCAGCAAGTTAACCTGAGTTTCCTGTCCTGCCTTCATTGCCTTCATCCCCCCCTCCTCCTCCTCCTCCTCCTCCTCCTCCTCCTCCTCCTCCTCCTCCTCTGTATCTGATGTGCTGCAAGGTGCAGGGGTGGCTGAGTGAATTCCTAACATGCCACAGCTCGTCCTCCAAATGTTGAGAGAAAGGGCGAGGAACGCACAAAAAAACCCGATAAGACAGAGAAGGAGGGACTACAGGCAAGATAGCGCAGATGAAAGAAAACAAAATGTCAGCTGTTAGACAAAAGACATTCTGGATCTAATCTGTGGTCTCAGTGTAATATCGAATAAAAATGTAAAAAAAAAAAAATGTAAAAAAAAAAGCAGCAGCCTCGGTGGTTAAACCTAAACTGACAGCCTTTCATGTGCTGCAGTGAACGACGCGGCCTTTCAGTGCGACGCAGGCTGACAGGCCATCACAGAAATGATAAATCCGTCTCTTTGCTTTCACTGGAAGAGAGAAAAGAAAATCAGGGCACATGCACTTACGCTTTGCTCCCCCTCTGGGTGTGTGTTGGGCAGCAGAAGGCCTGTGCCTGTGTTCATTTGGAGCGCTTCAGCAGGCGCAAAATTAAATCACAGTGGAAACACACACACACTCTCACACACACAAACACAAACACCACAGGTACAGCTGTAGAACAACACAGCGTACAGGTGCCTCTCGGCCCGGCTGCCCACACACACATACCAGAGACAGAAGGAGGCATCTAGCCCCACTATAAATATAAATACCTCCCACCGCCCGACCCTGACCTGCGCTGCTGCGTGTACAGTAGATGATGGATGGTCGTGACGTTCAGGACAGACCACCCAACCGGCCTGTGATATGTGTTACATTATATTTTGCTGTACTCCTTCTCTCCTTATAAACTGTGTGACGAAGAGCCAGCTTGAAGTTTTCCTCAAGCTCAATGAAGTGCTGCCACAGATGCCGTGAAATGGAAATGGCACCACAGCACAGCCCACACTGGCGATTAAGCCGTAGAGTAGTAGGACTCTGCCTCTGCAGCAGTGACTGAACTATTCAATAATACAATTACACCAAGTCTGTTTCAGACACAGTCAATTCTAAACTTAATACAAGACCGACAGCCCAGAGAGCGTATAGGCTACTGTATGCTAACCAAGAACACTGCAAAAACTCAAAGTCTTACCAAGACTATTTGTCGATTTCTAGTCAAAACAAATATCATTTTACCTCAAATAAGACTCATCACGTAAAACGTAGCTTGTTTTTAGACACTTTTTACTTCTGTCAAGCATATTTTTACTTGAAATAAGTAGAAAAATCTGATAGTGGAGCAAGTTTTTCTTTCTTATTACAAGCACAAAAAACTTCACAGGCAGATTTTTCTACTTATTTCAAGTGAAAATGTATTTGAAACAAGTGAAAATGATCTAAAAACAAGTTAATTCTTAGGTGATGAGTCTTATTTTAAGTGGAAAGAGATTAGTTTTGACTAGAAATGAGACATTTTGACAAGAAATAAGACAAATATTCTTGGAAAGATTTTGAGTTTTTGCAGTGAAAGAAAAGCAAACTGACTGACGCTAGACTCTGTGGGTGGTGATATGAATATCCCTGTATCATTATGACTTTACAGTGGGTTTGCATGATGATTTTCAAAATGACACTCCTAAGATTCTGCATGAAGAGCGAGCTGCGAGATGCTTAGTTTCTGCAGCGTCTCTGGTTCACTTCTGGCAGACGACCTTTGTTGCACATCTTTTTTCTTTTTTTTTTGCTCCAAATCCAAATCTTCTCCCGTCCATACAGCATCTTACCCAGACAAGGCTCTGGAAAAAGCTAAATGCCAGCAGGCAGCTGTTTACAGCAAAAAGCTATGATAAATCAACTTACCAGCGCAGCACCAAACAACAAACAGACACAGTTGAGTGACTAGACGGAGGATTTAGGAGCTAAAGGAGTTACTGGAGACCAAAAAACAAGGCTAAAAACAGAGTGAATACTGGACTTACATTCGTCTTGTGGCCATAAATAAATGCAAATTACTGAACATATAACTGCGGGATGTAAATAAGCCACTACTTAGAAACCATATCAAATACAGAGGTGAAAATATTTCATTGTTGTGTTCACAGCTCGTTTCCTGCGGCTCAGAAAACGACCAATTTGGTTTCGGCTAGACTGCTACCACTCTCATGTCTGGTCAGGTACAGCACTAATAGTACCCATAGCTGAAACTGGTCAAGGGTCAACAACAAGCACGGCTCTGACAAAAGGTCAGAAATATGCCGAACAGCATCTCTTCTCCAACTCCCATTCATTTCCCAAAAAGTACCACTTCTTCTTTAATTCCAGAGTAACACACCGATTATTTCATTTACTTTATGCATGTACATTTTATTTCTATTCCTTCATACTTTTTAAATAAGCTTCATTATAAATGGATCATATGCTACTTGCCGTTAAGCCGTCTGACAGGGTGCAGCCAGCTCACCACATGCTGTCTGCAGCGCACGCTCACAAGTTTGACACCTCATCTCTGTACATTTCCACCCAGAAAGTAACACGTCTGCTCTCATTTAAAGGCTATGACCTCAACAAATATGTATCAAAAAAAAAAAAAAAAGCTGTGGTCAATAAGGTGTCAAAGTCTGTGGGTCGAAAATATCTTCAAAAGCAAACATCACCTTTTTAAAAAGGTCATTAAAGAGCATGAAGAGCACGACAGCAAGTAGACGATCAAGATTCCTGCACTATATTATTCTGAGTCATTTTTTCGTGGCTCATTATCTGCAGCTTTCCTCAGTCCGGTCTCATCTTTGAGTCCTTTTCATCTCCCACAGCCGAGCCGATGGCGATTTTGCTTTTGCTCTTTTTGAGCACGTTTACCTCACTGTGGATTTCATTTACCTTGAATTTGGTCTGTTGATTAACCATTACCCAGCATCCAACTGAGACTCTGGATCATTTCTTCATTAATATATAAATATATTTTTTCATCATCTTCCTTATTTTAAGGCCGAAGCAGATCTAAAAAATATGAGAGCTGCCTTGACATTGTTATTTTATGCAGCCCAGTATAAAAACATACAAGTGACAAATGATCGCCAGGAAGGATATAGTTTTACATTGTCATCCATCACACAATATCACTTCCTCCTCTGTCTGTTTTAAGATCACCGCTGATTACATTTGCTTGATGCTTTTTCTACTGTTTTAATCCTCCCGCTGTTGCTCCCGTCTGGCTTGTGTTTGCACTGTGTTTTAAATCCTTGATGCAAACAGCTGCTCATGGGGGACAAAGAACTTGTCTTCTAGTGACCAGACCACAATCACCTCATTTGAAAAAAAAAAAAAAAAAAGTAAAACCAGCGATGAATATTTCAGCGTATGAATAATGCATCAACCTGAGAAGAACTGAGGGAAATAATAAGGGGAGAAAAGAGTTTTTGTAACCAAAATACAAAGACTCTTCTCTTCCTGATTCTCACCTGCCCCCAGCCCCAGCCCCCCCCCCACCACCACCACCACCACCACTTCCCCCCACACCCCTTATTCCCGGCAGTCAAAGGCACACAGAGCAAAAACAGAGGTAGTTTGTGGGCGCAGCAACAGCTTTCCTGTGGTTTTTATGTTGACCGTGTGGTTGGTATACGCTACGGTGAAACGCTTTAAAAATGTTACAGCAGCACCTACAAGCAGGATGGTGCTGCATTTATTAAAGACAGTATGAACATTGTGGTGGGCATGTTTCATTTTAAGTGCACATATGAACATCTACGTCTTTTACCATAAATATTATACAAAGCTCAAACTACAGACTGGACAAAAAAGAAACTATACTACAGATAATAATGATACTATTTATACTGAATGCCTCTGTACAGTCAAGTCATTCATACATATATGTTCTCAAGTGGAGTGAGGAAGTAAAACACTCCTCTAGACTATTGTTGTGACACTGATGACATCCATTCATTCATTCCTTCAGACACCTTTTCCTGCTCCACTGCCAGACAGGAAATCCTCAGCACTTGTCCTGTGGCGATCATGTGACTCTGCCCGGTGAATAACGCTGTAATTGAGGCCACAACTGAGGATGACAAACTGTTTTACTCCACCTGAGGCCAGACACAAACTGCCTCCCATTCATATAAAATGTTAAATTGTAATTTCTAAATCTTATACAGGTGATGCTACACAATAAGAATCTCTTCCTTCCTTCCTTCCTTCATCCACACAGTGATAATACGCAGGAATTTGGCAGGTAAATCTTAGCAGGTTAACATTTTAGTTACAGTTTCATCTGAGCACATTTCATCCTTGAACGATTTGGAAACGACTGTTCAAGTCCTTAATGACTTTCCTCCGCTCACTACGGTCGTAACCCATACCCCCAATTAGTGTCATAAAAATAAATGGCTGCAGAGACAGATGGGATGGATGGAGGGATGTGATGTGATGGATTGAAGGGTATTTTCTCTGCTTTCCTCCTCCAGTTCTGTCTGGTTCTGGTCTTTTCTGGGCTGAAGTAGGTCACAGCACCAGAAACAAGCTGCTCTTTGTCCCCCTCCGGCAGGACGAGGACAGAGGGAAGAGGATGGAAAAGGAAGGGATAGTGAGGTCTGCAGAGCAGGGCCGAATGATTCCACTGGAAAACAATCAGCTCTGTCCGGGTGCCAGAGCCTGCGTATATGTGTGTGTGTGTGTGTGTGTGTGTGTGTGTAAATTCTTGTTAAGCCTACACCCTTATAAACCTGTGGGGTAGTAATCCTGCCCCAGCATCACTGATGTTGTCATTAACTCGAGTGGGGTCTAGATCAGACCTCCTGAATGATCCTCTTTAACAAGCCAGATGCTGATTGTAAATCCAGCAGAAGCATAAGCAGTCTGAAACACACACACACGCACAGACACACACATAGACACAACCTCACTTTCTCCACCACCCCCCCCTAACTTCCCAATTCATCAAAGGCCCTCATTGTGATGTCTTTATATCCCAAATAGGGCAGAAACAGAAGTGTGTGCTGTGACTATTTAAACCTATGGCGCAGCCAGAGGAAACCTGCTGGGCTCAAATCCATTTCCTAAATAAAAGAGCGATGAGCAATCCGAGCCTGCAGCCACGCCGACCGTACAACCTCTTAGAAAAATGACATTTAGGAGCCAATTAGAGGAGGAAAGCCTGCAAAAAGCAAACCACGCACCTTTGCGTTTGAAAGGCCGTGTGTGACATTTCAAAAAAGCTCCATTTCACATTACTTATTATAACACCGGAGCAAAGGACTGCTATTTTAACGGTTGGTTCCTGTTTGTGCCATGCATGCTGCTGCACCCATCACGAGCGTGGGGTTCTATTTCTACGATGCAAGAAATTGTGATACCAGCTGTTTTCCCATTACAGCTCGCATCAGAGGATCAGCAGCATCACATCAAGCGTCCTGTCAGTCACTGTCAGGATGCGCAGGGATGAGAATCCCACCGAAGTCAACAGGGAACCCAATTCATCAGAGCACAGCAGGATGGCGGAGGGGCTTATTACAGCTCCAGGCTTATATATGCGGATATTTATACACCTAATATAGTGTGATACTAAATATTTCATAGGCGCACCTTTACTTTCTCATCCTTTTGCCTCATTTCTTCACTGACAACATGCTACATCAAGCTAATGAGCTGTTGTGGTTGCCAGGAAACAGGGAGGAAAACATAAAAAAAAAACACAACAAGAAAGAAATCCATGATTCAAGAAGATTAAAAACCAGTTCCTTCTGCTCAGAACAAGGAAGTTCACAAAAATAGGAGGATGAGGAATGCGCGCAAGTTGTGTGTGTGACTAACATCTTGTCTGGGATGGCGATGAGACCTCCTGACTGCTACTACTACAACAGAGGGGTCACTAAGGCCACTTCCTGTCATGAAACATGTGTCTCACTTGGTGGAGAAGCTTCTCGATAAAAAGGGCTCATTGAGCTCAGCTGACAAAGAGCCAGACGGAGAAGATGAGCACATAGACTCACTAGTATGTTGTGACATGTTTGACTATTACTAAACCTGCACAGATTCTCAATGCAGCCAGATTTCTGTGAGCCTCCGTTGTGTTTTTTTTTTTTTCAGTTTTAAAGGGATACGCCAACTTTTTTTTTTCATGTCTTGCCTCACTCCCGAGTCCATGACAAGCAGATAGACACCATCCTTTTGATTGTGCGTGCAGTAACAAGGGAGATAGAGCCGTATCGCCCGTAATTAGCTTAGCTCAAACGCTGGAAGTGTATAGGTAGTGTTAGCCTGCCTCCACCTAAAGTCATCAGAGACATTCTTCAGCATCTCTTAACGGAAACCGACGGGCCGATCTTCGTCTCAGAGCTGACAAAACTCTCCGGTAAGGCATCTTGAGCGGTCAAATGCCGGTAACGGAACGAGATCGGTCAAAACGGAGGGTTCAAGCAAAGACGGTTTATTTTGGTTCAAGCTAGCTACATCGAGGGTAGGTTAGCTTCCTATTTCAAACTAAAAGCACTTCTGTATGTAAAGGGCAACGGGTGTTTTATTTTGTGAAAGTAACCGGAAGTGCGTTGGTCACAAGGGCTAGCTTGAGTAGCGCCGAATTCGTCCGAACAAAATTGTAAACAGCTGGTATTTAGACAAATTGGCGACACACTGCTGATCTAAACAGCTACTTTCTCACCTAAACATGTTTGAAATGTCGATAAAGTGATATATTTACAGAGTTTAGAGCTAAAATGAAATCAGCTTCTGACTGCTGATTTCGGCTGGGGTAGGAGGCAGGCTAACACTACCTATGCACTTCCAGCGTTTGAGCTAAGCTAATTATGGGCGTTACGGCTCTATCGCCCTTGTTGCTGCACGCACAGTCGAAAGGACTCGGGTCCGGGAGTGAGGCAAGACACACAAAAAAATGTTGGCGTATCCCTTTAAAATTTATTTCCATGTTTCCACCGGTTCCAAAAAACCCACAGTAGCTAGCTGCTGGGATATCGACCCTGCAGGCTGTTGTTATGGTGCGCTGGGCCCATGAGAGATGACATGACGGTTGGCTGAGTGTGGAGCTGTTGCTGCTTAGTCAGCTTCCCCTTCTGAGCTGTCTGTCCACACCAGCAGTCTGTGATGAGGAGTGTGTATGTATGCATGTGTGTGTATGTGTTTTACTGTGCACACACACCATATGTTTCAAAGCCCTGCAGCATTTTCATTTTAAAGTTAAACAGATGGACTACTGGTAGTGGAGGAGATGCAGGGGGATTGTCTCAAGCCTTCTGATGCTACATTGATTCTGTGTGTGTGATTTATGTGCATGTGTCAGACACTAGAGACTTATCATCCAGCGTGGGCAGCAGCCCCCTTGTTGCATTTTAAGCCCAGGGTCACTGGGGGATGTAATCCGCAACAACAACTTCACAAGAGCTTTTTTTCCCCCTTTTTTGAAGCAACACAAAAGTTAACTGGAGGGGATGTTTGATAATGAGATGGTTCAAGTTCAAACTTAAAGGGATAGTTCACCCAAAATTCAAATTTCACTCATTATCTGCTCACCCTCATGTCGACTAAGGGCTGGGAGAAGTTTCAGAGTCCTCCGTGCCTTCTCGGAGTTACAGGGGGGTCCGCGCAGCAGTATTTGTCCATATAATGGTTGTGAATGGTGCTCACTTTTCTTTGTCCAACATGAGAAATTGTTCCGAAAAAAAATTAAATAAGTATATATTTTAAGCTTGTTTGCAGCGGAAGCTCCCAGTGTCTCAGTTCACTGCTCTTCCTGTGTGATGTGCACTGACCGGCGGAACAATTTCTCATGTCGGGGCTTCAATACAAGAGGGACATTACAGACGAGCAGCATGGAGGTATTTGGATGTTTTTTTGGTGTGTCTTTTTGAACGAAGAAAAGTGAGCCCCATTCACAACCATTATATGGACAAATACTGCTGCGCGGACCCCCCCGTAACTCAGAGAAGGCACGGAGGACTCTGAAAATTCTCCCAGCTCTTAGTCGACATGAGGGTGAGCAGATAATGAGTGAAATTTGAATTTTGGGTGAACTATCCCTTTAACCCAAGTGGTTAAATACCACACGAAGGAGCGGGACTATAACAAGAGATAGAGTCAAATGTGTCGACCTCCAAACTCACTGCAGCCTCTTCCTCTTATAGAGCAACTCAACAGCATCTTTTGTCAGAGACCGGAAACAAAGACCCAGGTGTTTTAAAAACCCCAAGCTTTTCTCTTAGATACACCGTCCTCGACTGACAGCTGAGATTCCCTTTTTTAAAGGAATCGACCAACTAACAACACTGTTTGTTGTTCACAGTCTGGGCAGGTGTCAGATGACGACATTGATACCGCTCTCACATCTTTTCAGTAAACATGTAGCATCCGGTGGCCAGTTACCACGTAACCACAACATCTACAGTTTGACTCCAAAAAAAGTCCCCCTGTCTTTAGTTTCAGGTCACATCTCCCTCTATTAAATAAATAAATAATGCAAATGCTCAGCTTTGGAAGGTATTAATCAATACTTCCCAAGATACCACACTATTCCTTTGAAGTCTCTCTGTAGAAGATCACATGAGAAACTGCTTCTGTTTCTGTTTGCATCAACAACACAGAGTGGTCAGATATGTAACTTCACCCACAACTGATGTTCCCTAAAACTTGTTTGCAATCTGTAGGCCTATATATGAGGTCCATCATGCATTTTCTAAGTAGAAACCCAACCTCACACGTTCAGTAGTTACTCCACTGTGCTGCTGCATCACATGATTATAATGCAAATGAGGGAGAAGTTTGAACTGTTACTGGGAACAACGGAGCCTGTCGAGGTTTTGTTGTCAGTATAAAAAGGAAGAAATGAGGTTACAACACAAACCGTGTCCCTGATAAAACCACAACTCAGGCGTAACCAAACATCTGTGTCACAGTCTCACATACAGCATTTTGTTGGGGGGTGGGTGGGTGACAAACGTCCACATGTGAATTGTCTGATGTTTCTTTTGCTGTATAAGGGTCAATGACGTGACGCCTAAATATTCTGTCCGTCTGTATTTTTTTAAGTTAAAAAAAGGTTTAAATGTACAAAAATCTACTAATCTATAAGTAGTATGTCTCCCATATATGTAGTCACTTCAACTTTTCAAAAATCAGGAGTTATTTCTAATTTTTTTGTAATTTAAAGTGTCAAAATATCATGTGGTGCGACCGTCCAGCCCTGACTACTGTTTTGAAAACTTATTTGAAATTATTGTAAATCTATTACAATTTATTTTCTGCCCTATTTGGCATAATTTACAAAGTGTTTTGTATTCCTGTACAAAATTGCAAAGCTTTTGCAGTTATATTTCTTTCATAATATACAAATAAACTTTGTCCGCTCATATCCATTTCATTAAATATCATGTGGCGCGACCATCAAGAAATGACCACTATTGGAACTTTTATGTTGAAATCTACTCATGGACAGGGAGTTTTATCATCCACCATTTTGTCATAGAGCTATGGAAGCAGAAAGAAGGTTTGTGGCTCTCTCATTTAAAAAAAAAATAGAACCTTTTTAACGGCTGTAATGTTGTTGCCACATTTGGATATCATGTGGTATGACCTCAAAAAAACAATTAATTTAAGTTTTTTTCCACAAATATCTATTTTAATTATAAATTCCATAGTGTCCTTTTGTGAAAAGCTAGCTAGCTTTGTTTATGTTGCTAATCTTGTTTTAGTAATATTTGACCGAACTTGAAAATGTCATGTGGTGCGACCAATTATCATGTGGTGCGACCGCTGCAGATTGTTTTCCATCATAGATATATGACCTAGATTGGCAGTTTTTGTGCTTTTTATATTGAATTGATGATTGATAAACATTAAGTACTTCATTTTTAGTATTATTTTGAATATTTTTTTGATATTTCATGAGTTATTTTGCTAATATTGCAGAAATAATGGTTAGTTCATTTTAGTAAAATATAAGAAAAAAAATATTAAAAGCATGCCATTTCACTTGGGTATTTATGCAGTTATTAGCAAAAATATAAATTATTATACCTATTTAACTCATTTTAATTAATTTTGACAGATGCCACTGCCAAGCGAAGCTAAAGGCGCTCGCCACAGGCAGCGTGTCAACTCTGACCCCACAGCAAGAGCAGAGTACCTTGCCAGGAGAAGAGAAAGATGTGTTAAAGGGATAGTTCAACAAATTGGCCCATTGTCATAATCCCTATAGTCATAGCAGTAGGTTTGTTACCTTTATTTGTTGGGGCAAGCTATTTTTAGAACGGCGGAGCAGAGCCGTGAGCTGCTCAGAGCTACGCTACGGATGCTCATGGGATTTCTTGGTTTCCCTCATCAAACTCATCAAATACACAACTCCACAACGCTCTGGTGGACAAGTTGTGGCCTGCACATTCACCACACTATGAGATAATAACACAACGTTACCACACAAAGTTGTTTTAGAGGGAAATTCATGCAAAACCGCTGATGCACGTTCCTGTCGTGGACAATTTCCCTCTACAACAACTCTGTCTGGTAACGTTGTGTTATTATCTCATAGCGTGGTGAATGTGCAGGTCACAACTTGTCCACCAGAGCGTTGTGGAGTTGTTGGATTGTGTATTTGATGAGTTTGATGAGGGAAACCAAGAAATCCCATGAGCCTCCGTAGCGTAGCTCTGAGCAGTGCACACACACACACAGTTAGATTTTATCATGAAATCAAAAAATGTTAAAGCGGAAGTAAGCGATCCGGTCGTTTTAGCTAATGCTGCGTTCCAGGCAGGCTTTTGAAATCGTAAATTACAGCTTCAGGTCACAACTTACGACTTTGTAGCGTTCCAGGCAACCCACTCGTGTTTCTCCGACCTGTTTTACCTGTGAAAGTCACTATAACGGCCACTCGTAACTTCTGACCCGTGAACTCGTACCAGATCGAACTGGTACCACTTCACAGGTCGGAAAAACACGAGTTACGAGTTGCCTTGAACGCACCATAACAGTCCTCGTCCCTACGTCACCACATGCACGGCGTCCCTTGGCTGCACACACAGCCCTGCATGCCGTTCTCTCTCCTCATTTGATAAAAACTGTAGGATACGAGAAAAGTTTTCTCCTGGGCTCAGAGCAGAGCAGAGTGACTGACAGACCCGTGTTTCGGTTCAAACACTCTATAGAAGTGATTGCTGTCGGAAGATACAACTAATTAAGACTTATATTAACACAAATATATCACTTACTTCTGCTTTAATGAAAAGAAAAGAAATATTTGCGTTGTTCATGCGAGGATTGGGCTAAGATTGGGCAAAGCTCAAAAAGGCCTGGGGTTAGCGGCACATAGGCACATACGCACACACACACACAAACAAACACACGGTTAGATTTTAATCAATAAGTCAAAAAATGTTTATGAAATTAAATGTTTGTATCCATGTTGTTCACGCGAAGACTGATCAAAGACTGGGCCAAGATTGGGCAAAGTTCAAAAAGACCTGGGCCACGCACACACACGCGCACACACACGGTTAGATTTTTGTCAAAAAAATGTGAAATGTTTGTTTTCATGTTTGAAAGGTTAATAAAATATGGTTTCAATATGAAATTTGCTTGAAAGTAATTATTTATTGGTAGCTTTAAATAGATTTTTAATGATACAATGTCTTTAGGTCATTTGGCGCGACCAAACATCATGTGGTGCGACCAATAATAACAATACCTAAATAAAATACAAACTAAAATAACTAATTTCTATAACTTAAACATTAATAACTGATACAATATGCTTAAGTGAAAGGTATTTTTAAAACATTTGTATCAGTATTATGCAATTTAAAGAAAAAATTAGTCGGTCAACTACAATTAATATAGCGACTGTGACATTATAGAGCTAAAATATGAGAGTAGTATTTGCAAAAATTCAAATGAAATGCAAACACTTTGTTTCTATGTACTTGATATTACTGACTATTATAAAAAAAAATATTAAGTATGTTAAGAAAATTTATTAATTTTCAGATAAATTATGGTTGCACCACATGACATTTTTTAAGGCCACGGGCGATTCATCTATATGAAAAAACACTAAAATTGCTAAATTTAAAAATTTAACGTTATTTTTTGTATACACGACATCTTTGTTGTTTGAACAGTTGCAAAAGATATTCTTTTTTTTTGTTTTTTAAAAATGGCATGTTGAAAATCCTTATACGTCATTGACCCATAAACAATGAACCAACCTAAATTTAGACATGGTTGTGTATCTAGGCTACATCAGATCTCACTTTGGAGTTAGTAAAGCCGTATTTCGCCTACGCCCACTCTGTGAGTGACATTTCCAACGCTGCAGCTTCTGCGCTGACAAGGCTCCGGGGAGGGGGGGGGGGGGGTCGCTTCACTTCAAATGACGCCACTGAAGTGACGGTAAAACAAATCACAGGGAAGAGAGAAACAGCGCAGCTACTGTATATGTGCTGTCGTAAAGAAAAAAGAAAAAAAAAGGGAAACACTGAAAGGTAGTGCGGATGAAAGTCGGTAAAAGGAAGTTAACTTTGGAGGCTGTTTGACATTCATGTCTTGTTGGTGCAGGCCCAGAGCAGTGAAGCACGGAGCAACGCTTGGCAGCGCTGATAGCTGAGGAGGGGAGGTCAGAGAAAGTTTGCCTCAGAACATGCCACAGCCTCTTAACTGCAAAGACTGCACAAATAAAAGCAGCCATAAATGACACAAATCCAAATCTAGCATCATAGAGGGAAAAAAAAAAAAAAAAGACTTGTGTTAGCAAATACCAATACTGGCTGGGAGTTAAAAGCCCTGATAACTGCGAGCGATCAAGCATTACAATCTGCCTTGATGATCCAAATCTTCCTAAAGGCTAATCTGCTCTCCTGCGAACTCAGGCAGCTTTAAACTGTCAATAGATTGCAGCCTGCAGCTTCCTATGTGGTTCACCACAGGAATGATGGGGAGTGGGAAGAGAGAGACAGGGAGAGGGAGAGAGGGTGGGGCAGTGCAGTGTTTAAGAAGGATAAATTCTGGCTGAGGCCCAATCCCTGCATGTGGGCCTGATCCACCCCGACACCCTGCCTGCCTGCCTGGGAGCGGTGTCGGTCTGCTCCCACGGCCGGAGCTGGAGGAGGAAACATTAGGAAAATAACAACAAACTGAGTCTGTGTATATGGTGTGCAGACATCACAGGGAAGATGGCGACAACTTAGCACACCTGCCAGCCAGAGTTGCTGCTTTTATATTATAGGGAGCGTTTGGGGCAAAAAATGCTAAGAATGAAAAATGAAGGTGTGGGACAAGGGGGACAGAGCACTGGAGGAAGGAAGGCTCCTCTGAGCTGCTGCCTCAGCGTTTGAGAAGAAGGACGCTCCTCTGCTAAAAATACATTTAGGTTTCGTCGTCCTCTGCGGCCTCCCGAGGTGCAGGGATCCTCACGCTCTCACTCACTTCACGTCTTAGAGGGGTGGAGTGGGGGCAGCGCTTCTCCAAATCCTCAACTGCATTTAAACCATATCATAATAACATCACCAAGCCTTCTAATTTTCATAAACAAATGGGAGATTAAAAAAAAACTTCCCCGGCTGGGCCACCGACTTCCCATGCCGACACCAGCAATCCATAATGACAGAGCTCAGACGAAGAGCATCTGTATCTTGTGTCTTGTGTGCCAAACTTTTACAGGTCTCCGCTTAAAACGATGACAGAATTTACAACCCCCTGTGACATGGTAATTACACTTGGGTTGTGTAACGCTCCTTTTTTAAGCAGCTACTTTAAGGGGAAAGCCCTTCACTCGTGTAAACTGAGAGGGGATCCATAAATATTGACTGGATATAGAATGACCCAATATTCTTAGTGCCGCTCCATCTCACTCCCAACGCCGATGTGTCAACCACACAACTGGGTTTTGGCCCAAATTAGACGCCGATCTGCAGCACCATGGTGAGAAAAACTTCTCCCATGAATTACCTGCAGGTCACAAAGGAGGTGGAGAGAGGGGGAAGGGGTGTTGATACTTTCTGGATGTCTTCTCCCACACACTTATCATCTTTGACTTTACGAAAGCATCCTGGTGTTTTTTTAGAATCAGATGAACCCGACTCCTTCGATGCTTTTCACAGAAGTCTTGCTAAACTTAACCTAACAGTTGCCAGGGTAAAAAAGAAACCAAAAAAAAACAAAACTCAAAGCCTCAACACTAACTTCTCTTTAACAGTCATTGTGGGCAAATTAATGCAAACCACTGCTGATCATAATAGCACTACTGTGCAAGATGCATTACATAACGGCAGCATAACAGCTTACTTCTGTTTTTTAATGCACTGTGCACTGAACAGAGTCTGAGTTGCTGCTTGTTTAATGTATTTTTTTACTCAAATGAAACACATCCAGTGTCATTTTGTCATGCAACTCTACATGCATCAGTGAAAACAAAGCAAGCAGTTTGAGTGTGGTGCTCGCCTGGTTCACAGCGAGAATTTCTGAGATAACTGTTAAGTTAATTGCAAAAGGACCTGTCACTTTAAGTGTGTTGTGTGTCTCAACAGCTTTGTGCTGAGCTACACACACACACACGCACACACACACCCTCGCTGTCACCATAACCTGCCCTCAGGCACTACATTTTCCACTGTCACTGAATGTGCCATGTTACAGTGGAGAGTTATTATCTTCTTCCTCCTCACACACACAC
Organism: Trachurus japonicus; assembly: GCF_045865225.1. Taxonomy (NCBI): domain Eukaryota; kingdom Metazoa; phylum Chordata; class Actinopteri; order Carangiformes; family Carangidae; genus Trachurus; species Trachurus japonicus. The sequence goes on from NC_140911.1 coordinate 9,167,797, forward strand.
ACACACACACACACACACACACACACACACACACACACTCACACACACACACACAGGCAGGAGGGACAGCACTACCTACTGTCCTCCTGGATTCATCAGCTGGTTATTATAGTGGCTTTATAAATGCCTATGGATGAATTATAAAGCAATGGAGTCTCACACACACACACAAAACTACAGCTCTGGAAAAAAAAAAAAAGAGAGACCACTTTCACAAATGTTTCTTAAAAGCATCTCTACATGTATGACAGTCATTCTTTTCTTTTCTTTTTTAAATAGCAAGACAAATACAACTCATTCTACTTAATGAGACACTGATGAGGTGATCACCTGAACTACATCTGGTTTTATAGGAAGATTATAAAAACCACTGCTGGGATTAAACACTGACATTATCCCACAAAAAACTGATTTATAAACTCCTCCTGGTTAAAATATTCTTGCTGTGTTGTTTAGGAATAAACATGAACATGTTTTTTTTGCATTATTATTCAAGGTCTGAAAAGACTTGATATTTTTTGTTATTTAGACTAGTTTAGTCATTTTCAGCCAATAAAAGCTCTAAATTACAATATTTCTATTTCAATTTTGGGAGAAATGTTGTAGGTAGTTGATTTTTTAATTGAATTTTACTCAAACACATACCTATAGTAAAAGAAGAGAGAAACTGATCATTTTGGGAGTGGTCTCTTAATTTTTTTCCAGAGCTTATATTGATCACAGGTTTCACTGCTGTGACCATCCCACCTGCAGGAAAACAGCCACTTATGTAACTCTGGCCATCAGGGGAAAGGGGAGAAGGAGGGAGGGAGGGAGGGGGCAGCTTAGTGGGTCACTGTCCCATCAGATGCAAATAGAGAGAATTTATTAATTTCTATTTGCAGCTTTGAGGATGAAAAAGTTGCAGCAGCACCTTCATGCCTGCTTCACTGACGTGGTGGATTAATTCGCCCCCCCACACACACACACACACACAAGGAAAAAAAAAACCCCAGCGCGGATGGAGGCTCCACGTCCACTCCAACATGCTCCCACCACCACGTTACAAACGGTGGGAACATGTTTCATTTCAGCTCATAATGGCAAAGAGACTGGCACCAGCTGTTTTTTCTTATGTGTGTGTGTGTGTGAGCACGCGCCACCAGGGCCTTTCTAACCTCGCGCGGAGCTCATCTGAACCTGGATAAGTTAAAACAAAACCTCCACCTGGACGTGTTGTGTAAACACCGCTGACCCAAACACAACACACATCGGTTACAACACTGGTACCGACCTGCTCGGAAATAGGCTACAACACATTCACATTCATTCGCTCCAGCGTTGTGAGCATTGTGTGGTTGTAGTGTTTGCACTCACACACACACAGAGAGAGACACACACAGACACACACATGCATGCGCTGCTTTAATGTTGCGTTCAGGGCGAAGCGAACTTACCTAAATCATCCATGTTGTGCCGGAAATCGTTCCTATGCTGGGAACCGGACCGGTGCTCCTCTGTCGACCACAGCCGGACTGTGAGCAGCCGATTTCAGCTCCTGGTCTCCGGGTCTCCGCAGGCGGATCTAAGACCTAAAACCTAAAACCTAAAACCCCCTCCTTCTCCTTCTCCTCCCTCTTCGATGGACGCGGTGAAGTTTTCAAGTTCCTCCTGCTGCTCGACGAGCCTCAAACACACTCACAGACACACACATACTAGTACACGCATACACACACCACCACACACACACACACACATACCCAGCTGCCCCCCTCCGGAGTCTCCAACAGTCCACATCCAGCCGCCCCCTTCCTCCGCCTGCCCAGCGGCCGCACCGCGCAGGGGCCAGCGACACCTAGCGGAGACTCGGAGACCCACATTCATGGATTTAATTCATACAGTCTATGATTTAATTACAGATTCTCCTGAATTGTTTTGTCTCTTTTTTCAAAATACTGTCAAAACAGTATCTGAAACTGTCACTCAGTTTCTATTGCATGGTTGCAAAAGGTACAAGTGAGTCACCAGGAACGTTTAATTTACATTTCAAAACATAATTTGTGCCATAATATAATATAATATAATATAATATAATATAATATAATATAACCTAATATAATATAATATAATGTCTTCAGACAATTTACTGTTGCAAACACTTCATGTCTAGCATATATGTGTTCATGTCAGATTTTGATAATTGAATGGATCATTTTGCATGTGATGCTTTAAAGACAATTGACAATAACAATGAGAATCAACTGATCAGTTTACTTTTGATCAATGAGCTATAGGCCTATACAAGTTGTGCAAATTTGTGGAGAACTGTACTCTGTTGCACACATGGCCCAAAATTATGCAATGTGAATAGTAATTGAATGAATGAATGCAAGTTCATTTGAACACAGTAATAAAGAAAAAGAAGAAAAAAAAACAATACAATGTGTCAACATAGGCCTACAATAAATGAAAAAATTAGAAATTCTGATATGTTGTGGATGACAAACTAATTGTTCAGAGGTTTGAGCTTAATGTTTAGAAAAATGATTTTTTTTAAAGCCAAAGTGAATCAGAAAAACTGCAGGTTAATTTGGTTAATTGTAACCCAGTCAAAGCAATCACATTATTGTTTACTTCACAACACGGTTTTATTGAAAAATTGCCTTCACATACTTGCGCACATATATTTTGCACGTTTCATTTACATATTTTCATAACTGGTTACTAATATTTTTCATATCTCATTCACTTCATATTGATTATACTGACATTTTAAACTTCACCATTGACTCTTTAGGGGACACAGCTGTAGCCTATAGGCCTGGACAGGACGACAGCGCCCTCTGGTGTGTGTGTGTGTGTGTGTGTGTGTGTGTGTGTGTGTGTGTGTGTGTGTGTGTGTGTGTGTGTGTGTGTGTGTGTGTGTGTGTGTGTGTGTTGACAGTTTCAGTTACAGTGTTTTCTGTTGTTTATTCTGCTCTGTTGTCTGTTCAGAGACACTGAGATGAAGCACTTCAGACAGTGAGACAATGAGTTGACAGCTTTTTACAGCATGCAGCCTCACAAAATAATATCGAACCAAAACCATGGTTGACTGGACTCGCCACATAAGCTTCAATATTTCTTATAATAACACGTCAAAATCTATATTAAACAAAAAAAATTGACAGATTTTGGAATATTTATGAAATTAGTGTGGGGTTTGGTCTGAATACAGCACTGTTCTGTGGTTATTACTGTTAAACATATATGCCTCTAAGTGGACGCCTTCCTTCCTGTTCATTAAGTGCTCCTGGAAATCCTCAACACAGACACTCACTGACACTCTCACAATGTTTGCACTTGCATTTAACACACTTTTTTCTGATGTATATTGTAGCACAATACACTATAGCTGTGGAAGGCTCTTTAAAAGTCATTTTATTTACATCTTTTCATTTATTAATTTGTGGGGAGGAGGGTTAGGCCCTATATGAGTGCGGAGATGTTGTGAGAAGGCCATTCAAACTGTTTACCCAGAAAATCTTCCTCTTTTTCACCACCCAGTGTTGGCAGACCTGTATGGACTTTTTCTAACAGCATTCATTGATAAATTCCACTAGGACTTAGAAACCTGAAGTTGAACTGTAGTTTTCCTACATGGAGTCATTTTAGGATTATTAATTTCCAGTCTTTCCTCCACTTTCCTGTCTGTCATGTCTCCTCTGCCTCCCTCTGCTTTTCTCTGTTTACCCTACTGAATGTCTGCTGAATGATAGATGAGACAAACAATGTGAATCTGAAAACAACAGTGAGAAACAGGCAAACAAACCGAAAAACTGCAAGTGAAGAGTAAAAATCTAAAGGAGAAACAAAACATCGGATCTTAGTTGGCGGGACCAACATGATTTAATATTTACACAATGCAGAAACAAACTGTTTCCAGCTATTTGTAATCCACATAGCCTACAGTGGAGGTATCTGCATCTATAAAGGCTATCTTGGTCTTCCTCGGTCAATGGGCCATTTTTATGGTCACATCCCACCAATAATCACAACTGCAGGACCAGAAGTGATAGATAACTGAGTCACAGCACACGGAGCACAATTTGACACTTCTCACTGAAAATTCATCAGTTCTGTTACAGATTAGATGTCACTGAAGCACTGTATTAAATCCCAATATGAGGCTGAATGAGAGGGCGGTACTGTAATTGCACCATCAGCACACTGTAAAAACACTTCCCCTGATCAATGATTGGTGTAATATTCCTGTAATATTCCTACAGGGACTTCCTACAGACTGCGTTGGACTCAGCAGTGAGATTATAGTGACCTAATGACGCCTTAACTGAGCATCCTAATGCCTTTTGTGTGATCTCAACAAGAGCTCTGTTCAAAACCTCATTTTCTATCCTGCTGCCTGCGATTTATATATTTTTTATTTCTTTTCTTGTGAAAGACGTATTTGAAATTTCACCATTAGATGACTGGTACATTTTATTTTGTGGATACAGAGAGCACAGTCCCTTTGTTTTTCTTTCTCAATGTCCATTGTGCTTATTTCATGTCTCATTGTCGTCAGCAGCCACTAGAGGGTGTTTGTCTACAAAGTTTTACAGATGCTCAGATTGAATGAGTCACCACTCAGCTTCTCTGCGTCAACAACGCTGCTGTTGTCAGTAAAAGTTTAACTTTTAATTGAGCTTCAGTGAACTTCATCAACTGTGCACTGCTGCATATTTAATTAGATTTTTTTTTTTTTTTTTTTTTACTTGTCTTTCCAACTTGGTCTTATTAATTTCAAGGTAACAGTTTTGTTATTCTATCATCTATAATATTAATGTAATCAGTCTCAGCATTTTTAAAATGAATAAATAAATAAACAAGGAGCAGAGTTTTGATTGGCTCCAGGGCTCACAGCTCTGTGTCCCAGGAAGGGGAAACTGGGAAACAGGGAAACAAGGAGCTCATGCAGGCTGAGAACTGCTGACTCAGACTGGGTGTAGCGTGGACTGGTGGGAGGGGAGACGCTGGGGAACTACTGAACCTAATAATTAACATGCAGTCTGAGGAGGAGGTCGTCAAGCAGCTCCTCGGGAGACGATGACATTTGTCCTGAGATGTCGAAGACCATTATAGGGGCTGTGACTACTGTATGTGGAGGTGGGACAGTATGTGGTTGAATCACACTGTTAAACCTCCCTGTTTCTATTGTGTACATTGTTTTTGTTTTTTTTTACTACAGTTTCATCTTTATTCATATTTTGTTGTATTTTTTTTAAAATCCCTCCTTCTTGTTTGCACTATACACAAATCCAAACCCTTATATATGTGAAGAACACCTTGCAGTAAAAGCTTTTCTAATTCTGATTCTGCTTTTAAGGGGTGTAGCCAGATCTATATCTGTTTGCTATGTCTGTACCGCTCTCAGCTAATGGCCCAAACACTATGCTATGCCATGCTATATGAGAGTCAACCAGGGAGTGCTTTAAAAAAACAACACTCATCCATTTAAGGCCTGTATGATGTGACCGAGGTTAAAGCGACAATGTGCTGCTACTCCTCACCCCCCCCCACCACCCCTCCCTCCCTCCCTTCTTAATGGCCACAGTCTGTTTCTAGAGACTGTTAAAACAGGACACATGATGATGTGAGCTCAAATGTCCGAGTTGATCCAAAACACTTTATCCCTCACCACTCCCTTTGGTCCCCAGAAGACAATACTTTAGTCCGGGGGGTTGACAAGATGGGTTGCCCTCTGCCCCCAGCCGCCCCGGTCTGGATTTTCACCCCCCCCTCATCTGGGCAAATGCGGTAGGTGAAGGTGGTGCGGATCACTCGGTGGCATCCTGTTGTGTAGCTGCAGCCTGAACTCCTCAGTATAGCATTACCCTGCTCACATCATCATAGAACCAAAATAACAACAGGGCTTTGTCTCACTAAAGCCCTCTGTTTCAGTAGCCAAACATTTTTACACACACACACACACACAATCCACATATACACACACACAATCCACATATACACACGTACAATGCCAATGTTTTGGATTAATCTCTGGGGGATTTCAGAGGACCACCAACTGCACATACGCTATTCTCAAGCACACAAATTCACTACCTAACATGGAATTAAAGATTAGCTGGTATGGCCATGTGTTCAAGCTTCTAATCCCATGATCCTATAAACATATGAACATCTCTTACTGGCTCTTTTGAATATAATACCTTTGGCTTCCCTTCGGATAAAGCCATTCAAAAATTCAGTGGGAGAGGAAAGCACAGGCTGCTGCTGCTGCTGGTGGCTGTCTTTGAAAACTTTTTATTAGACGAACAGGCACAGTCTGAAACAAACGGACACTTTCTATGAAAAACAGGCGAGAGGGTTTGAGTCTGTACAAAATGGTAAGGGAAATAATTTAATTAGATAACGGGAGCTCATCCTTTTTTCTTTTCTTTTTTTTTGGGAGGGAGAGGGGTGAGGTCTGAGGGAGAAACATCCTCTTAATTAGATCCTCTTGTACAGAAACAAAGCAGCCAACATAAGAGTTGAGTGAATAAACAACAGTTCGTATCCCCTTCATGGGCGGTGGTGGGGGGTCGGTCTACTCCTGGTCCTTCTCCTCTCCGTGGGTGATGATGTGAACCAGGTTCTTGTAGTCCAGGTTTCCTGCCACATCTGGAGGGAAGGCGGTGAACATCTGCTCCATCTTAGCAAAAGAAAAGTAGATGTTGTTTTTTTTGTGATCAACTTTTTAAAATTTTATTTCATTTCCTTTTCATTCATCCATACTCCTTACTCCTCCCCCTGGGTAACATTAAATTATGAAAAAAACATTACATGAGAGAAAAAGAAAATAAATAGTAATAATAATAATAATAGAAAATACACACATATGTAAATATACATTCATATATACATTCAAGTAGCCTCAAAACAGAGCTTTAACTTTCTCAGCTGCCGAGAAAAGTAGATGTTATCACCACTTATGTCACAGCTTCAGCCCCTCACTCACAGCACAACTCATAGTAACAAGGTGCGATGATTCACTGAGTTTCTTTTTTTGGGGTGGGGGGGCTGCGTCTGATGTGCATGCAGATGATCGTCATTATGACGCTCATCAACCCCCCCGTCTTGTGCTTTTTGGATTCACCCACACACACACAGCAGCAGCAGCAGCAGCAGCAGCAGCAGCAGCTATCTTCGGTAATAATGATAATTAGTGTAAAAGGACTGCAATGTACCTCTTCAGGGGAGAATCGGTCGGCTTGTGTTGTCAGCATCTGTGTCACACTGGGCCGGAAAGAGGAAAGAAAGAAAAAAAGCAGTGTGAGATGAGGAGGCTTGTGTTCGCAGCAGGAGCAAAATGTGCAGGTGATAATGGTCTTTACTCATTGTGGATTGGCACTGGCATGAATGATGATGAATGATGATTGCAGTCAGACTCAGTCATAAATTGTGAGTAGGCCTAAAAGCCGGTGTAACACTCCTCGCAATGAATTTGCATATTACAAATTGATGTAGTGTGAAGTGTGTGAGTGTGAGAGAGAGAGAGGCCACTTACTAATCCTTCCTCAGCACACCTTTCCCCTCAGGGTCAAAGACTTTAAAAGCGTTGAGGATGGTCTCCTCTGGATCAGCACCTGGACACATTAAAACACATTACAACTCTAGAAACATATTTAAATCAACTCTGTGCTCCATTTTAAACTAAGTAATGTATGTCTGTATTATCAGTATTGTCTCCACTTGGAGGAAGGGGCTTGAGGGGGAATCTGGATGGGGCTTGCCACTCTGTATTATTATCTATTGTATATGTTGTTATTTTGGATGTTATTTTATTATATTTTATCATTATTATCAATTAGTATTGTACTATCATACTGATGTATTGTTATTTTTGGTCATCATTAGTAATATACTGTTATAGTACTGTATATATATATACACTGTTGTGTTGTTAGTTTTGCTGTTATTTTGCTTATAATGAAACAGAGAGTGGGGGTAGGAGTTTAATACGTTTTTTTGTTTTTGTTTCCTACTCCTTTTCAAACACATATACTTTTTATTTCAGCTTTTATAAAACTTTTCTTTTTTTTTCTTTTTCTCTCTGATCATGGAGATTTTGTTGAAGTTTTGTTTCATGCATGTTTGAAATAAAGATTTCAATTCAATTCAATTCATGTTGTCCATGTGACCATCTGTGCAACTCTTGTGTGTACTGCTTCTATGCTGTCCATGTGTTCACCTAGGTCGTCCTATGTTCCAAGCTCCTCCTGTATTTTATTGTGATCTGTATTTGTGAATTTTATGTTGGAACTACAGATGGAAATTAACTGCTGAAACTAAATCTGGTACGACCATCTTTTCGTTGCTCTATACAATGGTATTGTACACTAAATAAACTAAACTAAACTTAGATGTCCATGTGATGTGAGCTCTTACCTTTCAGCTTCTCACCGAACATGGTGAGGAAGACGGTGAAGTTGATGGGGCCGGGGGCCTCTTTCAGCATCTCATCGATCTCCTCCTGTTTCACGTTGAGGCGTCCTATACGGCGACAATCAGACAATATGAGCTAATTGATACGTGTGTAAAATTGTCATAGCGTCTTATCAGAGTGAATATGAGTTATATACACAGCCAGCACACCTAGAGCGGCAAAAGTGTCCCTCAGGTCGTTCTTGTCGATGAAGCCGTCTCTGTTCTGGTCCATGATGGTGAAGGCCTGAGGTCAGAGGGCACAGGACATGCACATGAGGCTTTCTGCTTTGGGAAAGTGAAAGTTGTGAACAGACTGTAGCCAGAAAGAAAAAATAATCCAGATGCTGTAAAACATGATTTTAGCTTCTCTCTCTCTCTCTTCCTATAAATGTTTTGTGTGCCATCTCCATAGATGAACCCCGCTAAGTATTTATAACCTGAGAGTCCCCCCCGGGGTTTAGGCTGGCATCCGGGGCATGCCCAGCAGTTTATCTGCAGCCTAATCACTGATGACACAGTCTGGATGTCTGGGCACCACTGACCCTCATACCGACATACCACATGCCTCACTGCTGTCAGGCCAGAGCTGGGGAAAATAGACAGGTGGGCATACTGAAAGGATGAACAATGGAAATGGAAAGACAGAGGGAAGAAGATGATGAAGAAGAAGAAACGGAGGCTGCTGTGTGTGTGTTTGTGTGCTGCTGTGCATTTCGAAGGAAGAAAATAAATCCTCGACATTGGTGAGCTAACATGCATATTCGTACAACATTTCCACAATTCTCATGTCAATCTCAGCCAAATGTGAATCAGCAAAATAAAATAAAAAATTGGTTCAGCACTTCGCACCTCTTTGAATTCCTGGATCTGGGCCTGCTCAAACATGGAGAACACATTGGAGTTGGCTCCCTCTGCTGTCCTCTTCTTGGCTTTCTTGGGGGCCTTTTGGCATAAACACAGGAGGAGAGATGTGGCAGACACTACATGCTAGTTAAATGAAAGCTACATGGCAGATAACAAATGAAAAAAACGGGACTCTGTGGCTTAATCACAGAAATTGTTGGCGATAAAATGTGGAAAATCGCTTTTGGGAAATAACACAAGTGCATGGCACACATAAACATTTATGTTTCACAGTTATTAAGATCAAAACCTTTGAAAAATGGTTTGATATCTAGATGAACAATGTGATGTATAGCCTATAATTTCAGTGTCTTTAAGCAAATTATGCAAAATGAAAAAGTATATATTTCCTTGAAAGTCTTATTAAAATATAATATGTTGCTTGTAATTTGGGATGCATTCAATTGCAGGTGGAAAGTTGTTAAATCCACAGTGTGGAGCCACTTTCCATCCAAAAGTGCTTTTATCATTTCTTGCTATTAAATAAACACAGGAAATAAGTTGAGAAATAGAAAATAAAAAGTTTTTTAAAGTGAATCAATAAAGAGATGAGCAGGGTTGAATTACTCATCTTTCCAAAATAAAAAGCAGCATCCTTGAGGTAAAGAAACCCAAAGCACATCCCACGCCTATCTTTGCACAATCAACACACACACAAACAAACACACACACACACACACACACTGACTTACCATGGCTGAGCAGCTGGGAGGTCAGACCAACAATGATGCCAGTGAACAATGGGGAGATTGTGGGTGGCCTTTTGTAGCCCCAACCCTCAGCTCCACTGGATGATATTTATAAACTATGCCCTCTTTAGGAAGTGACAGGTAAATGATGCTTCATACAGAACATACAGTATTGCACGCTCTTAAAACGAGCACACACAAACACATACACACACACACACCCCTAACCCTTCTGTAGAAACAGCTTGTGTATTGTCGTGACTGACGTTGAACAAAGCGAGTGGAATAACTGGTCTAGAATATCAAGAGCAGACTGAAGGTTAAAGCCCTTAATCACTTTAAAGTGCCCTGTGCCCACAGCCCACTGTCTTAACATGTCTTAAGTAGAGAGACAATGGTATTAACACAAGCAAACTAAAACATAAAGTAAAGATCTCATAGACTGTTTTTTTTCAGTCTCTGTCAATCGTTCACTTTCCTGCTCCTTGAAAAACCTTTTTGAATAGGATCTCAGATTGGATAATATAATGCAGCTTGTGAAAGTATTGGTAGGTTTATAGAGTCCTTAAAAAAAAAAAAAAACACTTTCATAAACGAACAGGTTTCATATCGTCTCATAGCAACCACCTCCACGACAGCAGGATGGTCTATCTGGTCTGGATCATCTTCTTTCCTCCTTGGATGGTGCAGATTTTTTTTATTTTTCATAATTATTTCTCTATACATTATGTATTAGACCTAGTGTACAGTTTACAAGTAAAACACTTTTTCAGTGGATGTTTTTGACAACATAGATGTCAGTTTCAAAAGGTTGATTTCAAAGTTTAGGATTTTCATATTCAACCCACACACAAAAAAAGGAAAACAAACCCACAGTTGTTTAAATCTGTATCCAATAGGGTTGAAATATTGAGCTTGAATTTATCTGTGTTCACCGACAAAAACATCATCACCTCTTCATTTGGTATTTGTATCTGTGCCACAATCATTTATATCGAAATGGATAAAAGGCGCGACGAGACCGTGTAGAAATCACCAGCTCATTTAGCACAATTTATTGACCTGTCATGACCACGTTACCACCAACCTTCGTCACATTTCTCGCACGCTTCCTTCTCATGACTGACGTTGGCCTACGTTTGTCTGACAAAGTCATGGAGCGACAGGGCACGGCACGGCACGGCACACATAGAACACAAACTATTTATGGGCCCTCCGTTTATTCAGTGAAGGTAAATGCACTTGCTGACATTCATTCCACTGAAGTGTGTGACTGACTGACTGTCCTCCTCTGGCTTTTTCTCTGCTGGAGCCTATAGTTTGAAACGCTTCCACCACGGCCAAACTTTTGGTATTTGGATTATCTCAGTGGTTCCCAACCTTTTTTGGCTCATGACCCCATTTTGACATCACAAATTTCTGGCGATCACGTGGCGTGGTCGTCAGTCAAGATGCACCAGCACACATATTTTTATCTGCTGCATTTTATTTGAACTTGATTTATACTCGAGAAAGTAAAAGTAAAGAATACAGTTGTTTAAGATTGTGTGTGGTGTTTTAATCATAACTTAAAAAAGAATAATAATTAGTTTAAAAAAAATAATTATCAGTAATTTTTTTAATCAATTACTAGACATTTCAGGCGACCCCATTTGAATTCCAGGCGACCCCACGTGGGGTCCCAACCCCAAGGTTGAAAATCACTGGATTATCTTAACAGCGTCTGAAACCTGTTTATAGGAAATATTAACAAAAGTCATTGAATAAAACTGAAACAGTTTTGACCTTTTAGATTCATTAAAAGGGGAAAACAGAAGAATCTATTCATTCACAAAACGGTCTTTGATTGACGTTTTACACTACACTGGTGTCAGCATTAAAGAGCTTGTGAAACTAAGCTCAGCGATGTCAACAGCAGTAGGTGTGAGATACTTGAGTGTAACACTGCTGGCACTGAACTTGTCCTTACAATGTGCCACGTCCCTCAGCGCCATTAACAAGTCGTCCCGTGTCACTTGCAGCTCCCAGGTCAAGAAAAGTGACAGTGTGTGAAAATGAGCTCAATGAGCCGGGGTTAGGAAGGCAACGCTAAGGGAGTGAGTGCGAGCTAAATAAAGACAAGCCGGCCCCCACGCCCACCACCACCACCATCATCATCGTCTCCCCCTGCACTGTCAAACACAATGCTGTTGATGAACTAACAGCAGATGCCAGCGGTGTCATCTCGCAGCATAGTGTGTACAAGGAGGTTAGAATTAGACGAGGTATTGTTGACCAGAGGCTGTTGTTGAAAACTTCAGCTCGGCTCTTAAGTTTGTGATCTGAGCAGCCGCTGCAGCTACTGGCACCGGAATGACAGTCGACTGAGCGCTGGGATCAGGCACCTATAAATAGACGAACACTCTCCTAACACAATGGACATGGACAAATGGTCATTTCACAGTGCGAGTTTTGATCGGAAAGAACAATGAGAGAAAAGGAAGATAATACAAAGGAAGAGTCTGTCTGTGTCCACAACTTGAATTAACACAAACACAAGAAAGGCAAAATTAGAAGTGAAAGACAATGGTTATAATATTTAATATTCTGTGACAAAATCTCTACAGGGAACGCTAATAAAACATTTGTTAGCAGACATCAACATCATATCCAGCGTTTACGGCATTGTGATTCAGGATCATGTGGAAATAAAAAATAAAGTTAAAAAAACAATATAGTAATAATAATAATAATTATACAAAATAATGCAGGATGGGAAACCCTTTTGTGTAGAGGCCCTACTGAGACCTGTAGAAAACTTGTGCAACCTGTAGCATTGGGTGCTTTCTGTTGAACGTCTGGGACCAATGAACGTGTTCTATCTTCTTGGCTTAAATACATTCAGGAAGATTTCCTACATCTAAAAATAACAAGAGCGGATTCAAAAAAGGTGAATAAAAATCTTCCTATCGAGTGCCCTACTATTGACAGACACACTTGGCGAGTTAAAATGTGTCGGCTTCCAATTTTTCGAATAGAAAATTCTATTTCTATAGATCAAATTGTGATGCACAGAAATAAAGTGAGCTAAATTGGTTCAATGCGCTCGGCAAATGTGGACGGATTTTGGATTTTAACTTGCCAAGAGGGCCTTGAGAAAAGGAAAAACAAGAGGTTTATTAATTATGATAGGAATTTACTGTGCAAATAGGTAGTAGTGCTTCATTCTTGAATTGTGGACTAAAAATATAACCCGAAATGAGGCAGAAGCAAGAAGACAACACTCCGTTTCATCTCAGATATACATATCCATGCCATTTACGAATCAGGGAAAAAACAAAAAAACAAACAAAAAAAAGATTATTTTTATCTTCACCTTGAACAGTTTTGGGTTATATACAATATTAAGGGACATTATACAAAAAGTAATGCTCAAGTACTATGTTGTTAAGCTTCAAACATGATCTTTTTTTCCCTCCTCTCCTGTCGTATAATTCAGCTCTGAGGTTTTGCCATTGACAGATGGAGATGCATACACGAGTTGGATCGAGATACAATCACTCACTTGATAAAAGACGTTTTGGACATATTAAAAGAATACTCATCGGACATTCAAGAGGACACGTAATCACGTTGTTTTGTTTTTTTTTCTTTAACAAAAATAGACACGGCTTATCCAGCCTTGAAATTCCTTCTCAATATATATAAAATTATGTCTTGTCTATTTACAGTCAGATAGCGTTCTGAAGGATTAGAAAGGTCCTGCTCCATCGCTGCTGGGGATTGTGGGTAGTGCAGTTTTTTTTTTTTAGTGTCGACCTATCCGTGGGCAGACAATCATCCGGTGGTGTGGTTCTACAGGACGGGTTGGGGTTCGATTTGTTGAAATCTTATTTCAAAATTTGTTGCTGCTCCAGCCGAGTTGTGTCATTGTAACTAACCAGAGTCTCGACAGGAGACTCAGGTGAGCAGCGAATGATTGTAACTAGCTGAAAAAAATGATTGTGTGTTGACTTGTCAGCGCAGGGCTGGAGACAGAAATGCTATTACATGTGTTTCGACCGCTCTCCTGTCCTGAACTGTAGCTACTATGGACAGAGCTGAGTGTGGGAAGGTGCCGGGTGTTTTAATAATGTTATTTTTTGAGTGAACCACTGCCATTTTCACTAGTGACTGAAATGATTTAGGCATCCACATTGTGAGATAACGATGCTACTGCTGTGCTTATCTATTGTCGTGTCTACCGTCGGGAGTTAAATGAACGCTGAGTCAAGTCTATTTACGGAAAGGTTTTGTTTGCTTGTTGTTGTGGAGGAAACCTAATCAATATACTACCTTCTCAGAGGATAGAGCACATATTCAGATACACTGCAAAGAGAAAACCTGCTAATATTGTTAATATGGCATTTTGTTGACCTTTATTGACTTTGGGTCAGGGTCATTGAGGAAAAGAACCTGATTCTGTTGACATCTATTTTTCCTTCCTCTCGCTCTCTCTCTTTGCCTTTTTTCTGTTCTACGGTTCAGCTACTAGTTGTTTTCCTCTCGGTGGTTTTTCAGTTTAGATGTCAGGCAAAACAGATGTGTGGCAGTGTTTCATCATGAGTTGGTGACATTCTCACTGGTTCTCGGTTTCTTCCTTTCCCTTCTCAAAGATGAATCTCTCTGTCCATGCTGGGTATGCGGCTCTGCTGCGTCTCAAACAGATGATTGGTCCCACACCTGGCGGATCAAGTCAACAACAGACATGCAGGGACAGATGTTAGAATAATTTGATGTATGCCTATGATATCGGTACCAAATGATAAGCTAAAAGAAAAGACTGTTCTTAAAAAGTATTAAAAGTGTCAATCTCCTCATCCTCTACAACCATTGCCAAAACAATACTTTTACTTGAATTGGTACAATCTGGAAAAACTTACATTCATCATAAAAGATGATATCACCTGCTACAACAACACCTGGTCCTCATTTATGCAATTTATCCAGAGCTGATCCCTCCAAGCACTACTCCACTCTGTTCATCCTTTTTTTAATATATATTTTTCTCTTTTCTTCTTTTTATTCCTAACAAACTCAAAATGCCTGCTCAATACCCTTATCACAATTCCACCCCCGCTCTTTGTTTTGTTCTGTCTTAGTTTGTTTGTTCTGTTGCCCCTCGTCCCATACTGTTCTGTACTTGTCTAACAGTCCAGTAATGTGTGCATAAATGTTCAATAAAAAAAAGTGTCCATCACCTGTTTACAGCAAATGTGGAGTAACTAAAATATTTTTATCTGCTTTTTGCAGGGTTACATGATAAAATGCAACTACCATGCCTGTGAATATGAGGCTCACAGCTGCATCAGCTGGCTAGCTTAGCATTACGACTGGAAGCAGAGAGAAACTCCCATGATGCCTGACTGGGTGCAAAAGTAAGAGAATCCACCTCCTAGTGTCTCCTAGATCAAACATTAATGTTATATGTTTTTTTTTTTCATTCATACAAAAGTACAAATGATTGGTTGCCATTTTTTGTCACATTGAGATTGAGGTTACCAAGGCAACCAGTGGAGACACCAGGTAGACTACACTTCCAGCCAAAGCAGTCTGAGACATAAAAATGACAACTAGTCATTTTCACGCTTTGTTTCCTGTCTCTTCTCAAAAGCTGAACTAAACTCATTGGCTCCAGTTTCATATTTAGCACAGAGACAGATCTGAGAGTTGTGTCCTTCTCATTTAACGCTTGGCAAGAGAGTGAATAAACATTTTTCACAACAACTCCTCTGACGTAATGTGTATCATTAGAAGACACAAAAAGCATCCACATGTTGTCTACATGTGTTGTCACCAGTTCACAGAAGGGTTTGTTATACAACCTTAAAAGGTGAACATCGGTCACTTCAAAACTACAGTATATCAGAAATAGTCATACAGTCTTTGGTTACACAGTCTTGCATAGGCATACATGAGTTATATCAAAATTTCCCATTACAGCATCAACAGAGACGACTGACAAACCTTGTTAACAGGGTTAATGGGCGTGCGTCCAGAGCCGGTATGAAGCCTTTGGCGCTCTTCGTATCGTCCGGGGGACCTCTCCCTACGGACGTCCATCATGCGGCCGGGGGAGCGGTCCATGCGAGGGTCGGCCATGGCTCTGCCCGGGGAGCGCTCTAACCGGGGGTCGGCCATGGCCCTGCCCGGAGACCCCACTATCCTGCTCTCCAGCATCCTGCCGGGAGACTTCTCTCTCTCCAGCGGGCGGCTGGGCGACTTGTCACGGCGAAACTCTGTGCGAGCCTCCCGGTAGCGGTGAGGCGTGCCGGGGTCTCCGTGAACCATGGGGTTGGCCGCCAGCCTTTTAGAGATGTGCTCATTGTAGGACGGGGGCCCGCGTTTGTTAGGGCTGTTTAGGGAAGGAACCGAGGCATGAAGACGAGCACGGAGCATTGGTTAAAGGGAAAAAAGGAGTCTTGTGCTTTGGGACACGGGCTTTGCTTGGCACTGTGGGAGTCAGGTCGGTCTGCAAAATGAGGTAAAGGATGATGTGCTCACCATCGAGCCTATTTGATAAGAAGCAGCGCATCGCATTGCTATTTATAACTATACCAAAAAGAACTCATTTACTCCATTTGGTTTTCTAAATGAGAATATAGTGAGTGACTGGTTTGGAAATTAGTCCAGTTTTTAAAAAATCAACACAATGAACAAGAACAGCTCAGTTATTTGTGAGCTTCACATCGTAACAGAACAGTCGCAGAACATAATTGGAGGAAGTTATTAGTCTTTATTCATCAGTTTCCTTCCAACATTTGACATTCATCCATTTAAAAAGTAATTTCAATTTTTTTTTAAAAAGACAAAACTCATGATTTGCTACAGATAAAAAATGAACTCCTCCTCCTGTAAAGAATGAAATGAAGGTGTTACTCTTCTGTTTTACTGTGTTATTATCATTATTATTATGTCAAGCATTGAACCGTCACCACCAGTGCATATCGACCTGTGCCCATCAGTGCCAGCTAGTCCCAGTGACCCCTCAACAACACCAGTGAACATGGAGTAAGGAAGTTAGGTGAAATGCTCCTAACTCCATATTCTCTGGAAGATGAAACTCACCAAGAAATAACAAATAAACAAACAAATGAATTAATTAATAAATAAGATGCTGAGAAATGAGGAATTAAACTAATGGAATGTATATCTTTCTCTTCTCTATTTTACTTTCAACTCTAGACTTATTTTCCGTCTGCAGGATTTATTATTACACTACAGCAGAACTAATTTCCACTGAGCAGGATTTTCCTCTGGAGGTCAACTCTTATATTTCAACGGAATGAATGAGGGAAGGGCATTATTTATTTATCAAATGCAGAATAAAAGCAGGTATCAGACTATTATGGGTCGTCCCAGGTTGCTTATTGGGCATCTGGGCATCTCAGTCAGTTGCTACAGCCAAATAACCTCTTTAATCTCCATCTTTGGCAATTGCAATGCTATATTAAATTACTTGTTTGAGTCGTGCCCATTACACTTTGTGGGATAATTTTATTTCCCGTTAATAGGAAATAAGTAATTACACTAATCCTGTAATGCTGATTATATACTGAGGGAATCTAATTCTGCTAAAGGGATAATACTGATGTTAGAGTAAAAGATAAAACACTTTGAAGTTGACATGCAGTATTCATCGATTTAATGTTAAAACTTGTTTGGTCATTCCATCAGCTTATTCCTTCATTTCTTTATTTGAGCAAAGTGTCAGTGACATTAAAAGCCCCAGACTTAAGATTTTATTAGTAACCACAAGGAGATGTGAGAATGTCACGTTTAACAAAATAGTCCCTGTTCATGTCCTCACCTGCGTCCGGAGCCGTTACGCTGCAGGTCTCCCATACCCTCCTGGCTCTGGACCAGGTTGCCCTTGCAGCAGATGACCCTCAGTTTGTTCTGGTAGGACGAGGCCAGGTAGATGGCTCCAGAGGAGATGGCTGGGCCCAGGTAACGTGGGTTTGGGATATCCAGGTGTGCATACGAGTGAGGCCTGGACAGAGATAAAAGGATTAGATATGGAACTGTTTAAAACAGCATTGACTGAAATGGATTAGTTCAACATTTTGGCAAACTGGCCATTACCATAATCCCTATAGTCATAGCAGTAGGTTCGTTACCTTTAATTGTCGGTGCAAGCTATTTTTAGAGCGGCTGAGCAGAGCCGTGAGCTGCTCAGAGCTACACTACGGAAGCTAATGGGATTTCTTGGTTTCCCTCATCAAACTCATCAAATACACAATCCAAAAACTAAAAAAAGGCTCTTGTGGATAAGCTGTGACCTGCACATTCACCGCGCTATGAGATAATAACAGAACGTTACCAGACAGAGTTGTTTTAGAGGTAAATTCATGCAAAACTGCGGATGCGCATTCCCGTCGTGGGAATGTCATAGCGTGGTGAATGTGCAGGTCACAACTTGTCCACGAGAGCGTTTTGGAGTTGTTGGATTGTGTATTTGATTAGTTTGATGAGGGAGACCAAGAAATCCCATTAGCCTCCGTAGCATAGCTCTGAGCAGCTCGCGGCTCTGCTCCGCCGTTCTAAAAATAGCTTGCACCGACAAATAAAGAACCTACTGTTATGACTATTATGGATTATGGCAAAGGGCCAATTTGCCAAAATGTTGAACTATCCCTTTAACAACAGGATTTCTACAAAGATCCACAAAATGATGATTATGTTTACTCGTGTAAACCTTAAATGAGGCACCGATACCGACATAGAAACAGAAGGTAACCTCACCCCAGAGCAGCGTGTCCCTGAATCTCAATGACATCCAGAGAGTTGAAGTAGGTCACAAACAAGTACGGTTCTCTGTAGGCTGAAAGACCAAACAATCCACATTATTTTAGAGAGAATATAAACCGTTAATTCATTGGGAACTATTTGAAAATAGGCTCTGATCTGCACTAACCAAATGAGAGAGGCAGACGGCTCCATTTGATATCATCAGTTCTGCTCCTGCGGCCGTATGCATCCACAAACACGCCAAACTCTGCAAGAGAAATATTTCAAATGTCATTTTAAAGAAACTGCCTAAACAAATCTCTTGTCAAAACTAGGCAAACGTCACACATCCACAAGAATCGTTTTCCTGGTGGTGACAAATTTTCTTGCACAAAAGGTTAAACTTCAGCTCCTTCACTGGAACATGTTTTGACATGCTCGACTGCACACACATGTGCCCACACAGACAGAAGATAAATGTCTAACCATGGAAACAGAGCAGGTATTCATCCTTCTGCGGAGCGGTGGTGACCTGGATGATGGAAATGGGGAAACTGTGGGAGGATGCGGCGAAGACAGCCGAAGCCAGCGTTACGTCATTCTTATCAAGGAACTCTGCAGAAAGAGAACAGAAAGAGAATCAGCAGCCGTCAGTTCGTTCAGGCGTGAATGTTCAAACTTCACAGCCAAAGAGACGCACTTGTGTAAGATTTGCTCAGAACACCATCTGGTTGACACAAAGTTTTATTTTTAAAGTGCAATATCAGTGCAGAAATTTTCAGCTACCTTCCAGCACATACTGCTTCATTTCAATCTCATAGAACTTGTTGGTGCCGATAATGATGCTGTAGCCGGTGAAGTGGATACAGCTGCAGGGCTCAGACGTCTCAATCTCCTGTAAACACAAGGTGAAGCTCAACACGGACACTTTTTTTCCAAACTCATTACAGCCTGAAGAAAAACAGAGCGTCCAACATCATACCGTCATCACTTCACACTATTATCTGTGCTTCTTTAAAAGCCCACTCACCTTTCTGATGCAGAACTTGTTGAGGCTTTCATTGAGTCGCAGAATTGTAATCTTAGTGGGCATAGCAGCACAGATACAAGTCCCATTATCAATCTGCGAAGAAAGAACAATTCTGCAATCAGGACAGCAGTAAACGTCTGCAATTAGACGGCACACCGCTATGCTATTACTCCGATCGTTACCTCTGACTAAACAACAGCCTAGCATGAATGATTTCATTCTGTGTTAAGCAGCAGCAGCAACAACCAGACTTACCTTTCCAGAGGAGAAGAGGTGGCATCCCTTCACCGTCTCAAAGATGAAGGGGTTGAGGTCGGGCTGAGCCGGGAGATGGGACTGGGACAAAGACTGTTTCACCTTCTTGATCTCCACCAGACACAGTGCCCGATCCTCTCCTGGAGAATGTGAATAAATGAATAAGTAAGAAAAAAAAAAGTGCAATCTTACATTGATATACACTCACATACACTGCCCGTCCCCAAAAAAAGTCACACACTCTAATATTTCGTTGGGCCGCCTTTAGCTTTGATTACGGCATACATTCGCTGTGGCATCATTTCAATAAGCTTCTGCAATGTCACATTTATTTCCATCCAGAGTTGCATTCATTTTTCAAAGGTTCTTAATGGGGTTAAGGTCTGGACTCTGGTCACATTGGACCACATTTCTTCCTTGAAGATGATGGTTCTCCATTATCCTTCCAGTTTTTAATAATGTGTTGGACAGTTCTTAATCCAATTTTAGTCTCAGTGATCTTCTTAGATGCTTTATTTGCTTGATGCATGCCAATAATTTGACCCTTCTGAAACAGATTAACATATTCTCCATGACCACAGGATGTGTCGGTCGTTTAAGAAACGAGAAGCTACTGACTGCATCAGTTAAGTTTAAAGTTGTTGCCAGCTGAAACATAATCATCCATGCAGTAATTATCCAATGGGAGGCTCTTAACTATTAGCTTAGTTAAATCCAAGTGGTGACTTTTTCTTTGGACAGGCAGTGTATAAAACCTGAGCAATTGAGTGTACTGGGTTTCATCTCACTGGGATGTACTGACCAGTGATCATGAGCAGCTTATCGAGCTCCTTCAGGATTTGGATCTGGAAGACGGACGCCAGCCCGGGGATATGTGTTAAGGAGTTCTTTATGACGTTTAGAGCGTACAAACCCTCCTCAGAGCCGACCAACACGATCTGAAGGAAACAAGAAGTCAGATCATAAAGGTTTAACATGTGAACAACATGCAGCAGGATAGTGTGGGAGTCAGTCATCCTTCCGTCTATTTTGTTTTTGTCCTCATACCTGGTCAGTGAGAGGCAGAGTGCAGTTGATGTCTAAACGGTCGTCACCCTCCAGTTTCAGCAGAGAGTTCCCCAGGAGTTTCTATTCAGACAAGAATCAGAGAGAGAGAGAAATGGAGCAGGGGAAGGAGGAAGGTTAGGAAGATTTTTTTTCCCTGAAGATCTGTTGCTTTAGAGCAAAACAAGCTAACCCAGCAGGGATGACAGCCAGGGAGCCTTCACAAAAACCAAATTAGTAAATAAATATCCAAAATTAGAATAGAATTTACATGTAAGCTGGCGATGGCTAAATAAAAGAGACATTTTATTCCAAAAATATTTCAGCTTAATAAAGTATTTGCTGAAATAATAAAACATGTTCCACACCAATTTGTGCCAAAACTTTTGTTTAACAAAAACAAACTAAAGCAAAAGTAAAAAGGACCAAAAATGATTAAAACTAGGCAACATCCAGTCAAAAGTAACTCAATAAGACGAGTAACTGAGCAAGCATTTAGCAATCTGGTGTGTTTACATCTGTATATCACAGCAGTAACAGGCACAATAGTGGAAAGTAGTTTAATTCAATAAAAAATTGGTTTAACACGGGTAGTAGTTGTTTGGTTTTGACTTTGGCTCTTAATCTCAGGTTGCAGGGAGTCCAGGGACATAGACATTTTAAGGACAGGTGCTGTGAATTCAGTGAAAGGAGGACAGGACTAACAATACATCAACTATACGGCCAAATGTATGTGGACATGATGTTATCCTAATATTTTTTGGTCTGGCACAGCTTGTACTAGGTCACTTAGTTCCAACTAATAAATGTCTTAATGCTTGATTACATAATTTGAGACAATAAATATAAATTTGAGGTAACACTGTAAAGAAGGTCCATTCTTGTTTCACCACAACAATGCCTCATATAAAGAAGTGTTTCTTTAAGTGTGGTGTAAGGGACTGCATGGTGTACAGCCCTGACCTAAATCCCATCCAACACCTTTGGGATGAAGTGGAAACCAAATACAAGCTCAGCCTTGTCGCCGAACGCCAGTATTCAACCTTGTTAATGTGCTCCAAATTGTGGAAAGCCTTCCAAAAAAAAAAAGTGGAGAGACTATTACAGCAGCATTTTTAAAGCACATTTGGGTACAAAGGGTTGGGTGTTCTCACACTTTGTTCAGGTGTCCTCATATTTTTAGCCATATAGTACTGTATATTCTGCCTTAGGGGGGCGGGGGGGAGCTGCATATTGAGCTTTCAAATGCATATTTAAACAGTAAAATAAACACTAAAGAGACAGGAGCTTTAAAAACACTTATGTGCAGTTAAGGGGAACAAATCAAACAGTATTTACAAAAGTAAGAATATAAGAATGATAAGCTGCTTCTGAAACTGCAATAAACACACAAATACCAAAAATAGAAGACTGCAGACTGAAGTTAAGATCAGATATGTGTGTGTGTGTTTCAGTGACAGGGGCAAAAGTAGCACGGCTTTTTGCAGAAGCATGCATACCAGTAACATATGACATAAGGCCAAAAGGTGCACAGCAGAGTCTATTCACATCCATGCAATATGTAAGTTTAATGAGTGAATGAGGCTGCTTTTCAAAGGGGCAGCTATTCCCATTTATTATTATTATACTCATTCACAGAGCCTGAGACTGTGCTGACCTGTACTGAACAGCACCAGTGTTGAATGCGTAGATGTGTACAGCTACTGCATGCTCAGTCGGTCGGTCGACTGAAGCCCAAGCATTCGTGCAGCTACTTACTGTACCTGAACCAGAGGGGAAAGGTTCTTCTGTCTTTTAGAGACACCTGCCTATAATATGATCCACACAACCGAGTTGAATGGAGATACACAATACACACGCACAGTATAATCACATCAACAAAGACGATGATGACGACACACAAATAGAAGACGTGGATGTTGAGAACATGCAGAGAGAGAAAGAAGAGGGAGGGGGAGAATAAGAGGTGAAGGCACTGGCTGATGTTTAATGGAGGCATTCAGTATATTTTACCCAACAATACAGCCACCCTTGGATTAAATTACCATTTGACATGTGCATAATGAAATAGGTGTATTTGGGATGTCTTTTCTTACAGCTTTGATAGACAAACTCAAATTTTTTTTACCTAATCAGGCCTGGCACTAGCAGAAACATAAAATATACACACACAATACTTACAGCATCAGCATCTACTTTGTCTTTAGATCCACGGCTTCCAGCCACCACCGACTCCAGCACGGCCACCCAGCGCTGCTTGTCAGGGAAGCTGGGAGCCATGAAATAGACGGACTGGCCCGGCCAGCAGGTGGTGTGTGGATGCGACTCGAGCTTCAACACATACGGGATGTCTGCGTAGACGCACACACAGAAAGATGGATCGAGTGGTTATCTTGCCAACAGCTTAATTTCACATCTGGGCAGAACGGTCAACAAGTTGTTGTATTTTGGGATTAAAAGTAAAGATGTGATGTGTGGATCCAATTTAAAATTTGGCAAGAGGGTTATACTTAACATCCTACAATAAGCTGAGTGAAGCAGATTAGGTGGTATTGATCTGGTACCTGACTTGGCAGTGTTGATGAGCTCAGAGGCTCCAACAGCTCCATGAACAGTCACCTCGCCGTCAGGCATACAGAGCTCAAACTCCTCCTCAGCCTTGACACAGTCTAGAAGAAAAACACCACATGACTGTTTTTATCAAATTCTGCTGTATTGATCTCTGTGGAAACGGTTAAATGATGACAAACTGTCTGGAAGTAAAGGCTAAAACATATTTTCCCCAATTGTGTTGCGTCAGTGGGAAAATAAAGCCATTTATAAAAACCAGCGCTCACCCTCTCTGGGCTCACTGTCATAGATGGACACTTTGGTTCCATCCAGCACCACGTACTTCGTCTCCCAGCCTTGTTGGCCACGTTTCCCATTTCTACATGAGCAGACACAAAGATATACAAAACACCATCAATGCTGTGTATATATAAAATGCTGCATATAGTGTGTATGACAGTTAAGGACTGAATTAGTTACCTGGGTTGCTTCATCCATCCCTCCAAGCGAACATGTCCACTGGCCTCTTTAACCTGCAGCGCAGGTGAGTTTGCCTTTTCTCGGCACAAGGCCTCTGAAAAGTGAGTGGCATACTCAGCTGGCAGACCACAGGTGGCCGGAAGACATGGTGAGCATTTAGGATGACACAGGGTGTGGCACTCTACAATAAGACAAGACAGAGCGAGGGGGTGAATGAAAGGCAATTTTAGATTAATTAAACAATAATCGTAATATTCTTCTCAATAATGTAGCATTTCATCCTGCAGTGTTGTCATGTTTGGCAGATAAGAAGCAGGATGTCACTATAAAAATATACAAATAGCTATCATCATCATTTTTTGCTGTTATATTACAATAATTGACAATGATGAGAAATGCTACTGTGTTTTTCTCATTACCATGTGTCCTTTTAACACTGCCTCTTCACTGTTTGGGAATGAATCAAAATCACATATTTTCAAAACAGAAGGAATTTTAATGATAGCCAAAACTCATTTCATCAAGTGAGAGGGTCTGTTTGTGATAGCCACACAATAAGGTTTCCAACCATGTTTTTTGAGCCGGCCAATAAAAAAAAAGAAAAAAGATTTGTCCTCTAAAACATTATCTGATTTGTTGTTCCCAGCTACAGTGCAGAATACCAACCTAGGCAAGTGGCAGCCTGTCGTCCAAAATGCACAGTGTCCAAGCAAACGGCACACTTGGCAGCCCTCATGTTGAGCCCCACAGTGAAACGATGAGGGATGTTGTGGTGCATTCTCTCCTTCACACGACGCCCAAACTCTGCAGTACAAAAAGGGAGGAAGAAGCAGGCAGGGACGGGAGTTACTGAGAGAGAAATGTGGCACCATAAAGTTTTGATACAGGCTTAATCACTTCAGAAATCACTTAAATTTTCCCCCCCCAAACAGCATGTGGCAAAAATAATGAATGAACTTGTATTACTGCAGGTATTAGGCATATGAATATTTAAGTACTTTAAAAATAGTCAATCATAATAATTTTACACATGCCAGTGAGCATGGGATGCATTAAAATGCCCCTGGATGAAAAGCTACCTCTGCTGTCATCTAAACCATGACTCCAGGAATGAGGCTGAAGAGAAGAGAGGACGTCAAACTTGACCTCTACCGTTGTAGTCAAGTCAAGTCGAGACAAAAGGACACAGGACACAGTATGTAAGGTATGATATGGACATATGTGTGTAGTATAGTATATCATGCATGCTGATGAGCTCATGCATGCGAGGAGACGCACTGGTGACTGCTAACTTACTTTCAAAGGTGACCCTTCTCTTTTCTGTGAGGAGCAAGAGGAAAGAGACAGAAAGGAGAGAGCAGTCTAACAATAGCTATGTGAAAGTAAAGCAACACAGACAGTCAGGGGGTCTGCATCACAAAGCAAGTTCAACTTAACGAGCAACTGTTACCTAAATGTTTGCTGCTGCTGCTGCTGATGGAAAAAATAAAAACACATCAATGTGTTTCTGATCTTATCATATCATGATGACACACACGCACCATGGTGTTTAGAGATTCAGTTGCGTATGAATTCATTGTTTTTTTTTGTCATCAGAGGATTCATTTCAAATTGTTGCAGCATTTTTCCCCACAGAGGTTTTTCGATGGACTGTTTACACATAATGATGAGTCACTGAACCTGCCATGAAGCCTTGATACGCTTAATAAAGCTTCAGTTTCCATGGTGATCAACCACCCAAAAAAAAAAAAAATTATAGTTCAGCTTTGAGATAAGGGAAAGCTTGGATAATAAAAAAAACAACCACCAATGATACCTGGCTAATCCACTATTCTTACTTTGTGAGACAGGCCCAAGCAGGATTACAACGTTCGCTGGATAAACGCACAGTGAATAAAACCTGAAACAGCTGGTTTACTGTGAGCCCCAGTCACTGGTTTAACATGTGCTGAACAGTTATCCAGCTTGATTTAACTTTGTAATCCTGCTTGGTGAGACAGGCCATAAAAAAGAACACACACACACACACACACACAGAAACACACCTGATAAACAAAATAAGTGAACACAGGAGTCTCATTTTGTGTTGGAACCGATAGTGTCGGGGGTGAATGATCCCATGTGGGCAACTACACAGCTTCACAACAGGACGTCCACGGTTCAATTTGAGGCGTGTGAGCTGAAGGGGAGCTTTAAGATGTTTGTTTATTTGTCACTTCGTATCTCTGTGTGCACGACTAACCTTCGGGTGTGGAGGTCTCCTTACAGCGCGTGGAGGGGTTGAGCAGGCTGCTGGGGTTAGGCTGATGTTCTGGGGATTTCACTATGGCCGACATGAGGATTTGGTGGCGAGCCTGGGCCGGCGTGGACGGAGCCACGTGGTCCTGGGCTTTGAAGTGAGCCGCTGTTTCATCAGAAATAAAAAAAACAACCCAATATTAGATCAGTGATCTCAGAGTCTTTGAGATGGAAATATTTGGATCCATTACCAAAAAAACAAGTTAGATTCTGAAATGAATATCATAGGACCAGGCAGGTGTAGGTAATGGAGCAGGACCCTGCCATAGTAACTCTATTAAAAGATGTCTGGGAACAGATAAGGGAGGGGGCACATTATAGGATTTCTCTTCTCAGATGGGAGGTGCAATTTATGGTGTGTGCGTTTTAATGAAAAAATGTGATTACCAGAGTTAAATCAACAACACCCCTCTGACTCACGGTAAACAACAATTAAAAACTCAGTTTTACAGACAAAGTATCTGTTAGATGAATGCTGTATATCATCAACCTTGAATGATGATCCAGAGTTGACAACAGTGTAATATCCCTACAGCCAGCTGACAAGGATTTACCATCTTGCTCCAGGACTTGGCTCACCAGGAGATGCCATTAAGATATGAGACATGAGAGACTGTGTTATATATCTGGTCCCTACCCTCCTCTCTGAGGGACCGGAGCTCTATCCTCATCTTCTGCAGAGCCTCCTCCAGCTCGGAGCATCTTGAACGCTCCTTCTCCAGAGCAAGTTTCATGTCACCGTACTGCAGGGGAACTGCAGGCTGGGCCTGTGGAGCCAGAGCCCCGTTGGTTGTGGTACCTACATCCTCCCGCCGCCGCCCGAATATACCCTGTTCAGAGAAGGAGCAGTGCTTAATTTATTTATTTATTAAGATTTGCAGTTAAAATTAAATTTATTACTATGTTTATATTATTGCAATATAATAATATGGCTTATAGTTCACATTATATTCCCAGACCTTCTTTTTCTTGGTGGGTTGGTCCATTTTCGCCTGGAGGAAGTCAATGAGTTTGGTCTGCTGGGAGATGGTCCCCTCCATCTTCACCTTCTCATGGGAGTACACAGCCTGCAGGAAAGAAAACAGAGATTCAGAGAACGCCATACCTCTGAAGATTAAGGATTACTTTATCATCTTGGTCCCCACAGAGAAACACTGCTACTTACTGACATCAGCTGTACTGTTCTAATATCCAACTAGGACTCTCCCTTTCTTTCTCCCTTGACACGACAACACTGTTATGTATTTCATATTAAAACTGCACTGTGTTGAATTGAGCACCTGTATGTTCTCCAGCTGGTACTCCAGATCCGTCCTCTCAGTCTTGAGCATGTCAGTCTGGTCCAGGGCGTCCTGCAGCCCCTGGGTCAGACGGAAAATGTGGCTCTTCTGGAGGTCCATCTGCTGCTGCAGCTTCCCTTGCTATTGGGGACACCAGACGTCTGATTTAAAATCAGTCACATTTCAAAGTGGCCACAAATATGAATATATGGATGAAAAATAAATATAAACAAATATCGTTAACTCAAAAAAAAGATGCGCCCTAAACAGATTTCCTAAATCGTGCCTGTTCCTTTAAATAAAGTCATTACTTTCAATAGCAGGCTACAAATAGTCTCTGGTTTCATATTTTGGGGAGTTACGAGGGGCATAAATGCAAATTCCTTTCAATATATCAGGGATGTTAGGTAGGTCGTATTTAATCTTCAACCTCTTCCATGAGCCTCTGCTTCAGTTCTCTCTCCGTCTCCAGTTTCTGCTGTAAGCTGCGGGCGTTCATCTCCAGCATGGCGTGCTTCTTCTCCAGATCATTGAGCTGTGAGAACATATGAGTGCATGTTGAAGCGTTACACCACACACCCACTAACGGTGCTAGTTTACTGTTTCAGAAGTGAAACAAATATTTGTTGACCGTGGCGAGGCTTTTTACTCCGTTGACAAGAGATGAGCTTTAAGTAGGAACAAGCTTTAACTCACAGTGTCGGAGAGACTTTCAGCCTTCAGCCTCTGCTCCTTGAGAGCCTGCTGTAAGGCCAGTATCTCGGCCTTGTGCTCTTTGACTGCCAGCTCCACTGCCTGGCGAGACTCAGTGCTGCGCTGGTCTGCACGCAGCCTGTGAACGACGCAATAACAAATCTTACACCGGCGGTAACACGTTTTAATGAATAAATTGAATTACATTGAGCTGCCATCCTCGTGTGCAATAACAGTGTTAATAAATTCAAAAAGCATTCATGCTTGATTCTCACCGATTCTGCTTCTCATTGTCTAGCAGTCTCTGCAGGTCCCTGGTGCGTCTCTCGGCTTGGCTTTTTTCATCCTCCAGGGCCCCTCTCCAAGCCTCCCACTGCCTCTCCTTCTCCAGCAGCTCATCATTTAAGGACTCCAGCTCCACCACCTGCTCCTCCAACATGCTGCATGTTGTCTTCAGTGTCTCGATGTTCTGGCGAGAAAAACACAAGGCCAGACTGAAAAGAACGTCCTTCAAACTTTTTGGGGAAACTTGTGGTTATTGTGTCCTGTATTCTTCCCATAACAGCACAAAACAAAACATGATAATGCATCACTTTTTTTTGTTATCACAGTTTGAGTTATTTAAGTTTAAAGCAGAAGTAAGCGATCCGGTCGTTTTGGCTAACTTCCTGTCAGCCGATGGAGTTAGCAGTCCCCGCCCTCGTCCCTACGTCACCACATTCACGCGCATCCCTTGGCTGCACACACAGAGAGGACCGCCCCTTTATGCCGTTCTCTCTCCTCATTGGATAAAGGTTGTAGGATACAAGGAAAGTTTTCTCCTCGGCTTACAGCAGAGCAGAGTGACTGACAGACCCGTGTTTCAGACCAAACACTCTATAAGTGATTGCTGTCGGAAGATATAACTATTTAAGACTTATATTAACAAAATATTCCGCTTACTACTGCTTTAAGTTTAAATGCTCTCCAGCATTTCAGTGTATGCATATTACCTGTTTCTGGTTGTTGAGGTGCATCTCGCGGTCTGCCACCTCCCTCCTCAGTCGGTCCACTTCCTGGCTGAGCTGGAGCTGGTCCTCCCTCTCATCCGAGGCTTCGTCAAGTTGTTTGGACAGGTAGAAGTTCTGACGGTTTAACTCGGCGTTCTCCTGACTCAGCTGTGTAAGCTGCTCCTCCAGGTCAGTGATCACCTGAGGCAAGAAACAGGCAAGAGGAGGGGAGGGGGTCAGGCTGTGTTCATGGAAGTGAAAAGACATTTAAGCTTCTGTCCAAAACGCCAGGGTAATGGAATCATTTCAGTAACAGCACAGCTGGGCTACTCATAATTTATGACTTCACGATGACTCTAATTAATGCGAGCACTAATAGTTACTTCCACTACACTGGTCCCATGAGTGGGAGACATATCTTTGGCATGCAGGATTTAGGAAAAGGCTGATTCATTAAGTGAATAAGAATCCTAATGCTGAAGGAGGTGATTTGTTGAACCTATTGGATTAATGTTGTCCATCTGTGTTATTCATGTTGTCCTTTTATAAACTGTATAGTAAATGTGTGAAAAAATGTGTAGTGTGAGTGTGAAAACAACTGTGAATATCATCTGAATGAAGAAAATGAACCTGGGCAAAAAGTATGAGCCAAGGTGGAAAATCCCCCCATGCACCCAAGCAGTGTTTCCTCGCCCAAAAATTGATTAAGTCTACATTAGAATGAATTTAGGAATAACTATATATTCGAAGGTCATAAGAGAATTGTTCTTCTGCTGCTGCTGAGACTAAAGACAAAAGCTGTGGCAGCACTTACTGAGCAGCTGTCTCTCAAGGCATCAAACTTGCGCTGAATTTCGTCCCTGTGATTCTGTGAGAAACAAGAGCAAATGTAGAGCAGAAACACAACCACGTCTGACTGCCCTATATAATAATGAAGGATGACTTAACTGCTTACAGCATCATTTAAAATAGATCAAAAATGCAATGTGTACAGTACACTCCTCTTTTCATAACACTGATAGAGTCACTCATAGAAATACAGGTGCACATACGTTCATATTTGGATGTACACTAATTGCAGACATGTGCTAGAACTTGTTTGTCTCACCCTGAGGGCGGTGATCTCCTCCTCTGCCTCAGCGGTGGTCTCCTCCAGCTCGGTCTTCGCCTGCTGCAGCTGGCTCTCCAGGGCAAGACGTGCAGCCTGCAGGCTGCTAATCTGGGACTCGCGCTCCTGCAGTGAGAGGGTCAGCTCCGACACCTGTCTCTTGATCTCCAGCTTCTCCTCTTCATGTTCAAGGCCCATCTACAGAGGGGACAGGACCAATGTGATGATTGTGTGTAGGTGGAAATGTAAATCAAACCTGAACAGATTGTATTTGCATTAATTAATTTGCAGTAATTTTCAGAATTATTTCAACCCACTCAGATTTCCAGATGGGAGACATTATAGGACACAAGGGGAACTCAGAAATTGGAGTAACTCGAAACTTGTTTGAGTCACAACAGACGACCAGTGCAGACCGGCTGAAACCCACATCTGTTTATAGTGCAGACGTTTTCCAAAGAGGCAGATATGAATTTATTCATATGACTCTCTGTACAGAGTCCCTTTGCTTTCAGTAGGTTACATCCAATTTCAAGACGTTTCATTTCACCCTTTTAATGCCATCAAAAAATTAAGAGCCACAGATTAATTAAGTATGACAGGGCTCCGGCTAGCAGATGTAGAAATACAGATTCACACTCTAAGTGCAAAAACTGGGCAGCACAAAGAAGCATAAAAGAACATGGTGGAGAAAAAAATCTCTGGTAACTAGAGACCTAAAAATAAAATCATTTGAGGGAAAAGAACGTTCTTACTGTTACAGAGATGGAACGGCCAATTTCACAGATTGTGTGTGTGTGCGTGCGTGTGTGTGCGTTTATCTGTGAGGGGCAGAGAGGCCAGCAATTAAAATGCCAGTCCATATATTTTATCCCAGTGGGGAAGAGTGTGTGGAGGCAGAGCTATGACAAGCAGTCAGCAGGCTGTCCACCAGTAAGGTGTGTGAGACTGCACCCCAGGGGGGCAAGCTCTCAAACAGGAGGAAAGGGGGGGCATTGTGGTCCTCAATTATGTTGAAAGGTCTTTTTATATAATAGGTTTGTGTTGTACGCACATACAGCTAATGGGTTTTGTAGTGCTTTTCTCAGAGTGGTGGAGAAACCTTTTGCACATTTTAAACTTCTAACTTGCATTAAAACAAATTTACAAGGGACTGTCAAACACCTAAAGTTCAAATAAACACCTTTGGCCATGCTTTGTTTTCATATTATAAATATGTATTTTCTGACCTGTTATCAGCCAATGCAGACACATTGTCTCACAGATATCAAATCAATCCTATATACTCCTCTAGACCAGCAGACAATGGCAGTTTTGTAGAGGTGCCATTGTAGTCCTGCGGTATTTAATTAGCCGTTTATCTGAGAGGGATCTGAGCTCGGTAGCTGATCAGCTGCTTTAATCCCTTTTGTGGATGATAGTAATGAGGCTCCACTGTGCGCGACTTAAAGTGAGGCACTTTATCTTGAGTTCCTGTTGCCTCACCTCCCGTAGCCTGCTCTCCAGCTCCAGCAGCCGAGTCCTCTTGGTCTGCTCCTGCTGACTCATCTTCTCCAGGTGCTCCTCCAGTTTGGCGTTCTGCGCCTCCAGCTTTCCTGCCTGCGACTCCAAATAAAACTTCTGCTGCCGTAACTCTGAGATCATCTCTTCCTGGGCTTTCCTGATATAAACACACACAGAGATGCCGATTTTAGTGACTGTTTGGAAGCTTTCAAATCGCTCTAAATGTGCACAAAAAGTTATGTTCGCTACTAAGTGGTATGATGTACTTGAGCTAATTCATCTTAGTCGACAAAAACTTGCAAATTGAGGTGACGACGTTATAATAACACATGTATGTTAAGTACATTTGAGAGTTAAAGATGCACTTTCTGTATTTAACCAGAGAAATGATACACCAATTAACCTCAGGGGAGCTAGATTAGAAATGGTGAACAAAGATGCTAATGAAGCAATTCGACGCTCGAGGAGACAGAGTCAGTGTGGGTGTGGGCACTCATGAAAGTACAGTGTGGGCAGAAGGTCTAGTTAACTCACATATTCTTCTGGGTGTAGATGCTGCTGTTAGCGGCCAGCTTGTTAGCCTCTGACAGCTCGGCAATGCGTTGCTCCAGGTTCTTCATCTTAGAATCCATGGCATTAATGGTCTGCAGGAAGACGGAGACACAATAACAGTGGAAATCACATCACAGCAAACAGACTCAAAATGCAAGGATACATTTCACTTTGATTGATAGCCAAATCCTGCTAGGACACACATATTTCTGCAGCACAATTTTCATATAGGAAACTGAATTTTGTGCTCCAATAAAATCCTATTAGAGCCCATTAAGGTGTTGCCTAAGTCTTCTACTGTCAATGTCAGATGACTGCCTCTAAAAGCTTCTTAACTGCTTCAATTCTACCACATTAACCAGATTAGGACTTGAGCCCTGGCTTTATCGTGCAACATGATGTATACTTCAATTTAATCCAACTGTACATTCCAGTACATTTTAACCACTTCAATAAATTACTGCCTAAAGAAACAAATGAAAAACACTGATGGATTCGAGTCATCAAACTGTCAGAAAAACCTAATTTGAATAAAAGTATCATATGTTCACAAACAACTTTCACCCAGTAAAACTTATGTAATGCACTGAAGTATGCATTTGCTTAGTTTAACTGCAGGAATAAATAAAAAGTAAAAATCAGACAACTGTATAGACTGCTGCTGATTTAGTTTCTAATGCTACAAAACAATTTATGGTTTTTGATGATATGCAATATTTTAAATCCCTCATTTGGTTTAAATCAATGACAAATGCCTGTAGTGTTTCCTTACAGCTTTCTGTTCACTGATAAGTTTGCAGTTCTCCCTCGACTCCTCCTCTTGCTGGGCTCTTCTGGCCTCGAGGCTTTCCTTGTCGGCCAGGTCTACCTTCATCTGGGCCTCCAGAACCTGGATCAGACAGAAGAAGTGAGTAGAAGAATAGACAATGTTGGCCTGACATATTCACATTTAGGTCTAAATCTGTAATCTGCTATATAACAAAGAACTGAACCTGTAAAAAAAAAAAAAATACTGACATGGTTGTAAATGAACAACCTAGTGTGAAAGCAGTAATTAATGTGGTGTCAAGCCTCATTGTAAAACATACGACAGCTCTGACTTACATCCACCATAACACTGATTTAAAATGGCAGCGACAAATAGCAATTTCTACACTTTAATATATACACACACAGTCTAATGAAACAGTCCTGTAATAAATCCAACCTTCATGAAGGTTAAAAGTATGAGATTTTTAAGAAAATGTCTCAGAGGTGTTGAGTTAATTTCATGGTCATTTTGGAAAAATATGTGCTTACAATAGTTAATTTCAATGGAGTGGACAAGAAAATAGAAACCTGTCTTTATTATAATAGTTGATCCTGACCATCTTGAATGTTGGATTTATTGTATATATGGAAAATATTAAGACACTCCCACCTTGATCTTGTCCTCGAAAAGCCTTTCCTTCTGAACCAGTTGTGTTTCCATCCTCTGGGCTGTCGACTGGGCATCTCGCAGGTTTTCTTCCAGTTCCTTAAAAATAAGAAAACAGAATAAAATGCTCATATAAAACACTGAATAAAAAGCAAAGTGAAAATGGCTTAAGCTTATGTTAATCAGTACAACATAATTTGTATAATAAATAGAAACAAAACAGCACAAACTACCACCCTGATGACTGGACAAAGCAGGCTAAACCCCTGCGGCTACAGAAACACACACACAATCTACTGAAAAACAGACTGAAAGCTGTTCTAGTGAGTCAACTCCCAAACCAAAAAAGAGACAGAAAGAAAGAAAAAAACTTGCATCAAAAATCTTGAAATCCACAAATCGGCTGTAGCGGTTCCTGCTCATGCTGACACCGGAAAAATGTATGTATATTAAAAATCTATATATGCGCTGACACTTCTTGACTAGTAAGAGCTCAGCAAGCAGTTCTCTAGAAGAGGTGTATGTATGATGTGTACATGTGTGGCCTGAGATAGTCGAGGAGGATAAACTGCGAGGGGCTGAATGAATGGGAGAGGTAGGCTGGGGGGGTGAAATTAGGGGTGGAGTGGGGCAAGAGTATTAGCAAGCCTTATCTGTAGCTCTCTCACCAGGATCTTTTCAGCCATCTGCTGGATCTGCTGGGATTTGGTCTGAATGTCATCTTTCAGCTTATTCTCCCGCCGCTCAACCATCTCCAGCCTTTTTACCTGATTCTCCAGGGTCTTCCTGCCCTCCTGCTTACGCAACAAAGACAACAATATAAGTCTAACCACACAGAAAATGTCTCAGCAGCAGAGGCAAAAACAGTATGTAACAAACATCTGCATCATTTAGCTTTATTATTATTATGGGGTTTAGGCTGGTACCTCCGTCTCTCTCAGGCGGCGTTTTAAAGTGTCACTAGAGTCGGTTTTGCCTCGCAGCCGCTCCAAGTCCCGTTCCAGTCGTTCCTTGGCCTGTCGGACATTCTGCAGCAGCTCAGTGGCTTCGGTGCTCGCTTTTACTGCCTGGGGGAGGTCAAGAGTTCAAAGGGCTGTTAGTGGATCCCAAGACAAACCTCTTGATATGCTTCAGCAATTCCTATCCCATGAGACATTGAAAAAAAAAAAAAAAAAGGTTCTCCAGAGAGTAAACAGAGAGGCAGAGCAGGCTGAATACGGTTTGATCTGCTTTTCAAGCAGTAAAGAGAAAGGAGGTTACAGTAACTATAAAAGTTCAAATAACGTTAATGTGAACAAAACAGACAGTTAATTTACCTTGCACAGTTTGTCCTGGAGCTCTTGGATCTTCACTTGCTGTTCGGCATTAGTCTTAAAAAAAAAAGCAGAGGAAGCTCAGACATTTAATTCAAGTGTCACTACAGCTTTAGCCATGAAAATCTCTCCGACAAAGGAAGAACAGAAGAACTTATACCTTCTCAAGTTTGGAAAGAAGCTCCTCCACATCAGCTTTGCCTTGCTCTTTGGCCTAGGAAATAAAAAAGCACATTTCAGTCTCAAGACTTAATCCCCATTTTCAGTTGCATTAAACGACCTACAGTACAAGCATCCGAGGTGCAAACAAACCTTCTGGATCCTCTGCTGGTATTCCACAGCTTTCCTTTTCAGATCCTCACTCGTTTGCCTGGAGTCTCTGAGTTCAGATTCATAGAGGTCACTGCGGCGTCGGGCGGCGGACAGGTCCTCCTCCAGCTGCCTGATGGTCACCTGCATCTCCTCCAGCTGGGCATGGTACTCCTGAAGGCACACACAGGGGTCATCAGTGTGGAAACTGGCAGAGTTAATTGACATATGACGTCAAGCCTGGACTGTGATCAAGGCCATTTTAGTTCACATTTTTAGATATATTTTCTTTTCTGCATTTTGTGTTATACTGTCCTTTCTATGAATTCATAGGACAGAAACTGTTTAGTAAGGTGGATCCAAATAACGACTTTGTGTGGTTGGACGATGCTCAGAAGCTAAAACATCTTTTTCGGTTTAAAATATTTGCATTTTCTTTGTTTCTTGAAAAGGCCTGGGCAATGAGACGAAGAGCAATATACAGATGAGGACTGAAAGTAATCTTAAATTGTTTATTTATGTGTCACACTTGTGTGGCAGGTAATACCAACAGGAAGGACTGCCTAGTTTTTTTTTATCGGTCAGTAAATGTGTCTTGTAATCCCATATGGGAAGGGCCATTGGGCCACAATGGTG
This sequence comes from Trachurus japonicus, assembly GCF_045865225.1. NCBI lineage: Eukaryota > Metazoa > Chordata > Actinopteri > Carangiformes > Carangidae > Trachurus > Trachurus japonicus. The sequence continues at coordinate 9,204,039 of NC_140911.1, forward strand.
GCATGACACGAAAATAAAAAAATTCATTCATTCATTCATATATTTTCTATGGCTTGTCTGCTAAATAAAGTTAAGCTGGTTTAAAAAATATCTTAAGGATAGAGAAAAACTCTGCAGCTCTCAAAGTTGTGATAGAGTTAATATATTCAACACAGCTTTGTATTCAACACAAGCCTAGTTTCAATAAGCTTGTGCTTGTTGCCTTTCTTAAACAAATGCACATTTCTGTTCAGGTTTTTACTGTGGGGAAAAAAATTAGCATATCTTTATGTACAACAGCAACAGCAGTAAGAGTTTGTTTGGAACCGCCTGAACAGACAAACTGACTTGTTATTGTGGCCAGCAGTTGCAGACAAACAAAGATGTACTTCACAGATGTGCTGACACCGTTTCATTGTGCAGTGATCTATAGAAACTGCAGTGCACTGTGCTGCAATGACCATTTATCACTTAAAGTGTCAAAATCAAAGATAACAACTCAAGGATTACCACTTAAAAGCTGTAGTTGGCAACTTTGCTCTATAGGGCACGAAGTGAAAGAAAAATAACTGCTAAAGTTTGTAAAAAAATCTTTGCACAGACAAAAATGTTATATGATCTTTGTAAATTGTGAAATGTAATTAGTTACAAAGGGCAACTGAGCTGGGTCTTGATTGCAAGGGATGTTTTGAATGTTATAACCTTGAATTTGAAGTTCAATTTAAACTTGTAATTTCAATCATAGATGTCTATTGAATAATAAAATCTAAATAATGTAAGTACTGTGTTATTCCCCTGAGAGGAGAGTTGGCAAATCTCTTGGGTAATGATCAAAGCCTCTTTTTGTGCCTGGCAGGGATGCCATCTGCAGGGATGACCTTTACGAGGACAAGGGAGCCCTCGGAGGGGAAGACCTGCCTGTGTTACAGCCAGAGTCTAATCTCGTGACTGCTTTAATTACTCCATTATCAGCTATTATGGCAGTATTAAGAAGATAACATTGTTAAAAATGTATTAATGTTTTTCCTTTCTTTTCTTTTTTGAGTATAAACACCTTTGAGGGTTTGTAAAAACCTCTGAAAGCGCCGCATCATTATCGTGATGAGAAGGAGGCGACAGATGATTGTCTGATGAAAAGATTCACATACTTGCTCTTTAATTTCCTGCAACTTGTTGCTCTGTTCACGGATATCATGCAGCAGCTGCATGGCCTTGTCATCCTCTCTGGAGACTTCCACACGTGCCTCCTCCAAGCTTCGCTTCAGGCTCTACAAATACACACAAACACATCAACTCAAGGCTGCTGCTGGTTTAAATCAGGACTAATTTCTGACAAATGTTGAGCAGAGCAACGTGAAACAACACAAATATGTAAAAAAAAATACAAACGTGTGTGGGGGGCATCATTATATTTAATTATATATAATCACACTTATGATTGTGACTCACGCTACACTCGGTGATGTAGGTGGCGAGGTCCTGTTCCAGGATGCTCCTCTGCGTCTCGGACGCCTTAAGCTCCACATCCTTCTGGTGGAGTACTGACTCCAGGTCAGTCATTTTACGCTGAAACCTGGAGATCTCCTGCTCCATCTGATTAAAGGAAAAAACAGCACAGTCATTGTCAACAGTGTCATTGTAACTCCATCCAGCCATTCACCAGTGCTGTGGGGTTACGTCTGGGTAGGTCTACAAGAGACTAATCAACCATAAGCTCAGATCGTAGCCAATATATTTGACCTATTGCCCAGATCGTAGCCAATATATTTGACCTATTGCCCAAGCCAGAGTGCCTCACAAGGAGTAGTTATAATGTTTACACACAACAAGATTAACTTGGCGTATTACAGCGCCACCAGAAGCTTGCTTGATCTGTGTTAAGCCAGTCAACCAGAGTAAACACAAGACGTCTGGTAATAAAACCCATGATGGAATCTTTTTTTCTTTTTTTTGGGGCGAAAAGCAATTTTTACAACATGGAAATACAAAATTAACAATTCTGCGATTTCCAGTCTGTCGGCAGTTCTCTAATCATCTCATCTCTGGCTGGCTTGATGTGGCTGCTCTTACATTTGAATAAAAGAGTTGTTTGTCATAAGTGCTAGAAAGGAAACATTAATAATACAAAAAAGTAAGTACATCTTCACCTTGTGACATTTGTCTTGAGTTTCTTGTAATTCTCTGCTTTTAAGGTGTAACTTCTTTTCCATGGAGTTGGCCTTCGCAGGAGAGTTGAGGCCAGCAGACACTGACCTGAAGGTGACAACATAAACAGTTTGATGTTCTTATTACTTATTGTTTAAACCGACCATACACAAATACAAAATGTCCAACCTTACTTAGACGTAGTAAACATGAAAGAAGGTGCACAAAACTGTGCATTGCAACAACCAGCTTGCTTCCAATCCATGATGGTCGACATATTCTGAAGCACAACATGTGAGCCAACATGAGTGTGGCCTTCTCTGAATTGTATAAGAAAGCACACACATATATGTATTAAATATGTATGACACATTCTCAAATCTAAGAATCTAAGCTAAACCACAATGAGGATGGAAGCCAGTGCCATTTGTGGGATAAAGTTACATCACGTAACAGCAAGCAAGAGACACTGAAAGCATCAGCATATGCATCGACTCTGAAGAAGATCTATTCATGCCAACAAGGAATTCAACAGGGAATTTGTGAAGTGAGAGAGAACTCAGTATATTTTATTCATCACGGTTTATTCGGGACAAAACAGATTAAATGAACAAGACAGGCGTGTAGACCTGTTTGCCTGACAAAATTATGTGACAGGAGAATTCAGGCTATGCTTTTGCTTGGGGTTGATCCACACAGAGCTCTGTAGCGAGTCCAATGCACCCAATTTTTCTCATTTATGTAAGGTGATGTCCTATTTTGTCCCCCGCCCCCCTCCCCTTGGGAATAATTTAGAGCACAAAGTCAATTTTCTTTTCTATTGACCACAGTGACAACCCAACTCTGAATGGGAATCTTCTAAATGAATGAATGAATGAATGAATGGGTCTGTATGAATGAGCTCGCAAATACTGCAGAAGGATCTTTGATAAAGTTGACTCAGACTGAGTCACAGCGTTAAAAATAATCACGGAAGCAAGCACTGCTCCCTTTGCCTCTCTGCAGAAACACCCCCTGAAACAGACACATACAGTAGAAAGGAAAAAAGAGAGGGGAAGGGAGAAAGTGTGCAGACACAGACACACACACACACACACACACACACACACACACACACACACACACACACACACAGCTCCAACAAGTCTTTTTCACAGGGATCTAGATTAAAAAAAGAAGCGTTACAGCTAGTTGAAACCGTTGCTAATTAAAAATTGATATTGAAGATCAAAATTCATAAAGTTATCCAGTGCCTAGTTGAACAGTTTAAGGGGAGATATAAGAAAATGTGGCTAGAAGTCCTCAGCTGGGGTTTCTCTGCACAGACTTGTACATTTTTCACCATTTCATCTTTCTACACCCACTATTTGACATGGCTGCTTTAAGCAGTAAATTGGAGGAAACGTCAACAGCGTTTTGAAGGGAGCATGAGAAATATTTTACCGGTCAAAACATTGTGTAGGCAGAATTGAGATTAAATATTTGTACAACAGAGAAAATGCCAGGGCACTTTTCCCATCTGAGGAATATGGAAGTTGTCATGTCTCTACTGTGGAGAGAAAATAAATGAGTAGCCAGTGCAGACTGCATTATTGAAGAGAATCGAAGAGAGGCAGGAACTGAGGAAAAGTATGCCAGTTAAAAGCTTAGTCGCACTAATCAGGTACGCAAAAAAAAAAAGAAGATCACATGCAATAACACAAGGAAAATGCAAACAAACACACTTAATCCTACACACAAGATGTCAGGATGAACACAAGCAGACTTGCCAAGGTAGGGAATCCTCTAGGTCATTTTTAAAGAGTGAAAAATCAACAGAGCAGTGTCACTGCATTTTGAGCTCAAAGCAAATTAATAAAACAACACTGACAGAATCATTTAACACATATGAACCTCCTGAAATACATAGAATAAAATGTGAACTGTGAGTTGACTGGTGCGCTGGTTTCAAAAAGATGGGTATAACCAGAGCATCAGATCATTAGATGCAAAGTTCTTGTTCGAGATTGTTGTGTCCTAAAATAACCTACGGGCCTTTTTATTATTATCCCAACTGAGACTCAGATTTCTGGAATATATTCCTGCATTTCAGTTTCCTCTCTAATTATGTGTTTTTCTGGCCAAACTGAATTGAAACGTCTTTGTAGAGTGTAAACAAACATGATGGTTGTTGAAATATGTCCCTAATGTGTAGAAATGATATGTAGCAAGTGATCAATCTACTGGAACTGGATCTATTCAGTTATTTAGAAACAAGTTGAAATACACACAAACAAGACATAATAACTTAAAGGTTGCCCTGCAGGTGGTATTAGAACAAAGGGATTCATTTCCATTAAATTTAGACATTAAACTTTTTCCTAGCGTACTAAATTTGAGTCTGATTGGTGGCAACAGAGGAGAAGAGAAGGGGGTCAATATAAACATGAAATGATCTTCCAAGATGACAAATATCCACAGCAGGCTTCTTGAAAATCAGTCCATTATTTGCTTAGACACCATGTCAAGGGAAAACTCTGACCGGATGACGACACAAGATGAAAAGTCAGTTTGACGTCTATATCATTAGAAATCATCCTCTGGGGACTATAAATATCCAGATCATCTGGCAGTACCCATTCATGGCAATCTGGTCAGCAGTTAAGTTATTCTGCTCACAACTAGCGTGTTAAAAGACTGACTAGATGCTAAAACCTAGCATCTTTGTCCTGTGTTACCCAATAATGAGTCGAAAAATGTGTTTATTCATTTTTCAAAAACACCCCATGGTACCCAAAAGTCCAAAAAAGAGTCCGATTTTTTTTAAAGTTTAAGAGCTGCATTCAAGCAAAAGATGATTTTCTGACACCAAGCCACAGTCGGCTTCTTGTAAATGTGAGGAAAAGCTGTTAAGGGTATTTTGTTGTTGAGTTTTACTAATGAGGAGTTAGACAGACAAGGTCACACAGAATGGGAAAAAAGAGAATAGCAGAAACCCCCAAAACAGATGATTAGCATTTCATTATGCTTGGCTCTCAGTTCATTTTCTTTCCTTTTTGGCATGGTAATGAAGAATGTGTACACGCATATGCATGCATGCACCCACACACAAATTTGACACATTCTATCAGCTCTGAGCTCCTCTTAATCAAATGCTGCAAAGAAAACGACTGGCTTCAGATAAAAACCATGAACAGATGACTGATGGTGTAACAGCAAGGGACAGAGACATTAGAAGAGGGAGAAAATAAGAGGAAGAGATGAGACGGGTAAAGATGGGGGTGGGGACTGGGAGAGGAAAAAAAAAAAAGAAAAAAGGAAAAAACAAAAACATCACGGTTGTAACCATAGAAATAGATTCTCTTCCCCAATCTGAGCTCTCATCCTTTTCCCTGTCTAATCTGCTCACGCTTTTTCTTCCCTTTCTGTTGCTGCTGCTGCTGCTGCTGTCATGATCCGCAGTCTCTCCAGCACCATTAACCAGACAAGGCTACAGAAATCAAACCTATTCTCTTGCATTAATATCAGAGGTTAAGAAGTCAAACACCATTAGGGATAATTACAGTCCCAAACCCCATGCTATAAAACTCAGCAGCCCATTATGCTGCACAGTAACAGAGAAAGCACAATATAAGCAGCAAGGGTTGTTGGAGTGTGTGTGTGTGTGTGTGCGTCTGTGTGTGGGGTTCCACCTCTCAGCAAACCTCATTGACACACTCAGCCGCATACCAATCAGCGCCGATGGCAAGATAACGCCAGCTCACATTCACCTCCGGTCCATTCATTTGATCTATATATGCATCAGATCCACTTTGTGTGATCCCAATGAAAGCACAAAAACAAGAACCAGGAGAAGGGAGCACCAGCGAATGAAAGAGAGAGAGAGAGGGGGGGGGGATCCCTTCGCTCTCTCATTCCTTGTCTGACACAGCATATGGCCAAACCCATTTTAGCCCCAACAGGCACAACACTAATGACAGGGACAAAACACCAACTGCCCCGGGCGCCACACTAGGTCACCTGAAACAAGGCTACCTGAGAATTTGTAGCGGTGGTAATGAAGAGTCTAATGGCAGAACGGCCAGCCAAGGGTATCACAGGGTCTTTAACCAACAAAGGTGTGTTAGAGGTGTATGTAGGAGGGCTCTGCGTGGACTACAGTAAAAAAAAAAAAGGGGAGGGGGGGGGTCGTCTTTGAGAAAAAAAAAAAAAAAAGGCAAACAATGCATTGTATTGTATTGTAAACAGGTAGCACTTACTCAGTTTTGGCCAATGTTGTCAACGCTCTGCTGAAGAACCAGCCTAGAAAGGGCAGATCCTGGCCCTGGAAGCCCGCTGGCAGAGCTCCTCGCTGGGTTGCTGAGGCTGGCCAGGGGGCTGCCTGCTCCGGCTCCTCAAAATTAGAGGTGTCATCTTCAGTGTGCAACGCAGGAACGAAAGGCGGGAGAACTGCAGGAGAAAAAAGGATGAGAGAGAGAGGAGGGAGAGTAAAACAGGGCAAGAAGGAGGAGGAGGAGGAGGGGGAAAAAAGAGGAAGCAGCGACGAACAAGGTAGTAAAAAAAAAAAAAAAAAATGTAAAAGATTAAAAAAAAGAAATACAACAAGGAGAAAGGGGAGAGAAAAGAAGGGGAGGAGGAACGGAGCAGAGTGGTGGTGGTGGGAGCCTAGAGTGCGGTAAGTCGCGCGTTGATGCACATGCTGCCTCTCGGTACCCCCCCCTCCCTCCTTCTCCTTCTCCCTCTCTCACACACACACATGCTCACTCCCTCTCCCTCACTGCAGCAGAGCAAGCTAATCAGCTGGAGCCAGAGCTGAAGCATAGAGCTCCATCTATGCCCAATTATCAATAAACCTGAGCTGTAGTGTCTATATAAACATTTATATGTGCGATTCTCCTCTGTATGACGCATCTAATATTCAAATACTCAAAGAACATCAATTAATGAATCAATTAAAATTCAGAAACACTTATAAACACTGCCAACAAACACAGGCAAAAGAGGTTGCATTTCCCAGTCAAAATAAACCCTGGTTTTCCAAAAAAAACAATGAGATTCATTAATATTCAACACTGTTCTGTTGATATTATGACTGGAAAACAGCTCAGAGGAAATTAGTCGCATTGCCATGTTTAATAATGGCTTCATACTCACAAAAAAACAAGGTTTATTCATCTGAAATTGAGATCTTCTTTACAGCAAAACAAAACTCTCATCAGCCCTGCAGCGACACGTGCGAATTACAGAACCACTGTAGCGCTGCGGTTCTTTAATGTGACCCCATGATTCACTTGAAAATGTCCATTAATGAGAATGTTAAGGGCGTGTTTTCCCACGGCTGCTCAGGTGATAGAAAATGCGAAACTCTTTGTCATTCCGGTTCGCACTCTCACATTTGATGGCAACAACAATGACGTTCGTCCACCAAGCACGCAGGCAGACACACACATGCGTTTCCGCCGGAGAGCGCGTGTCTAGTGTTATTGGCGTAAAAAAAAAAAAAAGATTTTGTGCTGCGTCTGTGGAGAAGCAGATGAGTTGCAGTTCTTTTACTCCGTCTGTGTTGCTTCTTGTCTCTGCCTCCCCTCCCATTCTCCTCCTCCTCCTCCTCCGGAAAGCGCTGGCCTACTGCCAACGGCGCACAGAATCTCATTATTTTACTACCGACCAAAACCACTGGCAACACAATCACTGTTTGTTGTCTATGTGCAAACACACACACAAACACACACACACACAGGCTACACTTATTTGTATTATAAACAACATTAGCTCTTGACAACTAGTCATATATCATCTGTCCAGTAACGTGATTATAGCGACACTGTCTCATTTCAAGCCAAATTGAGCGTTTTTACTGGACAAACAGCAGAACAGAGTCTCGAGGGAGCGGGTTCTCCTCCTCACCGTGTCTCAAGTTGTTCCAGTCCACACTGGAGAAGAAAGCGTGACAGTGGAGTCCCTGGTAACCCAGTCGCTCTTTGGCTCCACACAGCAAGCTCTGCAGCAGGTCTACAAACTGCTTGCTGGCCTGCGGCTCCTCCGGAAACTTTAGAAAACGCTGCGGGCAAACAACAAGGATTTATTACATAATAAATGGATGGATCAGGTATAACTTCAGGTAAATCAAACTGCACATTTTTCACAGAATATGCTGGGAAACTAAGTAGGCAATTTTATTTTTTTTCTCTACAGTCATCTGGAATTATAAGATGCAGACAACAGCAGATAATAGATGATAGAAGACCAGTGTCGGTAGCCGTTAAAATGACAGTCCATCCATATACCTGGAAGTTTAGGATGTTGTGAATAGTCTTGGTGGAAGTGCCATCCGAAAACGGTGACCTGCCATAAATCATCTCGTAGGCTATGACGCCGAGGGACCACCAGTCACATTCGAGACCGTAGGTGCCGTGAGAGCCCCCATTCATCGCCGTCAAGACCTCAGGGGACAGGAAGTCTTGGGTCCCCACAGGCACTGTGGGAGCTGCCACCTGGAAACGCGGTAATTAAAATGCATTAATAAAAGCCAATCATGTCACTGTCAAACAAACCGAAGTAAGTACACACACAGCAAACTCTGTGTAATCTACTTACTGTTTTGTTAGCCGTCAGCCTGGCAGCTGATCCAAAGTCTGCCAGCTTAATGTGACCGGTCCGATCGATGAGAACATTCTCCGGTTTGACGTCTCTGTGAGTGGAGAGTTTAGAGGAGATTTGATACTGCTTTTACAGAGCTGTTTGTAGCCCGAGTACAGTAATGTCTCCAACTGCTCTGATAATAATGGAATACATTTGTAAACTCCAACAACGTATTTGTATTACAGTAACAACACACTGCTCCAGGTTAAATTACAATTCTACATTTCTCATGTCCAGTTAACGTTTCCCTGAATTGTGCCTTCAGCTCTGCGGGCGAAAACAAAAAGGAAAACGCAAGATGATTCAGGGAGGATCAAAGAAAAGTAGCAAATTAGGATATCCAGTCCTACTTCTCAAATCATTACTGCATATAGCCTTTAGAGATCTTTACACAGACTTTTTGTTAAATTCAGTAGCTTGAGTCTCTCACCTGTGGACGTAGCCCAGCTGATGGACGGTGTGAATGGCCTCTACCAGCTCGGCCAAATAGAACTGAGCCATGGGTTCGTCAAATTGATCCTCGTATCGGTTCAGCAGCGACATCAAGTCACCGCCTGGCAAGTACTCCATCGCCTGAAGACACATTTGTAATGATACATATTGCAGTGAAAGCAATCAAGAAAGTGGCAGCAATAAAACTATAACCAGCACTTTTTAATGAATCTGTGTTTAAATATGATTAAAGTTAACCGGTATTAAACTCAGTGGGAGCATTCGAGTGCTTATAAATAGGCCCTATATTTAGAGAGAAAAACAAAAGCAACAAGTGTGGGATAACACATGTTTGAGCTTACATCAAAGCTCTATTTAGCTTAAGCTAATAGGGTGGTTCTCCTCATTATAGATTCAGTTATGTAACACCAGACACTATTGCAGATTTATCTGTGATACTGCAGTCAAAGCACTGGTCTTCCATAGTTAAAAATACCCCAATATGAACTGCAAAACTCCTGTTTTGCTTATGATTTGTCATCTCAGGCTACAAGGTGACATGTTTTCTGTCACACAAGACGCCACAACAACAACAACAACAAAACAACAACAAAAAAAAAACATGTATTATCCCCTGATTTCATAATTTAAACTTGTGCAAAACAAACATATAAATGGTTACGTTTGACTTAAATCCTCATCTCTGCTGTCTGCACTCTGAGACGAGAGGCTCTGGTCAGGCTAATTTGAGCTATATGGTAGCAGTCATACAGCCATAACAGGCGAGAGAGCCCCTGGTGCATGAATGGTCGGCGAGTCTGAATGAACGGGAGCATTCTCCAGTGTTACCTAGCAACAGGGAGACTGGGTGCCTCTCTGACACACGGATAAAGATGGATGCTTTGTATTTTCCTCCATGCTCAGTTAGGGAGCAGGGTGAGACAGAGGGGGAGTGAAAAGAGAGGAGGAGGAAGAATGGAGATAGACATGTTGTTGTGGTGGGGAAGTATAAGTAGAGGGGGAGTGAAAGAAAAAACAATGGGTTGCATGTAGAATAACGCTCGGCTATGCAGGAAACGTTCCCCCCCTCTCTCTACACTCTCCGCCAGTCTAGCAGGTCACTAGAGAAAATATAGATTCTTTGTGAGGTTAACAGCCGTCATGATGATTACACTGGACGCTCTCTATGAGGAGGAAATTGACACTTTACCTCCACAGCTGAAGATTAGGCTATTAGGCAGACACTAACATTTCCAGGAAATGTGTCTGGTCCGCTCCTTAACCAGAGTCAAATGAGAAGATTAAGTATTAATTATAGATACGCACATTAACCTACACGTGAGGGAAACTGTTAGCTCAACTCGACTGTTGCGTTTTTTGTTTCTTTTCTTTTCAACAGATGCTGTTTCTGTGATGATTTCAGCATCAACAGTTTGAGCCAAAGCAAAAAACACCTCAGAGGTTTCTGTCCAGTGGCGGTGCCAGCAGTGAATAATGTTGTTAATGTGGACAAAATCCTGGTGATTTTCCAGCGTACTGGTGGTGGCTAGTTACTGTAAGGTGAGTTTCATTTGACTTCTGAAGGAGGCTCACTCTCAGCCCTGCTTCAAAGCATTTCTCCTACATAAAAGTTGATCCTTTCACTGCTCACTTCAGATGCCTTCCTGTAGCAGCTCATGTACTATTCTGACTGATCCTGCTGTTTTATTAGTCACATTCTGGAAAACACAGCTGTGAAAGAAAATGAGAAAAAATGTACACCTTCCTGTTTTCTTATACACAGCTTCATATATGATTTTTTTTTTTTTTAATCTATATTGTATTTTGTGCATTACACACATGTAGAAATAAGACAATGTTGTTCTAGGGTCACGTAATTCTTGTTCAACTATTGCTGGATCTAGTGACTGCAGTTTCGCTGTTGTTGGAAGATGTATTATTAAAAAAGTCACCATCACTACGCTCAATGAATCATTCTCTCAGTTTTTTTGTAGATATTTTGTAGATACCTAGTTCATAACATTATTTCAATTAATTTTCTATGGCAAATAATATTAAACCATCATATAGTTAGACACTGTGAGTAAATTTAATAACTCCAAAGCATCTTTTTTTCCTCCAACAGCTGGGGACCACTGTTTCCCGCGCTAGGTTTAGTTTAAGGCAAGAGATAAATTCAGACAACACATAAAAATGCAGTTAGAATAATCTCACTTAAAACAAAGGCTGAGGAGGGAACCACAACGGTATTAAAAAGTGCATCTCAGTTGGTATACTTAAATAAAGAGGCTGCCTCTAAGCCTATGCTATATCACAAAGCCTGCCCTGTACTATGACTGTAGGCTACTACTACATATACCACTTCACCAAGCTTGCACTCCATGTTAATTATCTGCCTCTAGTGGAAGAGGATTTAACTAGGACAAATTCTGTAATGCAAAAACCTTAGTCCATCCTCATGATCAGGAAAAAAAAAAAACCTGCAGTCTTACCAGGTAGACATGTTCTTTATCCTGGAAGGCATAGAGAAGCTGTGGTATCCAGGGACTGCTATTCAGTGTCAAGATCCTCCGCTCTTCTTCATGAAAAACCACCTGAGGAGTATTGAAAAATCCAATCAGCATTTAATTAAATTAATGCACAACAATTGTGCTGGACAAACTGTTGGTGTGAGAAGAGCAGCAGCCACATAAACACATCAATCTCGAACACCAAGAGGGCAACACCTTCAGGGCTTCATTGGGGTTTAAATGTAATCTAAGCTATCCGTTTTATTTTGTTAATTAAAGGGAGATTCTACCAAACCTTTAAACATAAGTCAAAGTCAAACTAAAATGTATTGTCATTCAGTCCATAGAACAGAAGTGAACAGCATCACAGCATGAAACTGTTTTTTTTAGCTCAATGTGCAGTCACATAAAAATGTATAAATATAAATATGCAAAGACAAACATAGACAGACGACTAAGACATAACAAACAGTGCAACATGTCACATAAGCATAAGCTCTCCTTTTCCTAGCTTCATTTCTTGATGCTTGTTTTGTTTGTTTAAAGTGGGATGTGATTTAAATTTCACAGAGTAGACACAGGTGGCATGAGCAAAACATTTCTTGTTCATACAAGTTGCTCACTGTATTGCTCACTTCAGATCCCTCCCTGTCACAGCTCATGTATTTACTGAATGAGATCAGTTTTATTAGTCACAGAGAACAGCTGTGAAATAATGTACCCATGGTTGTATGCAACCTTAGAGCACCCCCTAATGGAGCTTTTTCAGATTGCAACTTTGGAGCACAAAAAAGACAAAAACACTGCATAAAAGGTAGCAGAGAGAGGATAGGGCAAAATATTAGAAAACTTCACTTTTAGTGCTCCAGCCATAATATTTTGGGAATAAATGCATAAATGTAAAGAGTACAAACATAGTTTTCCATGTATTCATCCAGCTATTCTTTTTTTTTTTATTGATGGTAAACACAGTTTGTGGTGTCAGTTCCCCTATCGATTTTGAAATGTTTACATAAAAATGTGTTTGTAGTAATCAATGAAACTTAAGGTTTTTTCTCTACCCATAAATCCAGCAGCATCTTAAAGTTATATTACTGGTTCAAAACACACACAAAATGTTATGTTACAACTAAATGATCATTGTAAACAACATTTTTTTTAAAAGTCTGTTGCAGTTGTTTTACATGCAAAAAAAATTAATTCATCTTACATTTTCTTGAGTGCGTAAAACTGTCTTGTCCATGACTTTCAGTGCACAAATGTCTCCAGTGGCCTTTTCCCGGGCAACTTGGACTTCAGCAAAGCGACCTCGTCCCACCACTGCACGCAGTTCAAAGTCCTGAGCCCCTGGCTGCAGGGTCCGCAGCTCGGAGACCACTTCAGAAACTGTTTCACAAACACACACACACACGTTTTAGTTCCACTGTTTCTCAGAAGTGAAGAGGGGAATACCACAAATACAGTACAGTACATTATGCCATTAGACATATCTGCAAATATTTGATTATCTATCTTACAGTGACTGAGAAAAATATGGTCTGTGCATTCATTTTTATAGTTATAAATGTGAACTGTTGACTGTGCATTTTAGCGGTGACTTGTGTGTATCATAAACAAACAAACACATACTAAGAGTCAATGTGGAAAAAACAACAAAACCAGAAATATAGGGAAAGTATTGTGTTCCTAAAAAAAACAACAACAGTAAAGTAGCTAGATGTCTGAATGTCTTTTGAGCCACTTGCATGAACTGAATTTCACCCAAATAACAGTAAAAACTCAGAACTGATAAAATCAACAAAAAAGAATGAAATAATTTATATGTAGAGCACATATGCTTACACTTGTTGACAAAGTTTGCCACATGCTGTATCCTCATAAGCTCTGGGGAGCTGCACTCTTGGTAGAGGAGCAGCAGCGCCTCCAGAAACTGTTCGCGGCCCAGAGTGCATCCTCCCTGCTGCCCACACAGGCTGGCACGGCCCTGGGGACAGCAAATAAACACAGGAAAGGGAAGTCAGCTAACCAATAGTTACTGCAGCTCGTTTTAAACTCAACTGAAGCCTTATAAAACGGTGTATAGACATTACATTTGCTCATTTAACAGCATCGTGTCATCTTTTTTAGTGGTAACTTTACCTGGAACACCTGGTTAAGCCGCAAGCTACGGCTGGCGATGGGGTCCGTGGAGGAGGGCATCGTTTTCAGGCTTCCTTGACTCACGTATTTGAATTTCAACATGGCTGCTTACTAAAAAATAACCTGAAAACACATATTCAATCGAAGTGAATGGGCGTCAGTATGGGCAAAGGAACAACAACACTATACTGGTGGGACGACAAATGTCAACAATGCGTCCTTTTAGCAGCATGCTAAACTGACGTTGGCTAACGTCTGTTTGCTGACGTCGCTTGACACACAGACAAATAACGTTAACAGGACGTTAACAGACACGTCTTTAACTAAACGTATGTGTGTGAAAGTACTCACCACCAGAGTGCCATGCAGGTAGATAAAAATATTACTTTTAATTTAGCCTAAAACATGAGTGGGCTAAGAGGAGCACACTGTTTTCCTTTTTCCGGTTTAACTTTCAAATTTTGCGCGTTGCTCGCCCAACCCTCGAGCCTGCTGAATGAAGGCGGCGTCTGATTGGATGTTTGGCTTTTCCGTGGGCGGGACTAAGTGCTGCTATCAACCAATGAGAGGCGGTTTCCCCCCTGTTGTCACCACATCAAGCGGGTGTTCTCCTTTTACAGTCTATGGTGTTCTCATAAAGGCTTCTCACATTAAAAACAAGGAAATTGTTGTTCGTTGTAAATGCAAGTACACATGAAAACAAGGAACCATATCAAAGTCTGTTATAAACATAACAAAACAAGGAATGAATCATTATTCATATGCTGTTTTTATTAACAAAAACATTGTTTATCATCAGTCTAATGAATTTTGTAAGAAACAGGCCTAATTGTCGTGTAGGCTACTTCAATCAGTCATTTAGTGTTGTGCCTCCATAAAGCTTCCTGACTAAAATATATTTTATAAATAATGGCCAAAGCAGCAGTGGCTGAGATATCCAGCATGCAATTTTGTGGCTTTTATACTCAAACTCCTGGATCTTATATTTCCATTAATCCAACCAGAAGAATCATTTTGTTTGACTCCCTGCTTGTCAAAATCCAAAATCTTTCAAAAACAATACCACCACAATTTTCTGTGATAGATTAGTGGTCCTCGCCCTAATGATAGGATTGGGTTGGAAGCCTACTGTTTATTGGCAAGTAAAGTGACCTTTATGGTTATTGTCAGCCCATTCGAGTTCTTTTTGCAGTTTGTTTTTTCCATTTGGATTATCCATATTGCTCCTTTATGGCTCTATAAAGACACACAATAATATAATGCTCTGGTTTCAACAAATTTTAGTTTTTATATGCTTAATAGATAAAATGCAATAATTACACTACCAAAATCAGGACCAAAACTTTTTTTATTTCCAACAGAGATACATGTTTCATTGTTGTCTGTCCCAGTTTTCCAAAGTTGCATGGTCAAATAGCCTAAACTAACAGGGGGTATGTTGGAGAAACTGGGTCCTGGCTGGCCTGGCCTTCATCTTGCCCCAGTTGCTGTAGGAGGTCCTGGAGGTGTGGCGTTAAGATTGGGGTTGAGTTTGGGATTTGGGGTTGGGAGCAGGAGTGGGGTTGGGGGGAGGGATCGGGTTGGGATCGGGGACGGGGTTGGGGGTGGGCATGGGAGGTGTAGGGGCAGGGGCAGGGGCAATATAGCACCCTTTCTTGTGCCACTGCATGTCCCGCACACGTCGGACGGACTGGATCTGAGGTGCAGTGGCTCCCCAATCATTCCAGTGCTTGAAGTCTCCATGCTCAAACACATACTGGCTCCCTCTGTAGCCTGGATACATGTATCCCACCCACCTTCAGAGGGAGGAGAGAGCATAGCACATCACATTTCTGCGATACAAAACCATCAAAATATCTTTGAAAAAAAAACAATTAAATTAGTATTAATAGTATTATTTATCAATGGGAAGGTTACAGCTTACGTTCCACTGATAGCCTTAGCACTGGCCACGCGGTCCTGGAAACCATGAGCCCACAGACTGGGGACATCATCATCAACTATCTCCATTTTTCTGCCTTCAAAGCCTGCATTCTCAAACAGGTTCAGCTTGTGATCTGCGCTGTCCTGTGGAGACAAACAACAAGGTTTGAGCACATCTGGTTGGAGGTTAAAATAATATGTAATATATCATAATTCTGCACCCGTGTTACTGACCACTTTCAGTGGCCTGAATGAGCTCAGGATGTAGATAGTCTGGCAGTTGGTCCAAGTGCTCCAGCGAGGATATTCTCCCTTCTCAAGCACAAATTGCTCTCCTGCAAAAGCTGGTCGCTCAAACCCTACCCACCTGTGGACACAGAGAAAATGCAACACAATGTAACTTCACACATTCATCCTGAGCAAAAGAAAATTGCTTTGGCGAGATTTGATGAAAGGAAAGTGAGTCACTCACGGTCCTGACTCCACAATAACTGAGCCGACCCGCTGTGTCTTCTCCATCACATTTTTACATTCGCCAGACAACTCCACCTTCTTTCCACGAAAGTTCTCGAACTCAAAAACTGCCAACTGCAAGACAGGAAGAGTTGACAGAGATCAGCAAAGTCTCAATTCCATTTTTATTTTATTCTATACACTTTTTGTATATACAGTATAATAGGCTGGTTTCATAATAGGTACCTTATATGTGGCTCCAGCTCCTCCCTGGCCCTTCTCTGCAGGCAGCTGGTCTGGGGTTCCCTGCTGTTCCGTCATTTTCCCTTAACAAAACAAAGCATTACATCGTCTTGTGATTTTGTATCATTTTGTGACATTAATAAGAAGAAAATTGTGTTTCTTGCAACACTGGAAAAATCATCATATAACTTAAACACATCATCACAGATAGGGCTGCAAAGACGACAGCTGCAGACACACAGAGACTTCTCCTCTTTGACGGAGCTGCTGGATCCTGATCTAAATACTCAGAAATCAAATATATCACTCCAGTTGCATGTTTAGTTTTACTCAAAAGTTGTGAAAGAATAAGACATCAATAGTGCACAGACAAAAAGCTACTTAAGAAACACACACATGTAGAAGAAGGTATAAGAAAAGTAAAAGAGACACCTGTCAGGGAGAGGGATGAACTTTTCTTTTTTTTGTTTACCTGGATGGCTTGTGCTTCAATGCACCGCGTACAAGCCACACTCTCCGTCTTTCCTCTTTCTTTTCTCTCTCTTTTCTGTCTGTCTCAGTGTGAGGGTGTGTGTGGGTGTGGAGGCCTGGCGAGCGGGTCGGTGGAGGCCGGTTGGGGGTATTTATGGTTTATTTCTGGCCACAGCAGCAAAAAGCCTGTTGATGCAGCAAGTCTGTCGCACCCATTGTGTCCATCACACTGCTTCTCAATAGGCTTGCCCCTCTGTCCCTGGCACACTGGCAAACGCTGCCCAGCTCTGCCCATGCTGCCATCCTGACCATGATCCTATAGTGGGCACACGCACTGACTGCCAGCCAAGAGAATGAACAGAGATCAGTCTCACTCAGCACTATCGGCCCCACCCAGCTATCTTGCTCTCCACTCTCCTGTCTTCTACCTGTTTCTTTATCTTTCTCGTCACCCCAGCATCCAAAATGCTGCATCAGGCGTTCCTGCTTTTCTGACGGTGGCATTCATCAAAACACGGGTTTTAATAGCATTTCCACGTTTGCATTCCTCTGCTTTCCCTCCCCTCGAGGACATAAATTACAGTTGACTTGACCAAAAATCTGGTGCTGGGAGTGCAAAAGGCAACTTATCAAACACAAATGAGAGTATAGATTTTGTTTCCCCCATGAAAAACACACACTCCTTATCATTTCATAAAAAAGTTTTTAATAAAATTCCCTCAATT
The DNA here is from genome assembly GCF_045865225.1 of Trachurus japonicus. Taxonomy (NCBI): domain Eukaryota; kingdom Metazoa; phylum Chordata; class Actinopteri; order Carangiformes; family Carangidae; genus Trachurus; species Trachurus japonicus. Next base: position 9,221,680 of record NC_140911.1, read on the forward strand.
TCCTCTTATCATACAGTATGTTGATCATGAATGATTACAGCATTGATGACAGTAAATCACTAACATTAAAAAGGCACTGAAAAAAGAACCTCAAACAGATTAATGCATTTTTTTTTATGAATTAAAGATTTTTTACAAAAGACTCTTCCTGATTCTGTAATGCCATGCCCAAGAGTTCCTCCCAGCTCCCTGTTGACAGTCTGACCAGCTACCGGGGAGTGCATCTTTGTGTTTTTGGAACATTATTTTAAAGAGATCTGAACAAATACCCCTGATCCTGTTACTGCAGTTATGTATGTGATTATCCTATTGCTTAGATGCACTGCATGGACGGTAATCTTTTTTTTTTTTCATTATTAAAGTGCTAGGAGGGTTTACTTGAGACAATCTGTGATTGGTAAAACAAGGTAAAAGGCATTTATACAATTTAAACTAAATACAGACAAGGTGCAATCCATTATTTATATTCGGCATCTCCTGTATATACAATGTAGGTGTGTGTGATGGTAGGTTCTCTGTTAATAGCCTAGTGTCATCATTCCCTCTCAGTATATGATGCACACAGAAACAACAACATAGCCTATGACTTTGCTCTAAAATCATATTGGGATATTCAATCTCCATTCAAACCTCCTGGACAACAGTGGATAAAACATGCACTTGGCATTAACACATCACAGTCTTGGCACATAGCCTTGGCACTATTTCATTTACAAGATGCAAAGTTCTTGATGGCCTCGATATTCAGCAGGTTCCCCTTGTGCATAAACCAGCAAAAGGTCCAAAATAAGGCACTGATCGTGCAAAACAGTGCAATCATGGCGAGGTGTCTGTCAGCAGCAGCAGCAGCAACTGAGATGGATTGTTTCTTGTTCAACAGCAACAGCACAGTGTGTGTCCTACAGGCAACAGAAGATACAGTAGGTTCAGAACAAAATGTCAAACCAAAGAAGGGAGATAATACAGTTTAGGATTTATCACAGTATTTGTGAGATAAGTTTCCATGCGAGTGCATCTAGTTGTTTTTTTTTTGCACAGATGCTCCGAGTGCTACTTTAATCCACAACCCTGTTACATGAGCATCCACGTTTTTCGCTAGGCAGCACATAAAACCAAAACAGCATAAGGTCAAAAGAAAAATACGACTCCAAGCAGCAGTTGTACAGGAAAGCAACAAAACATAAACTGCATTCAGATACAATGAGGACATTTTACCCTGTGTACAGATAATGCTGCAGAGATATGGACCACTTCCTGTTTTTTTGTCCTTGCTGTCAGTGTAGTCACAGTCTGCAGCAAAGAGCCTGAGTGTTCGTATCCTGACAGCACTGCAGAAAAGTTTAAACCGTTCACTCTCTATTATTGCAAACCTATTCAGCTGTCTTGAATGATGACTCACAAGCAAATGAGTCTATTTAGATGATGCCTTCACTCCTACAGTAATTCATTTTATACGCTATATGTCAGAACCTTCATGCTCAATGCTCATCTATGGCTGATCCTGTTAAGTCCAACATAATGATTCACATTATCACAAGCAATTTGCACTAATGTGCTTGTTATAAATAACAGTATTGAAATTATATTGGCATCTGATGAACAAAAACATCATCTGAAAGGTGCTTTTATTTTCACATACAGTGACGACTGGTTCAACTTTGTCTTTAGATAATAATTATAAATCTACATGGTAACAGCAGAACTTTCCATTTCTATACAAAAAAATCTGTGTAAACAAGAAGTTATCATATTATGTTCTTATTCTATTATGTAACAAGAGTCACTATTTTTGGTGTTTTAATGATCTCATCCATGTTTGTTACCTGTGTGTGGCTAAACATCGCTGGCATGCTGACTCAGGCGCTTCTTGGACTTCAGTTCTTTCAGCCAAGCAGGAGAGGCGACGGCACTGAATGGCACAGAGTCACAGTTCAGAGGTGCAAAGTTTTAATAATCTTTCCATCATTTCTAAATAATAATTTTTTTAAAAGTTGTATGCGTTTTTAGTTGTGTGCTTTTTTTCTCTGTCTCTGCTCTTACCCTTGGTCTCCGCCTCCTATGGGTGGCAGCACCCGTGCAGCGCCGGCAAGATGAGCGGGAAGGCGAGGAGAGGGGGTGGGTTGTGAGGGGGACGGTGCCGTTTCCTCCTGTTGACTCGGCTTCTCTTCTCTTCCCTTGTCTTCCTCTTTTTCCTCCCCTCCATCAGCAGCTCCTCCTCCTCCCCCTGCACTTGTTCTCTTCTTTAATTGAGCCTATTTGAGAAGCAAGTCAAATAAACTTTACTCACTGCAGACACTTCCTTTTTAGATAAAACCTGGAAACCTATTTAACTTAAGCTTACAAGTAGATGTGCAGGACTCAGACCAGGGAAGACGGGAACTCTTTGTGAGGCGGAAGGAGAACGAGCTATCTTCGTTTTTGGCTGTTCCTCCTCAGAGTCGGACTCCCTTTGTGTTGGAGATGCCTCCTTTCCATCTACAAGCACAAGCACACCATCAAAACAGGGCAGTGAACCAACATTTCTATTTTGTTTATTTTCTGTAGATGAAAATAATTCCTGAGCACCAGCCCTTCATATAAAATAGATGATATTTTGGATGGATGCTGTAATAACCTGTGGAGTCACAAGCCCTCCAGTCTGTGCTGTCCCTCGGAGTCGGCCCTGTGCGGAGCGAGCGTGACGGACGCGTTCGAAGTCGCCTCTTACCCACCTCTGCCTTGGATCTCTGTGCACTGGTGTCGAGGAGAGGAGTGGAGCTCTGTGCATAGACACACACACATATTATCAATCAGCAATAGCAAGCAATACAAATAATACATCACACTATATATGCAGATATAGAAGCGCATATTTAATGAGGAGGCTATGCAAAGTAAAAATCAAAGTACATCTAAATGTTTATGATGGGTAACGAACTGTCACCACTCACAAAGCTGAACAAACAAAGAGTCACCAACCTCAGGGAAAGGAGCCAACTCTGGTTCTCTGTTGGAATCAGTGTTTTCCTCATCTTCAGGCACTTGGTCGGGGATGTGCTTTGGGCTGAAAAGAGAGAAAGTTATTTAGAAACACAGTCCGAGAGGAGAAGACAACTTGTGTTTCTTGAGATGCTTTCAGTTCAATTTTTTTTTTCTCTGTAATTTTGGTCCATTTTCAAGAAGTGTCACGCCTCTGGGCTGGTGTGTTGTGCTCTAGCAGCCACAAGGGGGCACAGGGAGTTCATCTCCTGGAGGCACTTGAAAGCTTATTTTATTGTGCAGCTGCAGTTGATTTTACCGTCAGAGGATTTATGTTTCAAAAACAGAAACTCCATTAGGTTGTATACTGACTTTTTTTTTTATTGGAAAGTCCAAATTACACAAAAAATGGAAACAGAAAAGCAACTTTGTTTTCAAAATCACCGTCTATTTGCACATGCTCCACTGGGCCCTCCAACCTGCACCTTGAGGCTACGTGTTTCAGCGTTGTTTCTTTAATGTCGGATAGCTATGGAGCTTCTGTTTTTCAGGTGCACTCAGTTAGTTAGTGTCATATCAGCTCAGCGTGGAGCCACACCTTTACATGAGATGCAAAAAAGACTGACACTTGAACCTGCCCAGTCCTGTCTGTCTCCATCAGTGCAGATGAAGGAAGTGATGCCACTTAAAAATCCAACATGGATGTCAGCCTCTGTTAAATAAGCTTTGTATTGTGTTATTATTAGGTAAACCCCCTCTCCTACCTGTCAGTGTCAGGTGTTTGTTCACAGCTGCCATTCTGCTGCTCCAGCTCTCTTTCTGTCAGTGCATCAGTGTCTTTGTCTTCTTCACCTCCAAAGTAGCCTTTAACCTGCGTCTGGGGAGACAGAAAGACTGTTAAACTAAATTACACATCAAGAAGAAAAACACATTATAGAACAGAGCTGGAGGAAACATAAAGGCCGCTTTTGATATCGGGGAATAACAATTTGCTAAACTTTGATTTCAACTCCCTTCAGATCTAACTGCTTTATCATCATCATAAAGACCAAATGACGTTAAAAGCTCCTCTTTGTTGTGTAAATTTGCATATTAGAACTTCACATTGTGGAGCCGAGGCAGGGGAGAAAATGGACTGTGTGCCGAGCCAAGATCACTAACTACAGAGGGAGAGGGAGAGGGAGAGAGGACCGAGGACCAGCCAAGCATGCGTCTTTTAATGAGCCGGTCACAGAGGCTGGGCTGTCCTCAATAAACACCGTCAGCCTGTGTATGCACGCACACACACACACACACACACACACACTGGCATTTCCACCTATATGCGTACACACAGACACCAACTGAGCACACTCATGCTGTCACGCCCACATGCTGGAATGCATGGGTGCACACACACACACACACATACACACACACATGCAAACAAATTCCAAACAAAAGCAACTACTGTGCACCTCCTCGCAAACATTCCTTTAAGCTCTCTTCACATTTTATTGAGGGGCAACATCTCAGTGTTTGTGTTGTCTAATATCGTCACCTGGATACAAAAACAGCAGCAGCAGCAGCGGCGTAAACAAACCCGCGCCCTCCGTATGATTTCATGCCCATTTCATCTCCTTCCTGAATCCATTTATTAACTCAGGACTCGCAGAGCAGCTTCATTTGCACAATGGCTGTTATCTGGCAGCATCACAGCTTGAATGAATAGGCTTCTAGTGATTTTCCTATAACCACAGGCTGAGTTCAGTTGCAGAGGAAAACAAAGTGTGGTCTAGCAGAGAGGCTCAGACAACAAGGGGGAACAACTCCACCACCATGCCATGTCCTATACCTGTACATGGTTTTTTTAATTCTTAAATGTTGTAAACTAAGATCGTTTTTCAGCACCACATGTGACTCGATCACCTTCCTGTCCTACTAAAATAGCCGTTTGGCAGTGATACAAGTATGCAGGGTGCAACAGTGAATAATGGGACAATGAAGTCAATCCACTTTTCTTTAGAAACAAAGAGAAGACGCCGTGTTTGTCTCCACCTGACAAGTCTGAGTCTATTATTCATCCCAGTTTTCGGCTTCTACCAACTCCTGAGGGAAATAATCCGGCTTTTTTAGCCACTAAATGTTTCACTGTGTTAACCAGATGGTCATTCACTTTTTTTTTTGTCTGCCTGTCATTTGGTAATGGTTAGGTAGAGCAGAGCGGGCTTATCAGAGCCTTTTCACTAAAAACATCTGCTTGCTGTGGCAACTGGAAAGTGACCTGAGGAACGTGAGACAAACAAAACAGTCGCAGGCTGTTCGACCAAAACAAGAATCAGAAAAGATGCAGCGATGCTCTGTGAAGCTGAGGGAAGTGCGATAAAGCCTGTGACATCAGCTCATATGACATATTCAGTGATGAGAATAATGGTGTTGTAAAATAACGGCGCTACTTTTTTCAGTAGCCTAACGAGTAATCAAAAAAGTTTCAGTTTCCCCCGTTATAACACCGTTACCGCTACTGACAACAAAATGCGCAGTTACTTGACTCAAGAAGTCCTATCACAAAATAATACACCCGTTAAGGTGTAGCCTAGGTTATATAGCCTACACATTTTCTTCCGTTGTTGATGTGGAACTAACCAACTCACTCAGTGTTCCTCCGCACAGGCAGGGTGAGTTGGTTAGGTCCGGATAAACAGGAGGTTAGGGGGGTGAGTCATATTTGAGTAATTTGACATGAAAGTAACGAATAGTTAATTTTCCTGGTAATTAGTTAGCCTACTTTTACAATAAAGTAATTCAGTTACTAACTCACCTTTTGGGGAAAGTAACTAGTAACTCTAACGATCTACTTTTTAAAAGTAACGTGCTCAACACTGGACATATTGTCAACTGAGCTATTATCAATGTGAAAATGTGGTGCAGCTTCAGTCTACAATAAACAATACAATTCATAGATACACACACACACTATGGAAATCTACTGATACTGGTTCTTAGAGTCCTGAAGTGTATGTGTGTGTGGGCCCGTACACTAAGTGCTCACGAGGGAGTGAGGATGTACAAGTCAAGACAGAGTCGGCTTCATTACAGTTTACCTCCATCACATTTTTGTCACGGCCAATGGAATGTGTAAGGGAGCTTGTTTACGGTGTAGTGGAGAGGATAACATCCGACAGACGCCACGGGCACAACGAGCCACGACTCTAATCCAGGATAGTGGACGAGCTCTGTCGGCAACACATCACCTCTAATAAAGGAAAGTGATGGATCATCTCATTAAGAGTGGTCATAGCCTGCAGGTTACTGTCTCTCTCTTTTTATGTCCTTGTGTCTCCTGTGCATACACACACATTCACAGTACAACCACAGGTAACACTTGGAAAAACTCAAAATAAGAGATGGATATGTCTGAATGCTGTTAATTAGAGGTGAATATATGACAATTTAAATGAAAATATACCATCTTGTGTGACTGTTATGCCAATTTTTCAGTAAAATGTAAGTTTATCATCTATGAAACGGGGTAATTTAATCTAATGAGCGCTATTGCAATGCTACGCAGTGAGATAAAAACATCTCATCCTGCCATGGGAATGAGTAAAAACGTCAACATGCCATGACTAAGTGGAATTAAACATGAGCGGCGTGGACAAGGGGACGGATGCAGATACTTGGATAAACCTCGTCCAAGTGTCACACTTTGCTCCGGTCCTCCACTTTATCTCTGACACACAACATAGACAAAGAGGGAAAGGGCATGCACGCTCACTGATAAAACCCTAAATTCAGACAACTCTATCAGATAACCGCGTCCTTCCGGAAAACAGACCGCCGCCTCTGCCCGCTGTGCATTTGCATGGTCATCTGTCGACACGTGGGCGTGGAAACAGTGCGCTGAGGAATGGGTTACATGGGATAGGTGTAGCTCGGGACCTGATCTGTTCATTTAGCATTACACCTAATGATTAACGTCAAACTGGGCCTGGATATGAAGTGCAGAACATTAAAAATCATTCATTTCCTTCTACTGGGTTAATGTATCAGCTCTTACAGAGCGGCTTTCAGCGGCTCTCCTCTGCAGAGTTTGACGACTTCTGGTGGAGAAGCGCCGCAGGGATCTCCTGCTACGTCTGGCGAAGCTCCGCAGCGGTGTCATGGCTCTCTGAAACCTCCCTCCTCCTCCTCCTTCTACAACTTCTTCCTCTTCTTCGTCTTCTTCTTCTTCTTCTCCATTCTCCTCTCCCTCTTCCCGTTTCTCCTCTCCCGGGCCCCACACCAGCTCCAGAGCGTCTTGCAGGGAGCGTCGTACGCTTCCCACCCAGCCCGCCACCTGCAGCTGGGCGGCCGACAGTTTCCCTCCCAAGTACTGCATGGTTGAAAAGCTCACACAGCTGCTTGTCCTGGCACTGGGGTCACCATGGGAACTGGGTCAACAGAGAAACTGAAGTTCAACTTTGTTAGAGATGAGGGGGATTTTTTGCAGGGGTTGAGTCAAAAAGCTGGACGTGTGACCTGGCTTTCAGTTGTCATTTTCAGCAGGCAGGAGGTAATTGCAGAAAAAAAGGCTCGGCTGGCTTGTGACATCACACAAAGTGAGATAAAGTCCTTTCATTTGGGCCGAGTCCTCGCTCTCCTTCCATAATTTTATGCTTCAGGTCACACACTTCCTGGAACGGTCTATTATTTGCTGTCAGTAAAAAAGTAAATAGTTCCATCAGCCATGTGTTTGCACTGCGACAACACTACTCCAACTGCAGCATTCACAGTGATGGATGTGACACCCCGAGCAGCGGCAGCAGCAGCAGCATCCCAGTCAAAGACTTTCCCATCATCACATTATCATCCATTTAAAAGAACCTGACAGACGTCTCAATCAAAAAAATGCATTTCCCTTCAACTCTGGAAAAAATGAAAAAGAAAGAAACTTTCAGTCTTGCACAAAACTATGTGAAGGGTTACCTCTTTCCTCTTTTGCTGAGACTTGCTCTGCCACAGTCAAGCCTGTCTGTTTGTGTATCTACGTCTCAGTTCACATCGCGGCGACTCCATTTTCCATTCAGAAAAAAAAAGAAGAAGAGGGAAAAGCAGCGTGGGAAATATCTGCCTCTCCAAACATGCGAAGCCAGGTACACAGAGGTAGATCACCCTCTTTATCTCCTCTAGACTTGAATGATTGCAGAGAACAGTCACAACAAAGCGCAGGTCTGTTGCTCGGAGGTGGAAAATCCCGAGGGAATGAAGGTGCGGCAGGTTGGGCCAAGGTGATTTCTGCACCTCCCTCCGCCAACTCTCTTCTTCCTGTAGCTGAACGCAGGTAACAAAACGAACCAGAGGGGGGAGGAGGAGGAGGAGGAGGAGGAGACGACGGCAAAAAACTTTAGGGAAAGTTGAGAGAAAGTTTGAGCAACAGGGAGCACGAGATTAATGACTGGGAGAGAGACTGGGCAGCAGACATGTGCACTTTCTTGTCTGTGCTTTGGCCCGTCCTCTTTGTGTGTATATGTGCCAGAAAGTGTGTGTGTGTGTGTGCATGTGTGTGTGTGTGTGTGTGTGTGCAGGCGGGTGATGGGCTCTCTCTGAAAACGGGGTGGAGAGATTGAGTAAAGAGACAGAGAAAGAGAGCACATAGAGGCACCATGTATGGTCATTCTGACACGCTTCCCTGTTGGACACGTCCAAATGAGGACATGATGACCACATACATAGCACCTTGGCTTTAACCACTACAAGATCCATCCCTCTGTCTGTCTGTCTTCTAGTCAGAAGCCTGAATGAGGGCGCACGCCACGGTCGGCTGCACAGCTCGTGTTTGCCCGGTAAACATTTCCCTCCCTCTTGCTCTGTCAAACTGAAATGACGTTTTATCTTCTTCAACACAACAACTCCAACTATCTTTGCTCTGGTTGTTTTTTCTAACAATGTAAAAAAAACCCAACTCAAACCGTGCTGTTTTGTGTTGCGGTGGCCACATCAAAGCAGCTAGTGTAAGGTGCGCTACAGAAACTACAGACGCTTGAGCACGGAGGCATGAGGAAGTGGTTATTCTTCCAGAGCAGCAGCACCGCTCAGTGGTTAAAACGGGGACGTGCTCACGCGGCCGTGACCCACGCACGTTTCAACACTAATGGCCTCACGGCAGCAAAGTGGTTGTGTACAATGCCCCCTCTCTCTTACAGTAGCGCGCTGGGCTATGTGGGTTAAGGTTTGTTTGCTTAAAGTGTGCACATGGCAAACAGACACACAATATCACAAAGACACACACACTCATGCACAGAGTTTAGGGCTGCAGAATTCATTCCATGTACGTTGCATGTTCAAACAGGTGTTTAACCGATCTGTCTTGACTGGAGAGGCTCTGTCAGCTCCTCATTTACACAACTCCTCACTGTTCACCTTGAATTATTCATGCTGACTTATCTCTCGTGGTTACACGTGATAACATTTCATCATTTGCAGACTGTTAAAAGTCCATCTCCGTTTGTATGCTAAGTTTGTTTGATTCTTTGATACTAGGCGTTGCACTTCAAATTGTGTGTTCATCCATTCATAGGTTTACTCTTAAGCCTCTTACTCCATATTTACCATTAGCAAAGCTAACATTGGCTTAAAACTTCACAGTAACTTTAGCTGACTATCACAGTCCCAACTGACTATGACGACTTCTTTCAAGCAGTGTAGCGATGACGTTTGTGAATCTGGATCCACCCTAATGTTAGTTCAGACACAGTCTGTTGACTGCAGCCTCACTACAACGTCAGTGGGTGTTCCAATGTGAACCGACTGAATGAGGAAATAAGTACATTTTACATCAAGGGTACAATTACTGCTAATAACTGCTAAGATAAAAGACACAGTGTGTTCATAAATGAGCTTTACAGGTCCTGGCAGGTGGACTTTGTTAGCTTTGGACAGAGCCCAGGTTTATATAGCTGCTTCACCTGTTTCCAGTCAATGCAAAGCTATGTTCACCTATGGGTGGCTACAGGTTCATATGTATCGTATCATACCATGTTAGACTTGTTAACAATCTTCTCATCTACCTCTTAGCTAGAACTGGCTATGATATGTATTCAACCAGTGGTGTATTCAGCACCAGATAGCTCAGTAGCAGCTGACTAAGTGCTATTGAAGTTGTTAATAACAGTGTTAATAAATGAAACCACAAAACAAGAAGAGGAAGAGAAGTAAACCATATGAGGTGAGAAATTGCTGACATCTACTTATGAGCGATAAGATTCACTCTTTTCGCCAACTCACCCACAGCTGCTGGAGATAACCGTTCCATGACTCCCATGTGAAATAATCCATCTCTTCTCTATGTACTTCTACCTCTACACTACACTACGACGTCAACGTGCTCTTCTCCACCATTCCTCTTTTAAAAAGAAGAACCTTCTTGATGCACAAACAAGAACAAGAAGCAAAGCAGCTGTTTATAACTGTGAGAGTGCTGCAGAGGAATGCATAACTTCACTTTCACTTTCTGATCACCACATCCACACCCTGGCATAGATACTTCACTGCACATAGAGTTCACACTGTTTGATGCACTGTGGCAAAAATGTAAAAACAAGGTTATCAGAAACTGAAAACGAAGGGACTTTAAACATTGGAACGAATCCTGCACTTGTACAAAACTGCACATGTACAGTTTTTCCTATTGTGTTTTTAAATTGCAGCCTTATAATAAATGCACTGTATATAAAGGAGATCCCCATCCAGCTTTTACTCACACACTAGTAAGAAATAAGCTAAGATAACACTGACACACTATTTGGTTTGCAGGCCATGCTTGTTTCATTACTCAGCGTCACGCCCACACACACACACACACACACACAAGAGAACAAGAGGATGAAGCAAGTATGACAAGATATTCTTCCCCTTGTGCCTGTACTTGTGTTACAGGAATGGTGATATGTAGGGGCCGGTGAGGTGAGGTGTGTGTTTGTGTGTGTGTGTCGTTGTCTGATTGATATGATTCATATGCGAAATAATCTCGATCACACGCACACTCCTTCTTTTTAACCTCACCCTTTCCGTATCATTCAAGAATATTTCACATGCTGTGGTTCTCAATAACGACAACAACAACATGTTTTTCATTCCAATAGAATTAAAGGGAAACTTCGTTTTTTTTCCAACCTGGGCCCTGTTTTCATATGTTTTTCTGTATACTTGAGTGATGGATAATACAATTATTGAGGTCGCTCCGGTATTGAGCCAGGCAGGCAGCCTGCAGCCCAGCTAACGCTCTTCAATCGGGCAAGTAGCTCCCGTCAAAGTTCGCCCTATAAACGTGCATTTTTTCCCACACCGACAGACTCAGATAGTTGCAATGAGTGTCTGACAACATACTAGAAAGGAGAAATGAACGTATGTCTCTATCTTTAGCTGAAGGTCGCTGTTTGTTGTGATCTGTGTCCAAATCTCACCACGCTAGATTTCAGAACGAGATTTCAGAAGGAGATTTCTAGCGTGGTGAGATTTGGACACAGATCACAACAAACAGCCACCTCCAGGTAAAGGTAGAGACATACGTTCATTTCTCTTTTCTATTTATTTAAAAGGGACAATACACATGAATGAACATCCGTACGTGTGTACAAATGTAAATGCGTCAGAGTTAGCAGCTTGCTAATTTGCATCCGTAGTCCCTTGGCAGGTAATAAACAAACAGACAGAAATACACAAGAATTATAGAGTGATTCACAATCATATACACATTCATACCTATACATAAAGTGCATGTGATCTATAAAGTGCCAGTTTCTAAAGTGCAAGTGCAAGTTTAAATAAAGTGCAAGTCTAAATCTGGATGGATCCAGAATGTGATGGCCCTCTCCCGCCGCCTGGGGTGGACCAAGACATTGGAGACTACAGTAGCAGCAAGTGTATAAGTGCCATTCACACACATACTTACAGAGATAAATTGCAGTATGTTGTTCTAGTATGTTGTCAGACACTCATTGTAACTATCTGAGCCTGTCAGTGTGGAAAAAAATGCACGTTTATAGGGCGAACTTTGACGGGAGCCACTTGCCCGGTTGAAGAGCGTTAGCTGGGCTGCAGGCTGCCTGCCCGTCTCAATACTGGAGCCACCTCAATAACTGTATTATCCATCACTCACGTATACAGAAAAACATGTGAAAACAGGGGCCGGGTTGAAAAAAATAACAAAGTTTCCCTTTAACTTTGCTCTTACCTCCTCCTCGTCTTCTTCTTTGTCCATGTTTTCCTCCTTTTCCTTCACAACGTCGTCAAAGGAGATGAGCTGCGCCTCCTCCTCCTCCTCTGGATGCTCCACAGCTGGCGGAGGCTTCTGGCTCTCTGGCGGTACTTTGTTTTCCTGAGACCAGACGTCCAGGGGATCCAGCACCTCCTCTTTATCTGGACCGGTTCCCCGGGTCCGTGTGGTTGGAGCTTTGGGCCGTGTGCCCCATCTCGTCCTCTGGACCGAGAAGTCGTCAAACTCCACGTCGTCGTCGATCAGAGGTTTGCTGCCGACGGAGAAGTCGTCGTAAACAACGTCATCTACTTTTACCGAGGGGGGGTCTGCTGCTTCTGACTTCTGTGGTGCATCTTCAGAGTCGAAGCTGATCAAGTCGCCCGTGCTCACTTCTTCTTTCTCTCTCTCTTCATTCGTTCTTTGCTTTTCTTCCAGTTCTTTCGCTTTTTGCTTCATTTCCAATTCCTCTTGCATTTTCCTCTCCAGCTCCTCCACTCTCTTCCTTTCCTCTTCCCTTCTCTCCTCCTCCTCTTTCTGTTTTTCTATTAGCCTCATTCTCTCCATCTCCTCCTCCTCCTGTCTCTGCTTTTCCCTCATCCTCTCTTCCTCTTCCTGCCTCCTTTGCATCTCCCGCTCTTTTTCCTCAGCCTCCTCTCTTAATCTTTCTTTTTCCCTCTCTTCCTGTCTCAATCTTTTCTCTTCCTGCCTCGCCTTCTCTTCATCCTCCTTCTGTTTCTTCAACATCAACTCCTTTTCTTTCTCCCTCTCCTCTTGTTTCAGTCTTTCCTCTTTTTGTCTTGCCCTCTCTTCATCCTCCTCCTTCTTTTTTTGCCGCATCAACTCCAACTCTTTTTCTTTCTCTCTCTCCTCTTGTCTCAGTCTTTCCTCTTCCTGCCTCGCCTTTTCTTCATCCTCCTTCTGTTTCTTCAACATCAACTGTTTTTCTTTCTCCCTCTCCTCTTGTCTCAATCTCTCCTCTTTTTGTCTTGCCCTCTCTTCATCCTCCTCTTTCTTCTTTTGCCGCATCAACTCCAACTCTTTTTCTTTCTCCTCTTGTCTCAATCTCTCCTCTTTTTGTCTTGCCCTCTCTTCATCCTCCTCTTTCTTCTTTTGCCGCATCAACTCCAACTCTTTTTCTTTCTCCTCTTGTCTCAATCTCTCCTCTTTTTGCCTTGCCCTCTCTTCATCTTCCTTTTTCTTTTTTTGCAGCATCAACTCCAACTCTTTTTCCTTCTCTCTCTCCTCTTGTCTCAGTCTTTCCTCTTTCTGTCTCGCCCTCTCTTCATCCTCCTCTTTCTTTCTCTGCCGCATCAACTCCAACTCCTTTTCTTTCTCTCCCTCTTCTCCTTCTCTTTTCAAATTGTGTGTATGTTTCACCCACTCATTTTCCCAATCCTCCTCCCTTTGTTTCTCCTCAGTCATTTCCTCTTCTCTCAGTTTCCCTTCAAATCTGTGGTCCTCATGTTCATGAATCAATCTCTCCTCCTCCTCCTCCTCCTTCTCTCCGAGCTTCTCCTCCTTCAATCTCTCTTCCTCTCTCTCCTTCTGATCTTGTTTAAGCCTCTCCTCTTTCTGCTTTGCTCTCTCGCTTTCCTCCTCTCTCTGCTTTTTCAACATCAACTCCATCTGTCTTTCTCTTTCCATCTCCTCCTCTCTGAGCCTTTGCCTTTCTCTTTCCTCTTCTTTTAACCTTTCCCTCTCCCACTCCTCCTTCCGGTGTCTCTCCATTTCCTCCTCCTTCAACCTTGCTCTTTCCCTTTCCTCCTCTCGTTTGACCCTGAGCTCTTCCTCCAGCCTTGCCTTCTCCTTCTTCTTTTCTTCCTCTTCTCGTTTTTTCTCCACCTCTAACTTAAGTCTTGCCTTTTCGTGTTCCTCTTTTCGCTTTTCTTCAAACGCCAGATGTTTCAGTCGCTCCTCTTCTTCGTCCTTCTGGGCGGAGGTGTCCTCCTCAGCTTTATCCTCAGGAGTCTCTCCATTCTTTCCTTCGTCCTCTGAGTCAGATGTTGGGCCCAGGATCGTCGGAGGCCCACCGTCATCTCTCTCCACCACGCCAAAGCGAACAGAGCGACGTCTCGCAGTGTTTCCCTTTAGAGCTTTTTCACTTAAAGCTGCGTCTTCCTCCTCGCTGGCCGTTCGGGTTGGAGACGGGCTGCGATTGTGTGGTCCGACCTCGTCCTCTGTCGAGACATTCTCCTTTTCTGTAGGAACATCTTTGGATGTTTCCACTGGGGACTGTGAGGGTGCTTCAGCTGGGGAACCCTTTGAACCTGGTTCCACATGTGGCGTTTTGGGTTTTTCCTCTGTCACAGGCTCAAAGCTGGAGAGGATGTAAGAAAAAAAAAATCACAGTTTAATGATGTTGCTTACTTTGAAATATGTTTCCACAGTGCTTAGTTGTGTAACTTACACTCAGACTAATACAGCTAATCATACCATGACACAACGATGGACTAATTCAACACGGGCTCGTTTACACAAAATGAAAACAATCCAAAACAAGCACGATCAGTCCTTCTGATTGTTCTGCTTTTGATTTCCAGATGTTGTCAGATTCAATTATAACATGTCGACCTGTGCCTCACCACATCAGAAATAGATTTCTTATGCGTTGCTCAAAAAGTTCACATTTTAAAAGAAAAATCAAGAGCAACTCCTCTTTCAAGACACACTGTCTCTGTCACTCTGGATAATCCACCGAGTGTGCTGTCAACAGATCACAGGATTTATTTCTTCAATTGAAAAGGGGTCCAGCAGAAGAAGAAGAAAAAAAAAACTGTTGACAGTGACTGTTGCTGTTGAAGTCTTTAAATGTAAGTTTTCCATTCTGGGAGCAGGAAAAATAAAATCAGTCACGTTGATGGATATGTGATAACTCATCAACAGCGTAATCAGATCCTTAACTTGGTTCAAAGTAGAACATGCAATATAAAAATATTGCACTGCAATGAAAAGATTAGTACTAAACAGATGAAAGAAAGTAGTACAGTACAGTGTAGCTTGGGAGTGTTGGACGTGATACAAAACATGTCATTACTGATGCGTCTATGTGTTAGTAGGTAGCTGGTTGCAATGGAACGATTAAAGATTATTGTGTTACCTGGTTAATCTGCCAATTATTTTTCCCTCTTAATAGTTTATTCTATAAAGTTAGGATAAAGAAAAAGGGCAGTATCTCACTTTAAAGATCTGAGAAACGTCACGTTTCACATTTTATTGCTTCAAATTCATTGCTTCATTGCTTTATCGATTAATTGCTGCTCGATTAATCAGTGAATCGATTGATTTCATGTATGTGGTAGGTTCATCTAAGGCAAGGCAGTCAAATGAACTACAAATACCTCATGCTTAATATATTCTACCTGTGCTCGAAATATCAAAAACAAAACTAATTGCGTGGGCTGACGATAACAGCTGCCCGCGTTATAGGTAATCTAAAAATTCACAGTCCGCTGTGATAAAGCTGCCGCTCTTATCTGAGCTGCAATCTTGATATCATACGCAACGTTATTCATTTACCGCACCCTTGTTACCGTCGGCGCTCTCTGTAGACACATGAAGCATGAGGGAAAGGAAAGCAGCGCTGCCTCAACAGTTCTAGACTTGCACTCCTCTTTCTCTCCAAGTGAAACAAACAATGATAACAGCGGAGAGAGAAAGCTCCCATCTGTACTGCGGTCTGAATAATTTCTAAATATTATACTTCAGCCCTGACGAAATTGAGACTCACATAAAGCACCTAACTGTTCCCGGGAGGAAAACAGCCCCACCGGCCATTAACAGCCAGTCATAATATGAGCCACTAACCGTAAAATAAACTTCTGGCGTGGTTGCACTTTGCAGAGAAGAATTATTATTTTCCTTTTATTCATGTCTAGTCATGTCACCAAACACATCACAGCACATGATGAGAAGATGAAGCTCACTCACTTCTTGCTGCGAGGTCGGGGCGCAACCCGAGGCTTCGGACCCTCGGAACCTGTTTCTGACACCCAGTGTTTGATTCGCTCCTTCACGCCTCCTGTAGTATTTATAATCTCCGGCTCCTCTCTCTTAGTCGTGACCTCTGGCCTCTGTGAGGAATCGAACAGAAGACTGATTCTGCGTTTGATGCTTCCTCCTCCTCCACTGTAATCCTCCTCCTTCAGTCGCCCCTCATCACTCTCCCTATTGGACGGCTCTGTTGTTGTTGGTGTCGTTGGTGTTGTCGTTGTCTGGCTCGGCTCTGGAGTGGGAGACACTGGCTTTTTTGAATGGTCTTTGGTGTTGTTTGCAGGTGCTGTAGCTGTGGTCTTAGGAGGCTGGGGCTGACCACCTGACTGAAACTTAGAGGTGAGCTCCGCCGGCAGACTCCTCCTGGTGCTGCTGCCCCATCGATACGTTGGATTGGCTGCGGAGGAACCGTCACTCCCCGATTCTTCAGGCTTTTGTACGACAGGGGTCTGAGTTTCATCTTCCTTCTTTTTTTCGTCCTTCTGCTCTGAGTTAGTTACACAATCTGTGGACGCCTTGTGGTTTGTTTGGATGACATCGTCTTTCTGGACTGGCTGGGATTTGGGTGGAGCGGTTTGTGAGGCAAGATCAGATTTTCCTGGAGCTACACTAGAGCCAAGGGTGTCCTCCTCCTCCTCCTTGTGTGCGCTCGCTTTACTTTCTTTGGTAGTTTCTGGTTTATCTTTGGTGGTGTGCACGCTCACAGAGCTGGGTTTGGATGCAGAGGCGGTGGTTTGTTGAGGAGGTTTCGGAGCGCGGGCGGCCAGAGACGGTTTCGGGACACCTGGGGCTCCAGAGTTTCCAGTCTGGTTGGAGGCCGGCTTCTTAGATGCTGTGCTGGCCGCCTTTGGAGCATTAATGGAGCGAATGGCGGTGTTCTTCTGCAGGGAGAAGGGCTTGGGGGCGAGCCGAGGTTTGGGGGTCAGAGATGGCTTTGGTTGTGAGGCGCCTCCAGTCTGGGAGGTCTCGACAGAGCTCTCCATAACTGAGTCGCTGAAAGAGGAGAGGAGGTGTTTACATACAGCACACGACATACTTACAATGAAAAAACATTACATCGCTCAGCCAGCTGGTTAAAGTTACAAAACACAACCTCCCATGCCTCGTCGGTTGATATTTCTGATAAATTATCAATTATTGCTCAATCTATTATCATAATAGATTGAGCAATGAGAAAATAATCAATAACACTGAACATGAATTAGAAACCCTGTTGGTTAAAGAAAACTCTTTAGTTATCTGTTACTTTTTAATAATGTGAATGAGTTGACATACTTGTAGAAGCTAAAATATATTTTTGCCTGCCATTTTGCTATAGGTTTGACGTCATTGCGTTGATGATGTCATTTGCATTCACACATTGAGGGGGTGTGGTTATTTTCTTTACTTAGTGTGTGTGTGTGTGTGGTGCGGAGTTTTGAACACAAAGAGAGAGAGAACTAAGCTCATATATTTTTGTTGACCGTCAATTACCATCATTTTCACCTATCATCTCACCAGTATCATTATATTATTTATGAAAGGCACGTATTAATTTCCCTTTTTGATATAACTGCTTGTTGGCTCTTTTTGATTTTTGTCACAATAAACACTTTAAACTGATCGTGGACCCATGGAGTTTTTGGACGCGTCACAAAAGAGCTTTAAGTTCCTCAGCGGCTGAAGTTTATTGAAAGACAGCCACAACAATACTATTGTTTTAAAAAGCTATACCACTTAAACAACCAGTTTCTGATGCATCACTGTCACTTTTTTCAACCTACAGTGTAGTGTGTGTGTTGTAAAAAGCCTTTGTGGGGTCATTTTAGTTGAGGAAGTCCATAATTTAACTGAAAATCAATAAAACATTAGATTTATTATGTCAAAAGTATTCATTGAAGAATGATCCCAACACATCTCATCTATTATCCTCTTGGATCTCTGATAACTTTTTCAATTCATATACCACCAAATGAGAAACACTTTTGATCACATAATTATTTACAGGGCTGATTAATGCGGTTATAGACGAATCTGTTATTCTGGTTTTGTGCTGATTGATCACTTGGTTCATAATATAAAAGCTCAGAAAAAAAATAATGCACCCAATTCTGCAATCATCCTGTTTTGTCCAACTATTGCCAATATGTGAATTAAGTAAACGGCCAATCAGAAAGGATGCAGATTAACTTTCTATTGATCATCTGATTAGTTGACTAATTATTTGGCCCGACTTAAGTCTCCTCAGCCTAAGTTGAAAATGCATTACGCACACAAACTGTGATTAGAAAAGCGAATCTGCAGCCTAAAACCATAAAAGTGCTGCCAAATCACATGGGTTAGAGAGTCTGATATCGTGCTGTCTGACTTTGATATTGCAAATTTAACAGTTTTGTCGTCTTTTAACTACACTCGTGGTGACAAACTACTAGACAAACAGGAGACAGGCTGTCAGAGACCAAAGCAGATCTGATGAGTCATCACACACGTCTCCAGCGGTATCTGCAGCAAAGACCCAGTCACATCAAAGCTTCAGAGAAAACAACATCTTGAAGACTGTCACATGAGAATTTTGGTCAGCAGCATTTAATAACAATCACTAAATAAAGGTGCTGAACATGCTCACCCTGTGATAAAGACAACAATAATGCTCTATATTTGTTACACTGAATGCCACAGGCTTGTCAGCTGGTTTGACCTGTAAGACTTTTGCACAAACCGGTAACTCCACACACCCCATGAGACAAAACTGTGCAACACTCAAGGTGTCAGCGAAGGAGGCAATGAAATGTGTCACTTTCACATTATCGATCATCTACTCATGGTGTTTTCATGCACTTTCAGCCGATTGTGACATGTAATGTGTGCTATTTGCTGTTATTATTGTTTTGGTGGTAGTGTCATTTGCCTGATTGCTCAAACACACACACACACACACACACACTCATCACCTCTGGGTATGCATGCCTCATATTGTGTAATGGGATCAGATTGGGCTCCTAAAGCTGTGCAACACCACCCAGTGAGGTTAAATAAAGCATCCTATTTTTTTTTTTTTTTTGCTTTTCCTCTTCCTTTCCTTACAGCTAAATTCCTAAGAAATAAACAATGTCTGGCAGATAAAACCTCCGCTGATAAATGAATCCTGTTGCTTATTTTTAGGCCACATTCGTGCGCTGCAGGACGCTGCAGCAGCAGCAGCAGCAGCAGCACTTTAGCTTGCAGGACTTTCTTTATCTTTGTTTGCCTTTTAAAAGCCTGCTGCCCTGCCAAGGCTGTCGTTACACTCGATACTACGTCTCCTTTTGATGTCCACCATATTTATTCATTTACTCCAATGAGGGATTCTGGTCTTATCAGTTTTGTGTCTTGTGGAGCCAAACATCGCGAGGTCATAATTTGTGCCATAGCAGCCTACATACATTAAACGGTGACATCAATGAATGTGTCTCATTACGGGTTGTTGATGTTAATAAGTAACTAATAGACGCGTCAACAATGAACTCCCAGTCGTTGAACCAGCTGTGTCTGTCCTCAGAGAATTAGACAAAGAAGACTGAGATAAATGTGCGCAACTTTATGTTTCATTAAAAACCCTGTAGGATGATCATAAATGCCTTTAACAAAATATAGGACGTTACATATATAAAAACATATATCATAATGATTGTGCACCTGTCCTAGAAATCACGAAATTCAACTTTCCCATCGGTTTAAGACATTTACATTTCATTAGTAGAGTAAAAAGTTGAGTTTTTTTGTTTACCTTTCGTCCTCACGCACTCATAGAGGTCCAGGCAGGAAGGAAGGAAGCGGGAAGAAGTTACAAAAGAAAAGTCTTTCAGTTTTCCGCGATGGTCTCGTCTGCTGAGCTGTTGTCACAGTGGTTTTGTTTTTTTCCGAGTCATTCACACACTACCGAGACGTCAGGCGGCTCCTACACCCTGCAGACACTCCCTCTGAGTGTCTCCGCCCGCCCGCTGCCTCAGGTCCGGCAGAGAGGAGCCGCTCCGGGGTCAAGTCACACAAACAAACAGGAAGTGCTGTGCGTCCACTTCAAAATAAAACCATGATTAAGTGGTGCACAGTAAATAAGGCGTTTCTCAAGCAATGGTTTTTATGAGCAGTGTTTTTCTGTGTTATGTATCACAGAATCAAGTCTCTGCTGCATTTTAGCCAGACAGTTTAAAAAACAAAACAAAAACGGGTCCAATAAAGTATTATTAGAAATAAATGTAATGATGGATAAAGTTAGCCTATACTGATCTTACAATGATGTCTTTGCACATTTCACAGCAAAAAGGTGCAAATTACCAAGGAGAAATAACATATGTACCTTGAATGCTTTGCATGCTACCTGCAGTTTTTAGTTACCATAGTGTAAACTTTCAGTGTAACCTTAACTAGCGTGGCTTATTGGGTCACATTCATTATAAGTAATTATGTATTTATTTGGGTTGTACATTGACTGGTGCAATATTATCTTAGAAATTATATTGCTAGATAGTTTGGGTCTCGCCTGCCATCATTGTTGCAGGGGGACAGGATTAAGTGTGACAGTCTCCTGGCTGCACATGTCCCGCTAAAGAGGAAAATAAAGTTGTGTCAACTGTCAAAGAAAATAGTAGCCATTGTATTATATACAAAGTGCAGAGAGCCTGATTAATGAAGAACAAGTCAAGAAATAAACATGGAAATAATCCAGAACTAGGACTACAAGTCCACGTTTATGGATCAAGGTGAGACATAACCTGGGAAAGCTAAAATGCTTACAGATAGTCAAGAAAATAAAAGATAGGGTTTAAGAATAGATTGGGGGAAACAAATGAAAGATGACGTTTGAATGACGGATTACGGATCCAATATCAGTGGCTAGTGAATCGTGTACAGGCTGACGTATAATCCGTGCGCCTGCATTATCCAATACGAAAAAAAAAACTACACTAAAATACACACTTTCATCACGGATTTACTCAAAAATAGAATTTTGCACAAAGTTTGGCCTACATCGTCTGATAGATGAGTTATTACACTAATTTTATGACCCAGAGTGGGCTCAAATTCAATTTTCTTTTCTGTACACCTTTAACATTTTAGCACGGTGTGGCTCTTGTTTTGAAAATCCGGACCGGAAGTGCTGTGTAAATTAATTCTAACCTGGCAGTAAGTAGCACGCTGTTCAATTGACCGGATAAACAGGTTCTTGCTGGGGTGAAAAGCCACTTTGGTGAAAAGGAATTGGATCCATGTGGCTCTCCCTGCTCTGGAGAAAGTGTCGAGGCCACCCCGGGCCGTCTTCTCAGCAGGAAGTGCCCGGCCGTCAGCCTCTCACACAGCAAACCCTCATTTGCATAACACCTGGGCATTTACAGCCATTCATTTGCGTCGCCCCGCGCTTTTGGAGCAGGAAACAATGCACTAGTAAAATGAACTGTGGAGTTCAGCGAATCTGGGAAATAGGACTTCTTAGATTAATGCCAACTGGGTAATCTTTCTGTGTGTGTTGGCATTGCAAGTTAACAAATGACTGTAAAGTGAAAGTTCAGGTTGACATATACAATAGCCTTTTGGGAAAGAAAGAAAAGAACAGAAAATATAAAATGAAAACTTTCTGACAAATTAGTAGTGGTTGAAATTAGTTAAACGAGTAAATTTGACCATATAATAAGCATTTCAGTTCTTTAGGAGGTTATATCAATTAATGTTAACAAGTTAGGTTAACAAGTCTCATAGTATACTGTCTATTTTTTTTATTTTTTTTTGATGAGGATATGTGCTTTTTACAACACAGCTTGTTTTAACAGTGCTCTTTTTCCCCCCCCCCAGTGGTAAGTGAAGACGTCTCCACCGTCGCCCCCTGGTGGTCGTTAGGGCGAACCGCTTCACGCTTGCTTCTCCCGTAGACGGGTTGTCATGGCAACTGTGTAGCATGTGTTAACAAAAACAAGAGCTTGACCGCTCACCGACACCTCTCTCCTCGACACTCGACATCTAACGGCGCCATCTTCTTCTTCTTCCTCTTCTTCCTCTTCCTCCTCTTCCTCCTCTTCTCCTTCATCGTCATTTTTGTTGTTGTTGTTGTTGTCAGAGGTGGGGGAGACCGGACGGAGACGGGAGGTTGGTTGGTTGGTTGGTTGGTTCTCCGGTTCTCCATCGAGCCAAGGGGGTTAGAGAGGAGAGAGGAGCCGAGGAGAGTCGACGATGAGCGGACCCAAAGCCCGCAGCGACGCGCCTGTTGCTGAGAAGAGCGTCTCCTCCAGCGGCGGCGGTGGTGGTGGTGGTGTTGTCGGAGGAGGAGGAGGAGGCAGCACTGCGGCTCCTCCGAGGGACCGCAAGACCGGTGGTGGTGGTGGAGGAGGAGGAGGGGTCCTGAAGAGGCTCAAGTCCCGCAGGAGCCAGGTGGACAGCAGGCCCGTCACGGAGGAGGACCTGCGGGCTCAGAGCGGACACATCACGCCGGAGGATGTGCTAGGACTGCGGGTGGCCACGCGAGGTTTGCGCCCCCCCCCCCCCCCCCTCTCTCTCTCTCTGTCTGTTGTTGTTGTTGTTGTTGTTAACGTGGATCCACTGATGCTTAATGTCTCCATAAAGCTAAACCCTAACCCTAACCCTACACACATGATAAGAAACTAGGGCAAATTAGTTGCACTGGCTTATATGTAACAATGGAGAGAGGGGTCAATACAGCATTATATCACCTCTGTAATATTTATGCAGAGAGATTACATACCTTATATACCACCAACAAATATAGGTCATCATCATAAAGAAAACGGTGTGTTTCTATTTTGAGACAGCTCAGTGGACACCTGGGGATTCAATCATGGAGACATATTGGTGATAATAAATGTATAAAAAGATATTATGAGTTTAAACTCTTAAAAAAAAAAGTCAGATATAAATGATGATTGGTCTTAAAAATGTAATTTATATAGCTTGGTAGACTGTCATCAGTGTGGTATCCCACGTTTACAGCTTTTGAGGCATCCAGTGAAATAAAGAAAGGAAATAAAAGGAAAGGAAATTTAATGCCTCATTTGCTTTTTATGAGAAGCACTGTTTGTGTCATAGTTAAATTGTGAAGCCATGATCAGTGTTTCTAATCTCACTGTCTCCATTAATATCAATAAATGCAGGGTGTTCTTATTGGTTTCATATTTGTCTGTTTTCATGTATAACTCACAGTAGCCCCCCAGGGATCAGTAAGGCTTTGTGTTATTTCATGCTTGTGCAGAGTTGTATCTGTCGGTTGTACAAGGAAAAAAAAATCGATGTCATCTGAGTGTCAACAAAGGCATCCACACTGTTTTGCATTTAACCTTTGTGCATGTCACAGCAGCTTGTTTGTGCTCCAACAGGAAACATATTAACTACACTGGCTTGAAAATCATTTCAGCGTTTGTAACCTCTGTCCTCCGTCTGTCATTGTTGCAGGGTATCTCTGTAAACCAGAGGACAATATTTATAACATTGACTTTGTGCGCTTTAAGATCAGAGACCTGGAGACCAACACTGTCCTATTTGAGATTGCCAAACCTCCACAGACAGGTACTGTATATTAGCCCGTGTTTGCTCTGTAATGCACTGTAAAATGATTCTGTTATTAACCTGAAATAGAAAAAAACATTAGAAGCATTTATTGCTACAGAGTCTGATCAGAAATAGTCTTTTGTATAAATGATGTGCAGTGCCTTGGTCCTGTGTTGTGACTCTCAGAGGATGATGAGGAGAACAGAGAGGCAGATGCCAGCACAGGCCGATTCGTACGTTACCAGTTCACCCCGGCTTTCCTCCGACTGCGGACTGTGGGAGCTACGTGAGTGACTCACACATCACCTATGCACACCTAAGGAAACTACACCCATCCGTTCCATAAACAAACAATGCAAATAATTGCAGCCTTGTATCCTATATACTGCACACAGTCCCACTACAGTATATAATACAGTGCGTGCAGTGTGCACTGGCTGTAATAACGTGATAATTACACAAGATCAGGCTTGCTGTTGTGACGTCTTTCCTCCTACTCCCTGTTTCTCAATCAGGGTGGAATTCACAGTCGGGAACCGGCCTCTAAACAACTTCCGCATGATTGAGCGGCACTACTTCCGCGATCACCTGCTGAAGAGTTTCGACTTTGACTTCGGCTTCTGTATCCCAAACAGCCGCAACACCTGTGAGCACATCTACGAGTTCCCTCAGCTGTCTGAGAGCCTGGGTGAGTCTCATTCAGTGCGTGCATTATAAGATGCATCGTCCCACTGAAGAGATCTAGAGATTGTGTTTTTAATACAATCTGTTTATTATGGAAACACCAGAGGTTATTACTAATGATATTTCCACAAAGGGGATCTTTATTTTCCCTTGTCATGTGTCACAGTGGAGCGCAATAGTAAACTTTACCTTACATTTTAACAAGCGTTTTGGTGGTGAGCTCATCATTTTGTGGTGAATCTTTGGATACTGTTGGGTTATGTGTCTCACAGCAGCAATAAAATCTTTAGTGGCTCTTGTGCTATACACATGACATCCACAATTTTCTTCAGCCTATTATACACTGTATTAAAGCTGTGTGTCAGATAGTTATACCCACAACATTGTGAATATATTATGCATTTTTCCTCGCCCTCATATATGGTACGTGCTGTATGTCATCACAGTAATTCATGAACAACACATGATACTTAACCACTGGTTCTCTCCGTAGAGTAAATGATCTTAGTGATGTGTTGAGTCCCTCGCTGTGTAAACATGTATATTAATGAGAATCGGCAGTCTCATTCATCAGCCTTTTTACGATTGGTTGAGTGCTGATCATGCAGTTGCAGCAGGCCCGTGATGAGGTGTGTTGGGAATCCTCCCAGCATGCACTGGGGGGGCAATAGATACTTGGACAGAAGTGTCTTTTTATGTGTGATCCTGTTGAGTTAATGGTGCCATTTCTTCTACATGGGGCTCTAGAGTGTTTCTACGGTTTCCACACTTTCATAACTGTTGAACTTTGGATATTAAAAACCAATGTAGTTAGACTAGGAGTGGTGCTGGGGGCATGGATGGTGAGTTTCACCCCACTGGACATGTAAGACACCTTTAAGTGACAGTCATCAGTGTTCTGTTCAAATAAAACCCTCTTAAAATCTCTCAAAAAGCTAATTTAATTACATTAGCAATTTTTTTTTTTTTTTTAGCAAAGTGGATTTTGCAGTATTCAAATGACATATTTCCATGTTAATGCCAAATGAAGTGCTGAATGTTTTGGTTTCATTTGTCTTTCAATACTGAGAATTTGTGTCTTGTTGCCTTCAATATCTTTGTCTGGATTGTTTTCTTTTTTGTGTGTGCAAACATACTTTAAATATACTAAATAGTGGTTATTTTATCAGGAATCATAATGATTTCTCAAAAACCTTGATATTGTCATCTAAAATCATCATAATGTCAACATTTTTTTTGATTCTATAGCTAAGAAAATGAGCCATTTGCTTCTGAAATTTACTTGTAAAACATCTTGGAAATGATCCAGCTATGTGTCAATAAGTGTGCATGTTGGGCGTTGGCAGATCTGGGCTTTAACTTGGATTTGTTGCCTTAGATGAATTTTATGCCAGCTTCAAAGAGCCAGAAAATCCAGGCTCAAATGTCAAATTATGAACCTTATTATCTGGATATCTCATTATTTTACATACAAAGCGCTCAGCCTTGGAGTCAGATCATGAAGGTATTGTCTTCCCGGCAGTCGGAATACTTTTATTATCTGTGTTCCCGTAACAAACCGTGACAATCAGAGAGAACTCCTCGGCTGCGGCACACAAAGCACAAAGGGGAAAATTAGTAATAAAACCTGTAACTTTGGAGGATGCCAACTTAATTTGGTTATCTCAGACTAACCCAGATAAATATTTTTGCTTTGTGTTGTTGGGTGTTGATTGCTCCATGGCCGTTATGAAGAAGAGGAATGATTACAGAGACGACTAACTCAGTCATTCGCTTCAGTGCGTTCAGTGGGCGCATTTCAAATGCTTAATCAATAAAACTGACTCAGTCACTTCAGGTGATTTGTTGTTTTCCCACATTCATCGATTATAATTGCTTGGAAACTAAAAGGAAAAGAAAACTCTTTGCAAATACTGACGTGCATATGTTTGCCTTGCAGTTCGTCAGATGGTGGAGCGTCCTTATGAGACCCGCTCAGACAGCTTCTACTTCGTCGAAAACAGACTGGTCATGCACAACAAGGCAGACTATGCTTACAATGGAGGACAGTGATATCTGCCTGCTAACATGTGCATGCACACACATGTACACACCTTTATAGATTTCCATGTACATACATGCATGCACATGGCTGGACATACATACAGTTGATCCACTCATACATGCACATGAGAGCTACTCACATGGTTGAGTTACCGGCCATGTTGCTAATGATGAATTGCCATTCACTGCTGACATTTTCAGGGGATGTATTTGATATTGCAGGAGGTCACTTTCAGTCTGTACTCTCTGACGTACAAACAGGAAGCTGCGGTTAGAGAGAGGTTCAAAGTGGGTTAATTTGTCAGTTTTTAATTATGAGCAGATGAGCTTTAAAACCAAAGAGGACTCATCATTCTAGTGGCCATGTGACGTTTGTCTCAAACAGACCAAATGGTTATTAGATAAATGGTTAGTCTCCTCTTAGCAATTTTTAAAGTGTCCTACCACCCACTCAAAACACAGACACACACATTTGCGCGCACACACTCAATCCCCAAGTGACACACATAGTGTTTACGCAGTGTTTGTCAGAAGCAGCTGTTCTCAGAGCTACCGCCTCCACAATCCACTCCAGACAATATCGGGGGAGAAAAGAGAGAAGCCATCCACAGAAACACTCCTGTCAAACACACATGGTCACTCCTGTGATCCTCCCGCTCCTCTTCCACTTTCATACGCACATGAACACGCCAGAAATAGTACTGTATACGACATTGATCAGAGGCCTCTGAGATATTTTGTTTTACACTTTTCTCTGGTTGATAACAACATGAAAAAAGATGTAATTGTAAACTTTGACTGTGACCAAATAAGCCTTGAACCATTAAAAACATAATAGAAGGGAGTTGTGGGTAGAAAATGCTCATCAGAGAGGATATCATGATGCATGTGATGATATGAAAATGGAAAAAAAAGGGAAAGATTTTCATAAATTATTTGGTATTCAGTGTGATAAAAATTAAAATTAAATGTATTTGGTCCAAGGAAGAGGTTAGCTTCTTTATTTGAGAGTCATGTCGGATATTCTGAATCCCTGATTTCAGTTCAACTACCTGTATTTTTAAATAATCCTATTATAATGCACATCTTAAAAACATCAAATTGAAGTTTGAATATGTTGGGATAATAATTGAATGGTATTTCTTCTATCTAGATTGTGTACCTCCTCTTTGTACTTTGTAAAACTTTGGTGTTCAGGGTTAAATGTGTTTGTAAAAAAAACATATATATATATATATGTATAAATAAATAAATATATATATAGTTTGTAAAAAAGTGACAAAAGAAATTAAATGTACATTTTTACATACAAAGTGTGTGAGACTTGTTTCATTTTAAGAGGATGTGAAAAGGTCATTGGAGTTCATTCTGGTCAAAAAGTCCCACAAGTGTCCACTAGGAGGAGTTGTATTATAACAAAGTGCCACTGGTTTGGCTTTAGTTTCATCTTTGGCTGTGGAAAAGATCACAGCAGTGTTTTTTATTATTATGCTGGAACATGTTGACATTCATATCACATATTTGCTTATAACAAGATGAATTGCTTCGGATGAGGTCATGATCTGATCCCTTTTTTCCGTCTCTGTCTATGTTTCACTGCAAAGGGCACACTGCACTGATAATATTTTAATTCCTCATTATTACTTTATCGACAGGCCACGTGTGATGAGTTAACATGGCACGCAGTACATTTTGAAATTTGTGCAGGATTGTTTCGCTCTGATCATCCGTTTTTGGACTCTTGTGGGATTTAAACCAAAATCTGAGCCTCTCTCTGTTTATTCTTTCTCTGGCTGTTTCCTCCTATCTCTGTGTTCATCTCTTGATCTCTCTCAGCCTCTCTCAGTTTCCACCACTCTTTCCAGCTCTCATGCCCAAACTCTCATGGTCTTTTCTCTCCTGCTTCTCCTTTTCTGTTTCTCTCTCCACACCTATGCAGCTCTCCCTCACTCGCTCGCTCGCTCTGTTTTTCCTCTTTTCTTTCCTCCTCTCTCACCTGGTAACCAGACCTCTGGAGAGGAGTGTTGAGTTTCCACTTTCCCAGAGAAGAGGACAATCTGAGGCACACAAAGACCCACAATGGACCCCCTCTGCTCTCTCCTCCCTTCACTCTGTTGTTGCACAGCTGCACACACACACACGTGAAACATAAAGTTCACGGAAATATATAAGTATATATACACTCTCTGCTTGTTATTCACAGTATCCATTTCACCTCCTCAGTCAGTTTCCTTTTGTTTATCTTTTTTCCCCCAACTAAATCATTTCTATGTGGTTCAGTTTGTGTGATGTATTTGTCAAGTCCCACCTTCATATCCTTATAAAACTAAGATTTAAATTGTTTTTCGTGTTGATTTAACTGCTCTAAAATTGTTGTTTGACTGTCATCCATCCATGGTTTTCTCATATCGGGGGGCTTTGATATTATTAGTCAATTACAAGACTGCTGGTGGCCTGGTGGGGTCTCCAATAATGTTAACAGATTCTTGTGAATTTTGTCTTTCCTTTTAGCATCTGGGGAAGTGGCACCATGGCAACAAGAAGTGGTAAGATGTTTTTCCCTGTCTTTTTTTTTAATGAAGATGTAAACACAACATTGTCATTTTATCACCTCACTAACTGTCAAAAGGTGTCAACAAATTTGTTACCATGTTAGCAAGCAGTTGTCTATTCACACATCCTACAGACATTAAATAATAATACTCATTTGGACTCAAGTTTGTGCCCATTAGATGAATAAAAAACAAATAAATCAAATGTTACTTCCATTTTACTCTACACGAACCAATGAGAGCAATATCTGGCCCTATATTATGCTACGTAAAACAGCTACAACTGTGCCTGTTTGTGGGCTGGTGTAAATTCATTTCATCAAATCCTTCTCAGTGGAAACAGCTGCAAGATGGAAATTATGAGAATGATGAGAATGAACCAAAGCAATTTATCTGCGGGTCACAAATCCAAAACCATTGGCTCAAACATGCTAACTCGCTCCACAGAGCTGAGGACAAGAGCAAAGTCATTTGATCACTTGTTTAGATACAGATAGTGATTCATGCAACTTTAATTTTGACATTAGGAACTTTATCGAAATGCAGTTTATGTATCTTTGGAAAGCTTGAAGGGGAAGTGCCGTTTTTTTTTTTTTTTTTTACAATCTGGACCTTATTTCTAGCATAAAATACGATCATTTACTCACCAAGATAACTTTGGTGTCATTAAGTCATTCCGACGAATTTAGATCCAGCCGAGAGCCGCGTATATAATGCGAGAAGACGGGGCACGCAATGCAGCCTCTAAATAACACATTATCTGCCACGAAACTCATTCATTTCACCAATATTTTGTTATGATACACTAGTGCTATATTCCCCTTACCTGTTATCAACATCCGGGGTCTGTAGGTTGACCTACTAACCTCTCACCTGGATGACGTCATCTCTGAGCGCTGCCTGGCTCATTCTGATAATAATGATTCCACTTCGGCATTCGGGTCCATTTTTAGCGCAACTAGCCAGAGCTTTTTTTGTTTTAGTGAGTCCAGGTTGCGGAGAGGAAGCCTGTGGAAGCTGAACTTCGTCCAGCTGCTCATTTTGTTCTGACAAGTCGGAAACACGCAGAAACGAACCGTAGCATTAGCAGTAGCAACAAGCCGCGCCGCACGGCGGTCGGAAACGATATCATCCAGGTCAGAGGTCAGTAGGTCAACCTGACCCCGGATGTTGATAACAGCTAACCAGCTAACTCAGAGGAGAATAGCACTAGCGTATCATAACAAAATATTGGTGAAATGGACGAGTTTGGGGGCGGACAATGTGTTATTTAGAGGCTGCATTCCGGTGCCCGATAGACTCGCATTATATGGATATACGTGGCTCTCGGCTGGATCTCGTCGGAACGACTTGTAATGACACCAAAGTTATCTGGGTGAGTAAATGATCATATTTTATGCGAGAAATAAGGTCCAGATTGTAAAAAAAAAAAAACTGCAATTCCCCTGGAGTGTATTTTAGCATGTTTATAGCTACTTGATAGCAGCTGAGCCTAGAGAGAGAAGCCCTATGTGAGTTCACATCTTTAACCTAAAGAGTGAACTATCCCTTTAAAATGTTTTTTTTTTTTTTTTAATGGTGTGAAGAACCTAATGTGTGTGATGCTGATTAGACCACAAAGCAGAGTGCAATTTAACTGTGTGTTCATAAATCAATAACCGCACAGCCTCCTATCAGGCTGTAGGCCCTGCACACTGCAGCACGCAAGTAAAGCGGCTGTACTGTGCTGAACCACGTGTTGGTCTGATAGGAATCTCAATATGTCCAGTTTTAGTGTCTACAATTAGCATGCACATCCACAGCATACATACACGCACAATGACACACACAAAGAGAGACACACTCACACACACACACACACACACACACACACACACACACACTTTCCAACTTTCCAGGGATGATTTGTGCGTTCCCAGGCCTTCGTGGAATACATTTCAGCAGTCAGTTGCACCGGAAACAAGCGGACAGGTGGGATAAATCAGCCTCATTCACCCCTCCCCCCCTACACACACACACACACACACACACACACACACACACACACACACCTATCTTTGTCACTGGCTTTCCCATATATCCTGTTCAGTGAATCACACCACATTGAGATTAGGAGTGAGAAGCACTGGTTTATTGAGGTTCCCCCTGACACATACACACATACACACACACTGACAGACACACACAGACTCACACTCAGGCAGGGGGACAGGGGGGACAGTGGTCTCCTATAAATAGCACCTAGGAATGGCGTTGATAGGTCCTGTGAAAAGAAATGGAGGGGGGAGTGGAAAAAGGATTAAAAGAGATACAGGGACGCACTGAAACACACTTGTTCGAGTGTGTGTGTGTCCATGTGTGTGTGTGTTTCTGTTAGGTAGTTTGAAGAGAAGAGGTATGGGTTTCCTACAAACAACCGCCCCCCACCATCCTTTCCACTCTTTCTCACATACTTCGTCATCCTTCCCTCTTTCTTTTTCATTCTCACTCTCGCTTTCTTTCTTTCTTTCTTACTCTCTCTCTCTCTTTCCCCTCATCCCTCCTTCCTGTCATCCTGCGCTGAAGCTCTGGTGCGAAATCCATCATGTGTTAAAACTTAACATTTACCCGCAGCTTGTCTTCAGACAAAGGGATGATGAGTCACCGCGCAGTCCGCTCTTCTAGGCCCGGCACGACGATGGTCTCAGGGATGGATCGTGACTCCATCTGTATGTGTCCTGATGTCATTTCCAGAAATTGCTTTGTGACATCACGTCACCCTTGAAGAAGTCAAAGCAGACGTTAAGTCACAAACATGGAAGATGGTGTCTATAAATATAAATAAACATCAGTTAAATAAATAAAAAAAAGTACATAAAAGCTTTTTTGAAGTATTTATATGTGTCACTTTTGAATGAACATCTCATTCTGGACTGAATGGATGCTGTAATTTAATGTCATGCCAAGCGAAGCTTTGTAAATGTGACAAGAGATAACACATAATTAGTTATAGGGGAGTTAATAATGCACTCAGTAGAGCAGTGATGGATAGACAGTAACAAACTGTGATTCCCCCACCAATTTACATGGTGGCAAGCACAGTATTGACAATCTGTCTTTAAGTGTTAGGTCTCTGCTGATATGTTACCAGAAGCCTTTTGTGTGGCTTCTGTGTTGTGTGTGTCCTTGTGTTCGTCCGCCCAGCCGTCTGTGTGGTATTACAGTGTAGACCCCCCCGCCCCTCCGCCCCCCACACACACACTTGATTCTTACTCCCATGCTGTCCTGCGTCATCTGGGTAAATAGGTTGTGGTGTGTTTGTGCTCGCAGGAAGCTCGCAGTCGCCTTTGGAAGCCTCTCAGAGCTTTCCGACACCATCCGTCCACTTTGTTTTGTGTGTGCGTGTACGATTAATAAAAGGTTAACTCAACCCTCAGTCAACTGTAGAAGAGGCCTGTAAATCTCCCCCACAATCTCTTCCTTCCTCTCCCTTTCTCTCCTCCCTTTGTCTCTCTCCCTTTGCCACACCTTCCCCTGGGGGATGGAGGGATTGTGATCGGAGAACGGAGGTGGGGCTCCTGGCGCAACCACAGGTGTGCCTGTTTCCTCCCTTGTCCTCTCTCATGTAATGATTTCTTTGGCTCGCCACCTGCCAGGTGGAAAAAACACCCACAGCAAATGGAGCGCTTTAACATGGCTTCCTGGCTTCCGCTTTGAAATAATTTTTTTTTTAATGTTCTGTTTGTGTGTTATCCATCAACAAAAATTTCATTTTATCTGTATTATCCATTAACTGCATGTAATTAAGTGAGGTCTTACTTGAAGTGGTGGTTGTTGCTTGCTTACATTTTTGCATCACATGCAAATGATTGATTCTGGCTCCCCAAACCGCCGCTGTTACTGAAGCATACGGCTGACAGAGCCTGAAAAGTCAGAGGTTTGCCTTTCTAACTCTTTTCTCTCTCTCGAGTCCCCCTCTCCGCTCTCTTTTAAACCGCCTCGAGGGTGGTGGAGAGCAGGTCCCAGGCCCTGACAGGTCAGAGGTTGCTCACAGACAATGGGGCCCCCACTCTGGGTCAGTTGTGGTCAAGGAAACAAAAGCGGTGAAGACCTGGAGTGGACAAACTATCACAGTGTTTTAAGGTGGCAGAAGTGAGAACAAGACAACAGGGAGAGGAATTGGACAAAGAGTTAAAAAGCAAAGTTTAAAAAAGGCAATGTGACCATACTGAACACACAAACCCACCCACACACACTGTATACATAAGATTTTGTAAAATGTGCTTTCACACGTACTTGACTAGAGTTTAAAATCTGCCCGAACTGTTGCTAAACCACCTTAAAAAGTAAGCTAAAGTTTGTCGAACACCAAATATATATTTCTTTTTGGTGATCCTTCTTGATTTCCTTTGTACTGGAATTGATAATCACTCACAAAATTGACTTGCTTTAGTATTATAATCAGAAGTGAAGCTCTATTCTGCCCATATCCTTTCACATCGTTCCAACTTGTTCCTCCCCCTCCCCCATGCCTCTGTCTTTCTCCTCTCTTTTTATTCAGTGCCATTGATCATGCATGCAGAAATTCAGCACGCCCAACCATGGCTCCAGCCAGGATAGGTTAGCTAGTGCAAGGCCCTGTCCTACATACTGTTCTCTCGCTATGGTCCACCAGGCCACAGTCACACCCTCCCCCTGATCTGCCTCCCCTCTCTCTCTCTCTCTCTCTCACACACACACACACACACACACACACACACACACACAAACACCCTGCGGCCCATCTCAGACTCAGCACATGCACGGATCATCATGTGGTGCTGGGAATGTTAACTCATCACTACCAACAAAACTTTTAGTCAGGTGCAGAGGGAGTGAGATGTTTTTAAGAGGGCTTGTTTCTGTCTCTGGTTTTGTTTCACTTGTTAACTTGCCACACACACACACACACACACACACACACACACACACACTGACTCTTACCTCAAAACATGTCTTCGCCTTAAAATGTAATGATTTACATCTTGGGGATTTTCTTTTTGTCCCTATAAGGAAGACAAGTTCGCCTAATATGATCATATAAACGAATGTGCGATCCCACACATACACTATACTGTAGGTATATGTATGCTGCAAGCTTTTGGTTTTCCCGTGTATCAAGGTCACAGTCTTGTGAGTTGTTCGTGAGGTGTTTTTTATGTAATTTTGTGAGGCCCTTAGCTTGTTTCACTTTTGTCAGGGCAGCTGAGGTCCACGACAAAACCTCTCAGCTGACCAGGCTTGCCTTGTCCGAGACGGAGAGTGGCTGACTTAGAGGTAATGCTGCTAATCTACCACTTAGCTGGTTAGGACAGGCCTGTCACGTGGGTGGCCAAGAGAGGGGAAGTGGGTACGGTCGGGTTTTAGTTGAGGGTTGAACTGTCATTGGGTAAGAACGGGATGAAAGATGCCGAGTGGTGATCACAGCTGTTTTCAATGTGATG
Source organism: Trachurus japonicus (assembly GCF_045865225.1). Classification (NCBI taxonomy): domain Eukaryota; kingdom Metazoa; phylum Chordata; class Actinopteri; order Carangiformes; family Carangidae; genus Trachurus; species Trachurus japonicus. The sequence goes on from NC_140911.1 coordinate 9,256,095, forward strand.
GATTAGGATGAGAGCTGGGCGGCAGGAACAGGTGGGCTGAGGGTTGTGCGAGGGCCGGACCAGGCAATGATGATTGATGGATGGAGATGACCTCAAATAGTGTGTTTACATGAGGTTTTTGAAAGACTTTGTGGATGTGGAGGCAATAATACTGCTGCTGCTGCTGATGATGAAAATGAGTCCAGGAGGTGGCTAAAAAGAAATTCAGGTCAAATATTATTGTTGTAATACATGTTGTGGATTATAGTCGGGATTGGATTGAGTGGAGGTGACGAGTACAGAAACTATCACATACCATGATAACATCATATCATATCATTGCATCATGTAGGACACATATCACATTACACTATAAGAGTAACACCACATCACATCTGGCAACATAGGATCAAATTATTATTTTGCATTACATCATTCTAGATCACATTACATGATATCACAGGATACGATCACATTACATCATGTAAGATAGCACAACATAACATTACATCACATGACATGAAATGATGTCACATTGCATTACATGAGATAACCAGTGGTGGACAGAAACTGAGTAAATTTACTTGAGTACTGTACTTAATTAGATTTCTTTGGTACTTATTACTCTTACTTGAATACATTTCCAAGACAAATATTTTTACTTTTACTGAGTTAATTTCTAGGAAGGCTGAAAAGTACTCGTTACTTTCAGGTCTGCTCTTTTTTTTTTCTAAAATACCATTGAACACAAGCTGTGTTTGTCAAAGAAGGAAACCCTAACCCTGACCCCTAAAAGCAAGCACATCAGTGCAGGTGGTTTCAAAGAGTTAAAAGGTCCTTAAATTCATTTAGAAAAAATTATAGTAATTCATTGATGTGAAAAATAAGAATTTTACTCTTACTCTTACTCTTACTTAAAGCAGAAGTAAGTGATATATTTGTGTTAATATAAGTCTTAAATAGTTCTATCTTCCGACAGCAATCACTTACATAGAGTGTTTGGACCGAAACACGGGTCTGTCAGTCACTCTGCTCTGCGCCGAGGAGAAAACATTTATCGTATCCTACAGTTTTTATCCAATGAGGAGAGAGAACGGCATGCAGGGCTGTGTGTGCAGCCAAGGAACGCCGTGAATGTGGTGACGTAGGGACGAGGACTGTTATGGTGCGTTCAAGGCAACTCGTAACTCGTGTTTTTCCGACCTGTTAAGTCATACCAGTTCAATCTGGTACGAGTTCACGGGTCGGAAGTTACGAGTGGCCGTTATAGTGACTTTCACAGGTCGGAAAAACACGAGTGGGTTGCCTGAAACGCTACAAAGTCGTAAGTTGTGACTTGAAGCTGTAATTTACGGTTTCAAAAGCCTGCCTGGAACGCAGCATTAGCCAAAACGACCGGATCGCTTACTTCTGCTTTAAAGTAAATTTAGATTTGGATACTTTAGTACCTTTAAAAACAAGTAGGCTACTTTTTTACTCTTACTCGAGTAACATGTCGACTGAGCTAATTTTACTTGTAACAGAGTAAATTTTGACCAGTAGTATTTGTACTCTTACTCAAATACTGGGGTCGAGTACTCTGTCCATCTCTGAAGATAACACAATAACATAACATGACATCACATTATATTACATCATATAAGATAATGCTACATCATATAGGATGACATGACATCACATTACATCATATAACATGACAACAGATTACATCATATAATATGATGCTACATCATTTTACGTCACATAAGATAATGCCATATCATATAGTATGACATGACATCACATTACATCATGTAAGATAATGCTACATCATATAGGATGACATGACATGAAATGACATCATATAACATGACAGGGCACCATATTACATCAAATAAAATAACACCATATCAAATTACATTATTTAGCATAACATGACATCACATGACATTACATCATATAAGACAATGCCACTTTAAATTACATAATAAAACATGAAAGGGCACCACATTACATCAGATAAGATAACACAATATCAAACTACATTACATAGCATGACACGAGTCATCACATTACATCATATAACACCACATCAAATTACATCATTTAAGGAAACAACATAGGTTTTAGCATGACTTCCACTTCCACTTTCACATCACATTAATAAATCATGTTGATCAAATAACATAATAAGATCACATCCTGTCAGAACGCAGGATCTCGCTGACCTCTATGCAATCTGAAACTACAGAAGTGACTCACACTGGCTGAATTGATGTGTGGCTAAATGGGTTGGGGAGCAGGTATCCTGGCTACAGATGCCTCATTTCACCTGAGGCCTAACCTGAGGCCTAACTCTGCTGCTACCTAAAGACATAATTTCCCCCTTTAGCAATACCTGTAATGGAGCATTTAGGTTACAAATGAGGCACAGCTAGGGCATTCATCAACAATTACACAAAAATAAAAAAAATAAATAAAAAGGGGTCATTGCACAGATGCACACAGAGAATGTAAAGTCTTCTAATTTGGTTTTCTTGAATTTCATTTCCTGATCCATTTTTTCCGTCATACTAGTGCTTTGCTTTAGTAATGTAGGAGGAAAAAAAAAAAAAAAAGCTACTGAAGATCCCCAGCCATTCAAAGCGCATTAATGGGCCATGCTGTTGTGATCAACCAATGACATGAACGGCGGGGAAACACTACAGAGAGAGCGCCAGTGGCAGCATGAATAAAGGCAGGCAACGTGCTGGAGAGAGGGGAGGGGAGGGGAGGTCCGAGGCCGAGGGTAGGAGGCAGGCTACGGGAAAACGAGGTAGAGGCGGAGTCTGTCTCTCTCTCTCTCTCTCTCTCTTTGCGAGTGTGCATGCATGCATATGTGTGTGTGTGTGCGTTTCCTCGCTCACCCCTCCTCCTTTTAACCACCCCACCCCCATCTCTGCTGCCCCCCCCTCCCCTCCCTCTCTCCTCTCTCCTCCCCTCCTCTCCCCTCCCCTCCCTCCCTCGGCTGCCCGCCCCTGAGTCTGGAGCAGCAGCAGCAGCAGCAGTGGAGCTTCACTGCCTCTCCTCGCCTCACAGTGCGGGAATATACCAGCGGAGAGCAGAATGGACACGGAAGGGAGCCAGAGCAGCCTGTCCTCCGGCACGGACAACTCCCCCCACGACCCCTGGTAAACATCAACCTCCTCAGCCTTTATTGCCTTTACTGCCTCAGCCTGCCTTTGCCTCCCCCCCCCCCTTTTTTTTTTATTTTATTTCGCTCGCCTCTCGGCCCGGTTTGAGTTCACCTTGGACTTTAGTTGAGTTCAGTGCGGGAGCGGAGCCGCGCCGAGACAAAAGACAAGCACGCTGTGTGTGTGTGTGTGTGTGTTTGAATGTGTGTATGTGTGTGTGTGTGGGATGGATCCACTCAGCGGAGGAGACACAGACGCACCGCTGCTTTCCGCCTGTTTTTCTCTCCCTCTCTCTGTCTCGATTGTTTATTTATCTCGGTTTTCCTCCACAAGGCCACACTGTAACTTCTCCTCCATCATCTGGAAAATCCTCTCCGTTTCCCCCCTCTCCTCTAGGGGATTATAACGGCCCCGACTGGCCGATTGGTGACTTCGCAACATGGCCGATGCTTTCTTCTTTACTTTATTGATGCTATATTTCTCATAATTTCCTCCCCTATACTACCTCATCACAGCCTTTTACCCCCACCACCACCCTCCTCCCCCATTTCTTCAATGTGCCTGAAAAGACGCGTGTTATTCTCTGTGTGTGACTTAACCCGCTTCTATTTCTCTCATTCAGCAAAATGTTCATCGGGGGTCTGAGTTGGCAGACAACACAAGGTGAGCTGTCCCGCACGCTACTTTAATAAGTCTCAATGAAAAGCCTCCTGTTTACTCCTCTTGCTCTCCTTAACATGCATCTGGCTTAATTATAGCTCCCGCATTGCCCGCCAGGCTTCCTGAAGTTAAGGAGAAACACTGTAAATAGTTAAATCAAAGCCTCCTATTCAATAAGGATCAGCTTTTAGGATTTAGACTTGCCGAGACGCAGGGAGATTAACACTGGAAATGCGTGCATAGGCTACACACACTCACAGCGACTTGTCTGCCCCCTTTTTTTGGTATGTGTGTGTGTGTATGGGGGGGGATATTAGGCTATTTCTCGTGTGCACCTATCATCATCATCACCACCACCAGTGTTAATACCAGAGAAGGGCATTTATAGTAAAGAGGTGATCGATTATGTGGCGTTTGTGCAGAAGTTGAGCCCCGCGCTCGTTCGTGCGTTATTGTTTTCCTTATTGTTGCACTCGGCTGCGTCCATTCATTTATTTTAAGAGCCGTGAGCGCAGCCTGATGCATGAATACAGTTTATTCTTGTTGCGATGGCCCGTGTTATTATCCCACTGCTGCTGCTGCTGCTGCTACAGCCGCCACCGCCGCCGCCGCCGCTGCTGCTGCTGCTGCTGTGGCAAAACAGCAATCGTCACCAAGTGTAGCTTTGTTTGCGGGGCCTAATGGGGCTGTTATGTTATGCTGAATGGCCAGATCGCTTCGCTCGTAATGTGTGTAGGCTACAACAACCTCCGATGGCTGGAGGGACACAAACACAACGTGGTCCGCCTCGCCTCGACCCCCATTGTCTCTCTCCAGCCACTGCCAGCAGCAGCAGCAGCAGCAGCAGCAGCAGCAGCACCATCACCTCTCACCGGGGCCTGTCTGTGTGTGTGTGCAGCCAGGACACGTCTCTCATCTCATCCTATCTCATCCTTTGCCTTCATCATAACCGCGCACCCACCTCCCTCTTTGCTTTCTTTGCAGAGGGCTTGAAGGAGTACTTCTGTAAATTCGGCGAGGTGAAGGAGTGTATGGTGATGCGGGATCCCGTTACCAAGCGGTCGAGGTAAGAAGAAGGAGAAGGAGAGAAGGAGAAGAAGGAGGCGTGTGCGCTCCGCCGTCCTATCACTGGATGGAGGAGGGAGGGAGGGGTGGAGGGGCACACACCAATGCCTCCTCTCTCTCCATGCTTTTTTTGCTTTTCCACGAGAGTTTTTCTTTTTCGCCTTTTTTTTCTCCTTCAAATTTTTTATTTTTTAATGTTTTATTTCTCCACACAGGGGCTTCGGGTTTGTAACATACGCAGAACAAGCCGGCGTGGAAAAGGTTTTGGCGCAAAACAGACACGAGCTGGACTCCAAAACGGTGAGTCCTAGTCCTGTCTGCCTCTCTCTGGATGGTGGTGCCACTGAAGTTGTCATGGAGTAGCTATAACTTTTCCCCAATCCGGTTCCTGTGTTGCATGTTTTTTTTTTTTCTTCTTTCTTTTCTTCCTCCCCTCCACCACCGTATGGCTTGTAAAGTTAAGGAGTGCGTTTTGGAGCAGCAGCCCCCCCCCCCTCCTCTACCCTCCTCTCCACCTCCTCCTCCTCCCTCTGCTCATTTCCCCCTCCAAATCCCGGTTCAGGGCGCCAACATGAAAGCGTTCTTTCTTGGTCTTCATTGCCATGGTTACCTGGGGGACCTGAATGGGGTAGGAGCCCCTGCAAAACCCTCACAGGGTTTATACAGAGAGCTCACAAGTTTTTTTTTTTTTTCCCTCTTCTACCTCTTCTTCTTCTTGGTCTTCTTTTTCCATTGCAAATAACAGCATTGGGTTTGGTAGCCTATAGTGGGCAACTGTCAGAGAAAGGAGGAAAGACAAAAAAAAACAAAAACAAACAACAAAGTTAGAAGAGGAAAGGAAACTGTTGTGGCCGTGGTTCCCAAACTGATGTCAGAGGGAAGCCAAATGAGTTTTCAATGGATTTACATATCTGGATGAATGAATACAGGCTGAGGTTTGTGACCTCAGGGTTTCCCCCCCCCCACCCCTTCCCTGTGTGACGCTATATGACGATTTAAATGTGTTTTCAATGGGACAGAGAGACACAGAGTGCATAATATTATTATGTCTGTGGTTATAGCTACATGGTGCCTGTGCTGTATGTTGACATGAAGACATGTGTGTGTGGTTTTGTAGAGTTTGGTTGGTGTGAGGTCAGAGCTGCTGGATTTAAATATCTATGAAAGTGTGAAATGTTGTCGTCGTCGTCCGTCTTGGTCATGTAGATTTGTTGTAGGAGCGGGGACAGGGTGTGTCTTCGTCAGTCAGCTTGTGGCCTGTCCTAACCACACATGCACACACACACACACACACACACACACACACACACATAGGCCTACTCACAATAGGATTATTTGAGAGTGAAAATCGGTGGCACAGAAAGGCAGCAGAGCCCCGGGGGTGGAGAAAGGTAGAGTTGGTTAGTTGTTGGAGCAAGCCTGTTGCTGGGGGTGACGCCGGCCTCGGGAGACTGTGCTGTAAACTGCACAGCCTGATGGGATTTGTGTCTCCATAACAACTTCTCTGCTATTTTGCATTAAGTTAAGACACACAGGGCTTGGTTAGGTAGCCAGGTCTGTGACACAAACACGCAAACACATACATACACAGGTAATGCCATGTCATGAGAGACCTTTATTCTGTGACGCTGAGAGAATATACTGTGCGATGGTTGTTGTTGCTGTTTAGGAACTGTTATTCTCAGGTGTTTGAGTCGATTGGATCCGTCTACATAGTTGCTGTAATATTTATTAGAAAACGAGCGTTGCTGCTGGTTCATCTTGGAAAGTCTTTCTGTGCAACTGTAAATTGCTACTTAGTGAGTTATATTACCTCTTAAAACTAGGTGCTGCTGGAGTCTTTGAGAGTCAGACCATCTGTGTGTGTGTGTGTGTGTGTGTGATGTGAACACTGGTTTGGAGGCAGAGGCTTTTGGAGGCTCAGCTTGGCAGACCACTGGTGGGGTTAGGCGTTGCCCTATTATAAACCAAAATACAGTATAAGGCTAAACAATAATAATGAGAGCGACTCAAATGCAGCTTTGGTTGCTCAGGTTGTTGTGGTAGTAGTAGTGCGGCGTGTGTATGTGTGTATGGGGGGGGGGGGCACACCATGGTACCACTTATCCAAACAGGCGTTTTAAGCAAGGCTATGGTTGCCATTTTGTCGTTCCATTTTGGGAATAAGAGCGTGGAAATTTTCTTTTTTTGGTGCGTGTATCCAAGATTCGCAAGAGCTACGTAGTTAAATGCAATAATGACTCCAGGCTGTGTGTTTTATTGCTCAAAAGCCTAATTCTGTGACACTACATGAAATGTAATTGATGCAAAAAATGACCGAATATTGCGATTCCCACCCAGCTGCAGCTACTGTATCAGGTGACACGGTTTCCACTTGTGTTGGGAAAAATGATTCTGCATTAAGGGGCCATTCAAGAGTTAATTTTTTTTTTTTTGAAAAGGGTAAAGCCCTCTGCAGCTGCGAAGTCAACTGTGGGTCAGACTCTGTGGAGTTGGAAGGAATATTTTTAATAACTTGCATAGCTTAATGGGGACCAGTGTCAAACCTCTCTGTAACATTTCCAACACCTGTGTCTTTTTAATTATTGTCTATAATATATTTATTTATTTCCCACATTTTCAATGCACGTTGTGTGTCTGCCTCACACCTGGACCCCCTCCCCATCCCTGCACAGTGTTGTTCGATCAGCATGAGATTTGAGGACAACAAGTCTTCCCCTGGAATGAGGAAGAATATTCGATGCTTTGATTTTTCTTTTTCTTTTTCGGTTTCTCTTTTTATGCTGAGCTTTTATTCATACGCAGCAAGGCCTGAAGCAGGAAGGTGTTTGAAAAGGATATAACGGAGCAACAGGGTGTTGTGTGTTTGGATGCACGGGGGTGAGAAGTAAAACTACACGAGCTGGTACAAAGGTCCATGTCACTGGTTGCAAGTGGTATTAAACATTTACAGCACTGTTACATCAATAATTGTCACTTCAACCCCCTTTAGAAAAACCAAAGCCAGGGCTAATGCTGATTTAGAGCTATGATTACTGTCAATACCTGTCTGCCTAAATATATAAATGACGAGAGGCCGTCATTTGTTTTCGGAGTGAGCTCTGTTGAGGTTGTTGTTTTGGTCGGAGAGGTTAGATTTCCTGTTAGGGGCTGAGTATGGCCTCGGGGCAGTGGTGTGCTGTTGTATTTCTCTGGACGGAGAAGAAGGGCACAACTGGTATTTGTTTTCTCTGAGAAATACTTAAACTGGGACCAGTTACGGGAAGAGGAAGAAAAAAGAAGAAAGGATGAGACCTGATATTTCTTTGAAACGTTTCCACTTCTCATTCACGCGGATCAGTGTGCGAAATGAGTTTGGATTTTGGCGTGCCACTATTCATGGTGTGTTTAGACGGACCTGGACGCAATAGACGCCACTTTCCTGTTCTTATGACTAATAAACATGTTTCCTTAGTCATCCTCACAGGGCTGTAGTCAGTATTTATGATTTATTTATGAGCGATGATGCCTTATTTATTTTTTTTAAAGGCTGTGTCCCCAAATAATGAGTCTAAAGCTGAAAGCATGAGCACCACTTAAAGGGAAAACACACATTTATAGAAGGAAATTGCACAAATAAAGAAGCTAAAGATTATTATTATCATCCTTATCTTTTACTCTGAGCAAACAGGGGAAGCTCCTTTCGTGTCACACTGTTTGGTAATTGCTGCTTTTGTCATAACCGGTCTGTGAACGCGCACCCGTTGTCATCAGTGTGTGGTGCTAATAATGTAGCTGGCTGCTTTCATCTGTAGCCGTGTACCGTAGCAACATATGCTAGCAGCAGCCTCTCTGTGGACCAGTGGTGCCACAGTCTGCCAGCCAGGCAGCGTCTCTGCTGCTGTCACAGTCGCTGCTGCTGCTCTAACACCTGGTTAATGGAGAGAGCCGCGATGCTACTAGCAACAGCAGCAGCTCCTCCTCGCTGCTCCTGACTGGAGATTAGTTGTTAATGCTGACGTGGACAAAAGTGGACAGGGGGATGGAGAAGGTGGAGGAGAAGGGAGAGGGGAGAGGGGAGGGAGGGAGAGAGAGAGAGAGAGAGAGAGAGGGAGGCAGGCCCCAGCTCCTGTGCTGTAATTAGTATGGATCTGAAAAGCAACTAATCGGATTGAAGGAAACAAACTGGATTGAGCTTCCGAGATCCATGCGCAGCCTCAGACCCGGGGATAAAGCCTGGGACCGGCTCTGGAGGTGGATCCAGGCCGCGCGCACAAACTCTAGCGGGGTTACAGGGGTAGCGGTGGTGTGGTGTGGTGGGGTTGGAGTTGGGTTTTGGAGGGGAGAGGGGGGTTTGGGGGGGGGGGGGGGGGTCCTCATTAGTGAGCTTCGTTAACTAATTACTGTGCCATTGTTCAGCTGTGCAGATTGACCCTGCTGGCCTGAGCCCAAACCAAGTCTCTCTCTCTCTCTGTGTGTGCATGCATTGACATGCCAACTCCTTTTGTCTCCTCTTGTGTTTATAGCTTTTTGTTTAGCTCATATTGATTATATTGCCATAATGGGTGGGGGGGCAGCCTGTGGTGCCTTTTTATCAACGTGGGTGCCATTTTGTTGCAAGAATGTCTTGGCAGGTTGGCCACTGTGTCCAATGTCTGTATGTGGTTTGACACATTATGGCGATAACATTGGTCGCCAGTGATTTGCAAGAGGTGGATATTTATATATATATATAAATGTTTGTGTATGTGTGTATTTCCGTATTCTTGCCCACATAATTGCATATATGTGTCACTTTGAGTACATGTGTTGGTGTTTATGTTTATGCTACATTGTGTGGGTGCTTGTGAATGTGTGTATGTGTGTGTGTGTGTGTGTGTGTGTGTGTGTGCCTGTGGGGGTAGCACGGGAGCCCCAGTTCCTCTACGGGCCCATCTGTTTTGTACTCTTTGTCCTGTTAATTAATGGAATCAGAGGGGCTGCCTGCTGGGACGGCCCCGCTGCACCGCTACACTGGACAGGCCCACTTTCTCATGGGCTGACTCTGTTTTCCAAATGAATGCCTTCTCTTTCTCCCCCGTTCTCTTTTTCACCTCCTCTCTCTCTCTCTCTCTCTCCCTCCCCTTTCTCTCTCTATCCATCTATCTATTGTTTTGACACCATTTTTTTATTGTTTTTTTTCCAGTTTGTAACACTGGTGGACGTGCTGGGCCACGTGAGGTGACTATTGGTCGTAGATTAGTCTAGTCTTAAAAGCTAAACCACTAAAATCATATTGTAGGCTCTGCCGTCACTACGCTGCTTAGACTGAGCGGAGGTTGGATGTCATGAAGCAGGATGTTAGTCAGACCATTTCGTGAACACTCAGTCATAACTCTTCTGTGTCGGGCCTGGGAAGAGCAACTTTTTGTCTTCCTAGAAAGGGCTTTACCATTATTCACAAGTAGTTACGTTTTCACCAGTCTGATTAGAGCTGTTACATTGCGGAGCCACTTCTCAAATGTCAAGCCTCTCTGAAGAGCTATTTCTGAGTGTTGCAAACAGTGACCTGGCTAAGTCATTTCACTTTTTGCTTTGTGGCCTATCTGTCTTCCTCGGGGCTAATCTGCCAGTCTGATAGATGCTTTAGTTTTCATTTTGTATTGCCTTCCTCTTGAGTACAGCCAGATGTAGAAATTACGTTAGATAATGTTCTGTTACTTCGCAGAAAAGTGGAATGATTTTATTTTTTTTAACCGCATGGCATGACTGTAGCTGTAGTAGCACTACTACAGATCTTGCATTAGGCCTAACCTAGTCTAGTTGGTAACCTTCTGTATTTTGGGGCTGTTGTTGTTTTTTTCTTTTGAAAGAGTTTCTGATCATTTAAATGAAATATCGGTGCTTTTGTGTAGTAATGGGTGGGCAACATGAGAAAAGTCACCTACCTATGTGTTTGTTGTATTAGATTTGCTAGATAACTATTGTTTTGAATGAGTATCAAACAAAATATATCACCACATATGTCCAGTCTGTAATAATATACAACACAATGATACCTTTACTTAAGTCTTAATAATGAAACAATGGTGATATGGATTTTATAATTCTCAAAAATCAGCTCCTGTAGGTAAATTAGTGTAAAAGCTGTTTAACATTGGTGTTCCTTGAAGCGCATTTCTTATATATTATAGGATATATTTCTCAGTTCAACACTGTGATTGCTACGTGACTGCAGCCCTTGTGTCAGATGTGTTAGTTGGTTTTCTCGCTGCTGTCACCGTCAGCTCATGGCCTGTGAATCCGCCATATAATGGCCCCGGGGCAGCTCCTGTACTCTGGTCTTGTTAAAACACTTAAAGGCAGGTGGGCTGACCTGAGCACTAGAGCCTGTTATACCCCCCACTTCCCCCACCCTCTCCTCTTCGTCCTCCTCCTCCTCCTCCTCCTCCTCCTCCTCCTCAATGCTCTCAGGTCAGAAGAAACAACCAGCCATGTTTCTTTCTGTGCGCCATTTACCCAAGGACTGCTGCTTTTTGTGGTGTGAGGGCGTGTGAGGGTTGTTAGGCAGCGTTATTACAATGAAAATATACAACACAAAGTGACACAATGCGATATTTGACGATGACGCGGCGTAGCAGCGTTCCACTGTGATGCTGTCATTGTGTTTCTCTTCAGAGGTCACTGCAGCGTCTTCTGTCTCTGGTGTTGCTGGCTTGTTGGATTTCTGCCATGAAATAAATGTCCAATCTAAAAAAGACTGGGGTTTTTTTGTTCAACAGCAGTACAGGTAGATGGGAACGGCCACGTCTGCAGTCGCCATTTACAGCGTTTTTGCTCTTTTTTTATCGTTTGGATTCCTGTTTAAAGGGAGAAAACCAGCGTCACACGTCGTCTGTGGTGTTATATTTGGCCTCACGGAGCACAGAGCGAGTAAGAAATGCTGCGTTGTGCCTCTGATTGTGAGTGCACACACTGCTGTTGCACTGCTGTTGCCGATAGTCACCGGTGGCTTCGCGTGTCCTTGTCACCTTTGTCTTTGTGCTCAGACCAGCTGGAGGTGACGTGACTCCTCTCGTCTTTGTGTCCCCTCTTCAAGGTGCAAAGTCCTTCTGCAATCCTTCCCAAGGACGCTGCAGCTGCATCTTAGTTACACGGCCGCCGCTGTGCCCTCGACGCGGTGGTAAAGCTGTGCCACTTGAAAAGGTCCTCGTTGGATCTCTGTAGATTTGTCCTCAGAAGCAGGGAATTATCGCAGGGAAGAGATGAAAGGATTGTGTGAATATTGAATCAATGCGCTCCCTTGCATTGTGTGCGTGTTGTTCGTATTATAAGTACTTATTTCTGGCTATTTGATGGGCTCCTTTTAGTTGCCAATATCAATTCAATACCTCTGACGGCGGCTGTGTGAGACACAAGGGGTCCTGCTTCACACATCCAATTATTAGAACAAAGATGGAACTCTAAGACCATAATACACTACAAGGTCCTGTGACCTAAAATCATCTCTCTCGTTGGCTTGAGTGAGAATAACACGAGATTCCACACAAATTTAAAATGCCAGGCCAGGCTTTGCATATTTAGCATTATTAAAGGCCAGCTCATTCAAAACTCATTTGCTTCTAATTTTATCTGTAACCTTGACCACTGCTGAGACATTCCACTGAGGAGAAATATGGATACAGTCAAATCTCGCTAATCCAAAATGGGGGTTGTCTGGATTTGTGAGATTTAAAAAATATATATATATCCATCTGAAACGTATTCAGAATATTAAATGCTCATTTTGGATTCCTGACTGGCCCGAACTGTCTAAAAAAACACACATTTCAGTTGTGTCTCAACACGCGATTCGGAGAATGTACGTATTCACGTCTCACTGTGTATTTTGTCCCCCTACGCCTTGTTTGTTTGGCTGGTGTGTTTGGATTTTTTGGGGCTTGCATAAACAAGGATCTACTATACATACTCGCAGATTTGCATACGGTCTATTTCTGGACTTGGAGGCCGTCAGATGGTTCAGACTTAGAGGCTCAGTGTAATAACTAATTCTGGGTTTGTTAACAGTGTGATAATTCATTGATGCCCAGAGGGGAAATTCACTTTGCACAAGCACAAGGATCAGCCACTAACATATCCGGAGCAGGTAGAGATTTGGTGTCTCTGTTAAAGACACTTAAGCTCGTGTGTCTCTCAGAAAGGGGACACGGAGATCCACAACCTCTTTTAAAAACCGCTGAAAAAACACATTTGACTTTGTTTTTATCAGCCTGATGCCTCCTCGTGACATTTGAGAATTTCTTCCATGTTGAACTGTGGACATGTGTCAGCGGTCTGTGCATCTCTAATGTGTGGGGTCTCAGAGATCCTAACCTTTAAACACGTTCAAGTAACAGTGGGCTTTCATTATGCTCTGTGTCTGTCAGCCGTGTTGACAGTTTGTTTTTTATATAAAGCAAATACTGCTGCCAGAATTTGGATTTTTGTCATTTAGCGTTTAAAAACAGGCTGTTATGGCGTCTGTTGGAGGCTAATTGACCCCATTCATATGTAGATAATGTACGTTCCTTTGTCCATGAATGAACCTTTTTGGAAACTGAACAAAATGTACATGTTAATTAATGCATGGGCCATAGTATTTGTGTAATTTGGTGTAATTCCTGTGTTTTGTCACCTTTTTTCTTTTAATTAAACGTGTACGTACGCCAATTCATTGGGTACTGTTTAAAAAATATTGGTTAATTTTAGATTTTCTTGTTTCCTGGTGGTTCCGCGAGTCCTCAAACGACGAGGATGTGAAACAAACGTCAATGAAACACGCCGGGTTTAAATCACAAATTGTCGAGCATCTCTAACAGAATCTTCTTAGTATCTGTAATGAAGTAGTGTTGACCTTCTACGATCAAGTTCATCTCTCATCCAAACTACAATCAATTTCGCACTCAAGCTGTATTGAATCATGTATGTCATTATTATAATCTGTATAATAAAAAAAATAAAACACTTTAATGAATATCTAACACTGTCTTATCTCACCTCTCCCCTTTTACAGATCGACCCAAAAGTGGCGTTTCCTCGCCGGGCTCAGCCGAAGGTGAGTGCACCACCACCATGCAGGGGTTAATGGCAGGGAGCAGTGATGATGTCATGGGTCACCCCTAATCACTCGGCTCTGATTGGCCGGGATTAGAGTCGGTAGCACGTGACCCGAGAGAGGAGCAGCAGCAATCCACTTGTCCAGCACTGACATCGTGAACCCTTAACCCTCAACCCACCCCCACACATCATCAACACACACACCCCGCCTGCACCCCGACCATCCGCAGCCAACGTGTCACACACACACACACACACACACACACACACACACACACTCACATAAACCACTGTACACACACACACACATTAGAGCTGCACATGTAACAGACTAAAACTGAAGTGAATTAGCTTGAATGCTCAGCAGAGCTTTCAGAAACCTCCGAGATTAGATAAACACCAACAAACACTAAGTCTCTTTATCACAGGCATCTCCCCCCCCCCCCCCACCCCCACTGCATAATGTGATTAGAGGTAAACGATGCCTTCTCGTCTTCTTCTCTCTCTCTCTCGCTAGCTGGTGACCAGGACAAAGAAGATCTTTGTCGGGGGACTGTCAGTCAATACCACCATCGAAGATGTGAAGCAATACTTTGACCAGTTTGGAAAGGTGAGATATACACAAATCTGGGATCTATTTGTAGCAGCGACTCTCTCTGTGACAAGCTCCTGTCCCACAGTGCTAGTGGTGAGTCTGAACCTGGTGTCCCCTTCACTCACACACCGCTTCTTGTCTCTGTGTGTGTGTGTGTGTGTGCAGATGTGGCCATTTAACTTGATTTTAATCTGGATTTAAAGTGGATAAAATAATTACTACTTTGGTTAACTTGTCAGAAGTTGAATGTATCAACCATTTCTCCACCAGCTTTCAGCTATTCAAAGCATTTATCCATTAGCTACCTTACCCGTTAGCTAAATGGTTCAACAATCAATAGTTTCTTTTTGCATTAGCTATTTCAATCATTTATCCATTTGATAACTATTTGAACATTGCAACATTAAGTGTTAGTGTTGGCTATTTCAATCATTTATCCATTAGCTGTTTTACTTCTAGTGACTATAAGTGATTATAACAAACATTAACCTTTTATCTTGGGCATTATAGTTATAAGTTATTAACTATTATTGATGATCTTTTAGCTAACGGCCCCCTCCTTTTGATCTCCAGTCACTTGCAAACTAGTTTTCCTGCACATTTAGTCGCAACCTGTGGTGTTCAGATGTCCTTTGTTGACTCAACACGTGGACACACACACACACACTGAAATTTGTATTTTATCAAATGAGTTGTGCTCCTCTTCTCCACAATCTTGCCACATACCCACCGGCAAGTTTAGGAATCACTGCACTAATGGACCTGTGATAAATTACACTCATCATTTGACTGTCTCCTCCCTTTGATATATTTCATCTTTTCTCTGCCACATGATTGTTTCACACCCTTTTGTTTTGCTCAGTTTCCCCCCTTTCATTTGAGTTGATGTGTGACACAAAGTGCACAACGGATCTAATTTCAGAGAAAAGGTGGTGAGAAAAAGGCCAGACGCTGAAAGTGAAAGACAGAAGTGAGAGGGGGGAAAAGAAAGAAAAGAACTTGAAAGGCCAGAAAAGAAGAAGCCCGTCTGGTCATTGATGATCCGCTCTGCCAGCTAAAACACGAGTTGGTTTGTTAGTTTATCTCTTTTGTCGGCTGTTTCCGATCACATCTCGGGTGTTTTTTAGCTCCTGCATTTGTCCTGCTCAGCTCCTTTGAATGAAATTTGGTGAAAGGCAAACACATGCTGTGGAGACAGATGAGTGGCCGGGGAGAGGGAGAGGAAGAGGAGGAAAAAAAAAAAAAAAGCAGCGAGAGGAGGGGAAGAGAAGAGAAGAGGGAGATGGCTGGCGGGGGACTGAAAGGAAAGAAGCAACCCCCCATGGAGAAAGAGGGGAGGGGAACTCGGAAAGGGTTGAAGGGCAGAGAAAAGGAGGAATGTGGAGATAGTGAAGAAGAAAAGTGGCCATGAAACAGAGAAAAGCACCGATCTGATGGGCCGTAAACATAGGAGAGAAACCGTTGTGCACGAAATTTTATGTTGTGTCACTTTTTTTTCCTTTTTTTTTTAAACCAAACTACACTTTGGGGGGTTTGGGAGTGTGTTTGAGTGGAGTTCAGGCTCCTCAGTATTAACTAATCAAATGCAACAGCTGCTCCTGTAACAGCCCAACTCGCCCCCCCACCTTCCCCAAAATCAGTACCTCAGACATCAACTCCCCTCCCATCTCGCACATACACACACACCCTGCTCCAGTCCCTCTCAGCTTGTTGCCGTGGTGACCTGCTTTTGCCCATTGTCCTGCTGTAATCCAGTGTTTTTTTTTTTTTGTTTCCTTTAAAAAATGCGTGAGAAGTGTGTATTTGCATGAATGGAAAGAGGCGTGCGTGTATGTGCGTGTATGTGTGTGCGTGTATGTGTGTGTGTGAGTGCATGAGAGTGTGACAGTGGCATTGGGAGGCGAGCTTGCATACATTTCAGTCCTGATACAGACGGACAGTAAGACTCAACAGCCAGCGATCCACTTGTCACAAACATGAAGTGTGCGGTTCTGCTGCTGCTGTCGGTGAGCGGGACTGAAATGAGCATTGCTTCAGGATGTCGGCCTAATGGGTTGGAAGAAATTAACAGCACGAAGCTCCTTCTGCCTCGTGTCTGGCAGTGTTTTTCTCTCAGTTGGCCTCTGACTCATGTTTAGTGGGGGTGAGGTGGGGAGGGGGCGGGGGGTATTACCATATTTCAGGTGCTAGTTCAAATTTAAATAACGCCTTTTCATAATTCTGGGTCGTGGATCCTGTTTGGCCGGGGTTATGCGTTTGTGTTTGTTTGTGTGACCAACTCATTGTAAAGTGGATGTTGTGACATGTGTCATGTTTCCTGACAGCGTTTGCGTTAAAATGGCTGCAGCTCTGTGTCGAATCAGTTCTCCCTGGTGATTACAGACACTCATATCTAAGACAACATCCCCCCCCCGCCCCCCCCCCCTTCGCAGGATGAGGGGATATTTGGACTGTTTGGACACGTGAGACCCAAAAGCTGTATCATGGATAGCGCCAATCCCACAGTGCATTCCTGCTGAGCGGGAGGTATTTCTTGTTTATTATCTGAGCCTGGTTACAAGGTGCAGGTTAGGATGGAGTAGGAGTCAGTGCCCTGTTTATTTTCATACTGTGGCACCGCCTCGCAAAGGAAAACACAGAATGCACTATGCATTTTAGCTGCGACGCTTTGAAACGTGCTGCTGAAGTTTATTTTTTTTCTTCAAGCGTACTTCTAAAAGCACACCTACGCAAACTTCATTAGACCGGACAGAAAAAAAAATGGCGGCCCTGGTTGACACATCAGGTGTTTTGGACCAAACCGAGGCCTCAAAGCCCTGTGTGTGTCTGTGTGTGTGTGTGTGTGTGTGTGTGTGTGTGTGTGGTTTCCCCTAACTGGACAAATCTGAGCCCCTGTTGCTAAATATCCTGCAGGCCAATAAGACCACAGCAGCCATGTTTGTATGAGGAATGAGTCTGAATCCTGAGGTGAGGGTCTCGTGATGCCCCCTCCACCTGGTGGGAGATTTGAGAAACACCTCCCTTCTTTCTTTTTTTCTTTCTGTCTTTCTTCCTTCCTTCCACCGACCCTGAATGTGGAGCCTGTGTGTGGATCCGAGTGAGAAATGTGTGTTTTAAAAACTGCAAATCAGGCCATGCAGTTTTGGAAATTTGATAATTAGTATTTCAGGCGTTTTGGTCACACAGTCAATTATGTTTAATCCTGAAGGAAATCCCCGTTTTCGAGCCTTTCATCCTGCCTCTTGGTACCGCATTCCTGAAAGTACCTTACATAAAAAATGTAAAAAAAAAAAAAAGAAAAAGAAGGGGGGAAAAAAAGAAAAACGACCATTAAAATCCTTCCTTTCAAACTCTTTCAAAATAAAACGAGGGAGCATGTATGCGAGGGAAGAAGTGGATAAGATGAAAAGTGCAGCATGTGGACAGGGCAGACGGGAAAAGTTGGGACTCCACTCACCCATGTGAGCTGGCGATTAGGAGGCTTGACTGAACACTTTGTCTGCTGGCCTGTTTAGAGAGAGAGGGGGAGAGAGAGAGAGAGAGAGAGATGGCTGCAGAGTGAAAGAGGGAGATGTGAGGAGACAGCAGGGGAAAAAATGTAAATGCCACCTTTCATAATCTTGGAAAAAAACGTGTAATGGACTTGCCAGCAAACACTTGTTCGTCAGACAATGGCTGCATGCTCCACTAAAAAAAAATGGTTTGGGATGTTTTTAATGCGGGGCTCAGAGAGCGGCGCGGTTAACCCTGCTCTCGGTACATCTGAGAATGTCAGAACTTCATGAGAATATGACCTTAACTTTTCTTCATTCTCCGCATGCACGCTGGGTAGTTAGCGACTGAGCCGCCGCTAAGCCAATCTCAGACCCCCACAGCTATCCAATCAGATTGTCTTACAGCACCCTGGGCAGTGGACATTGGAGATCGTCTTCTTATTGGTTTTGGCAAGGGCAAGGGGCCGGTGTGAGCGACCACAGCATAAGCTCACACACGTGACACAATCGCCTGCAAGTCAGCAGCACACCATTGTATTCTTGTGGAGGACAATTAGACTAACCGTATTAGCCCGACTGTACAGCACATTAGCTGTTTTTGGTGGCTTAAAAAAAAAAAACAACTGCCACGCACGGCTCTAAAGCTCCTGGTCGGACGGACTGGTCATTTCCTGCTGCTGACCATCCCCTCCAGAATAGATGCTGCTGATGCTAACAGGAGAGCTAGCTGTGCTGTGCTGTGCTGTGCTGTGCATGTAACTCTACTCTTATGATAACATGTTGCCCTGCAGCTGTCTACTTACTGTCCTGTTCCCTGGCTGCTCCGCTCTGTCATTGAGTTTGGACGACCGGAAGGGTGGAAAGCATAGGGGATAAAAACTGAATGAAGGACAGAGAGAGGAGGGGGTGCTGTGTGTGTGTGTGTGTGTGTGTATATATATGTGTGTGTGTGTGTGTGTGTGTGTGCCCAAGCTAACATTGACAGAGAAGAGGGTTAAAGGGGTCAGGGAGGCTGTAGAGGAAAACCTTGATCCTTCCCATATTCATCATTTCACAAGGCAGAAAAAAGCTCGCAACTTTCACTAGCACAGGTGCACAAACACACAAACACATACACAAACAGATGTAATCTCAATCAGACTGAGAGACGCGTGTGTGTGTGTGTTTGTGTCGTCTGAAGTAAAGGTTAGAAATCGGATGGCCTGGTCATCCGGAGGCCGCTGCCACTCATGTTACACTGGTTTGAGTTTCAGTTGCTCGCTGGCCTAATGAAAATAGCAATGTAGTCATACTCCACATGTCTCCATGTTGGAAGGCTGTTTTGCAGAGTTTTGTTTTTGTTTGTGTTTTTATTCTGTTGTTGTTCTTGTGTTTTTTTTTTCTTTTTTCCCCCCTTTTTTTGCGGGTTTTTACAGAAATACTTGTTATTTCTGTAGTGATCCTAGGCCTTGGCTTCTCTTGCCTCCCCTTCCTCGTGCTGTCAGAGCTGGAGCAGAAGCTGCTAACTTTCCTGCCAGTGAAGGACAAGTGAAGGGAGGGAGGAAAGGGGGAGGGAGGGAGGAGGAGGAGGAGGAGGAGGAATATGAATAGGGCAGTGGAGTGAGTGCAAAAAGGAAAGTGGAGAATAAAAGGAGAGCGTGTTGACAAAGACCCCGCTCCACTTTGTCCTCTGCTCTCTGATCCAAAATATTCATTGACAGATTTTCGATCCTCCTATCAAAACTTTTACCGTCTATCTTTTTTTTATCGCCCCATTATTCATCACTGTTTTGCTTTCTCTCTCTCTTTCTGTCACATGTTTTCTCTGCCTCTGTTTTTCCCCCCTTTTCACTCTATTCTTTTCATTGAAATGAGTTTGGAGGAGAAAAGAGAGGAGAGGAGGGGGGAGGGGGGGGGGGGGGCAAGTTCTTCTAATTGAAATTCTTTACAGGGTCTCCATGGGAATAGCAAACTTTGTGGAGAGGGAAAGAAAGACAGCAAGGGTGAACGAATAAAAGAAGGGGGGAGGAGGAGGAGGAGGAGGAAAAAAAAGGAGGGAGAGAGACAGAGACAGAGCAAAGAGTGGGAAAGAATTTCCTCCAGCGCCCTCGTTGAACGGGGAACATTCACTTCTTTTTCACGTTGATAGATTGTATTTCATTTTATTTTTACACAGCAGCTCCCTCCCGTTTCCCCATCGCTCTCTCTTCCTCTCGCTGCCTCTCATTCTTTCTTTTTCTTTTCTCCTTTGTCACCTGTCACCCCTCCCTCCTTCTCTCTCTCTCTTCCCCTCCACCCTCTCCATCTGCTTTCCCCTCTTACTCCAATGCTAAAGAGGGACAATGGCACCCCATGCTGTGTAATGATGTGTGTGTGTGTGTGTGTGTGTGTGTGTGTGTTAATACTGTATGTCATAGCTCATCTATTCTTTGCTTTGTTCTCACAGGTTGACGATGCCATGCTTATGTTCGACAAAACAACCAACAGACACAGAGGTACGTGGCTGTAGTTGTGTTGGTAAAACTAGTTGACAGAATCAGAAACTGTCTCATGAGCAAAAAACAAAACAAAACAGAAACAGGGCGAGAGAAAATAGGTGAAAGAAAAAGAAGGAGAAGAATATTTCTGAAATCACAGTCTTTTGTCTTTGCTCTCCTTTGGCCTCCTCCTGTTCCATTTATCTCTGTCCTCTTCTCCGTGAGTCAGAAGTGCAGCGCCCGCTGAGGGTCGCCATGCGGGGTCAGGATGCTTTCAGGCGAGGATGTAACTTAATGAGACAAGTGAGGAAAGAAGGAGAAGGAAGAGAGTCGGCTGGAGTTAGAAGAAGTGGGTGTGAGCTTTTGGTCGAGGGTACGGTGCATAAATCTGGGCTCTTATTTTGGAAAAAACCAACCACGCCCCAAACCCCAAACCCCAAACCCCATCGCTGCTGCTCCTCCAACGATGCCAACACCTGATTGACAGGCGAGCTCTGCCCGGCTCATACTGATGTTGTCAGCTGCTCGTATTAGAGGCGGCTGCTAAAGGAGGCAGGAGGAGGAGGAGGAGGAGGTTGAAGAGTGAATTGTCAATTATGAATCGACCTTTACAGTCCTGCGCTCTGCCGCAAGATTTGATCTCATTTCCTCCTTTTTTTTATTTTTTTTTTTATCATCGTCTTTTTATTATAACCAGAGCAGTGAGTTTGCTGGACCCAGATAAATGTAATAAATATATAAACAAACCTGCACATGTCGTCTTCAAACAAACCACAGGATGTCTGCAACAGTCACAGGGGTCAAGTGTCAGGACTAACGAGTGTGTGTGTGTGTGTGTTTCTCTTCCAGGCTTCGGCTTTGTTACCTTTGAGAACGAAGACGTGGTGGAGAAAGTGTGTGAGATCCACTTCCATGAGATCAACAACAAAATGGTAAAGATCAATCTTCAGTTTTATGTCGTATACAGTGATTTAAATGATCAAAAACATTGATCTGCCAGCAAGTTTAGTCTGTTCATCACTTATTCTATAAAACGAACATTTCGTTTCCTTCCTGTGTGTTTTATTTTAAGGTGGAATGTAAGAAAGCCCAGCCCAAAGAGGTGATGACGCCGACGGGCTCAGCCAGGGGCCGCTCCAGAGTGATGCCTTATGGGATGGATGCTTTCATGCTGGGCATAGGCATGCTGGGTAAGATCCCAGAATGGGATTTGGGTAAGGTCCCAGTTGTGAAGCAAATACACACACACAAAACAAAACCGCGCACAAAACAAAACAGAACACAAACACTGACAGTTTTAGTTTAGTTTTATGACACATATCTTCACATATGGTCACAGTCACTACAATGTTCAACCATGTAAATGAAATGGTGTTTGCACATGCAGGTTATGAAAGTTACACACCAAGATACACAAACGTTAAACATGTGAGCATATTTAATGAACGGAAAGAGGCTCGGTGATGAAACTGTTTCTCTTTTGGATGTAAACTTGATGAAGAGCTGAGCTAAATCTTCTCTCAGACCACATTAGTGCTCTGTGTCTTTAGGCTTCGGTGTGTAACTCATCATGTTGATAGTGTCTCCTCCAGCTCCTTATATGTAATATTTCTTGATTCATCCATGTAAGAAGGAGAAAAAAAAAAAAAAAAACACCCACCTGACTCGATGTGAAGCTCTATATTTGGTTGAAAATGCTCTGAGCCAACTCTCGTGTGCGCGTCCACGGTGAATCAAACCATGTTGTTTCTAAAATTTAGAGGTCACACACTGAAGGGCGACACAGTTCTTTACACTGGAGGAAAATACCACTCCAAAGAGACACTAAGTGCTGCACTCATGGCATTTGTTGCGGTTTGGCTCCCTCTACTGGACACTTCAGATTGTACTGGACTGTTATTCTTGTCCTTGTGGTCTCAATAACCCCTGTAAATATCGATCAGGTTTGGTTTATTGTAACTGGTCTCTGGTGACCCCAACGGCCTGTTTACAGAGAAATAGAAAAATGATGAAGTTAAATCGCTACGTCGTCATGAGAGTTGATCCAGAGCTTCATTTTAAACTTAAAACATCCTGATTAAAAATGGACTGAGAGAGTGAATAACAACCTTATACACCTTAATATGATTGAATCCATCTTTAATAATGTGTTTGATCATTTTTTAATGGATTTTCCCCTCAAGAAATTAGTAAAAATTTAGACAGCACATGTTTTTGGATAGCATGTTGATAGGAGACTGGTTAAACTGGAAGTCTCTGCAGCAGGTGGAAAAAATAGGTTCACACCTGTAGTCTGTATTAATTCACTAATTTTCTAAATTAATGATGATATAAATGTAGTAAGTGGTAGTTAATGAAATAATTAACTGTCTAAGATAAAGAGATTAATGATCCAGTCAGTTTTCAGTATGAGACCACATGATTATGATGTTTATTCAGACCAAATGAACCAAACCAATGATTTTCTGTCTCTCCAACAGGATACCCAGGTTTTCAGACTGCTACCTACACCAGTCGCAGCTACTCTGGAATTGCGCCTGGTTACACTTATCAGTTCCCAGGTAAGTGTGTTTAGTGTACACACACATGCATATTACACCCAGTTCACTCTGTGCAGCTCTGCTGAGAGGGAGAGAGGACTGAGGCCAACAGGATACATGTTAGTTGATTCAGCTGCGAGGTCGCCGAGGTCATGAAATGCGTACGAACTACAAGACCCATGTGGCTTGATACGTACACACTTAGACAAATATGATCATCTTGATCTCAGCAGAGCATCTGGCTGCTTTTATTTTTTACATTTGAAGAGTTAGACTTCTACACTGTTCTTGTCCTTTTTTTTTTTGGATCCCCCTACCTCCTCTTGTTTCAAATCTCAAATGTTGATCTCTGTGCTTTGATTTGTGAAATTTGCCTGTTTTCCTCTTATATTCTTCCGTGTTTATTTGATCTACTTATGTAACCCTCTTTCATTTGGGCCGCGCCGCCGCCCCTCCTTTTCCTTTGCTCCTTACCTTCCTGCCCTTCCTCAACGTAGATCTGTGTCTTTCTGTACTTGTGCGCCCACGTTGGCGTTGTATGTGTGTGTTGTGGCTACATGAGGCTTTGTAGTCTGGCCGGTGGATGGTGACTGTATGTGTATATTTACAAAGCACTCTCTCTCTCTCTCTCCTTTGTTTCTAGAGTTCCACTTAGAGAGGACCCCCCTCCTGACATCATCCCACCCCCCTGAGCTGGCAGGTCAGTGGCTCCTCTGTCCCTCAAGGGCCCCGGGAGAAAAAAAAAACACTCAGGATATTTAGACGCAGAGACTCAAATTGAAACTGCTGCACGTTTGGCGTCACTGCTGCTAAACACAGTAATGACTTAACGACTGAGAACCTTCACAGACGCACGGTAGAGCTAAAGCTGCGCCGACCCCGTGGTCACTGTGGCCTCACGGGTCTGAGGCTGCGTCTTCACTCTCGTGTTTGTTCACGTTTCTACATTTTGATCTGAGGTTTAGATTCTTACAGACATGAAAGTGGTTGCATCTGTTCCTGGTTTTCTTCAGTCATTTCAGTCAATTGTTTTTTTTTTAGTTGTTGTGAAAACGCATCTTCAGATCATCTGTGACGCTGCGGCTGAAAAAATCCTCCTTTAAACACCCAGTGAGCTTCCGTCTGTGAATTGAGGGGTCGCATTCACAAAGCGTCCTAAGAGTTAAAGGAGCAGAAATTCAATAAAAATGAAATGATCAAAAATATAAATAATATAAATAAGAACAAATGAAAGTGGGAAATGGAAAGAAAATCAATTTTTAATTAAATATTAGATATTTTCTAGATTATGTTCCAACTTTCACGTCTGAAAAAGGTGAAATACAAAACATTAAAGTTTGCTTTATGTTTTATTGCATTTGGTGACCCACAAACATGCATTTAAACACCATTAATACATTTTGGTATGGCAGAAATGATTCTTACATTGTGGATGAGCTGACATCATAACTAAATTCACCTCACATCAATATATTTTTCACAGGTTTATTGTTGTATTCCACATCATCTACAGTATCTGACTGACTTCAAGCTAGTTTTAGTAACATACTCAAAGAAATCTGCTTTTTCTGCTTCAATGCTTTGATTACATTTTTTTTAAATGAATTGCTCATGTAGAGGATGTTTTTGTGTAAATGGCCCCTGATCAAGCAGCAGCTCCCACAGCTCTGACTTTACAGAGCCATCTAGTGGCTGTAACTTGTACTTTCCTCCCCCCATGGAAACATCATCCTCCCTGTTTTTCTCAGCAGCAGCAGCAGCAGCAGCAGCAGCATTATTATTTTGTTCATTTAAAAAGAGGCTAAAGAAGTTCAGTGTGTTTTGATGTTACTTTATTTCACTGACGCAGTTGTTATGGTTTTTTTGGGGGATTTTACCCCCATCATTTGGACTGAGAGCAGATGACAGATGTGCGAGCAGATGTTGACACTGAGCTGTAGTTTGTTACTTATGATTTGATATGAGAGTGACCCACAGTGTGTGTGTGTGTGCTAAAATTTGACGTTTTTTTTTTTTCTGGTGTAATCCTCAGCCATTCCCCTGACTGCATATGGACCAATGGCAGCAGCCGCAGCAGCAGCAGTAGTTAGAGGTACGTGTGTGCTTGTGTTTGTGTGTGCATGTGTTTGTGTGTGAAAGAGAGACATATACTGAGACAAAACCATGCATCTACTTGTGTATATTTGTATACTCGCCTTAGGAAGAGTGTGTGTGTATAGTGGCCTGCTTGGATAGATAAGAAAAGAATATTTTTAGGCGTGTATGTGTGTGAATATGTGTGTTTGTGTGTGTAAAGCCCTCTAGTGTTGAAGCCTGACTCGTCTCCTCTGTCTTTTAGGCTCCACCCCTTCACGCACAGCTGGCTTCCTGGGCACCAGCAGCCCCGGACCAATGGCTGACCTGTATGCTGCAGCCAATCAGGACTCAGGAGTCAGCAGCTACATCAGCGCCGCTAGCCCCGCCCCTAGCACAGGGTTCGGCCACGGTCTAGGGGTAGGTCACACACACACACATATATATATATACACACACACACACACATTGAATAGATGCACTTATGTGTCCACAAAGCAGAGAGAGAGTATTCACTGTGGCCCGTGTGTCCTCAGGGTCCTCTGATTGCTACTGCGTTCACTAATGGCTACCACTGAGAAGACTCAGGTCACTGAAGATGGGAGGGCTTCTCCTCTGCTGATGAGCCAATCACAATGCTGGCTGCCCACTGATGGCACAACCTGATTGGCCGGCCACAGGCTCCACCGGGCCCTCCCCGGGTCCCTGTGGCTCCACCCACCGACTGAATATCTTTTTAAATCCTGAACTCTTGTTTTGATGTACTAATCTCACTTCAACATAACGTCCCCGTCTCTCCTCCTCTTTTGTCCTCATGTAGTCTAATAACTAGATTCCACCCACTGTTATCCTTTTCTTTTGAAGCTGAGAAGAGAAAACTGCAACAAAAAAAAAAAAAAAGAAAAGAAAAAAAAAAATCTCAGAGGAAACATTTGTCATCTTCGACAAAGACACAGAGGACGATTGGGTTTTTTTTTTTTTGTATTATTTTTATTTCATTTTAAATGTGACAAGTCGTTTCATCACAATCTTTCAAAGCTGTTACTGATGTGACCGGAGAGAGAAAAAGGCCGAGCAACATGGGTCATTGTCTGAAAACCATTTTTAACAAAGGAAGAACAAAATCAACAGTTTTTTTTTTTTTTTTAAACTCAAGCTTCACGGAAAACACGGAAAAAAAACTAAAATGTATATTTTGGTAGTCTTTAAAAACAAAACCTTTGTAATATTGTTATTAATATTGACATAATAATGATAATCTGTAAGGTATTTTATTCTGTAATTGGTTTTAAAGCAATGTTTTTATGTCTTCCTGTAAGATATTGTACATAGATGTTGGGGTGAGGGGGTGGGGGAGGGAGTGGGAGTGGGAGTGGGGGGGTGGGGGTGGAAGGGTTACCTGAACCGGCTGGCATGCCATTGGTTGGTTAGGAAAGGGTTAACAGCAGGATGTCATCTACTACTACTTTTGTGTGGTCATCTCACTACTTCTCTCAGTACACATATGGTAAACGTATGTGTGCGTCGTTTGGCCAGTCCGCTCCAGCGTCGCCTCGGTGACGACAGCTTGTCGAGAGTCTCCAGGAGTTTTTTTTTTTCTTTCTTTTTTTTTTCTTGCTTGTTTTGTTCAGTTCAGAAACTGATTTTTTTGTTGTTGTTGTTGTTGTTGTTTTTTGTTACAAAGTCACGGCTTTGTTTGCTTTTGCTTCTCGAAAAAGCAAACTTGACTTCATAGTTTTGACACCACGATGAACCAGATTTCTGAGCATCTTCACGAAAAAAAAACTCCTCATGATTAAGATGATGAACTATACGGAAGAAAAAAACAGCTAC
Organism: Trachurus japonicus; assembly: GCF_045865225.1. NCBI lineage: Eukaryota > Metazoa > Chordata > Actinopteri > Carangiformes > Carangidae > Trachurus > Trachurus japonicus. The sequence goes on from NC_140911.1 coordinate 9,282,996, forward strand.
AAATGGGAGAAATCAGGGGTTCACGGGGGCTGGGGGGGGGCCGACTTGACTTCTTCTTCTTTTTTGAAAATATTATATATATTTTTTTGTGCGATTCACTTCTTAATGTTATTTTTTTTGTTTATTTTGTTTTTTAATTCTTTTATGCGGTGTTCTCCGCCGTGAAAACAAATGAAGGACATTCTCAGAGAAGCAATTGTAGAAAACATCACGGTCATGTTCTGTCCTCTTATCACTATTGAAGGTGCATGTGATTGCGTCTGAGTGTGTGTGAGTGAGTGTTGTGCGCATACATCAAGGTGTAATATGGAACTACTTTTGGCAACGAAGGAGCATTTCGATTGCCTTTTTTTGGTACTGAAAAAAAAAAAAAAAGATTGCCCTGTTCCATTCTGGCTCATCTGCTCCTCTCCCCTTTCTCCCCTCCCATTTCATTGTTTAGTTTTAATAAATTTGTGCTCCTCTGGAACTGACATATTATTAATAATATACAGTTGCTGCTCCGTGTAGTGGTGAACAGAGGGGGGGTTTGGGCAGGTAACCAGAAATGGAACAGGGTCTCGCTCCCAGTGGGCTCTGATACAGGACCCGAGTACAGACAACGCTGGCTGGCAGGAAAAGTCAGAAAGCTGGAACAAATTCAACATTAAAAAAAAGAAAAGAAAGAAAACCAAACAAAAAGAAACAGGCCGGCTGTTTGTTCAGCCTTCTTGTTGCAGCCTGTTTGATGTTCAGCACAGCAGAAAACTTCCTGATCCAGCCAGTGGCTCCTCTGTCAGACCGCCTGGGACACGACATAAAACTACTGCTGGACACCAACACTGTAACTTTTTAACTTACAATAAAGCAATAAGTTATTTTTTACCTTACAAATGAAAATAGTACTATTATTGGTAATAGCAGACGACGTGTGGATAATTCTGCGGCATTAAGACTTATTTTCAGAAAAAAAAAAGAAACTATATTTTTCTGTTTTGAGATCTTGTTCCCCTTGTATATTGATTTTAATGATGTCTTTTTGTTGTGTTGATGTAAGGAAAAGGGCCAATGCTTTGAATGGAGCTTGTAGCTCTACATGAGCTCAGATAAAGTTTAAGTTTTGGGCTGTCCTCTGCCAAGCTTTACAGCAATGCTTTTATTTTTTTTTCCTTGTTTTTTTTCTGACAATTTCAATTTTAAAATCCTAATAAATTATTCTAAAGCATTTGACCATGTTTGTTTGTTTTTACAAAGATGCAACCTTTTGAATTTGCAAAAGGATCTTTCTGATAAATGAATTCTGAATTTAGTGACTCCTGGTGGAGGTGTAAAACATGACACCCCTCCCCAATAAGTTTTGACCTGAATGTGAATGTGAATGTGCCCATGGTCTGAAATAATCGTAGGCAATCTGACCTCAAAAATCATTGCAAATAATGAGATTCAGTCAGTGATTAAAGCGGCGAGAATTTCAAAGTAAAAGCATCTGAATTTCCAGAGTTCAAACTTTTGTCTGGTTTCACTAAAATTAAACAAAAAAAAGTAAAAGTAAACTATCAATGAGGATACCTTAGATAATGTATATATTGTTTGTTTACATTGCATGTAGCCAAGCTATAGGCCTACTGTTTTAACCCCTGCAAATGACCCACTCTTGTTTGTTTGGTTTGAAACCACCAACACAGATGATTTATACTGTTTTTCTACGAGTATAAATTTGAAATGTGCCTTAATTATAAAACGTTTTAATAATAATAATGGATTACATTTCTATTGATACCCGATACCCAAAACGTGTACAGTAACCATTATTCATTCATACCACATTCACACTGGTGGTGGTAAGTTATGTATGTAGCCACAGCTGCCCTGGGACAGACTGACGGAAGCATGGCTGCCAATGTGCACCAAATGCCCCCTCCGACCACCACCATGATCATTCATACAGGTGTCTTGTCCATGGACACTGCGACAGAGACTGGGAGAGAGTGGGATTCGAACCGCCAACCCTCTGATTATTGGACGACCCGCTCTACCTCCTGAACTACTGCCGTTCTGCAACATGTTGACTTTAAAGACTTGGTGCCATGAGCCTTTCTCATGGCCTCATACCTCTAACATCATCCATTGTTTGTTTTGAGCCATATTATCATGAATTTTAAGCATTTACATGCATATGTGACAGTTTTCCTAAGCTAATGACATGCACCCGTAGTTTAAATAGTGAGAAACTCCATATAACAGTTCACGGATCCAGTTATTAGGGGAGAGGGAGCTGTTTAACATGGGCAGCCTGATACTTTCACCTGTTTTTTTTCTAATGGTGACAAGCAAAGATATCGGACTAAATGGAGCAGAAGAATCCCTTATCCTTGTATTCTCCATGTGTTGAACTGGATTAACAACATTCACACGTTACACTGCAACTCAAGTGTTGCGGGGAGATCATTTCCATCATGTATCAGCATGTTGTGTGTGTCTATACGCTGCCAGCAGTGGTAAACAGTCCGATCCTTCACACTTCTACTCCAGGCTGTGTCCTGGACAGAGGCCAGCAGGGTTAGTGATCCTGTCCCCTCTGCTCCTCTCTCTCCCCCAACAAACTTCATCTTTTTTATTTTCTACCCCCCAGCTTTGAAAGAGGACTACAACCAGAACACACAACACAACAGATTTCAGACAACTAGACTTTCAAACATTTTCCTGTTGAAAGTTGGATTTAAACTTCTGTTCTTTTAGGTTCTGCCTTTTTTTTTTTTTTTGCAGCTTATTTTTCACGTGGGTGTTTTTCGTTCCCTGACTCTGTTTCGTTACGGTCAGACACGATGGCTCTTGGAGTCCTAAATGCACAAGTGAAAAATTCCCTGAGTGGGAGTGCATTTTTTAACCAGGGTTGTATAGAGGAGCCGGAGCCTCCACCTCCGCTCCGCAGCTACCTTTGTTTGACTATTTTCACCTGTTTTTGTCCTGCATACCCCATCAACCTTGTGGCTCTGATCTTCACCATCATGGTAAGCATTTACTGCAAATAACTTGGCCGAGCTGACTGCATCCCCTGAATGTAAATATGCCCTATGCAGAGGTTCTGCTGTGTATTATTTAAGAAAATAATGTGCCAGTGTGAACAGAAACGTGTTTTCTTCGGGGTATTAGATGTGCTTTGGTTACACTGTGCTCGAACATGTTGTGTTGTGAGTGAATATGTTGGACACTAAGATGTAACCCAGTCACACACACCTGCTGCGCCCGTCAAACAAACCTACTTGAGCTTCCATTTTGGAAAATGAAACAAAATTTCCAGGCAGCACAGTGATGATTTAGGCACTCAAGTCAGTGGCCAAACCACAAACTAGACTGTCGACACTGTTCTGTTCCCGGACTGGTAATCTGTCAGCAGACCTGTTACCAGCATGTCAGGAAAAACTATTTAACCATTGAACACTTATGGAAAAGTATCTTCAGAACAGGTTAGAAAGATTTACGTGACACTTTCTATTTTAACAAAATGTTTTCAGTGTGAATAAATCTTAGAGAAATGGCATTACTTGTTTATTTTGCCAAGTTGTTGGAGCAACTGAACTTTTTAAAAGTGAAATCTTATAGTGTTTGTATGTGACAGAGATTTCTTGCTCTCAGTCTAGAAATAGTTATTACCGGGGGGACTATGACGGGTCCCGGCGGCTGGGCAGGAACGCTCTCTACGTTGCTATCGCCTCCCTCATCATCGGCCTTCTCGTCATTGCCATCACCTGCATTGTTCATTTTACCACAGTAAGGCCTCGCCTCCTGTTTCCACACTACTGCTACCACCACCACCACCACAATCACAGTAACCTGCTTTGCTTTCTTTTCTAAACAGAGTTATGAAACTTATAACTTATGCAGCCAGGACGCTCTTATACTGGTGATTGCAACTAAATTAATTTCAGATTGCTGCAGTGCAGATGTGGAGGAGAAGCATGAAAGAGCAGGGTGATATCAAAGTGCATTAATAGAATAATAAATATATAAAAAACTAAACATGTTATGTTTCCATTCACAGTAAATAAAACACTCAGCAACATAGCATCAAACGTTAAGTGTGCACTTAAAATGAAGGTCCTTGGTTTAAAATAATACTCCTCATGTTTCAGATGGATTTTTAGCCGTGCAGTAAAGTGGAGGGACGGAGGAGAGAAATAAGACACTGAACAGGAAGAAGACTGTTGATCTCTGCTCAGAGTCACGTGGATGGTTCAAACCATCTGTCGATGGGAGGACATCGGTCTATACATCACCTCATGTTTCCCCTTCTTTATGTGGACAACCGAGCGCTATTCTCTCAACCTTTCAGGAACGAAATTCATTGATGCTTTGAATTAAAGCGGCAGCTTTCAACCAAGTGTGTGGGGAATCCACAGTTCACAGCAGGGCTTGTTTTATGTATTTTCAATGTTTTCAGCTTTAAATACCGTAATAATAAAAATAATAATCTAAAATAAGTTTGTTAGATACATGTAGTAATGGAAATTATATTTTGTGCTACAAAATGTGTATTATTATTATGATGTTGCATATTGTGGATTTGTGGTAATAATGAAATAACTTTCTATATAACTAATGTGACTTTGTATTAATTATAAACATCTCTAGAAACCTAAAGCTTGCTTCTAAGAACTAGATGTAAATTTGTCCATTTCATTTCCTGTGACTCCTGTTTCAAACATATTCAATATTTTGAATTAGATTAATGGGAGTTTACGAATATGAATACAAACTAATTTATTAATCCCCAAAGGGAAATGAATTTGTCTGTCAGCTTAGAGTTTAATGTTGTGATAATTGTCACAGTTATTTATCCTCTAACCTGAGCCACACCGTGTGAATTGACCAGCGACGGCCTGACTCCAGCCTGGGCCACGGTTTCTCATCAAAGCCATGTTATCAAAGTAAACACAAACTAAACAACTCTCCTGATACACAACACTTGCTGTGTTTTACACCCTCACACCCATTCCTCTTTTTGATGACTCACACATTAAATCATGTTCATGTGTATTATTGTGATTTGACATATGTTGTTTTCTCCCTTATAGCTCAGAGGACCCTGCTTGACCCTTGAACCACAACCTGCTTTGCTGAGTAATTTTCTTGTAGTTTGATATGTCACAGTATATCCCAGGCTAAATATAGCACAGTTCCCAGAGCGTGTCACATGGTCAAGCAAAACTGACCCTGTTGCGAGGTAACATATGAAAAGTGTCATAAAAGGTGGGAGTAAATAAAGTGATGATTCAGACGGGTTCAAGCTGAAGGGTCCTGATCTTGTGTGTGCATTTCATCTCATCTCATAACTCTCACTTCTTTTTTTTTATTGTTGCTGTGTGGACCAACAACACTTTCAGGCTTTTTTCATTCATTTCACAGCTCTCTGTGCTGTAACAATGCGCTTCATGCACACTGAGGACATAACAAATTACGCATACGTGCTCTACATGAAACAAAACGGACTCTATGGGTCCTCATATTTGATTTGCCGTGTGTGTGAACCTTTCCCATCAAACCGATTTTCAGTACGCAGGTGTGATTCAAAGCAGTAGCTCTGATGTAAAAGGCCTGCTGCCAAGTTTCAGCAGTTATTCTAATGCACTTGGACAAATTAGTTTTGGCAGTAATCTTGTACTATTATATCCCATTACTTGAAAGAGAAATGCAGTGTGTTTGTAGTGCCACCCCTTTGATGTCACACCAAAGCCAAACTCAAGGGAAGGAGATGAAAAATGAAATGAGTGCAGGGTTTAGGCGACTTGAAAGCACCTCGTAAGATTATCTAGGGATAAAGGTAGACTTTGTGACAGGGAAGTGATTACCTCACAAAATAATGAAGCTTCTGTGTTTTGAAAACTTCAAATAAACAGAACGTATTAACATAGTTTCCATTCAATATTTCGCATTGAAGGCAGGTCTATTTTTTTTTTTGATTCTTTGCAACGACGGCAGTGAATTATTTTCCTTTCCAGTTCACATTCACAGCATCAGCTCACCTGAAGCTGCGCTGTTGTTGTGTTGGGGAGCCACAATAGATTTAGAAAGCACTCCATGACTCAAATGAAGTGCTCATAACTAGGCCACTCAAACCAGCTGCTTCCATTAGCACCAGAAAGAGCCTCCATGCGAACATATCCCATGACACATTCCTCTCAGGGAGCAGCAGTTTGATCCAGTTTGCATAAATGAAAGAGGATAACTGTGGGAACGATGCACAGGCAGGGCCAGGATACATAAACATGCATTTACCTGAAGCCATGACGCTAAAACGTCCTCAAGGATTCACTTATCCACAACAAACAAAATATCTTCCTCAATGTTACACTTTTTTAAGATACTGACTTTGTCTTTGTTTCATTAAAGCTGCATTAATTGACCTTGCTGGAGCAAGCTGTAAACACAAGATAGACGTACTACTGCCTTAAAGAACTCCTGCGGGAAGGTGTTTGCAAAGCATTTACACATCCAACAGATACGGAGCAACATTAACATTCATTTAGAGTTTTGTTTCTGTCTGACTAGAGAAGGCGAGTCTTTTTTATTCTGCTTTTCATTTCCACCAACAACTACGAAAACGTATCTGGTCCTGTTGCTGCTAAAGGTTCAACCAGCGAGCGGAAACAAGTGCTCACGAGGGCTGTGAGCGTGAACCAAAGCGGTAAAAAAAATGCTAGCTTGAAAACCAAAACAAAGAGCTGAAAGATGCTAAAACACTCCATAGAGAAGTTTGATGATAGTTCATTAAATGACAGTGACCAAATTCACTAACACTGTTCAGAAATGGCCGTTTGTCCTGTTTGTCGCGCCTCCTTCCACGAGTTGCCGCGAGTTTACCTGAGTAAGGAAAACGAATTTGATTGGTCGTTATGGTGTGTGTATGTGCGTGTGTGCGAGTGTGTTTAGCTAACGTAGCTAACTGTTAGCTCGTAGGTTTGCTACGTTATAGCTTGCTAACTTAGCTAGCGAGGCTAAGATTTTTCTCAGACGTTGATGGATGAAGGATCTAATATCAGTGGCTGATGAATCGTGAGCAACGTGATGCATAACTTGTGCGCCTGCATTATCCAATGCGGAAAAAAATACCCCACTTTCACCTCGGATTTACTCGAAAATAGAATTTTGCGCAAAGTTTGGGCTACATCATCTGATGAATGAATGATTACACTAATGTTAAGACCCATAGTGGGCTCAAAATCAATTTTCTTTTCTGAATACCTTCAAGTGTCTACACACAACGTGATCATTGCAGTTATATTTTATTGTGACATATAGGCTATTACCACCCATATGGGCCGACAGGATGACTCAGCGCCGCTAATGTTTGCTGCTGTTAATGCAGTGGGTCAGTGAATACATCAGTTAGTCATCTGAGAAAACTGTCAGCACATATTTGTAGCTGTCAGTTGCTAAAGCTGCGTCTCCCTCTGTAGTTAAATGTGTTGAGTTGAGTAATTTGACGTGCACATGTACACTTACATTACTCACGTTGACTCATATCACTGTCCATGCAAAGTGGTGCTCACCACAGATGATAATAACTGTTTTATTGGATGGTTGTCAAGAGAAAACCTGGTTATTGTGTTGATGTAAAAGAATTTGATCAGTCTTGGTGTGATATGCTAATGACATTAGCTCAACCCTGCATTGTTTTAATGATGTTTCTGTTCAGTGTGATACAGTGAATTCACTGTAGCCTATCATGGAGAGTAAACTGTAAGAAGTTTGTGTCTGACCTGCTGTAATTTGTCCTTCCTGACAGGACTGACCTTTGAAAACATGGAAGAAAAATCATTGGCACAAACTGGGTCACGACTGAGGGACCTGCACATTAGAACAGTATGGATGATCCATCTTGTAGTGCATATTGTCATCGTACAAATAACAATAATCAGTTGCACACTTTTTATTTGTTCAAAATGTAGCTAACATGGATATTTTGTGTTTAATCATAGGACCAATATGCTTGGTTTATGCAAATGTAACTTTATTGTACATTAATCAAAGATAATGACATATATTGCCTAGATCTATTCCTGAAAGGCCACGCTGCATTTGGCATAAAAAATATGCTAAAATAATAACACGATGGTGTGATTCAAGAGGTAACTGTGAGCAAAGACGGTTTAGCTCGAGACTGCAGATGATTCATTTCCAGAAACTGATTCAAACTATGGACTGGGCCAAAGGCCAATTTAACAGAATGTGCAACAACAACAGTGTCAAAAGATGCTCAGTTTTGTATTTAAAAAGAGAGAGAGAAACATGTTGTGTGAATTTTCCACAACATAAATATTTAGAAAAACGAGAACAACAATCACAAATCAAACCATATTTTAAAAAATAGCTGCAAAGTGCAAACACAGTGAGTCAGTGAATCTTTACATATATTACCATATACACAGGTCAATGCTAAGTTTCTTCAGGTTCATTTGCAGTCCCTGAACTCTCCGTGACATGCAAATCCAACGAAAGACTCAAGTTATGTCATGGAAGAACAGAGGGATGTAAGTTGACGTGTCTTTCTGTGAAAGCAGAACATTTGTCAGCAGATCTGAATGCACGGTGAAGACCTTGACGGAAACTTTAATCTGAAAAAATAACTTGTCAGACTGTCAACATTAAAAGCAGTTGGGTGCTAATCAAACTCGAGCTTCTGCAGCTGTCTAAATCTGTAAGTAAAATAAGTTTAACGAAAAGCTTTCCCGCCCACAGCTTCTCACTTCTCCTCTCAGTGAATTTAATAATCATTTCACAGGTGCGTGGATTTAGATTTGTGGCAAACAGACGACAGATGAAAGTGTTGCCGCTGCTGCAGGTGTGTGCAGCTATTTCCTTTCTTTTCATGCTCTTCTTCCATCTTTGCTCCCGCTCATGAATATACGTGTCTGCACTCTGCAGTCACATGTTGTGGGAGCTAACAGAGTAACAGTGTGTCTTGTACATGGCCAAAGTGCTGCTTCTCTGCTTCTCACCTGACATATGAAATCCTGAAACTTTGATCTGTTTGTTGAGAGTTGTGTACATACAGGCATAACTGTCACATACTGTCATTTTACCCCTGGCACATGTTGTCTCTCTGTTACATGTCGGTTTCTGTGGTTAGTCTACGACGTAACTGATGGCTTTAAATGTTCCTAATGAAAATAAGGTCTAACAGTACTACAGTAGGCTGTGTCTGCTGCTGTGCTCCCACAGTCCCAGAGTAAAGCTGCAGATGCTTGGTCTTTCCTGTGAAGCCCTAAGATGTTTCCCAAAGTCATAGTTTCACCCTGAAATTGTTTCTGCACTGCCAGTAATAATATTTCCGGCCTGTAGAGGGGCCTCAAGCAAAATGGTCCAGGGAGTCCCTGATAGCTGCTGCCTTCCATTAAGTTAAAGAGTAAACAGATTTAGGTATAAATACTCTGTCTATATTAGTTTTAAAACAAATGAAACCCACATATCCAACAGTTCTTTTTGTACAGAACACACAAGAAGCTATTTCTATGAGCAACTGAAAGAAATGCCAACACAAGCTGGTTGCCTGGACAAAAAAACCCCTCATCTCCCATCTCCCTGGTTGTGCATTTACAAGTGTAAAATTACAACCACAATGAACAGAAACTTAACATACGGATCAATAAATTAAAAATATTATTCCAAATATGTTAACGTTAAATGGTAAAATGGTAAAACATATACTGTAATGGGTAAAAGAGGTGTTGCTATTGCCAGTCTCACTGCTGCAATCAACCACAGTCAATTTGAGAAACGATTTCCGATTAACTTGTGAAAACCTATATTATCTTTCTGGTTACAGTTTAATGTGTTTGTTTTTTTGTCTTGTTGTCATGGAGATATTAACAGAGCCACCTTGTTCTGTAAAATACCAGAGTTGCACAGAGTTAACAGTAAAATTAGGTTTCTGTCTATTTCACCTGCAGCTGTAACACCACTAATCCTGTTATTGTCTGTGCACTTTGGTTTAACTTTAGATTAGAAATTTTCATTTAGATTTAAACCAAACTTATACTTATTACTTTGGGGGAAATTAATACGTGACTTTGGACTGTAGAGAGTCGGTGAACATCTGTTTTTTAAATTAAAAAAACAAAAACAAAGTATCCCAGGAGAGAGATCATTGTGAAGCACCGCAAATCGAACAGAGGCCTCATATGAAAACAATGTAGAGGTTTCATTTGCAACAGAACATTATCTCCTGGTGGAACAAAGTGTACACTCCCCAAATACTGCTATAATAACTTTTTCTCTCTTTGCTTTGTGTGGTACTATTCAGTCCTACAGGCATCGCTGTGCTTAGGTCACACTGAACACAGCTCCTGTGATAAAGTTACACACCTGAAACCCACCACACCCCTCGTACACTGAGACTATTCATGTGAGAAGCTAAACTAGTCCTGTGTCCCGCTATAAAGTTGTTTGACACTACAGTCTAGTTGTGACTCTCAAATCCCACACAGCATGAAGTTGTAGTCTTCAAATAACACCTGATGGGTTTCAGGGCTCTTTACGAACCGAGTATTAAACCCCAAAGGGTAGATAATTAGCACGGCTGTAGGTTGCTGCAGTGGGACTGGAGAAAACAAGAGAAACATCAATAAACAGTGGGGAAAATAAGTATTGAACGCGTCAGTAGACTTGCATGGTGAGCATGCCGTTTTTTACAACTGTACCTGCTAATTGCAGGTCTCTCTAAAGCTCTCTGTCAGTGATCCTTGGCTCTTGGACAACTCTTCTTAGTTTTCTTTTGACTCTGTCAGAAATAATGTTCTTTTTTGTTCCAGATAACGGCACTAACGGATGAAACAGTGCATTCAGACACATCTGTAACCGCTGCCATCAGTATTTTCTGCAACATACGTTTCTGAAGGTCTTGAGAGAGCTCTTTGCTTTTCCCCATCATGAGACGCCTCGTGTGACACCTTGATGATGAGAAACCTTTTTATAGGCGTCAACTGGTCTAAACCAGCTGATATTACTTTGCACTGGTAGGGGACAGGATTACTTTCTAAATACTGACAGACTCCAGCTGCTTTCTTGGCTTTCCAAACCTTTTTGCACCTCCTTTTCTTCATGTGTTCTATACTTATTCTCTGTGTCATTCCCCTTTATTACATATTACTTTAATTTAATTAATTTCTTTGTATATGTGCATTACTTGGGTTGTTGCCGACATCTGGTGAAAATTTCATGTCAATAGCTCTATTAGAAATATATTTTCTGAGAAAAATGTTGACGAGTTCAGTACTTATTTTCCCCCGCTGTATATATAGAAATGATGTAAACAATAACAGAGCCTAAACAGACAAGGATGAAGTTCCGGCTTTAGAAACTGTATGAACTTGTTTTGACTTTGGGTGTTACTGTTTTTAGGAACTACAATGCTTAAGCCTTGATTTGGGCTCCTCTCATAATAGCTCAGTCTGCCTCCCTCTGTTCTCCGGTCCTGTGTCGAACAGCTGAAATAATTTTCACGTCCATACTATGCTCTGCAACGAGAGGCGGAAGTCATTGTTTTGTCTGACAGCCGGCTTTGCTTGTTCCCTGTAACAACCTCCAACCCCCCCCCTCCACCCCTCCACCCCTCCTGTCTGCAGCAGGAGCCCTGTGTAATTACATCCAAGCCGCTTCCCTCTCTCCCCTACGCTTGATATCACTGCTGACATCCACTAGCACAGCCCCTCCTCTGTCTCTCTCTCTCTCTCTTGGTGTTGCCTCTGCCATTGGAGAGCTCCTCTCACAAACAAGTGTGCAGCCCTGCCTCGTCTTCAGTTGAGCGTGTAGTGCAGCAGAGCAGATGGAGGAAGAGAGGACGAGGGTGAGGGGGGGGGGGCACAGACGGAGGAGAGAACAGGACAGGGCATAGTAGTAGGCAGCTGAAGTGTTGTGCATGTGAACAAAAGGTGGAGAAAAAGAAGATGGTGTGTGGGATATTCATGAAGAAGACAAACTGCTGCTTGAGTCTGTGAGGTAAGTGTGCAGCTAGCATGAGTCTGAGACTTTGCTTTGGCATGTGACAGCACATCAAATTCAAAAGTCTTAGCATCTTGGTGAGTTGACGGTAACATCCAGACAAACATGAAAGATGCTTCTCTACAGGATTGAAGGCAACCTGAGCCTCTCGAAATGTGACATAATTACATCGCGAGTTTGTTGGATGAAACACAGGAGACATCTCTGGTTGTGATTGTTGTATCTTCAGACTCTCAGGGGGAAGTTTTTAGTCTCCTGAGAGTGAAGGAGCAGAAGCCTCTTTCCATCGAGTATTAGAAATGCCGCACAAAAAAAGCCAGATCAAAAAGGCTCTGTGACTTTTTTTCAAATCCAGCTGTCACACTCTGTGGGTTTTCCCCAACGCTGCAAAACCCAAACGCTCCTATCTCTGCTCTGCTGCAGCTTTGCCTTATCTCAACTGCTTTGCATGTTAAGAAGTCACTGCAAACTGTTGCCTTAACTGACATCATTGATTCCAAGTTACACTGTTAATTAATTACACTGGTGTTAATTGTGATCAAAATGACAATTTCATATTCTTCTCTTCCAAATCCAAGTTGTTCCAAACGCAGCAACTCATCAAGTCCTCTGATTTAGCTGGATGGTTGTTGGATGTGTTTAAATAATTAGACTTGATAATCACTCCCCACGTAAACACTATTCACTGACTGTAGCATAAGTTGATCACACTGCAACTGCTATTCCAATGTAAATTTATGGATATGCTAATTTACTAAATGGGAAAATAATGGGAGTGAATTTTCAATCCAGTTCTTGATATTGTTCCCTGCATTAGCATATGGTCCATCTGTACTGCAGATGTTAATTTGCAGGATTACGAGAAAAAATGAGCATCTCTAGTGTGCAGGAGTATATGTGGAGGAGTGGGAAGGTGGATACGAAACAAAATTCAAGCAAGTGTCTGATTTGTTGCTGGATTTTGTCTTATTTTGGTGAATCAAAGTACACGGTGCAAGGCGTAGTTACACTTGAACTGTGTAGTTAAAACATGTAGTGCACTAGTTGCACAGAGAAAAGAGGATGGGATAAGGAGAAATCCATTATCATACATTATCATACGTCATACATTATCCGTGGGTGGGCTAGGAATTTTTTTGAGGCCAGTAACAATCGTAGGCATTGACACTGTCGCTTCAGAAGCAGTAAATACCAGTTGTGGAGTTGAGGGTCCAGATTTTTATAGAGGAAAACACATTCTTGTGTGTGACGTGCAGAGTTGTATGTGCGAACATACAGCAGCCTATGGATATTGTGCGGTGATTTTGCAACCGTGGCTGTATAAAATTGGACAAAGCTACCCGCGGTGGATGTGGTGTGCATAATTGTGCTTTGAAAATGCACATTACTCCAATTACAAACTACACATGCAGCGTATATCTTCTGCCTTCAGGTGGCTGTACTCTGCTGGAGGGAAAAAGCCTTCACACAGACTACAACAGATGCTGCTAAGAATGAGCTTATCGTCGTTGCCAGAGGTGGCCAACCATCATGGCTGAATGAATTTAGTTGCACCATGTGGGCATGAGATAAACACAAACAATGAAGCTTCTAAACTTGGAACACAAAAATGGCCACAAAATGAGCTAATAATAATGTCGGATTTGTATTTTTTTTTTGTTGTATTTTCAATTTTACAATTAGTCAAAGTGGCAAAACTTTTGGGCCCCTGGGGTTCTGGAGCCATATGGTGAGTTACTCTATTCGCCAACAACGTGCCACCTGACTCTAGGTTTTCGTTCCAAACCAAAAACTCCAGTGACTGATGAGTGCTTCAAGCAGAGCAGGAGAAGTCATTAGTGAAATCACCTGCTGTCATGGACTGGAATGAAAACCTGCAGCTTGTTGACACATGGTCGTCAAATGTCAGTTCTCTTTTATGCTGTTGTAACTTATTAAAAATAGATTTTATAACCTGTGCGTTTGAGAATTAGAATTACAAATGACCTGAAGTTTTTCATTTTGGTCACAGAGAATTGATTGTCGCGCGCACCGTAAAATTCTTTGACCGGCGCAAGACAGACTCATGTTTTCATTCATCAATAATTAAAGTCAAAGGTTCAAAGAGGTTCAGTAGTTACCGTCATAGTTCCGACCATAAACGGCGATTCAGCTGCGTTATTCTCATTAAGGAAACGCTGGTCGGCTCGACCAGCATTTCCGCCACCACTAATAATAACAAAATAACGATAGAGACCGAACGATATATTTATCGAAAATGGGCTCATTAACAAGTGTGGGTAGCGGAGATTCATCCACATTAACGTGAGACTTTTTTATAACCGAATAGAAACTCCTCGTTGTCCCTTTAATGTTGATATGTAATATTTACAAAGAGTGGTTTGTTAACAGACTGACACACACCTTCCTCCTATGTTCTATTTTGAACTCTGCTTGTGTTCATTTTTTTTGCTAATTGTTCTATTTGTTCCTCTTTTACAGACACTGGGCGGAATTTACCGGAACTGCAAGCAGTGTTTTGATAGTGCAGACTGCTGTGAAATCAGCATTGCCAGAAAGCGGCGCGAGGCTCATCTGTATGGCAGAGTGGTGGTGTGTCACCTTAAAAGAAACTAAAAAGAAAAACAGAGCCCTGAGGAGTAAACATTCATCTCTGCAGCGAGAGGCACGGGCAGACTTTGCTGTAGCTGTTTGATCTAAATATTCACAAAAAACCAAATGTGCACAGTGCCAAGGAACACTTTCCCTGCCACAGTTGTAAAATATATTGATATCTCTGCCACATAATGCGCACAACCTGGGGACATCTATAATCATAACCCTTTGGATTCGAGTCTCTACTTTTAAAGTCAAGACATACGTAATGCTCAGTCTCACTCAATCCCTGATAATGAACTGAGAACAACATGGAACCAACTTAAAGTTTTGTATCCAAGTTGATCCACAGTGGACGCAGCAGTCCGGTCTTCATTATGGAATCTGAAGAGGGCACCACAGGCCTGTCCACAGCTGCTCTGGTGGCCATAGCCTGCAACACATTTGTTGCCATCCTCCTCCTTCTCCTTTGTCTAATCCTCTACCGCGCCTGCAGAGTCCCCTCTAACCCCGAGATGCAGCCGGTGCTGGCTCCCAGCGAAGGAGCCACCCAGAAGATGAACGAGCACAAGTACCTGCTGACCTCCTGACTGCAGTGGGATGAGTCAAATGTAGCAACGAACGACGGCCACGGCGCGCTCCTCGACAAGAGAGGGGGGGCGCCGAGGGGAGCGCTGGGACCGACTGCAAGCAATAATCTGGCTTGTCCTTCATGGCTTTTTTAAGAGACAGCTGCCAATCTGACAGCAGAAGTGACTGTTGCCTCACTGAGATAGGCGAGGATAAAATGTGGTGGGAGAGAGAAAACTATTTTTAAGCAGCCAGCCATCACATGTCAGATCTTGCCCTTGGTTTGAAAGCGCATGGAGGGATGCCAGTGTGAATGTATACACAGACAAGCCTGAAGAAAAAAGGACACGACCACAGGGATGAATGCAGGTTAGACAGAGACTGACAGAGAGGAATGATCGGTACACAAAGAGCGGCTGGCCTGTTGTTGGAGGTTTCTAAATATATCCTCTTATTTCATACTCCCTCCTGCAAAAAAAAAAAAAAAGAGAAAACCAATCTATTGCTCAGAACAGGGACTTGAGCTTGTGTGAAGTGTGTGTGTCATTGTCACTCATAAATACCAGCGATCTGTGAGGCACAGCGCCTTGCTGAGGGTGTTACGTAAGGACTAGAGAGGCTTAGTTGAGATTTGTGTCCTCTTCAATACGGCCCTTACACTGACATCTGCTTGTGTCTGTGATGGCCCACTCACTCTGGACTGAATCACAGGCCACTAACCTACATACGGATTAATCATATGGATCCTTCATGTTGACCCATGTCCCACAACAAATGATCCAAACCTAGGCATTTAACCTGGATCACTGTAACTGCAACATCTCAACGACTCAATGGGGACATTCAATGGTTTTGAAAGATTTTAGGATAGTGTTTTAAACCCTCCACTAAGCATAGAGCAAGATTAGAATTATAATTTATTTTGACTTTAATTGGTGAGTACCAAAATTGAAGAAATTCCCCCCAAGGCATTATTCAGGCATCACATTTGTGTTCACAAGGATGGATAATGAACACCAAACAAAATAACTCTTGTAACTACACGTGACTGCACAATACTGATCATACAAAAGACCGTCCCCCCTCCTGTGTGTTGTTGCACTACATTGTGACCCTCAAGCTGACTTAGAAGTGTTCTTTCTAGGCACTCGGCCACTCTCTCACCCAACTCTAAAGTGATACGGTACAATAATCAGCAAAAACCGCCACATAAACAAATCTGACAGACAGAAGAACAAACTGTTCTTGGGCCAACCCTGCAGTGTTCCTCCTATTCCTGCATTAATGAGGTAACTGTCGCAGCTGTAGTCTCATCACTTTCCTTACGGCCACAATCATTTGCAGTGCATTGTCTGTAAAATGAGGTTATTCAGCAGTCCTCTCTAACTAAACCACAGTCCTCTCTCCCTGTAGTGGAGACAGACAGCAAGAGCCTGGGACGCTGTGACAGCTTTTGATTCCAGTTGAGCGTCAAAACACTGGGTGGTACTTCACCGAAGGACAAGATCATTAGGACGGAGAGGAATGGAGAAAAAAGGAGGAAAAGTAAAGACAGACACCACAATGACTCTAAGTAAAGTTCTTCCTGTAGATGGGATATTAAAAGGCTCCTCACTCATCCCTGGGCGAGTGCCCAGGACGGCGTGTGCCAGCCAAGATAAGTTGTCTGGATATGTTCCACAAATGCTCAATCTATTACGCTAATTTATTTCCACCCTCACTTGCAGTAACTCTGCCCAATGTACAATAAATACATAGAGATAGATAGAGATAGATTAATCCCTGCAGAAGAGGTCAGTCATGTCAAAGGAGTTCTGGTGTTGCCTGTTTAACATATATAAAGTAGTGCGGTATAAATCAATGAATTATTAATTGAATATAAATAATTTAACACCAGCTTAAGAGAGATCAGACGGAAACATTTTTTTTTTAATAAATATATACAAATTGTCTCCTCGTTCTTGTCCATGTTATTTACTGTTGCACACACTCAGCCAAAGAAATGGAGTGAAAGATTGTACCATGTTTCCGTGAAGAAGCCACGGCGACCACGTTACGCTGTGTTTTGCTCTGGGTCCCTCAACAGGCTGAGGAGCTTCTCCATCTTGGCCACTTCGGCTTCTGGATCCCTGGGCGCATCCTGACTCTTACCTTTAACCTGAACACACACACACACACAAAGACATTATAAATAACTAACATGACCTTATCCTTAAGAAGCCCAGCAAGCAGTCAGTTAATAGGAGGGAGGCAGAGCAGCATGATCAGACATAAAATGAAATAGTTCAATAGTAGCAAAGTGATTATATAGTATTAGTCCATTGTGAAGCTACTGCCTAAAGGAACTGTTGTACATGGAAAGAGACCTGCCAAGGTGTGTGGTGTCAGCATGTTGTCGATGTTCAGCACAGCTCCACTTGATTTTAATGATCTTTATCGGGAAATGACACGATTGACTGCTGGGCCTTAATAGGCAACATCCGCTTGTACAGAACTGACTAATTCAACATTGAATGTTGACATTTATATACTGATTACAACAAGCTGGATACACTAATAGATTAAACTTTTTCCTGGAACAAAGCGGTCGCTCATAATGATTTAAAATAAAGTTCAAAAGGCCAAATCATTTCAAGACTGCATGAAAATCTGCTAACACTGTCAATTAACTTCGGCTGTCCCATAAAAATTTGTGTTTTGTTGTTTATTTCGGGCATGTCAATTAAATCATCATCATCACACTTCATATTAGTTCAAATAATACAATACACATGGCCGAAAGGGAAAGCGGGAGAAGCTAAAGCTTATCTACCTCGGCTGTCCCATAAAAATTGAGATGGAGGTAGCTCAAAATTAGTCTTAGTTTTAAAATACACATGATTGATTCATGTATCCTATAAAACAAAGAGTTGGACTGGTTAAAGCAGGAAAAACACAAGTCTTGTGTAGAGATTGTTGATAATGGCTTGTTATATCAAAGTGTCATATTAAAGTCATATTTGACTAGAATAAACCACAGCAATTATCATTGTTTTCACTTGTGGTGCATTCATGTGGTGTTGGAGTAATTGCAAACATTATGACTGGGAAATTTTTCCCTTGAAAAATTGGAACAACGTCTCAGAAAGTGTGTTTTGGTGCACAACCTGCCAAGTCTTTAATTCAACAGAAACTGTAAATGTTTGGTGGATGGTAATAAACTCTTGATTATTGGTGCAAATTCATATATTATATATCAATCAACATCAATTCGTAATATTGTATTAGGTTGTGACCAATAATTACTGTCATGAATGATTTAAAGTCTAATAATGTATACAACTGATTTTTTCATAATAATAGCAAGGAAGTGGAAGACTGCCACTGTTTAATAATCACAGTTGAACAACATGGGGTAGCTTGCTATCCTCTCGAAGCGTGGACACTGTATATTTATATTTTGGTGTAGCTGTTTTCAAGTTTGAAACTGATACAGTGAAGCGGCTTCTTCAGACAGCTGCGATCCCTAAACGAATGAGCATCAAATCTAGTTGCAACATAATATCTCTGCAGTGATGGATGGCTCAATAAAAATAAAGCTTCCTCCACAGTGGAGGGAAAGGCTGACTGAGCACAAACCGGAACTGAGACTTCAAAATGGATAAAAAATAATTATAATAAAATATATTATTTCCCAATATGTCAACCTGTGACCTAATTTCTATTGTCTAATATCCTGCCTTTCCTTGCTGGTTTGCTTACCTAGAATGTTTACATGTAGACATGCTCTTCCTGTCTGTAAAAGTAATGCAAACAATTCTCCACCTGTGCTATAATAAACCTGGAGGTTTGTTTCAGCTCATTTTCAGGCACTCTACATTAATACAAATACAAACACTGTGGCAGACGACACACTATGGGAGTCAATAGAAATAAATGGGCCATGAAAAACATGGCATAATGCTGCATTTATAATATAACACTTATGAATCTCACTTATGATTTGTAACAAAGAAAGAGGACACTGAGAATAGTGCCGGTTAGATAAACACAAAATATTGTAAAGTGCTGAACAGGGCAGTGTGTTGAGTTGACACAGACAAGGGTTTGTTGGTAGTGGTCATTCATTCAGTGATAATGAACATCTTTAGTGATTTCCTTAAGTACACCATTGTGCACATTCAGGTACTCAATGTGCAATATATGACTTGTGTAAGAGCCAAGAAGAAAAGTGGTGATGGAATAATAATGATCTGTCTCAGAAGCCTTTTGTTTCTCAACTGGTGAGCTCTGCAGGCAGCTCTGGCACACTCAGATCCTTCCTGGTAACATACCCACAGGTCTCCACAATTGCACATTCATAACATTTCATTTCATTTGATTTCGATTTATTCCATTCATTGTTTACATACTTCACATAAATGAAGCGAAGCCTGCAAGCAAGTTGAGGCAGCCAACTCGAGCTGCGCTGCGCCACTCTCATGACATCATACACACACCCTCTCAATTTGGCGGTCTATTTAAGATGGGCGACTTACCCATCGTCCTCTTTGCTCGTCTATGACACAGCAGCATCTCACAGTTCTACCCTATTTTCTGCCCCACCACCACCCCAGCATCCACCTGTAGGCTCTGGGTTAAGATGGTCGCTCATCACTCCCATATACTTTAATGAAATCCTATTCTCAGGGAGTGATGAAGTCGGAGCCTTGACGTCAAACTCAAATGTATAATGAAGCTACAATAAACATTTTTAATCGTGTTGTCTGACTGAATTGCACTTATACATGATGTACACATAATCACCATAAATGAAAAGGAGCAGGATGAAGAAAAACTTGTGGTACCTGCCCCTTTCTATAGTTATAATTGCATTGGCTTAGTATCAACACCAATATTATGCAGTATTTCAAAAAGATAAAGATTATGAAAGATATAATAATAACAACAAGAAAAGACACCTGATATAAGCCCATTAGTGACTACAGCCATTGTGCACAAGTAACAAGTAACTACTTCTGCTCAGTGCACCACAACAGACAGTGCTCAGAGCATTTTATAACATACTTTGCGAGTGTACAATCCTGCAGTACGTTTCTATTTTCTAACAATTATGATCAGAGTTGTAGCATCTGGTCTCTTGTTTTGAAGAATCAAAACAATTAACTAAAATTGTATTTGACAAGAGAGGCCAAGTGGGCCGGTTTAGTGAGAGTAAAGAGAGCCAAGAACATGGACTGACTTCTCTGCCTCATCAAATAGTTGAGTACAGCAGCACACTTTTATTGTTACAGTCTGGACTGCTGGGCCACTGTGCCAGTGTTTCAGGTATGTTAATTTGCTACCAGCCCACCATTGTTCTGGTTTTAGTGAGGTGCTGTGTCGATTTTATGAAGACATATTATTGGTAATGTGTCCTCCGGGTGTTTGTGTCTGATGCTTATTTGCCACACTGCTTTCTAAAATGCTCCACACCACTGTCAGTGATGCTGAACTGTGCAATTATTTCCCAATTGTATGCTTTAGGGCTGCAGTCTGAGGTCACTAATGAGCTAGTACCGTGTGTGTGTGTGTGTGTGTGTCGTTAGCCTGAGCCCCACTTAAACTGTGTTTATGAGTGTCTGATGGTGAACTGTTTGTGTCTGCGCCCAGGCATGGCAGTGCCACGCATAATGTGAAAATGTGTTGTAAAAATAAACACATATTAGCCATTAGTGTTTCTTCTGGTTCACATGCAGCAACACGGACAGCACAAAGGAAAACTGAAGAGGCTGCAGAACTGACTCTAAATGGGTCCTGATTAAACTGTTGTGACTCAATGTGCCATTTGCTTTCCTCCTGTGTTTAGTAGGGCCACTGTGATTACCCCACAGCTCATTAAGCATTAACCACCACAGAGCAGTCATCCTAAACCACCACACCATCTTTGACCACCAGAAGATTATCTTTTATCTTATCAACTCAAACTGATTTTCAGCAATAGTTAAAATACAAAACAATTAAGTTCTGTTTTATCTTCTAGTGATCTAGTGATCCTCTCTAAAAAGCTTAATCAATTACAAAGAACACTTGAATCCTCTGTGGCTAATTGTTAACTGGCTAAAAAGAGGCATTCGTTCCTTTGTTATTTAGTGAAATAAGCTCTCGGTCAGGACTCTGAAAAGACTGAATCATCTGATCTGCTTTCACTGATGTGGAAGAAGTGGCAGTCATGAATAATGGAAAAAGGCCAAGCATGCATCAAGATTGTTTACAGATAAGATAAGGTGACAGAACACAATAGCTTAACACACACTTCTCCATATTGCTGAAAGAGGTGGAAAGTTTGGCACCTAATTTGTAACATGGACAAGTTCCATTTGAATTTGCCAATGAGGCCTAATTATGAAGACAAAGTAGCAAGAGAAGAAACATGAAGTCGTAAAGCAGCTGCATTTGGAAAGGCAGGCTTATCTTACTTAAATTAGCTCAAATGATTACAATGTGATTGTCTCTAGAAGCTCTGTAAGACTCTTACCTTAGGTTTCTTCCGAAGGTTGGGGGAGAGTTTGAGGGTGATGACGTAACCTCGGTCGTCGCCCACTATGATGACGGGATCGACGGGGTTGAACTCGATGTGAGTTAGCTTCTTTTTGGTCACCGACTGCTGGCAGATGGCCTCATATTTGTTGATGTTGAGGTCGAAAACGTGAACCTGGAGAAGATGAGTGATCACACCAGTTAATATGCCATCTAATTGAATTGACATTTCAGAAGGATGGCGCAGCCACAACAACACCGTCTGAGGCTGATAATACCTGACCCATCTAATTGACCATATTTAGACTGTGTGGTATAAATATTCATGTTATGTCTCCAGAGTAAGTAAAGGCTTAATCTATTGTTCTCAGCAGCCCTGTGTGTGTGTGTGTGTCTGTGTGCATGTGTGTTGTCTTTTATCTGGGAAGGAGAATGGTAGAGCACAAGCCTCCGCGGGGATGCAAGGCTGACCATCTGGTGCAAAAAAAAAAAGGGTGTTCCCAGTAATTCAATGAGTGGGCACTTCTCTCTGTGTGTGTCTGTGTGCATGCGTGTGTGTGTGCTGGCAGCATCAATTTAAAGTAAGCATCTTTTTATCCAGAAGGAACCAGATCACAGATACTCCCTCTTTCAGGCTAAGTGCATGTAGACAATCTGCTAAAGAAAAATGAGCTCACTGCTAAGCACAGCCCACTCCTTTCTTTTTTTCTTTTTTTTTTTACCAAAGAGATAATTGTGCCAAGGCTGCAAGAGTTCACACTGTCTGCATGTAGCAGTAACACACAAAGCATCACAGTTATCACTTGCACCCAACCATCATATTCTGCCAGTGTGTGTGACTTTCTGTAACCTTCATCACTGCAGCCATTATTCTAGTGTTTTCTGTGGCTTATACAACAGCACTAATGTAATATTAGTCATGACTGGGTGCAAAACACTACATCTATTCACACAAGGACTCGGTGCTCAAGTGACTGCCTATGATTTGTCAAGTCTATATGTTGTATTACAGATTGTATTTCAATTGAATTGATGTTTTTTTTTTTCTTACAGTAAGTATTACACTGAAAAAGATGTAAAACTCCAGCAGGTATACTGATGCTGGTGTCAGTCGACTGAGTGTAGGAGCCCATGTGCAGAAAGATAAGAAGAGCTCCACAGAGAGAGCAGATATGGATTTTGAGACTAATCAGCAGGGAATATGCTTGGACTTCTCATTATTTCACCCTGGTGCTGCATTTCCTTGACATTTAGCTCAGATGGAGAGACAGAGAGAACGAAGAGATATTTGTTTTCACTGCACAACTGCGCAACTCAGTGCCATTCTCATACTTTAGCCTGCCATGCAAGTTATATTATCCTTATAAACTACACATGCACACGTACAAATATATTATGCACACATGCACACTCAAATGCATGGCGTTGTCTGACATTTTTCCGTGCGTCAGTGGCAGTAGCGGGCCAGGTTGTCAGCAACAGTAACAGTAAATATGCGTCAAGGAGAACAGGCCTCATGGTGAGTCACTGGAGTTCTATCACTGTCACAGAAAATGAAAAATGTACAGCAAAGAAGCTGCTATCCTGGGGAAGATGATGCCAATCAGTATCGCATACTGTGACCACAACAGTAAACACAGGAACTCTGACGATGTTCTGTCATTTATAAAGACTGTGACCATACTGTATGTCAAGGAGAGTTTAACTGGGAACTGAGTTATTTACTGTAGTGGATCCAGTTAATTCTGCACATCCCTGTCAGGTTTACAGGTGACATTTACAATCATCTCAAAATTTTGTTTTACAGCAAATACAAATATACCTGTAAGTTATCATAAGCTTCTGACACTGACATCCAAACACGTGCTTGAAAATCAGACTTGGATGATGTTTCCACACACTGAAAAAAAGTGGACCCGCCACATTGTCCTCCACTGAATCCAATTTAATATTCTTGTCCTTTCTGTTGCTTAGAAAGGAGAGGATATAATTTGCTTTTAAAATGTATGCCAACTGATGAGCTTTTAATGAGTTTTTTAATAGCTGCTGAAAAGTGCTTTTGATCCAGTTTCAGAGAATAAATTACAATACACATGGGACCTCATGCGCTTTCTAGCAAAGTACTTTAATTTTATTTATTTATCTATTTATTCTTTGGTAGAGGATGTTTACAATTAAACGAACAGCTTTATTTAACATCAAGTGAATGTGCCGCCAGTTATTGGTTGGCAACTTCTAGAATATGAAATGGACATTTAATTTTAGCGATGAATTTATTATGTAATCTGCTGTTTCTTTACTTCCATGTCTTATCAAGGCTGATGTTTTGTTGTGTAATATGGCACACAATGGTGCATTACTACTGTTGTGCCTGCATTGACCGGATCTCTCTCTCTCTCTCTCTCTCTCTCTCTCTCTCTCTCTCTCTCTCTCTCTCTCTCTCTCTCACACACACACACACACACACCATCACATAAGGTGCCTCTCAAATTGCTCAGCTCTCATTTCCTCTCTGTCACTCTCCTCCTTCGCCGTCACTTGGCACGCTGGACAGGAAATGTGTCAGACACAACACTCTGGACTTTTATAGTGTGCCGCAGACTGGTGTGAAGACAAACAGATGGGGACAGCTTGCAGCCATACTAAGAAAATATGTGGAGATAAGCAACACGGCATCCACTGAAATTACTTTTGGCTGGAATCAATAACCACTGGCAGGGCAGGAAGCCGCCTTTGTAACAAGAATATGTGTGTGAACAAACTCAATTGCCTGAGGCTAATCCTAGGCTTACGCTTATGAATATAGTAAGGGTTCAGTCAGCTGAGACTATAACTATATTATATGGATGATAATGAAATGGGTGACAGGTGGTAGATGATGCGGCTGTTGGAGCCTTTGAACACAGTATCCTATAGAGGGATTATCAGTCTACGTCACTGACGTTCTGCAGAAAGAGAGCAACAAGAGCAACATGTCTTGTTGTGCTGTTGGTTGCACTAATCGTTTTCATAAAAATAACAAAATGCACACGTTGTATAGAATACCGTCAACTCGCACCACTTTCAAGGCAAACGAGAGAAAAACAGTACATTGAAGATTCATTCCGAGTAATATAATGTGTTAGACACGTTGGTTTGAATGGTGATATGCCCGCAGGCACAGCTGTATAATTGCAAATGACAGTGACTGAAGACGAGGTTACATAGTAATGGAAAGCAAGCTAAGATTAATCAACGTTATATTATTTTAAATTTCATACCCAGCTATGCAGGTGCGGTCATGTTGACCCAGACTTTATACATGTCCATCTTCTTCCCTTGTCTCTGACTAGGCAGTAGGCAGCACCTCAGTCCTCAAAGCCACCAAGTTTTGTAATCGTGTTTGAGTCCTGAACATGACTGTCTGTTACATAGCTGTAGGTATGCACATTGTTGTTTTTAACCGATAACCGACACTCGCTAATCGATTAATAAACGTTAACTGATAGGATTAAATGCTTTTTTAAAACGTTTTATGTTTCTTTTTGCCATTATAAGACCTACAGTCTATGTATAAAACATACCTTTATCACTAGGAAATAAACTGTTAGTACACCGACAACATCGCTAGCTAACATTGCTTAGAGTAAACCAGATCCATGGAGTAAACTTCAAGGTAACCATGACAACCGGTTCTTCCTGCAGGAAGGTTGCGCATCCGCCGTGTTGGGTAAACAAATAATCCCTCTATAGATAGAGCCTCATATACTATAGGAGACTGGCTGTATGGTCAGCCTTTACCACCTGGAGCTATGGAAATATCAATAGTAATGTGTTCCTCCTTCTTATTGTGTTGATGTTTTAAAGCTAAAGTAATTATCCAGTAATCTGACATGTTGTGGGTTTCAAAATGCAAGTTTAAAAGTTCACTTACAAGTCCATCTGTTGTGACAGCAGCAAATACAGTGGAGGAATATGGCGCCCACGAAACATCTCCAACAGCTGCATTCAGGTCGAAGGTGAACATTGGCGTGCTGGAAAACACAGACATTATGATGTCATACAGGAAATCCTTAACTTTATATTATAGTATAGTGTATGAACTATGAAACGCTAAATGCTAGCCTATATTCTTGCAAAAATTCTGAGTCATTAGGAAATAACAAGACACTGTTTCTCATCAGTCTACAGAGACAAATCCTCCATATGACTGAGATTGTTTGCCCAGTCAATCTTAATCTTTGGTCTGCTTCTGGACATAAAACAGTCCAATTAATTTCCATGATGAAGCCATCATTATGCCATGATTTCATCTTCTTTCTTTCCAGTGGTAGCAAACCACATTTTGACTGTCAACTATGGTAATCAGTGACAAAATGTCTAGAGACCAATGAATCATCAGAGCCTGGTAGAGAGTATGTGTGGAGATCAAACAGGGGGCCCCTCCACGCTGTTTCTTTGTGTTATTAACTGGTGAAATACTGCTGGAAGCAAGATGAGGAAATGAACCCTCTGTTTCTAAGAGGTCGAACCAGGCACATGCATGTCTTCAGATATTAAGCAGGGACTGTGTGTATGTATGTATGTGTGTGTGTGAGAGAGAGTGAGTGAGTGAGGAAAACTTTCTTCCAAAAGGTTGAGAGAGTATCAGATTAACATACATACATGAATACAATATCTGTGGCAGTTTGGTGTTCGATTTATTAAGACAGGAACTAAATGTGCAGCTCACGCCTGAGACAGATTCAGCAGAACATAAGTTCCTGTTCAGTGGCAGAATATGTTTACCATCAGCAAGCGCAGAGAAACAAATCAAAATATAGAAATGTTATGGTCTTTTAGGGAGAATACATTCACAACAGAGCTTTAGTGGCCAAGTCAGTGCCAGGTTGAGCCACATAAACACAGATGGCCTCTTCAGTCTACTCCCTCTCTGTTAGGACTGGACATGTATTGTGTTCAGTGACTTCCTTCATTTATTTGTTACTGATTGCCTTGGCACATTACATTGTGGTTATTCCTAAGATATAGTGAAGTAGTACTTACTACTTCCTTAAACAAAGAATACTGATAAATATTGACAAAAGGACCAAAGGTAGAGTATTTTCTGAGCCTCACAACTGCATGAACCTGAGTTAACAATTGAGAATGTGTAATCAACAACACTTAAAATAACTCCTTGATATTTGCACCACCCTCTCTTTAATGATTGTGTGCAAGATGTTCCTCAGATGACAGACAAACTGTAGTTCCACGCTGGTGTGTCTGTTTGATAAATAACATGCACTCTGGTGGGTGGATAATATAACTGGAATTAAATGCAAAGGGGATATAAATCTGGCCTGCAGTCTTTCAAGAGAGGTTTTTTTTTCACAGCAGAATGACACTGCACATACTGTAAATCCAGACTCAGAGCTATTAGGATTCATAAATTGTGTCCAAGTTTATCACTGTGCTGAGGTGCAAATTTATCAAGCTAACGTTTGCTGTGATTAATAGACTTGATGCAACTCTCCTTTATCACTACAAGCCCTTCAGTTCATTTAGGACTGGCTGACGTCATATGACAATTTTACAAGATGTATGAGCCTCATCCATCAAACAAAAAGGAGCAGTTTTAAAGTCTAGCTTTCACACCTTTGAACCGTGTGGTAAAGAGTTTGTGAAAAGTTGCCTGAACCAGTCAGACCCTCTCCTGGAAACAATAAAGCCAAGTATCTCTGGAGTGTTATGGATCATTCTTGATAATCCTGTCTCTCATAATGGCCAGATGATTAGCATCATTATTCAGTCAAGAAGTGGGAGGCACTGTGGGTTCGACAAATAAGGCAGGAGGCATTATGCCTGGTCCGCAGTGAGTGTGAGACAGTAATAAAGACTAATATACTGTAATATCATAAAAAGATTACACAAATAATGATTATGGTTTCTTCTTCGTTGAGGCACACAGAACATTAGAAACGCCAAGCATGAACAACACAAAACTGCAGTCGCTATTCTGTAACTAACCACCGCATGTGGTTCCTGTTAGAGGGAACAACTAGCCATTTCACTCAGATCCCCCATATTACACATCTTTTCCCCTTTTACTCCAAGTTAGAGATGGCCAAATCCCTCATGCACTGAAGTCCTTGCTTCACAGTCCACTGCTTACTTCCACAGTTGTCAAGTCCAACAAATATGGACTCCTAAGCTCCTACTTTTTAACCCCATATTGGAATTTACTCCCTCATCTGTGATTATGTCCCTGCCAAGTACATGATCCCACAAAAGCTTTCCATCAGCAAACAGTGCCGGTGCCAAGCGACACCCAGTTAAGCCAGCAGTGTCGTGGATGGAAATCTAATCACTTATGATGATGAACAAAAACACAAATGGTGCTGATGGCAAACATTGACTAAAACCTAGATGAAACACAAACAAAACTGAATCATACTGCTGTGATATACATGTAATGTCTTATTTACAGCAGCACTCTATCTTACTTGATGGTATGGTCCCAGATCTTCACAGTCCAGTCTGAACTGCAGGAGATGAAAACCTTTGGGTGGTAGTGGTTCCACTTCACAGCATCCACTGCCATGCTGTGGGCATCATAAGTCTCCAGGAACTGGCTTGAGTAAGTCTTGGAGCACTGGGGAATAAAGGCAAAGTCTTGAGTTGCACGAAGAAGGAATAAATACAGTGTTCGGTGACTGAAAACATTGATCATCTCTTCATGGATGACAATCCTCCCATCCACACAAAGGGTCACTGAATGGTTTGATGAGTATGAAAGAGATGCTAATCATATGCTATGCCCTTCGCTATCGCTGGTGTTCAAACCAACAGGAGATTTTGGATGAGCTTGTTAGACAGTGCTCTCCACCATTATCATCAGAACACCAAGTGAGGGGATATCTTTTAGAAAAATGGTGTACATCCCTCCAGCAGAGTTAAGAGACAGCTCCAAGGTACACTGAGGCTGTTCTGGTGCCACACAGTGGCCCAACACCTTATTAAGAGACTAGAGACTAAGTTGTTTTTTTTCAACCTGAAAACTTACTGATTCAAAATGAAAACTTTTATGCTTTCACCACTGGTTATCATTCATACCACCACTTTAAACATTAATCCAACCTCCTTAGTTATATTCAAGCTGGGGAGCAATTATTGCACGCCATGCCACTCTCTAACTATTAACATTCAAAAAGGGCAAATGCCAAGAAACAACAACAGTAACAACAATAGGGTTTCTACACCAATATCTGCTTAGCTAATCAATTATTTATTGCCATCAAAACTGTTATATTTTCTGTTTAAATGATAAAGTAGGATTTTGTTGACAGTGTGACAGGAGAACAACCAGGCCAAACTGAATGAGTCATATCTAGTCTGAACCTACAAATGCAGCATGACAAAATTAAATAACATAATTTGTAGGTGATTTCTGAGTTGCAGAACCATTTATTTGTTGAAAATATATTTAAATAAATATATATTTGTAATATAAAACTTTAATATTGGATTCCAGTGATTTACTGTTGCACTTCCATAGATAGTCAGTTGGATGTATCTAGCTACATAGGATCGTAGATTTCCCATTATGTTCCCCAATGATGCCCTCAAATTGTCTTTCTGAAAAACTTTACTTTTTTTTCCTAGGGAAGGGAACCCTGACATAAAATATTTTGCTCTCTGTATCTGAGGCCATTAAATTTTCCACTGCTGGCTGATGGAAAAGCCCTGCTGTGACACTGCTGATTGAAGTGAGGCTAAAAGTACAAAATGCTCAACAGTTTAAAACCAAAGGGAGTTGTGCAATTCTCCGCGGTTCAGTGTGTTGTTCAAAGTACCCTTTAAATTTCCTTAGTTTGTTTGCCACTGACAGAATAAGGTTCGCGAAAGTACTTAAACAGCAAGAGTTAGACTGCAGGGATAAATTAACTGGACAATTCAGGGTAAAACAGCTCCATGGGTTCTGGGGAACAGCTGTTGCATTTCCAAGCACTGACAGTTTGATTGTTGACCTGCAGCTAGGTGAAAGATTCTTAATCTGTCCTCTCCTGGGGTTTCTGTGCCACTGATCCTTGAGGTGATAGACAGAACATATTTCATCAGACACTGGGTGTGTCTGGCAACACGTCTGCAAGGAGAGCTGGGTCAGTATAAGGTGATTTCATAGAAGTGAAGCTTAGGTGTGAGTCTGCTACTTGTGACCTTTCCTTGAGCATGTACATTGCCCGGTACAAAGCCCAACATGCAATGAAAAAAGTGTCAGTTAGGTGCAATGAGTAAGATCAGCAGCAGTGTAAGATAGTTTTCCAAAGAGGTATCTTTTTTAATTTCAGTGCAAATTCTGTTTTTGTCTTAAATGCTATTTATGTGCTATATTGTGTGCACTATAATGAACATTTTCTATCTTTCTAAATTAAGTAAAATGTCACCTAATGCAATGCTGCTGTTGTTTTGGAAGATTTTAATTGTGTTCAGATGACTTACATGGTTGTTTACTGGAGCTCAGACTGTATTGCTGGCAAAGTTAAATCAAATGTTGTTGTTTTTTCATCAGCATTGGGTCTTCAGGGTCAGAAATTAATGAAAATTCATCCATTTATTTTAGCTTTACTGTATCTTTGCCAGTAAATGCCTTTGCTTAAATTGCTATGTTTGTGTGTGCTCTTGCGTGTTTGACATTTCTGCAGCCAGGGGTTAAGCTAAACTCACATAATGACAAATAAATGAAACTCTCTCTTCATGGCCATGCAAGATGGATTCCCCTCAAGCACAAGGTTTAATTTGATAGAGATCAGACAATTTCAATGATGTATGCATTTGTCAGTGAACTGTTTAAACACTTTTCTGTTATTAAATCAATATAGAATGAGGGCAGAGTAACTGAAAATAAATGAGTCTTTTATGTGTATTTCTGCCTACAGTAACAATAACATGAGGGAGATGAACAGAGAGATGGTGGGAGGCTGGCCAAAAACTACCAGCTGCCTGATGTGGTCAGAGAGAGCCTGTGCTTAAGGAGACTCATTAAATGCTTAATGTTAAGCCTGGGGGGGTTCCCAGCAGACCACATGGACACACACAAGTGCACATTTGGACAATCACACATACACTATTAATGGGGACTATAGCTTGTGTACCCTCTTGAGTGCAAGATCAGCAGGATGTGTGTAAGTGCAGCACAAACAGAATGAGCTTCCATTTCTCAGGGCAAATACTGCGAGACAGCATAAAGCCCAAAGATGATCCCAAAGTCATTTAAGGGAGGTGCAGAAGGAAAACACATTAAAGGGGTACGGTTTTGCTAAAATCCCTAAGTAAAATTTATGGATGAACTTTTAAAAATCAGCCTAACAAACTCAATAGAAGCTTTGGTTTTGGTGCAATTGGTATAATACTGTACATTACAGTATGATTTTTCCAATATGTAACAATAGGTTTCAGTTTACAGATTAATTTCATTGTCCTTTCCTCCTTTATAAAGGAAACTTGTCAGTGGGCAATCTTATGCATCACTGTCATCATACATAATTGATACACTGGCATCGCATATACAGACTCTATTTTAAACCAATATACAATATATGCACTGTCAACCAGAACAAACTAAAACATCAAATTATATCAAAGATAACATCTAGCAATATGCAACTTGACTGCAAAATAAATATACCACACTCAATACATTGTTTTTGTAGTCTTACTGACAGCTCAAAGCTCTTTACAATACCTACCACCTATTCACCCATTCACCCACACATTCATAATTGTACATCATACCCATATACACACTTCTAGACCGATGAAACAGCCATCAGGGGCAATTTAGGGCTCAGTATCTTGCCCAAGGACACTGCAACATGCTGACTGGAGGAGCTACAGATCGAATCACTGACCTTCTGATTAAAGGAAACCTGCTCTACCTCCTGAGCCACAGCTGCCCCAAGATGTAGGTGAAATACACACAGGGAAGAAGGAGGACAGCTAATAAAGTCATTGCACCAAACTAATTGAAAAATACTTATTTCATCCACACCACTGATATATATTGCACTATAAATAATGATAAATTGTGTAAGGTATAGTAAAGTAAAGGGATATACTGTATAGTATAAGGAATGTGGATGCACCTGGGAGTATCTCAAACAAGTTTCCACTGAAAATGTTCAAATAATATCTGCATGTTTAAAAATAAAGCCAAAAAATGTATATATTCATTAAAATTATACACAGTTTGTACTGAATAAAATCAGGTACATTTAAAGTCCCTAAACAAATTAAATAAAAGAAATACATTACATGCATACTGTAATGTATTACAGATGATTACCTCGTAATGTATTGATTTGTTTACATTATATCATTTGTACAGTATATTCTATCACAAGATCTGCTATAATTCAGTTCCCAGCTGTACATTTGACAGCTTTAGTGAATCATGTCACAACAGTCTTTATGTAATTTTAGATGTGACCTCTGTGATCAAGCCAAAAGCAGCATATTGGAAGCTTTAATACATACCTTGTGTATTTTCCCCTCCTCAGTGCCAACAAGGAAGAGATAGTCGATCTGTTTGTGGAAGTCGAACGCTGTACCGCAAGCTGTGGGCAAGAGGCATCAACAACTTATATTACAGACATTTGCCCACTGGACCAAGGAATATCAGGTCTGATGTCAGGTAATACAAAGAGTG
This sequence comes from Trachurus japonicus, assembly GCF_045865225.1. Classification (NCBI taxonomy): domain Eukaryota; kingdom Metazoa; phylum Chordata; class Actinopteri; order Carangiformes; family Carangidae; genus Trachurus; species Trachurus japonicus. Next base: position 9,315,304 of record NC_140911.1, read on the forward strand.
TAGTTTTTTGTATTATAAGTTAATTTTAAAAGGTGTCGGTACATTCTTACATACATGTGCAACATAACATGCTGAGGGAGTGAAACCTTACCGATGCTGGGCTGTTGTGAACTATCTGGCCCCTCAGATACAGCACCATTCAGTGACAGTCTGATAATGTCCGTAAAGACCAGCTCATTCTGGAAACATGTAAAACATACAAACACTGATGCAGTTGTATATGCAACTCAATAATAAAATAGACAAGTACTAAGTCTAGCACATATCCAGAGTTCACCAACAAAATATCTCATTAGCAAGCATCTTGAAAGTTGCATTATATTTGTATTCTGCTGAAATATAAGGCTGGCCTATGATAGTGCAAGCCACAGCGATTTTATTGGCTAACCTTAATAAGTGTCCAAGACACAACTCGGCCGTCAGATGACACAGAATAGAAGTTGTGATTGTTGTCCATGTCATCATTCTGCCATCGTACCTGAATGAAATACAACAAAGCAATGAATGAACTCCATTGAAAACGAGAAAATGGACGGTTTCAATTTCATGAAATTCTGCTGAAGATTGGGGAGAAATAATATCTCAGCATTGCTGCTAGCTTGGTGTCAGGGTGTTTGGGAAAACAGTAAAATGGCTTAGACCCCACTGAATTATATGTGAAATCCCATCCCAATCTCACCTGCCAGACAGGGTCAGTGTGTTTCCCGGTCTTTGCTGTACTCTTGTACACAGGCTCCAGTCCCTTCTGTTTCAAGTTGTATACAGCCACACAGCCATCATAGAAGCCCACTGCCACCAGGTTTGAATGCTTGTCATGGATGTCGAGGCACAGGACACCAGAGTTGGTGGCGTAAATGTACTCTGGGAATGAGGGGTTCTTAAATGTGTAGAAGATGAGCATGCCATGCCCCTGTTTACTGAAGTCATCTGGTAAGAAGAGAGACAGAAGAGAGTGGATGGAGGATGCACAGACAGTGACAATTGCGAATCTAATATGACACTAAAATTGTTTTTGATACGTTTACAGTGACAGCTCACTACTGTGTGCACTTACATGATCCCATTCCCACAGAGTACAAGTCTGGGTATGTCTTATTCCTATTAAAAACAGATGCATTAGTCAGTCATCTTCCATTCTTGGAAAACCAGATGTGATATAAAATAAATAATACATAACAATAGGTGCGGTAAACAATCATGACCCCTTTTCCCCAGAATAAGAATGAATTCTGGAGAATTGTTAACAGAGACAGTGTTTAAACCTACCAGCAGAGGGCAGTGACAGACAGGCCTTTGGCTTTATCATACTGGAACTTCCACAAAGGGAGAAGAGTTCCCTTCTGGTCCCTGAACTCATCAGAGGGATCCTCAAAGTATTTGAAATCTTAAAAGGTTTCAATGGAGGGCAAAGAGGAGAGGAGAGTTGACTATGTGACAACTTGAGCATCAGATGGAGTCATAGTTTAGTCCTGTATCATGCATTATGTTTAATAGAGGATACCTTGTGCTATGTCATCAAATGTATTCTGATTGACCATTCGTTCTAAGATCTTGCCCATGTTTCCCGCTTTAGTGAGGTCATTGCTCTGTAACAGAAACATGACAAAATCTTGTAAAAACATGCATTTAAATTCTGCTTTACTTTTAAATTACTTTTCATCCCTCGTGAATTATCACACTTAACCTAAGAACATGGGAAAGATGGTAGAGCATTATCACATTTTGAATAGTCACATTTGTTATCTCTAAAGATATTACATTATTATTATTTGACAATTATATAATTATATACATACCGTTTATTATGGTAGTAGTTTATTATGGGGTGGTATAAAAATTGTGGCAATACTATTATGAGATATAAATATGAAATACAGTTAAAGTTTAGGCAGGAAAGTTGATCAGCAGACAATTTACCTGAGTCTCCATCATCATGACCTTCTTGCCTTTGTCATTATCTTTCTTTGATGCCATGGCTTTCTGCTTCTCTTTGTTTTTTTCTTGTTTCTGCAGCTCCTTCACATATGCGTCATATATCTCCCACTGCAAAGAGAATACTGGTTATTGCATCCTGCCCATGTGAGCACATACTGTATATGCCCAGAAGATTGAAAACAACTCCGTTCAAACATTCCTTCTAAACTAATCAGGGAATTCAGTACTTGATTAGCAGTGGCAGAGAAGGTACTGCGTTGGGAAGGTTCAGTCTGGCAGCTTATTTCCTGCAAGAAAAAAGAAATTACTCCACAGAAACTCTTGAGGCACTAGGCTATGAATATTTTATTATATACACATCAATATGATGTCTTTCAGACCCTCTAATATTAAAACATTCTCTTTTTAAAGGTTAGATATCTTAACTATTATGCAGACGACTAGCTATACTGCAGAGTCCTACCATCAGTGGATTATTGAGGGTCTGGGAGGCCCTCTCACTGAAGTTGAATTGGTTAGTAATTTTTGGCTCCTTCTTGTCGGTTTTGGAGGCAGCGCTATCTGGTCTGTCCTCTACAGGTGTAGACTGTGGAAAACCAACAAAGGAAAAGATTTGTAAGTCAAGTCACACTCTTGGTGTTGTGACCTTGTGAGGAAACATTATTACGATAGGCTACGCTTTTACAAAACACATTTTACCGGAGGTTCTGGTTCCTCCTCATCAGATCCTGCTTCCGTGTCGACTGTTGCACTCTCTGGAAAGATTAAATCATACCTTAACTGTATAGAAAATTAACACCTCAATTTTCAAATCGAAATAGGAGACTTTTCTTCAGTATTCTAGCACATGCTGAAAGTGACACCTTGTGGCACCCAGCAAGGACTACACCTGAGAATAAATATTTAGAAAAATACATCATACAAGAGACACTTTGACACGCTGCCCTTGAATATCTAACAAAGGTGCTACTATGCTATACAACAAACAGAAAATTGTATAAAATGTTTCAATAAGTACCCTCAGGGATGCCCTCCTTGGCCCTCAGTCTTCGACCCTCATCTGAGTCTTGATGCACAAGACTGCCCTCCAACTCAAAAAGAAGAGCCATCTGATCCACAACAAGGGTAGGCTTGTAGGAACGCTCCTGAGGAACACATGAAGCAAAGATGTGATATATGTTGTGAAATGCATCTACTGTCTGATGTAAAGTTATAAACTTTGATGTAACTTCCTTACCTTGAAGCTGTAGCGGACAATATTTTGAGGTGCATGTGGGTTGTTTGCAGTTAGGACCCTTGTGATTTCCTCTTTAAGTTCCTAATGATATAACAGGGAGTATAATATTGATATTGATTACGACAACACTGACTAAAAATAGCTATGAACAATTGTGCCGTCTGCAGTGGACATCCTGAACAAGAGCATCCTAAATCTCTGAGTGAATGAAACTGCTGCAGTTGCTTCTATGTATGATATTGTATTGTTGTACTTCATGTGTTCATTTGTTTTTGTGCTGGTTGTGTCTGGTTGTGGTTGTATGCTGACTGTCAAGGTGCCACAGGCAAATTTCCACTGTGTTTTAAAACACTGGACAATAAAGTCTTCTTATCTCATCTTATTTTATCTTAATGTAAGTAAAAATAGCAGCAAATTTTCAGAAACATTCCCCTTTAACACAGCTCATGTTGTTTTCTTGAACAATGAAGACCCCTGACGTTCTCTTACAGCCTCAGTGAGATCCAGTTGATCTGGATGTTTCATAAGTGGTTTCCCATGAGCATACTCATCCAGTCCTTCACCAGTATCCACACCCTCTTCCTCATCCTAAAGCACCACATACCAAAGAGATTTATGTGTTGGTTAGACAGAAAATGTCGTAATGTCACTTCATATTTCTTGTAGTTATCCTTCTGGTATTCAGATGCAATAATTCAAACTGTTGCTGCATTTATGACATTTTGAGTTTACCCACCTTTTTCTTATGTGCAGCTTTAGCTGGTTTGGCCCCAGGTGACTTCTGAACATTTGAGGCCTGTGTGTGAAAACAAACAACGACATGGTTAGCTGTGGCGCAGCATAATGTAAGAAGCATGATGAGAAACACACACTAAAGAGTAAAAGGTCCAACTTTTACTTTTCTACTCAGTTCACGAGACATGGCGTCATCATAGCGTTACAAGCTAGTTACCGTTAGCTAAATTAAACATTTACCTTTACCTTTCTCGTGGATGCTGCAACTTTATTGCTTGGCACAGGCATGGCCACAAGACTCCGGGTTACAGACCTGACCAAGAGTTTAGTTATTCCACCGAGTAAAATCTTTCGTCATGAGTAAAAAGAAGTAAGTTTGACGCACAAACAGAAACTTATACAGGCTAGTTAAACTCGGTATGAAGTAGCTGCCTGCCGTTGTCTATCGGTTGCCAAGACAACCGCCTGGTCACTACGAGGGGTCAAAGATCCTCTGAGAGTCAAGATAGTTCACTCGCCCGGTTTTCTTTGCTCATTGTCCATTTTTTACGTGTGTGTTAGTAGTGAAATCTCCAAATAAATATTTTATATAATGTCTAGACCACTTGTTATGTTAAAGTTTTGTACATGATCTAATATTTTAGAATGCTGCTAAGTTTTAGACCAAGGGAAACGTCATGTAACTTGTGAATAATTATGTCACGTTGTTTTTTTTATTGAAGGGAAAGTTATTAAAAACACAAGCAAATCATGCATAGCCAATAAGGAAAATAATCAACATTAAAAACAATCATAAAAATAAAAAAAACATTCATTTTCTTCACTACGCAGTGGAATATGGCCTCCTCTGCTCGGATTGGCCAGACGCCTCATGAATATTCTACAGACCCGGAAGTAGGGCGGTACTGCTGTTTTGCTGTCGAGTCACCTCTGTCAGGATGGAGGAAAACGAGCCGCTATCATGCTGAAAAACGAGGGACAAACCCGACAGGCGAGCATCATCATAAACCGGGATAGTTAGTTAGACACGAGTCACCGTTTTATCCTAAACTGCTGCGTCGTTTCCTCACATAACGCTTTGCCAAAATGATGGAAGAAATCGACAGGTTCCAAGTGCCTCCAGTCAACGGGGAGACACAGCCTTTGGTAAGAGACGAAAGACAAATACACATTTTTCAAGTGTAGGCTGCTAAATCATTCTCCTTTTAAACCACGGTAATATTATTTTATCTCGCCCAGTGTGGCTGGCTTATCGTCGTAGCAGCTGTGTGCTCATAATCTGCGTGTGCGAGCTAACGAGTCGGGCAAACTGAATCTCTGGGATGGGTGTACATTGATAATCTATAGATGAAAGGCTGGCGGTTATATAGTAGCCTATCTTCCCCCTATAGACTCTACAACACACATATAACACCTACATAAGAATAACAAAAAACAACATTAGTTAAGTCGTTTCTATAATACATATAACATGCACTTAACTATAACTGTGTGTGTGTGTACGTGTGTGTGTGTTTTATCCACGTCAGTATGCGCTTATTGTTTACATCAATGTGACAGAGGCCACTGTTTTACATTTCGTCATCTGGTGACGTGTGATTTGGGTTGGGATGAGCTGTGAGCCTAAATGATCGCGTGAATGGGAGCTCTGTATCCAGACGATACTGCAGAGTGCAGCCCTGATGATGATGATGATGATGGTGATGATGATGGTTAGGGCGAGGAGGCCCTTAGTGAGAAGAGTGCATGGTCTCATCCCTCCATGATTTATCATAGGACACGTTTCTGACCTGAGGACAGACCGTTATTGTTTACAACATTGCTTTTCCCAGTGTTTGGATGTCAGGATGACAGAGCCCCGGCCTTGCAGCAGCAGACGTGAATTCAATTTATGTGGCTGCTAAAAATTAACAGATCCATTGGTTTCTAATCGGCTACATTTAAAAGTGAGCTGAGCTTTTATTTCAGGAACATACCCCGGTATTCCCACAGATGATCCTGATATGCCAGCCTTCTTCTTCTCCATACTTCAAACAAAGCAGCCTCAAACAGCTGTCCCATCCCTCTTTTTAAGTGTTTACCCTCGGGGGTTTGGGCAAAAGCTGAGCTCCAAGTTCTAATGTGCAGCCCCAACTACCCCTGAGGCTAAACTCCAGCAGAAATCACAGAAGAACATATACTTACTCCGGCACAGAAAGTCTCATTTTCTTATGCAGGAGCTATTGCTCTTTCCATATGCTCATTTGAACTACCAGGGTCTCAGTATGTGTCACTCACAGATATTTCTGAGGAGTTGTGTCTATCAGAAAAACTTGTGTGCCTCAAAACTCTTAAAACCATATATTTTAATTCTCTTTTGCTCTATAACTATTATAATGTGCTTCATACACAGGCCTCGTATGTGTTACCTCTTATCTGTTGCAGTCCCAACCTCCGAAACGGTCCCACACTTTAACATTCACACCATATCTGATTGTGTGAGGATCACAGTTGCCGTGGCACACATGGCGCTGCATTTTAATGCTAATAACTTCATTGTGATTCCTAAATCGCATGAATACACTTGGCACCTGGCTCTTTGTTGGGACACAAATAAAAAAAGCTTTATGTAGAATTTGTGTGATTTGAATAATTGTCAATAATCAGTGAAAGCCGTTCAAGCTTAATAGATAGTGTAATGTAAACATGCAAATTATTTTTGACTTATCCTTGATCTAAAATCTTTTTTATTTATTTACCTATTTATTTATTTTTAGAATGACCAGTGTAGGCTAAATGAGGGATGCATTAACATATTCCCTTCCTAGTATAGCCCTATTGCCATTATAATTCATAAGGATAGCATGCAACTGTTTTAATGGTCACCTGATGTATCAGTCTCGAGTGCGATTGGCCAGTGGGAGGGCATGATGTATAATCCTACCAATAGCTGAGTGTCTGTGCTGTGTCAGCAACCTAGCGGCTCTTCATCATCAGAGGCAGTAAAGGAGGACAAGCTGATGAAAATACACTGATACACAGATGTGTGTGCGTTTTGTGTGTGTGTTTTTGAGACCGTGAGTGAGTCGAGGTGTGTGTCAGTGCACGCTGAAGGTCAGGGTGACAGGCCATGTTTTACTTTTAATACATGAAAAAAAAACACATCAGTGTGTCACCTCAGATGTCATAGTTCAGGTCTTAATCATTTGTGAGTGACTGTCAGCCGTCGTCCCATGGCCTCCCAGGGCACTGCAGGCTTTTAATGTATGTTTTCATTGACCTATTTGAATGGTCTATGATGCCACTGCCTATAGTATTGAAGATGAAATAATACAGCACACAGCATTAAGCACCTTCTTCTCACTTAGCAACCTTTGGTGGCTTTGCTTACAGCTAAACATTAGACAGATATAATGTAAGCTGTTACATTTTAAGAGGAGTTTAAGGTTTATTGTGGACTACCTGCCTCCTGCCGTCAGTAATTGTGCTGTTTTATGTTCAAGAAGTGGCAGGAAAGTCTGTCACAAACAGCTTAATGTTTGAATCTCTTTCATTATTCACAGCCATCTCCTTTTGAAATGAAAAAAAAATAAAAATCAAAGGGATTTATTTGACAGACAATATGACCCTACCTCATTACAGTATCTTTCTGTGGTAGAAGAGAAGTGTGGAAAACACGAGTTTAAAAAAAAAAAAAAAATCCTGTGGGTAAGCCTAATGATCCGAGGGAAGGGCCTGTCGCAGAACAGAAAGAGTATTCACTGTTGCAGCTCTCATTAATTATTCCAGCCAAGTGAACAATGCTTCATCACCAGATGAGGATGAGAGCCTTGTATCCATGAAGGTATATTTGGCTGCGCTGGGATGCATAAAACAACACACACACACAAACAAACACACATACACACACAGCCTATTATTTATCTCCTACACCAGAGGAGGCTGGAGATGGATTTTGATGATTAGCTGTTGAGAAACACTTAGAAGACGTCAGCCTTTTTGCTCTAATGACAGCTTTTTTGAATTATGCCTGTGCATCAACCAGACATTTTGTCAGTTTAAACATATTATCTAATGCCGTGTCACCGCATTGTGTGGTTGGCAGCTTGTTTTTTTGTTTTTTAACGTGTTACATGAAAATCGATATGCAAAATAAGCTTCTCACTGTCCGTGCTAAATGCTCATGAATTTTTCATCAGGCCCTCTAATATTGGATAAGCTCTGATGGTCTCATGGAATTGGCCTGAGTGTCTGTAATATTTCACTATAATAACATGAAAAAGGTTTTTGATGAATAAGATTCAGGTCTATCCGTGTCTAGACCAATTTATTTAGTGATCCCTTCTAATCTTCAAAGACACAAATACTCTTTTATTTATTTTTAAAGTGTTTTCATGAAATAATAGGCTTCAGTTTCTTATAATTTATAGACATCTGAATCTTTGATTACATATTCATGCATTATTTAAAAGCACTGATGCAAGGAACATACTGGATCTCAATGTAGAGAAGAGCCCTCAGCCTTCATGTACTTTAAAACGTACACAAGTTTCAGCTGCAGTCTCTAACTGCTGGAAAAGCACTGTAAATATAGCAGCTGTTAGAAAAAGGTTATTCAGAGCGATAGGAAGCTAAAACGCCCTGGTAGCCTACTAGCCTTCGCCCATGTGGCCCGGTGGAGTCCCTCAGAGTGCAACAAGGGGAGGCCTGTAGGATCAACATAATGTGGAGCTCTGTCAGCAGAACAGGCCCAGAGCGGCCCAGCTCCCCTCTCTCAATCTGGGGGAAACCATGGCTCCAACAGCAGCCCCCTCTGTTCTCCCACGCCTCCTCCCCACGCCATCACCGCTCACACATAAAAGAGACAGAGCCGGTGACATAGGCAGAACACTCAAGCCTATTGATGCTGCGAACCAGGCAGCCATAGTAGAAGCAGCCCCATAGGCTTGGGAAACATCGCCAGGGTGTTGGACACATGCAGTTTCAAGAAAAGGACCGATTTTCTCGGTGTTGTGGCCCTGTGGCAGCCCACTGTTAAATTGAGGGGCTGCGCTCAGCAGCGAGTTGATCGTGCCCTCAGGACTGCATTCAATTTCACATGCCCAAAGAAAGTATAGCTCCCAATTAATTGGAAGTGCGTTACTAGAAGAAAAAAAAAACAGCTTGGGTGCAAGTTTAATCCCTGTCAGATACTGAATTAGCAAACTCTGCAGCTGTGACACAACGGAGGATTATGAAAGTTTCTGAAGTCTCTGGGGTTGTAGTAAAGTCAGATATCACGTGTTAATTGTTAGTGTTGCCATTTTTCTTGAACCAGCGCTAACGTACTCTTCACTGTGTGTGTGTGTGTTTTTTTTCTTCCCAGGACCCGGCAGCGTCCTCCACCTCGGAGGCAGACGCCGACACCAAGGGAGAGACCGTGGCCATGAACTACAAACCCTCACCACTTCAAGTCCAAATAGGTATCACAAACCGACGCATGTGCAAGTCAGTCAATGCAGAACATGACTTCACTCAGTTTAACCGTGAGCGGTGGCGAAGAGTGGAAAAAGCACTTAGCACGGCAGGGACATTCGTATGTGAAATTTGCCATGAGCTGCTACCGCAATATTGTTTTACTGCGTCAAGGCGCGGGCAAAATAAATACAGACACTCAGTTTATATCCAGTGCTGTGTTATATTCACTAGGATTATTGTGTGTCAGTGAAATTATAGTTCTCAGCACTGCAATTTATTTTTTCTGTCAGAAGTGTCAGAGCATTTTTTTAAGCTGCCTCTGTTACTGTACCAGCACAACACTGAAAGCCTTTGTCACATTCATCTCTGTTTAGTCCTAAGGGTTGTGTTCCAAAAAGCTTGCTGAGGAACACTGTCTGCTCAAATTCACCAGTCAATATCTCAGGCTTAGGATGATTCACTCCTCAGAAAACTTTTATTTTCTAACTCAATATCTATTCAAATAGCGATCTCAAATCATTTAAAACGTTCACTTTGCCAGAAAGATTAGTCAGACCGTGTCTTCTGTGAGACTGTGACGTCCATAGACTAGACACCGACATAAAAGGAACTCATTCATATTAATTAAAAATAATCAAGGTCACTCAGCTGAGTTTTATTGATGTATTTACCGATGACATCACGTCCTGTGGTTGCCCAGAGAAACAGAGGGATCTTGCCAGGAAGGGATCAGTGAAGAATGGCACCGTGGGAAGTCCTGTCAATCAACAACCTAAGAAGAACGCCAGGACAAGGTAACAGCTTCCACCGCCTGCCCTTGTTCCTCTCTTATGGTGCCCAACTCTTCCACAGATGCATTAATTAGCATCTGAAGCCATATGTTTTTTTTTTATTTTTTATATATCTGCTGTTCACCCGTCACTGCAGAACTACAGCAACTAACTGAAATGCAAAACACGTGGACTGTGCGGCTCGCCACTGAAGGCTTTGTGCCCTGCCAGCCGTCTACGCACACCATCAGACTTCCTAATGTCACGACACAAACAGTGCAAACAACAAGGCTTTTTTACAGACGGGGAATTTGATGTTTTTGTGTGTGTGTGTGTGTGTGTGTGTGTGTGTGAGGCTGATGATAAAAGAGTCAAAGCACCAAGCATAAACCCAGTACAAGCCACAGTATCGACAACTGGCTCATCTGTCTAATCCCACTCCCTGGTGGATTAGGGGGGAAATATAAGAATGGATACAGACTGGTCTGAACCTCGGGTCTCTGAGGCAGAATGATAATCTAGAAATGCATGTCGTCTGTAGGCTTCAGATTAGCCCCAGTTTTTGTGTCTTTTTGTTGGAGCTGAGGGAAGAGCACTGCAAAAAAACAGTCGTGGAACTACTCCGCTGCATTTCTTCCATGATTTGAAAAGTTTTTGTGCTCGTTTTCGTGAAGAACACGACGTACATCTTGGTGAAAAATGTAACTTCAGCTGAGTTCTGTCTTTGTTTCTGCACTTGTTGTCTCTGCTCCCCTTCAGGTTGGTGGTGCCAAACAAAGGTTACTCCTCTCTAGACCAGAGCCCGGATGAGAAACCCCTGGTCGCACTGGACACTGACAGGTACGCGGTTTCTTCGGATGCATTTCTGTAACGGCACATAAGAACAAACATTTCAGCCTTGACCTTTGAGGAGAGAACATGAGAGATTGGGCTAACTTATTCTGTAGGTCTGTCTCATGTCATCATGGTACATTAATCCATAGAGCAACTTGAGAGAGTTCTTAACAGAAGGGAACCTAAAAAAGGGCAAAGCCTCTCCCAGGGGCTCAGGATTAGAGGATAGCGGGGTGAGGATTTGGACGGGGAAAAGCGGCTCAGAGGGAGCACTCGCTTCCACCCCTCACCAGCAGGACTGTATTTGACACAGATGAGTCCCACCCTTTGTGCTCCCAGTGTGTGGAGAAGAGCTATGTACACGAGGGGGGAAACTCTCTCATGTGAAATGAGCGCTCTGGAAGCAAACCAAGCTTACATCATGTATTGCATCATGTGTAGAGACCCACTGACAAGCTTTCTGGCTCGCAGCGGCGAACGCAGCACACCCAGCGCACAATGTCCCTCTGTTCTGTTTGTTTACAGTGAATGAAAGGCAGATTTCGCTAAAAAAAAGGAGAAAAGCCTGTTAGCTGCGATGTTACTGCTCCTCCGATCAAATTGTATATTAAAAAGGCAGTTGGTGTCTCGTCCTGTTGACCTGAACTTGTGTGGGCCGCAGTATGTCTGTGCATTCAGTCTCATTATTCATTATGAGAGCCAGTAATTTCCACAGCAGTGGAGAGACTGCAGCATATTGTCTCCATGTGAAATCAATACTTTAGAGGTGTCAACACTTTTGTTTTATTATCACCCTATGTGCCAGTTTTAACATTAGCTACGACTGCTGTGAACTATTAGCACTTTTTCTAAAGGTGATCTGCACATCTGTAACACATCAGTGATTACAAGCAGCTCTGTTCAGCCTGTGAAAGTCTAAGAAAATTATCCATTATCTAGAGCCTAAGAGTTGCATCATGGGAACTGTAGGCTCAAGCTGTTTTTAGAACCACGATCCAACTGAGTCTATAAATATTCACAAGACTCTGACTCTCGCAAACCATTATGAAAGTGCTGTACTGAGTCATACACTTAAAGATTCATATATCATTTTCCCTTTTCATTGCTGCTGTTCAAAAACTCATCTTTTCTCTCTGCCTGCCTTTCAGCGATGATGACTTCGACATGTCCAGATACTCCTCATCAGGATACTCCTCAGCCGAGGTGAGATGTCTGAGGGACCAGGTATCTATGCACACGTTATATTGTAGTTTGTACAGTGTCACCCCACCAGTGTCACCACCTGATCACCCAGTCCCATACTCACACAAGGTATATGTATTGTGCACCCATTGAAAAAAAAAAAAGGAAAAAAAATGTACTGGCTCTGCAAAGCATTCACTCAACGGTTGTCTGTGATGATGCAGTGTATATATAAAATATATATATATCACCATTTCTCATCCAAACAGGTTGATTCCTGTCTGTGTCGTTCTTAGTCTCTTGCCTTTTCACTTCACCACCTAAAGACCTGTTTGTTGTCGGTGTTTTACTGCTTCCTGTTTCTGCAAAAATTGTAATCAATCTGGATAAGCATTGGTTTGAAAATATATATATATATACAAATATTCTTTGAATCAGTACAACCAATTACTGAAATCAAATCTGAGGTTCTGCTGATATCCTCTTTCTTGGGCTTCCACAGCAGATCAACCAGGACCTGAACATCCAGCTGCTAAAGGATGGGTACCGGCTCGATGAGATCCCCGATGACGAGGACCTGGATCTGATCCCCCCTAAAGCAGTTAACCCCACCTGCATGTGCTGCCAGGCCGCTCCCTCCACAGCCTGCCAAATCCAGTAGCACCATTTTTACCCTTCGTCCCTCCAAAAAAAAAAAAAAGAAAAGATAAATCAAAAAAAAAAAAAAAATCTCCTGCCTGCCACCTGCACTGAGGCCAACTACTGACCCGAGTAGCAGCGAGGAGGGAAAAAAAAACAGCTTGCAATGGCACAAAGGGAAAAAACAAGGGTTTATATAAAGGATAAGAATGAGAAAAGAAAATAGGTCAAGTCTTGAGAAAGAGTCAATATGTACAGTATCTGTGTACGTTCCTCCTATGGTAGGATCTGTGCATCTTACTTCTGCATTGTTGGTTCGGCAGTGACACGACTGACTGATGGCAGAAACTTTACCTCGATGGAAAACATGTTACTTTTTTTGCTTCTCCTTTATTTGACCTCCATCTCATGCTTGTGGATATTTTTTTTTTGGTTTACGAGGACCGTGAAGGATTGTGCACCGTTGTGGAAGGACAAGAAAAAACAACAAAAAGCGGGATGACAGGAACTCCGCCAAAATCTGTGTGTAATAGCGACAAGGTGTCATCATTTGGCAACTGCACCGCCCATGGAAAGTACTTTTTCTGCTTGTTGCATCATTGATGGTAATATTCAATGGACAAGAAGAAATAAGACATTTTGTAGTGGCCACTGTTTTTTTTTTCTTCTTTCTCTATCATCTTTTTTTTCAGCCAGTCTGTTTTGTTTTCCTGTGCATATACAGTATGTGTCAAACTTAAAAATGACATGTGTGTGTCTGACTATGTGCAGGAAAGTAGTGCTAAACCATCGAGTTCCTTCTGATAGATACCAAACACACACAACATTAAAACAGTAACTTCACATTTTTTTTATTTGAATGTTTGTCTGTCAGACCGAGGATGTGCTGCTTAACTGTTTCATATTCATTTAAAAGAAGCTGGAAACAAATAGTTTTGCATGTTGCCTGTTAACACTAATGTCTAATGACCAGCCTGTGCAGAAATTTATCAGTTTCTTTTCTTTTTTTAACTGACCCCTCCTAAACACATCTTTGTGCCGATGACACTTTACGTAAGGTGCATTTTTAAAAACATAGTAATATTTAGGATCACCTGCTGTAATATCAGTAGATTTAGTGATTTTAGAAACAATGGCAACAACAGCTCATGAGTCAGTGTTTGCTTTTACTTTTGTGTTTTTTCATGCTCGCCCCCCCACCGGAGTGGATGTTTATTAAGACGAGGCAGAGGCAGCCACCACACTAGTGAATGTGGTTACAAAATAAGGGAATCACTGAATGGATAAAAAGCTTAGAATATGTGCAGATACATAGAAACCTACATGAGAATGTGTACAAAGTGATTCCATATCACCTGGAATGAAATTTTGCAGAAGAAACACTCATTTTTGCTTTTTTTTTGCATAACAAGGAAAGTATAAAATGCTTTCCTTTCTTTGAACTTTTTGTTTTAGTTTGGTGTATTTTTTGTTTTGTATACTTGTACAGTTGTCCATACTCCCCCATCAGTTTGAATACAACTAATTTGTCCTCATTTCTGGACAAGAGCTATATATGTAGCACCTGGCACAGCTGTGTATGGTCAATGCTTTATGCCAATGGATGTTTTCCATGATGTTGAAAAGGAAGTAGTCCTTATTGTGTAGAAGTACTGAATGCATTCTGTTTTTTTTTTCTTTTTTGTTAATGTTTACATCAGTCTAAAGACATTTCGAGAGCTCTGCAGACATCAGCTGTTTTCTAGTAGGTTGCATGTGAATCTGCTCGGTGGAAGATCAGACTGGGTTTCCCAAAAACACCCCAACATTGAGAGTTTTTTCACATGTATCTCGCTGACCTTGATGCATATTTTAACTAGTGTGACACGGGGGCAAAAAAAAAACTAAAAAAACATTTTGTCTTTAGAATATTTTAAGCCCAGATAAACTCTAATCCTCCTTATGGGGAAGACAGGTGTTAATATGCCTACAGATATAAGTATGTGTGCACTTTACACTGCAGTCTTAGTTATTTTCTCAATGGCAACCTTCAGAATAATCTGTTGATTGGTGTGCAATGGATACTGTGCATCTATAATGAACAATCTAACTTCAACGTTTTTTTTAATATATATTTGGCCGGCTGTTTTCGGGAAACCTCACGTCTTTCATAACTGATGTTCTGCAAATTTTGTGAAAACATTTCACTGAGTGGCGATACTGTGCGTACTGTATGACTCCAGAATGACAGATCTGCAAGCATATATGTGTGTGATGAGGACAGGAATAGCATCATAGATTGCAAATAAGGTACAGTGTGTGTTGATAATGTATTGAGTAGGGAAAAAAAGACACAAACAGGACTGCAGTAGGTCAGGTAATTAAAAAAAATCACCAATGCATCTACTAGCTGAAGTGTGTGTTAGGCCAGTAGCTGTGTACAGTACAGTACAATATTAACATTGAAAGGACTGACTGTGTGACTGACTATGGTGCTTCATTTTTATTTTTTTTAAATCATTAACATCATCCTGATGGATTCACACATGGGTTGTCGAAGTCCTCTTTTTATCGAGTGAACTACTTCTGGCCAATGTTGTCTCTTCTCTTGGGGGCGTAGCTTCACTAAACCTCCTGAGTTCTGAATCTACAAGTAATTCATTGTAACAGAAGCTATTTATTTGCAGTTGAGTGTGTTTTAATTTATTTTTCATGTACGGGGTAATAATTCATATACAAAACAAATGCTTTTTATTTGTCAGATGTTTATTATGATGATTGTGAACTGGTTCCATTTAGATTTTAACAGTGTTAAAGTTCTGTGTATAGTGCAACATATGAAAAAAATAAATATTAGATATCTGAATTTTGATGTTGCTTCTGTAATGTTTGGTTAGTGCACTTTTTTTTTTTTTTGCTTTGTGCCATCTCTTTTTCTTTTAAAAAAACAAACTGTATCCATGTTCCTTCCATGTTTCACCAGTAGAAAGACAGAATGATTAGAGGGTGAAGCCTCCATGCAGCCTCAGTCAGATTCAAATGCTCCGGTCCAACACGTCTTCAGACTGCCTCAAACTGTTGTCCCTGCAGGAGATGAAACAAATAGCTACTGTATGAAACACTTTGCCTGCCACCCACACAGAGTCTCTGCTGGTGATGTGTTATTACCCACTGAAGTGAAGTGAATGAGAGTAACATTGCAGCCAGGAAAGAGAGGATGGAGAAGAGCGATGGATACATGGATGGAGGAATAGTGAGTGTATGTGTATGTGTGTGTGTGTGTGTATGTGTGGTGGGGGGTTGGGTGTTTGTGATTAGCTTCCAGTTGATCCCTTGGGAGCAGATGGTGAATGGTGGCTTACCTAGACGCCTTGAATCCCAGGAGCTACAGTTGTGCGAGTCCACGCTGCAAGGAGTAGCGCTCAAGTTGAGGAGAAGGCTCATGAGACGGGACGGCAGGAAGACGGGTGAGCAATGATTCGATACCGCAAATGCAGAAAGTTAGAGTCTAGTTTACTTCAGGGTTATTGGTAAAAAAAAATAAAAAAAAAAATTAAAAAGTGTGTGTCCTAATAGCAGATTAGGTTGGTTGAGAACAGGTGACTAGTCCAAGCCAAGATGAATTGTTCTTCAGCAAGTGTTCTCAAGGATATTATAAGGTGAACTTATTGGCTGTTTTTATAGCACAGTGATTTAGTGTCATATTATCTGCCTTGTCAACGCTATTTTTCTTACCAGCAGTGCGTTTGTTATAATGCATGCATGTATCCTGCAGTCTGTGTAGTCTTGTTTAAAGCCTAACACCAAACTCCGTTCATAGACCAAGACCATAACAGGACGTGACATAATGTTGCTGAGAAACCTGGGTGTAGCTGCAGCAGTCCTGCTGCTGCTCTGTGTGCACCGCCTGCATGGCTCTGCTCTTCCTGCTGTATCCTCCTATGAGTTCACTGCATACAGGATGCAGCAGTACAACTTGGCACAGCAGAAGTATGGTAAGTTTAGAAAATCACCTGCAGATAGGTGAAAGTAACAAAGCTGTGACTGAAAACTATAGGTACACACATACAGAATGCGTCTTGTTAGAGAAACATGTGAAAAATATACTTGTGGCCCTTTGCAGGAGGTTTGACCCCTTGGTTGGGACTCACTGCATTATATTCTCTTAAAGGTAGAAAAAGTAGTACCATCTCAAACAGCTTGAACAGGAAAATGCCACATTTCCACATAGATGTGTCAGTACATATAGTATAATTCACTGCATTAACATGTACAACTAAAGACTGCATGAACACCACACACTAAATCCATTTGCACTGTCATTAAATGGGGTCTAATCTTCAAGATAGAAGTGAAAAAAAGCACACACATCCTCTTAGCCCAACGTTGGGTGGGTGCTGGACCAAAAAACATAACATGAAGGTGAAGAAAAGTCTGCAACACCAAAAAGAGCTCCAATGCAAAAATAGATTTATTTACATGACGTTTCGAGCGCACAGGCTCTTCCTCAGATAGTAGATACCAATGTAATCTTCAGGTCACGGACGTAAATTGAATGTCACTGTAGTATTTGACAGGTGACAGTAAATTACATTACATTTTTGACAGGCAGCACGGTGGTGCAGTGGTTAGCACTTACGCCTCACAGCCATCTCGCCAAGCTGTATCTGTACTGTGAATCTGTGTGTTTGTCTACAGTACATGTCAGTCTTGTGATAGACTGGAGACCTGCCCACACTGTACCCTACTCTTATCCTATGTCATCTGGAATCTAAAGGCTCAGATCCTTCTCTAAATTAAATGCAATAATACTACATTTAAAAAAGATTGTTCTACTAAAAGTATGAGAAGTAGTGGTACTTATCATACAGAACCTTGATCTGCAATGTAACTATAGCTGTGAAATAGCTGAATGTTAAAATTTAAAATTGGTGGAATAGATGTATAATCTCATATAAAATGTGAATTTCATGCTGATATTTATGTTATTTCTTGTCTTTTCCACCGAGGTTGCCGTGGAGCCATCGTGGTGGCAGAAGCACGGTCGGCCGACGAGCCAGTGCTGACCCGCCGCTGTGTCATCATGAAGGTGCAGGACTTCAGCACAGAAAAATATGAGGAGGCCCAGAAACAAAATGCTGCTGCTATATTGATCTTACTGCCCAAAAATATCTCCAGCGTCTCCCCCGACTCTGTTCAGGTACTAGGTGCTCCAGGACAGACAGGGACTGAAAGATAACTGGCGGATCTCAATCAATCTTTTATTCACACACTTGTTTTCTGTCTCAGTCCTTCATGGTGAGTGAGAGCGAGACCTTGCTGAAGGAGACACTCATGCCAGTGTATGTTGTGCCTGAAGATGAACAGCTGCTTTACATGTATGAGGAGGTGAAACAGGCCGCAGCCACCCGAACCTCATCTATAATAGTCAGAGGTAAGAGGGTCAAGATGACACACTGCAAAAACTCAAAATCTTACCAAGAATATTTGTCTTATTTCCAGTCAAAACAAATCTCATTATACTTAAAATAAGACTCATCACATTAAAAAGTAGCTTTTTTTTAGACACTTTTTACTTTAAAGCATATTTTCACTTAAAATAATCTGATAGTGGGGCAAGTTTTTCTTTCTTGTTACAAGCAAAACTTACCTTCACTGGCAGATTTTTCTACTTATTTCAAGTGAAAAGTTGTTTGAAACAAGTGAAAATGATCTAAAAACAAGTAGATTTTTTAGGTGATGAGTCTCATTTTAAGTGGAAAGAGATTAGTTTTGACTAGAAATGAGACATTTTGACAAGAAATAATATTCTTGGACAGATTTTGAGTTTTTGCAGTGCATATGGATTGTATACTGGGCAGATGCATTATTGCTATTTTAGTGACAGAGACACACAGGTTACATGTGAACATGACTGTAAAGCAGAATAGGAGTGAGTGATTGAATGGATACCAGGAGCCAAATAGATACTACTAATATCATACTAGGAAAAACAGCAGCATGTCTGTTATATTCAGATCTGTCTGTGTTTAATGTCTGCAGTCCTTCGCAGCATGGTCACAGCGACAGCCTTTCAGATGTTAGTGAGCAACAACGCTGCGATCAAGGCCGTCACTGACAGCTCTGTAGTCACGATGGAGGTGAGTGTCAGATCTGCCTGTTTTGGTTTTGCGATCGCTCCTCACTTCCGCACTTCCAAGTAACTGGTGACGTGTATTTCAGGGAGTGCTTCCAGGAGCGGGGGAAGATGTTCCCACTATTGTCATCAGTGCCCATTATGATTCATATGGGCTGGCCCCGGTGAGTCACACAGAGAAATGATAAAAAAAAAAAAACTGCACCATGTTAAATTGTTTGACCATCCCTCTTTTAAAATGTAAGATTCTTATAATCTACTCATGCATGGATATGATATGCTGTTTGTGTGTGTGTGGCACAGTGGTTGTCTTATGGAGCAGACTCTAATGGCAGTGGGGTCACCATCCTGCTGGAGTTGGCTCGTCTCTTCCAGAAGCTTTATAGTAGTCCACGCACCAGACCACCGTGAGTTACAGCTCCCATTGTAACATAACAAAGCACATGCAGGTTCGCCCATACATTGTGTGACTAAGTACATTATTTGAGCATTTCCTTTTTATGCAACTTCACAAAACACAGACAGGGACAATTGCGCTACATAACGAGAACCTATTCTCTTATACTTAAAGTATCAGTGTATAATACTTGTATATAAAGTACATATATTATAATAGTTTTTCTTGTGTAAGGTTTTGGATACAAGGCTATATTTCACATTAATAAAAGAATCTGAAACCATCTTCTACCATTGAATACATGGATATAAAGGACCTAGTAATGCCAATTATGCAACCGTGTAATGTTATGAGACTAAATATCTTCATGCTTTTATGCTGTTTTAGGTATCACTTAATGTTTTCCTTGACTGGAGGAGGAAAATACAACTTCCTTGGCACAAAGAGGTGGATTGAAGAGAATATGGACCATGCAGGTTAATCTTTTGACTTTCCTGAACATGTGGAAAATCTGCTGTGTGTTTGGTGTGATTCATTAAAGCCAAACATGCTTCCCCCACAGAGTCCAGCCTACTCCATGACAATGTGGCCTTTGTTCTGTGTTTGGATACACTGGCCAACAGTGATGAACTGTACATGCATGTTTCCCGCCCCCCTAAACCCGGAACTCCCATGCACTCTTTCATTCAGCACTTGGAGGAGGTAACACACTTTTTTTTTGTTTTTTTCGCTGCAAGTCTCATCATCGGTTATTAATGATATGAATTTGCTCTAAAGTTTCTGGTATCTCCTCCTCCAGGTAGTTTCCTCCAGATTTCCCTGGATGAAAGTGGGTTTGGTCCATAAGAAGATCAATCTTGTGGAGTCCACAGTGGCCTGGGAGCATGAGCGCTACAGTCTGCGCAGGATTCCTGGTTTTACTCTGTCTCACCTGGAGGACCCCAAGTCTGAGCTCCGTGGCTCCATACTAGACACAATGTAAGCCCTAAAAATCAATCTGAACAGCACACACACACACACACATGATATTGGCAATTTTCTGAACATGTGAATATTTTCTCTTAGATCGCAAGTTGATTTCAGGAAACTGAAGCGTAATGGCATCATCATAGCAGAAGCACTGGCCCAGTACATGTACAATCTCTCTGACAAGGTGAATACATTTGTCAAAACAGGACTACAAACAGAAACACAGTCTTGGTAATCTATGGTCTATTTGTTCTGCATGCTAATATTGCTCTGTGTTATCTTACACCAGGGCTCACCAAAGGATGTGCAGGTTTTTAAGGGCCAAATGGTAAGATTCTGTTTATTTAAGTCAATATCCAAAGGAAATGGCTGACCTCTGGTGGATTTTACAGGCATTACATAGTTGTTGCATCATCAAAGGCCCCGGCTCATGTAATGAATTTATCTTGTTAATTTGATTCAGCTAAAGATCTGGGGGAACTTCAAATAAAACCTCTGCCACATATGAAGCAGTTTAAGTGCTGCAAAGTGAAGAACGTTTATTACTTTCGGCTCAGTATAATGTGAGAATAATTTCTAGTTGTAATCACAAATAAGAATGAAAGAATGTTCCAGAGTGGGTCTTTCACAGTTTCACAGTTCTTTACAACACTTTCATATATCAAAAGTAAGCGTTTTATTATTTTCCTGTGTGAACTCATGTCTAAATTCTTGACGCAGGACTTCCATGATGGTCGTGTTGCCAGTCTGATGTCTTTCCTGACGTCAGTCCCCCGGGCAACCCAGCTGCTGGATAAAGAGCCCAGTCACATCCTGTTGGTCAACTCACTGGAGCACGAATTCAAACGCTACCTACAGCAGGTCCACAGACACAATTTCCGACAGGACAAGAGGTATCACATGACAGCAAGAAGAACAAACACACAGTGTATAGTTTTATTTCCAACTTTGCAACATTTCTTAGTTAACAATAATAACTAATTCATTCTCTTCACACAGGGACCCTGATATTACCTTTTTTGATCAAATGGACCAACCAATAGTCATGTACAGGTAAATGGCTGTGTTATAGTTATTTTGGTACATGCAGGCCTGGGTCTTTGAATACAAATTGGATAATAATGACACATTTTCCTCCCTCCAGGGTAAAACCTGCAGCTTTTGATCTTTTCCTTGGCGGCTGCATTGCTGGTTATTTGGGGATCGTTTACTATGCAATCCAGGTTTGTTTATGATGTCCATTCACATTGTATTGTTGCATTTCTTCCTTGTACGGTAAACAGTATTTCACCTTGCTGATTGCCACACACTTTCAAAGCTTAATGTCCTAATCCTACATCCTGTGTATGTTCTCTCTTACAGAATTTCGGCTTTCTATATACAAAGCTGAAAGCAGCAGTGAAATCCAAGCACCACTAAAGTCCTGTAAGACAACCAATACTGGGTCTATGACAGCGGCTTTGAAGTCTGTACTGCACTTGTTGGACTTCTGCTTCACTGGCTGCACTGAACATGAAAGCAATACAACAGGATCATATGTATGCACAACTTATAGTGTGCATTGGCTTTGAAATGTAATATTGTTTTGAGGATGTTTGTTTGTCGAGACCCTCTGTAACACAAACCCTTTCTTATGAGAACAGACTGAATTTCGGTGTTTGAAGGGGATGAGACTTAAACTAAATAAATAAAGGACAAAGGTGGGAAGTTTTTCTTTCCTTGAAATATCCTGAAATAGGACACATCAACCACAGCTCGGATCTGATTTGAGCCACCGTGAAGGACGTTCCTGCCACATAATTACTATGATTCTCCGCGTCCTCCGCTCTGCATCTGTTGACATGGATTTGACTGGGCTTAACATGGCTGTCAAACAAGGCCCAGCCACTGCGGTGAGATGAACAGCCAGCTTCTGTCACAGATAACTCAGTGAGAGCAGTGGAGACACAAAGGCACCCTACAGCACTTGGTGAATTATTGATGCTCATGTGGCATGCTGACAGTGAATAGAGGTGACCCTGGATGGTGATGGTGGTGGGAGATTCATAGAAATCCCAACGCTCCCTGGGTTTGTTCTGGTTCTGTTGTAGATCTGATAAAAACTAAGTCTGTTTTAACTACAAGGCAGTTACAGAGCCAGAAGCTGATAGCCTTCGTGTTTGAGATCACTGCTGACTAGTTTGTGAGGGTCCCTGGGAGGGAAGTAGGTCATGGACACTGACCCCAGGTATGTGTGTCTCTGCAGGGGGCCGAGGGCTTAGGAGGATTAGTGGCCGAGTGCTCAGGTAGCACAAAGAGTTGTTCTGGTTCAGCAGGGATGCTCTTAACACGT
Source organism: Trachurus japonicus (assembly GCF_045865225.1). Taxonomy (NCBI): domain Eukaryota; kingdom Metazoa; phylum Chordata; class Actinopteri; order Carangiformes; family Carangidae; genus Trachurus; species Trachurus japonicus. The sequence goes on from NC_140911.1 coordinate 9,337,885, forward strand.
CCCTACTTCTAATACAGTAGATTCAAAACAGTAGCTACATGGTTAAACAAAAAAAAAAAAAAAACTGTTCACCATCTCTTTGGTCAGTGATTTCGATTCCATGCATGCATCCATCCATCTACACTACAGCAACGGATGCATTCACAAGACAGATTCTATGATACATTAAGCAAAAAGGGCTAATGTGCAGCAGCAAGATAGATGGCATGCACAACACAGGAATAAAATAAAGTTGAAAACAAAACAAAACAACCCAGAGATTTGTCAGATTTTGCAGAAAGAATAACTAGTAGACCTAGAATACACAGGTATACTGAAAAGGGAGGAGCCATGGCACCAGGTGACAGGGGAGGAGAAGGATGTTCATGACTTTCAGGCAGACTGAGGGACAAGCAGTGGTAAAATAAGTATAGGACAGTAAGTAAGTGAGGATGGTTCCCCAGCTCTACATCACCGTGTACAAAGAGCAGTTTGCCTCTCCTGGCAGGGCAAAGAGAGCGCAACTTCGACCCACCTCTGCCCACCGCAGAAACAACCCCCAACCTCGACCGGTAAGATGCAAAGCCCACTGTGCCACACACGTGGACTGTATTGGTTTAAAATAGTAGAGTGATTGTTAATGAGCGTGCAAAGAGCTGTGGAATTACTTAAGAAAATATATCTCCATAATCAGTTAATGTATATAAGTTGTGGGCCTTCAGTGTACAGTATGTTATTTAACAAATACATAGATTAAATACATGGCTTAAGGTGCGAAAGGACTTATTGGGTCACTTACCAGTGGCACTGTATTGTTTATCATGTGGCCTGACTGAAGTGTCTTACACTAATTGGTAGCTGGTTGTTTACACTTCCCTGTGCTTGGTGAAAGCTGGATCCCATCTATTATTCAGTACTTCCTCCATGACTCTTTATTTATCCAGACATTGAGTAAACAGAACTAAGAGCTCTGTGAGTGCAGCTCTTATAGCGTCTGACTGACTGCACAAGAGATGTATCAATAAGGTCTTTTTTTTTTTTAAAGAAAGAATAAAGAAATCTTACATTTGCAACAACACTGAACACTCATATTTGCATTGTTTTGTCATCACAAGTTTTTACATTTTTGTGACACAATAGAATTGGACTGAGAAAGAAATCAAAGAGAGGTAATTTAAGTTAAGTAAAAAAGAGCCAAATGTTAAAAAAAACAAGAAAAAAAAAGAAAAAAACATTACATAGCACTAAAATTAGGTTTGTATTTATAAAGTTCACATGCCGCATTGTGTATTTAGGGAGAACTGGTCTGTCAGGTGGACCTTGTGTTATCTGTGATAATGATTTTTTTTCTCATCCTCTACTTCTTAAACTTCTTCTCACATAATTCCCTCCTTTCTTTGCCTTTCCAGGACTTTCTGTTTCCCCGGAGCCTACAACCTAATTACAGGTCAACCCGTACCCAACTACACCCCTCACCCCCTGTGGACATTGGCCGTCCTCTCTTCCCTCCTGTGAGACATTTGTCATTTCACAGTCCGGTTACAACTTGTCCTGACAACTATCTAAAAACTGCACAGGCAAGCAAACCGCAGCACATGCCTCCTGTCAACCCAGCAGCTGCAGAGCAAGCTCTGCCCTCTGCTGACAGGCTGCAGAAATTACAGCTGACCGAGCCTCCTGCGGGCACTGGCATTCAGCTCCAAAGTGCTTTGAAGAACCCACAATGGTAGCAAATTAATCATTCATTCTATGGCTCAATGATAACGCTAGAGAAACACTGATTCTGATTGATTCTCTCTATAGGAGAATGGATTATCAGAGGAATGTGCATCCACTCTCAGCACAGCAACTCAGGTAAGAAACTGATCTCTGACCTCTGACCTCTTCTTGAGGACCTTTGATCGATGGACATGATTAAGTAAGAAGTGAGTGATTTACAAGTCTGAAGCTTTCATTGTTTCTGACAGGCAACATGCAGGTGCTCAGCTCCGGACAAGACCCCAAACTGGCAACCCACCTGCAGCTCAGCACCACTTTCAACGGACACAGTATCGCAGGTCTCGCTCTAACAGCACTCTGGATTATAGGTGCATATTCAAATTGGTTGTATTAATATGAATAATAATCATTTGAATAATTGAATAATAAACACTGAGGTCTAATCCCTGCTCCTATGTTTTCTCTACCAGCGGGGGCTACAGCTGCTTCCATGTGGTGAAGCCCTACCAAGCAGGACACTACATCATACACCCAGAGTTTGTGTCTGAATGCGTTCGTTAGGAGAGCACCATCTTACAAAGCGTGGGGCTTGGAGAGCTCCTTGGGGGGGAGGTGTCTAGGTGCCTCCCCCCAGCAAAATGAGGGATTGTTAACTTCACTATTGTTTAATTCTTTGCTAATTAACCCAGGGAGACAAGGTGTAAGAATGAATAATGTAATGTAGTTTGCACTCTAACCGCTATTATCTCCCTGTATGCAATGTGGACACTTTTACAATTAAGCACTAAATCTGAAACAAAGATCTTCCCATAAGGGGCTTGTGGTGATCAAACTGAAGAGGCACCGTGGCCCAAATGCATATCTGTGAAGACATTAAAATTTTATTCTACTTTCATAGAGATTATTCTTGTAAATGTGGTATAGGTTTTTTTTTATTGCATGTTTGGAGGGTTAAAGCAGAAATAGTACTGCAATGAAATTTTACTCAGGGGTATCCCAGACTTATTATCATGATGATCATAGTTACTTTCTGGTGAAACCATGTAGTAGAGGGAATAAGATAAGGTCATTATAAACATGGCACAGAAAGCTCTTGAGTCACCACAGAAATATCAACGTTTTTTTTTTATTTTACAACTTTGCTAATTGCTCTTCTTTAAAATAAAATTATGTTTTGTTGGTGTATTATTTCCCTCTTTGTGAAGTTTGATCAAACCATGTCGAGCTGTGAATCTGTGCAGCATGGGGGGGAGGAAACAAAGAAGAAGGGGGAAAAAAAGATAACTGTTCATATCTGATGGACTACATTTCCCATGCGCTAGAGGGCGTTGAACATGGGCGGATACTCGGCAACATGCACTGATGCCTCTCTCGGTCCTTTTCTGTGAGCTGTGGAAAAACAAGTGGTGGCTGGAGTCCCCGTGGAGGTGCCGCTGCCGCTGCTGCTGCTGCTGCTGCTGATCGGTAGGAAAACAACTATTTCTAATGAACAGCTGGAGAGAAAAGTGAATTAGCAGAAACGATACAGTATGTTTGTGCCACGTTGCTGTCACGGGGCCACTGTTACTTTCCCTCCGTGAACTTTCTTGTACCACCCACCCATACTGTAAGGCGCACAACAACGGCTTTCTGTACGTCGGACTTATGGGAATTGTACAGTATGTGCAAGTTGTAGAAAGTTCAACTCTGAAACTCAACACATGCAGGGAGAGAAGACCGTCAGTGTGCTCTGGAAAGTTCTCATGTGCGTCTTTATCCAAATGTATAATTTGCTGAAGACATAAACAGACTATGATCAGCAACATGCCAACACACAGCACACACACAGACACACTAGTTCTCACACTGCTTTGACTGTATCAGCACTTCAGTGTTTTCTCCATGTGACACAAGATAGAGAATCGGCTGAAAAAGCAGGTATGAAGTTTCCATAAACAAATAATGGTTCCTCTAGTCTGAAGGTTTTTATGCGTTTTCAGCTTTATTCACTGAGAGAAACATCACAAACAAAAAGGTCAGTGTTGTTCTGTGAAGAAAAGTCATGAAAAACAGACATGCCATTTATTTATATATTTTTCTATTTGAAAAGTATTTTCTTTTTTGTTGTTTTTAATTTTTCAGTATTTGTGGAACTGTCATTACAAATGAAAGTTAGTAAGGAATTAATGATTTTGTTTAGGTTAAAAACAAGTGTCTGTGTTAAGTAATTGTATTACTGTTGCTATTATGTGTTTCATATAAAAAAGAGTCATATTTAATTCAATCCGTTAACATACCAGCTACTAACCCTAGTTGTGAATATTTGTTTTCCTTTCCTTCATATCAATAAATTAAATTTTTAGGGCTTGGGGATGAGGATGAGGATGAGCGTTCAGATCTTACCTCTTTGACAATTCATATAATAAATCTTAATCAAGGAAATAATCACCAATTTAAAATCATAGACTGTAATATCCCTCCTGTAGACTTCTGTTAAAAACATGAAAAATAAAAACAATTTCAGAATTTTTTTATTCAATTGACCTGATTTACAGTATGTCCAGGTCAGTTTAACAGTAGCCTCAATGGATTTCCAAGGACCCAACAGTTAGTTCTCCGTTAATTAATGATGGGCTTATGTTATCACTCCTGTTGTTGGGGGAAATCTATAGAAGGGGTGTTTGAACACAGAATTAGTCAATTAGATTGCTAATTAATAGCAAGCATTTTTTATTATCGACCCTTGCTGCCAAGGCAGAGCATGAGGGTCAATTGCAGTCAGGACTAGTCAGCAGACGGGGAAGCTGGAAGCAACTGAACTCCCCCTGCTCTGCTGTGCATTCTAATTTAATCTATTCTGATTAGCTAAAGCCAGGAAAACGAGCTTCAACCAGTTAATTGCCTCTAAGAATTTCTCCGGTGTCTCTGATGGGAGGGTCAGTAAGTTTGTATGCATTGGACAATAACATGGACAAGTATTTTCTGTTTTTGTTTCAAAATGGTAGTTTTTCTATGCCTAGAATGATCCAGTTAACTTTCCAACTTCCCATTTTGGTTAGTCTGGCTTGATGGAGAACAAAGTTTAGTATGCTTTCCTCTCCTCCCCGGCATTGGCAGAGCTTTAAGGCCAAAATCCCCTTCTCTGCTTCTCTACTTCCCTACATACAAATGAGTCTTCTTTCAATTGAACTCATATGTTAGAATTACTGCTGGGGACGTCCACTTTATCTTCTTATGGGTAACTGGCAGTAGATTTGTTTTGTTAAATCCCAAACACATCTTTAAAGTTTACATCTTGACAGTGTAATACCTCTAAGTGCTGTGAAATCACTTGCTGTGCAGCAAAGCAGGGCATGTAAGACAATGCTAGAAATGTCATGAAGGCTTTGAACTGACAGGGAAACAAAATAGACTGAGAAACAGGTTGACATTTTGAATGTGTGTGGTTCTGGTTGTTTTCCTGGATGTCTCTGATAGTTAAGTCAATATATTCTGACTATTCCCCATTGGTAAGCAATATTAGGTGAATGTGCAATACAAAGGCTGCAGCAACAGGAAGCAATTTTACAGTAAACAGTTGTTTGAGTACATAAGAGGAGCAAATATTGCATGGGTGACACTGACTTTCCCCCACTCTCTCTAAGGACATTCAGGCAAACAGACACAACAGCGGGGCCAAAGTGCAACAAAAGAGGCTCCTTGGAAAACATTTCCATGGACTGTGGAAAGTTAACTCTTGGATTTACCCACTGAACAGCAGAAGAAGACAAACATGTACCAAGTGGTGCCCGGAGGAGCAGGGGGCACAATTACAGATGTTATCCCCAAGCAGAAACACAGCAAGGACACTCGACCCTTAGTCGGAGCTGGAGTTATCGGCCTGGTGCTGTTGATTGCAGCAGTGACTGCCTGGTGTTATTACATAGCCTCTCTACGCAAAGCTGAGCTGCTTAAGACTCAGCTGCTGGATCTGAATAAAGATGGCTACATTATCCGCAACCAGGGAGGGTCTATTGTTTTCAGGATGGATTTCAGGTCAGTATATTTAAGTGGTGTTTGAAATGTGATGTCTCATTGTGAACATGCCAGATGAGAGTATAAAAAATTCAGTTTGTTTTTTTTAATCTTTACAGGTCCGGGACCTTGGATTTGGATTCCTGCACTAAAGAAGGGGAGATGCTGAGCTGTGAACGCACCACTGATAGGAAGCTCAACTTCTTCATTGAGACAGTTCGGCCTAAGGACACAGTGCAGTGCTATCGAGTGCGTTGGGAGGAACTAGTTCCTGATATTCCAGTTGAACATGCCATGACATACAAGTTTGCACATTGGTATGGTGGTGCGGTGTCAGCAATTCAGCACTGGCCTATTTCCATTTCTGGCCAACAGGCTCCCAAACCCTTTGTTACAAGTGACATCTACTCAAACCGCAATGAATTTGGTGGGATTTTGGAGAGCTATTGGCTTTCGTCCAATGCTACGGCCATCAAGATCAATAATTCTGTGCCCTTCCACCTGGGCTGGAATGACACGGAGAAGACCATGTCCTTCCAGGCACGATACAATGACAGTCCCTTCAAACCAAACCCAGGGGAGGCTCCATGTGCTGAACTTAGTTACAGAGTCTGTGTGGGCTTGGATGTGACATCCATACACAAGTATATGGTCCGCAGATACTTTAACAAACCAAACAAAGTGCCAGCTAAAGTCATGTTTCGCCATCCCATTTGGTCGACTTGGGCTCTACACAAGACTAACATTGACCAAGAGAAAATCTTAGCGTATGCTGCGAACATCCGTAAGCATGACTTCAACTGTAGTCACCTAGAAATAGATGACGGCTACTCCAGCGGCTACGGGGAATATGAGTTTGACCTAAATAAGTTCCCAAATGCCTCGGCCATGTTTCAAAAGTTGAAATCGGATGGATTTCTGGTGTCACTCTGGATTAACCCTTTTGTTAACTACGACTCAGCAAACTTCCATACTTGTGTTGAGAGGAGCTTGTTTGTCATGGAGCCAACAGGACGGCTCCCAGCATTGGTGCGCTGGTGGAATGGGATTGGTGGCATTTTAGATTTCACCAATCCAGATGCCCGTGATTGGTTTTCTACCCAGCTACGTTCATTGCGCTCAAGGTATGGGGTGACATCTTTTAAATTTGATTCAGGGGAGACCAACTACTTACCATGGAAATTTAGTACCAGAACCTCCATCAGAGACCCAAGTTTTTTCACAAGACGTTACACGGAAATGGCTATTCCCTATAATGATAGAGCTGAGCTGCGAAGTGGCTACCAGTCCCAGAACATATCCTGCTTCTTCAGACCAATTGACAGAGACTCTGTGTGGGGCTATGAGTTAGGTCTCAAATCCCTTATCCCCACAGTGCTCACTATTAGCATTCTTGGCTATCAGTTCATTCTACCAGACATGATCGGAGGGAATGCCTATCTGAACCGCACGGAGGGAAATCATGCATTACCTGATCGAGAACTCTACATCCGCTGGCTGGAGCTGTCGGCCTTCATGCCCTCCATGCAGTTTTCTATTCCGCCATGGGAATACGACATCGAGGTGGTTGAAATTGCTCGGAAATACACAGCTCTCCATGAGAGTATTGTTGCACCAAGGGTCCTGGAGCTGGCTAGTGAGGTTGTGAACACTGGGGACCCAATCATACGGCCCCTGTGGTGGATTGCCACAGGTGATGAGACAGCCTATAAAATCGACTCCCAGTTCTTGATTGGGGATGACCTCATGGTAGCCCCAGTTTTAGAGCCAGGAAAGCAAGAGCGTGACATTTACCTACCTGCTGGCCGTTGGAGAAGCTACAAGGGGGAGAGATTTGATATCAAGGAGCCACTGCACCTCACAGACTACCCTGTAGACCTGGATGAAATTGCTTACTTTGTTTGGGTGTAGCAAAAAGCAAAGCTGATGTATAACATTTGCTTAATCCACAATGCAATTTGCTTGTGAGACAAGCTTGCCAGAATAAATGCTTATCATTATAATCGTTTTTAATAACACATCACAAATGTGACCACTCAAAAATGCTGAAAACCTCATTGTGATTTTTAAAAGTTAATTTGATTTTAGTAACATCTTATTTAGCATTTTTTGTGATTTAATGGAAACATAGCTAAGTAGTGTCCTTAAAAGCAAGAATATGTTAATTTCTGATTTACCATAAGTGGCTGTTAGGGGTTAATAATTAACTGTGATGTGTGGTCATTGATAACAAACTGATCATCAGGTACACAGCAATATATGTCGAACATTAGCCACAAAAAGCTACTGGTCATACCACAACAAATAAGGCTGAAACAATCAAACCCTTAGTATGTACTAATGCAAGTGAGTGTGCTTTAATGCTCATTAATTTTTCAATTAATTATTACAAAGAAGAATGGATTTTAAAAGTTACTTAGTCTTGTTTTAATGGCTATACAAATTATGTATATATATCTGTCAAAAAGGGAATATGCAAACTGTGAATTGATAAAGGCATAATTGCCATCGTAGGACATAAAGTTGTTTTTGAGTGTCGCAGTACTTTGAGGTTAATGTAAGCCAAACAAATCGTATTCTGGGAGGTCGATAGAGGGGATGTCATTGTTGTCACAAGACGTATTGCAGGCTACATAAAACCTTGTACATCTATAAAGAAACCTCAGTTTGACTGAGATATCCTACTTTTTCTTTGACACTAATGACTCTTCTACTCTTCTGCCCCGAGATACTTCTCAGGAAGTCAGCTTTTATGCTCCACTTATTGGGATGAATGCTTGAAGTTTTGCTTGAAGTTTAATCACTACAAATTGCATGTGCTCTCATTTGTGTAACACAGTGTCACGTAACTTCTCTTGGCCCAGAAGAAGATGCCTTTTATTAGGCACTAAATATTTTATGCTCTTCCTCAGGTAACAGTTTTCTCAGGCTGTGGTGTGTTTGAAGTGTCTGCTAACTATCTTTAATGTGCTTTGTTTACTCTGAATGCAGCTAGTGATACTATAATGTCTAATACATTGACGGCTGCATCTGAGATAATGAGCATCTCTTTTATAAAATGTTCTGGAACACAATAACCTAAATATGAATATGTTTTTGTGTGTCTTTACACCTCACCTACTTGGTATGCAGTGTGGAACTTCACAGATGTGGTGAATTTAGCAACATTTCATTATCAAGTTAAGTGATACAGTGTGTTTCTCACTTTGTGTTTTGTTAATGTGAATATTTTGCAACCACGGTGATGTCTTCAGTGCCTTAATAATTATTGCCACATAATATACCTATGTGATATGTTGCTTTGCTCTGCCTTGATTGTTGTTACATACATTGCACATTTATTATGTAATATAATTGGGGAGGTAACCTTTTTGGCAATAACAATGCACCATATAACCTTACCCTACCTTCCATTGTGTACCTGAAAATGTCAAAAAAAAAGAAAAAGAAATTCAGTCCTCTAAGTACAACTTTGGTAAAATTATCTAACTTGTTATCCAGAGACAAAATGGATAAATAGTTGATCTCATTAAACTCCAGATAAAGCACATCCACCACATCTTCAATGTCATAATTTTTTATTGCAGGATTCTTACTGTAATATCAGACCAAAATTAAAATGAGTTGAGTTTATGATCTGGTTTTGACTTTTAGTTCTTAGTTATTTGAGATGGATTCTGATTAGTTTTTTTTTTTAAGCTGTAGTGTGGAGAAACAATAGTGTGTCTTGGTGAAAGTGTGGCAAAGAGATGTCCACATTCTTATGGTGCAATTTTCCTGTTTGCCAATGCTTCTTTTCTTTTGTGTTTTAATGCTGTCTTATCTTAATATTTCGTCCCATGCTGACCCTGTGTGTGTTCATATGTGCCTTACATGTTGACCTTGCTGGACTTTGCTTGTGCCTTTTGACGTAGTTTCATCATAACAGCCCTACCTATTTATAGCAGTTCTCACTCAGCATCTGGGCCAGGCCAATCTCTAAGGCTATTTCTGTCTCAGAGTGTCTTGCTTTCTGACAAGACTGAGAGGCTGTCTCCTGGACTGAATGCTTCGTTTCTTGTGGCTCTGGTGACCCAGCGTGTCCTGTTTGCCTCAGGTTATTGTAAATGAAGGTTGGCAACATAGGCTATGTGACTAAAGGGCAGCATTAATTTCATGAGTGCATACAGTATTTGATGTCTCTTCACATGAATGTATTAAAAGAATTCTCATTTGAATTTTGTCTTGAATTTTGTTTTGCTATTTTTTTCACATTTTAAAGGTGTGTAACTTTTACATGTCTGTTACATACAATCCATTACTAGATAACACAACACTGATTGAAACCTATTAAAAGGAACTATGCAGGCCGACTTGCTTTTCCACTGTTTTGTTAACCCCACCTGGCCATGTGCATTAAAGCAATTGGTGGAGCCGTGGATATATCATACAATGTTAACATGTGTATATTTGTGTAGTCTTATCTGTCTGTCATAAACAAGAGATTACAGGTTACGGGGCGTGTTTTGTCATTGTGCTGCAGAAACAAGAGATGGGACACCAGGTCAGTGGTGCTGATCTTGCAAGGTTGGGTCTCAGCCACGAGATGCTCGTAACATTGTCATTTATTTAACTCATAACTCACAATTACGCCAAAGCTGTGTAATTAAGGTGAAAAAAAAATCTAGCATGGTAAAAAATGATAAAAAAAAATCTTGCATATTTCCATAAATCTAGTGATAGTACTTTTCAGAATGTGTTTTGAATTTCGTGCGTGTCACCAGCGACATTCCCGCGCTGCGCACAGGAAATGACGTGTTTTACCTTGCATGGGGGCTGAGTCGCTTAGCAACCTATAGCCTGTATAATTATGCTATCAACTAGGCTACAGGTGTGAATGTGCAACAGTACAATGGACAGGTTCTGTTTGACTACAAAGCTCACTTTTATGACAGACACCTGCGAATCGGCTGGGCACGTTTGGGTTTCTACACCGTGAAAAGACCAGGAAAGACCATGAGTTACCCCAGGCGGTGCGTGCTAAGCGGGGCAAGCAGGTGCCAGGCTACGGCTACACAAGCCAGCAGTGCTTCATCACTCATACTGTACTAGCAAATGTTCGCACGTCAGTGGAGAACTTCTCAACGTAGCGCGAGGAACTACTGTGTTCATGTTGTCACGGAAACCTGACCAAACCAGAGCACCACAACCACTGCGACCTAGCTGAAGGAGGGAGCCAGTGCTACATCAAGCTGACAGACGAGCTTCGTGAACCGGTAAGCTAAGGGGTGGGGTGGAGGGGGATCATCATACCTGGGTGCACGCCTGGTAGTTTCCAGTTGCTGAACACATGTAGAGCTACAGTAATGAGTTTGTGCCATAAAATAATGCCGATCCTGCCTGTAATTTGAAGTCAAGATGTGCTTTACCACAGTTAGCTAGTTTTATATCGCCCCTTCGCTCTTTTACACCATGGATGTGTTATATTAATAGATCCATGTAGAGCTGCAACAATTAATCGAATAATCGCACTATAATCGATTATTAAATTAATCATCAACTATTTTGATAATCGAATAATCGGTTTTGATAGTTTTTTTTTAAGAAAAAAAGTCCAAATTCTCTGATTCCAGCTTCTTAAATGTAAATATTTCTGGTTTCTTTGTTCCAACTGAGTCTCTCTTTGGTTTGTGGACAAAACAAGACATTTGAGGACGTCATCTTGTGGTTTGAGAAACACTGATTGATATTTTTCAACATTTTTCATCATTTTATTGACCAAACAACTAATCGGTTAATCGTTTAAATAATGGACAGATTAATCAATAATGAAAATAATCGTAAGTTGCAGCCCTAGATCCATGGTTTACACTCGAAGTGAACGGGAATATTCGCTACTCGCTTCGGCATGTGTGACGTCAGGTGCAACAACATTCACCACCTGCATTCGGTAGCCTATGTGTGAGGTGGAAGCGCCCGTTGTGTTTTTGTAATTGTGTAGATTTCCTCTAGGGGTCGAGAGATACAGCTGTAAACACCATAGCCTATGAATAGTTGATTTATTTGACCCTTACCAGATGAAAGATTTTAAATCTTCCAAGAACACTGATCAATATGTGGCCAACTTTTTACGTTTTACACTGACACCAACAAATAAAATACAAGAAGAAAAAAATAAAGTAAAATCAGGACATGACATTCAGGTCAGTGAGCTGACCATGCAATCAGTTAGCCAATCGCAACCTGTAACCTCTTATGAGTCTGCGATACATGAAAACTAATGTGGCCATCAATTCGATATTGAAAGAGGCACCCTTGAGGGACTTTTCTAACTTTCTGACGCCTGGCTCATCATGGGCAATAATGACAAGGTGATGAAACAATTGTGCAGGTTATTTGGAGGCTGCGTTCAGATCAATAAATCATCTGCTGGTTCATGATGTGAGACAAGAGAACAACTGATATAAAAGTGTATGACTAGACACCGAGAATAAGAAAGATAAACTACAGTGGGTGATAATGGCAACAATATTTATTAGAATTATAGCATTAAACATGATTGTTCTTTCTGAGTTCAAATAGCCTGGCTGGACCATTTCTCATAGCTTTAGTCGATCTCTCATATGTTTGGGGAATTTATTCCATTTCACAGCAGCGGGATATGCTTCAGAACTACTTCACTTTATTTGCCAATGCCTCATCTTTCTTCAAAATTGATCTCGACTTGCAGCCTGTGCGGGGAGGACATACATTCATCGATTAGCTGTCTCTGTGTTGCTTGGATCAATATTATTTGTTGGTTTGCTTTCTGCAATCATATTGTTTGGTTCTGCCCATCTTTTCATACACTGGACAAATAATTTGTGTAGGAGCTTTGGGAGAAACTGTGAGATTTCAAGGAGGGTTGAAAAGAGAAAAAGAATTAGAAAAAGACTTTTATATTAAAAATAGGAGTGGCTTGATTAATTATATTTGTGCCTTTTTCAGTGCAGCGGTCCTTTCTTTACAGTCCATATTACTGGAAGCTCACAGGTTTATTTGTCAAACAGCCGACATTAAAATTTTCACAGATATTGAAAACTAAATAATGAGAGCTATGAAATCTATAGTTGTTTTGGGCCATGTGGTGCTGCAGACGTCCAGAAGGGTGCAGTGTAGCTTCATTGATGAATTCCTTCTCTGACATGTCAGTGGACCATGGTCCAGATGTTGTGTACACACACACACACACACACACACACACACACACACACGCACACACACACACCGAGCAGGACACAAAACTGGCAGAGCACTCCCCCCTTCCTTCCCCACCTGTGAGCCCACCTGTGTGTCCATCTGCAGAGGAGAGACACCAGTTGTTCTGGTTAGGAGCCAGTGTGTCTCAAGTACCTTCCCATATCCTCCTTCCATGGGTCTGTCTGCCGCAGTCTGTCCAGCCCTCTAAGGCATATATATTATACAGAGAGAGAGAAGTGGTGCCATGAAGAACAACTATAAAAACACAGCTGAGTTAAAAATGAGAGAGAGATGCAGCGTATTCAATCTCCTGCTCTCCAGTCAGACCAATGGTTTATGAAGCAGTATTGTCGCATATGTTCCTGTGACAAGTGGCTTATAATGCCAGAGGTTTGACATTAATACCAAACAAATAGCAAAAATAGCAAGCTGTTTTTTCTAACTTATACAGCTTCATAACTATACAGCTTAATAACTGTCAGAAATAAAGTAATTAATGGTTAGCCTATGTCTTCTTGTTTTTTACATGCTGGAGTACAATGACTTGTTCAGTGAAATAACTGCAGATGAACCTTCAAGCTACCACATACATCATTAGAGTTGTTAGATCACACAAAAAATCCAAACTGAACAGGAGACAAACTATGATGAATAAGTTTTATTAAAAACGCTTTCTGGCCTCTTGAAGCTAAATGCGGAATGAACATTTATTGTGCGATGACCACAGGGGAAATAAAACCCCATGGCCATCTCGTGTGTGTGTGAAGTGAGAATCTTTGTCCTTAACCCAAGATTTTCACTCCGTAACTAGAATGACCTCGCATCTGGTGCTGCCACGGCTTGTCTGACAGGAAAATGTCTGTCCTCGCTAGGTAACAAATGAACCCAACACCCCTGAGACTGGTCTCGCATCTGTTTATCTTTTTCACCTGTCTGCTCGCTGCACTGCATCAGGCTGACACTCGTCTGCAGCCTTTGTGGATTTCAGAGCATGCCTCTGGCATGACAGGGACCGAGATAGTCAGTGTTGGCTGGTAGCAGCATTTGTTAACTTTGGGACTGGGCATGATAGCATAACACAACATGCGAGACCATAAGTACATGTTTGTTTACAACTTGATAGTGTAGTTTATGACATAATATATGATGGTTGTGCTTTATATTTTACAACTTTACATTTAATAGTATTGATTTCTTGATCTTCACCGGTGCACTGTTTTTTCTTTTTCATCATCTTGTGTTGGTATTTTTATATTTGGGATTTTTTGTACATTTTAGCTTCAGCTAAAACGAGTATAATGATAAGTTTGCCAGCAATTTTGATAGCCAGCAACTATTTTCATCATTTCCAAGCAAAAGTACTGATATTCCCTGGCTCTAGAAACTAAATATGAGGGTTGTCTGTTTTTCTCTGTGTAAGCTGATAGTAAACTGAACAACTTTTGAGCTGTAGGAAATGGTGAAGGGAATCCTTTGCTGCTCTCTGACCATGTTATAGACTAAATGAATGATCAAACAATCAACAAACACATCTGCTGATCAATGCGTTTGAATTATACAGTCTACATGGATAGTGCATGTTTTATAGAGTTGGAGGAAATGGTGACAGATATGCAGAAAAATAGTAAAATTAAGGACTTGGGTGAAGGCAACGGGCAGGGCACTCCCTCTGTGCCTCGGTGGGGGTACGGGGTTGAACGAAATGTCAGGCGCTGAGGAACAGATGCATAATTGAAACATTGCGTTGCTGCTGCAGCCGTGCACAAGGTTGTTTGATTGATACCATTTTAGAGCACTCCTGTCCCCTCATGCTCATGGGGTTTACCTGGGGAGAAACCAGGGGAGGGGGAAAGGTGCTTAGGTGGCTCATCTGGGTTTTGGAGGAAAATTGGTGCCATCCATCAAACACCGCATTTAACAAACGCTAACGCAGGCCTGGCCAACAAAGGATTCGTATATAAGGCAGCGAACCGGGAAACATGTGAGGTGCAGGGACTGCTGAGGGTCTATCAATCAGCCAGTCAGCTCCTTTATTTAACAAGCGAGGGCCACAGACCCCAAGGGCCACACTCCATATTCTGGCTGGTTGGGCTTGCAGTCTTCTCCTGTAAAAAGGAAGAGGGAAAAAAAAGGGGAAGACAGGGATGAAGGGAGGAAGGAAAGAGGGGCATGAAGGGATTGGGGTTGGGGGGAGGGGGTGATAGAGGTGCAGAAGGGTTTGGCCCGTGTCCCCTGGCGTGCCGGTGCGCTTCATCTTCTCAGTGCAAGGGCCTGGAACTACTGCTTGATGGGATTTTCAGCCCTGTGGCCTCCGCTGTCCCAGCATCCATCTGGAGGGCTGCCGTGTGCACAGCGGAGAGCCAGCCACTCAGCGACACAGCCATAAAGAGCAACCCGTAGGCCAGCCAATGCCACTGATCTGAGGCTTGCAGCTCTGTTCAGTGGACAGGCCAACACTCAGTGGCACACATTCCTGTCAGGGACACAGGCTGATCCCTAAGCTACTGTGTGCTCAGTGGAACAGAAGACACGGTCTGTGAGGCAGCCCACATCCAGCCACCGACTTCTTCAAAGCTTAGAAAATTGGCATGGAACAAGGACTTCACTATTCAGCATCCTTAATGGCGTGGAGAGGACTATCTCCCTGTCTCTCATTTTCCTGCCTCTACCTCTGTCTGTGCCATGCGCAATAGAATATAAATGCACCTATTCCAATTTTTTTGCATTGTGTGACTTGATTTTTTAATCAAGATTTTAGCTATACATTCAGACCTGATCATGGAGAAGTGTTTTAAAGTTTTAATGGCACCTTGTAAACAGTGCCCTATGTGCACACAGTGGTTACACAGATTCCTGATGTGAATAAGCCTGTTGAAGGACTGGTTATAATAAAACCTTGCCTGGAAACAATACTTCCCTTGCATGTTCAATTAGACACTGAGTCCATTTCTACGGAGAAGTTCAATTTAATACCACAACGCACAGCGTCCGGAACAATAATATCATTATATTATATATAATTGAAAATCAAGACCAAATATGCAAAGACAGTCATTACTGCCTCTCATTATTGGATCCAATTTATGTATGCCCCAGGGGACAGAGTAGCAAATAATGGATTGTACTGTGGAGAGCTGAGATACTGTACTCTGCCATATTGGTGTCGAACGTGCACGAGATCCGGCCTGATACAACTGATTCAACTGTGGAAAGTTTGGATTGAAAATGTTTTTGTTTCTCCTCAGGGCTACGTGGCATCATTAGCATATTTTTTTCCTCTCCTGACGACTGTAAATTCAGTGAATGTAGCCCTGTGGTGGGTAAGGTGGGCAGACGGCAGACTGTATAAATAAACAGAGTCTGTCTGAGGGCAGCACTGTGGCCCCCACCTGCCCACCATCAATCAATATTACAGCGGCCACTGGCAGCCCAATCGCCCTTTTATAGGCCTGTGAAATGATCAAACATCTGCTCATAACCATGCTTCATATATAGACGGATCATACATACAATATCAAATCCTGCATGATATTGTCCAGCACAACAGAATAACAATGACAATACAGCACATTTATGCATAGGTGTGTACAGCGGCAGGTGAGGCTAACCTCGAGGCAAGATCTCATCAATAACTGAATCAACAGCGGGCACTTTAACACCCAGCAAACACAGCGGATCGATAAAGCTGAAATGGATGAGACGTTTTTTGATGCTGTTTGTCATCTTGTTGTCTCCCAAAAATCTCATCCAGAGTCAGTTATTTCCCCGCGCCTTAAAGACTTGACAAGAAAGTCCATGATGTCAGCTATCGCCTTGTTTACTGTTTAAAAGTCGGCCACGTTGATGGAAGCTCAGCGAGCGAACATGATAAAAGTTGAGCCCAGTAACTAGTTTGGCAGCTGTAGTAGACAAAGGTTGCGGGGGCCTGGTCCACGGAGAGGGGGAATGAATCCAAGTGGTCCAAGGTTAATGGTGGCTTGGAACAAAATGGATTCAGTGCCAGGGGCGTGCTGACAGGTGATTTGACATGAGTGAAGGTGGGCCATCAATCTCCAGTTGGCCCCTCTGACCCTCCTCCGCCCAGCCGTAGCAGCTAGGGGGCGCGAGGTGTCATGGTGCCCCGACCTGTACAGGTCTCTAGATAGCCCACCTGCTGTCTGCCTAAAGGTCCCCCCACGGCTAGAAGAGACTCCCATCACTTCACGCTTGGCTGGCATAATGAAACTGTGATTGGAAGATAGTGAACTGTGACAGGCAGTAGTAGACTCAAAGTCTTCTAGCCAAATTCGAACCCCTCGCTCCAGGTTTCCTTTTACAGCCCCGCTCTTCTTCTCTTGAAGCGGTCTGACAATTTAATGGTGCAAAAATGATAATCTGCTGCCAGCCCCTACCTTTAATATGCTTTCATACTCGGCGCGGCTATTGTCTCTCTGCGTACTGCAGAATAAAGGGATTTTGCAGCTCATTCAGCCCGAGAAGAAATGTAAGGTGTGATATGCTGATGCAAAAAAAACTACTTTGTGTAGTACAAGTGTCATTACATGCATGTGTGTGCATGCTCGCACCCCCCCTCCCTTTCCTGCAACACCAGGCCCCCCCCCCCCCAACCCCCCAGGGAGACTCGACTTCACGTTTAAAGCTGACATAAATTCCCTGTCACAAATCCCTGGGGCAGCCAGGCTTGTAGGCACAAAAGCAAATATTTCCGTTCCTGATCATGGCCAATCCCTTTTAACATCCCCACCCACTGACCAAACCCCCCGCCCCCCCCCCTCCCTTCCTCCCCTCCCTCCCTCTGAACCTACCCTAGCACCGCAAGCCAGCCATTTGTCACAAAGTAATTATAGAATTATCGATTGGCAAGCAATTAACACCTTTCTTCTCTTTTTTCCACCCACCACCTTGCCCCACCCAACCCACCCCCCCCCTCAGCCACCACCCTCCACCCCATCCTTTAATTTGAACTTGGAGAAAGAATAAGAGGGGGGGAAAAACCTGTGGGAGTAACACATTTAATCCTGCTGGCATTTCCTAGTTCTCCTCAAATTAATAGGGCGACGGGGACAAAATGGCTTTTCTCTTTCTCCCCCTGTTTCTTGTGTTATTTCTCTCCTTGTCTTGCCTGCTGATCTATCTTTAACAGACACAGAGCTGCTTAGAGTACAGACAAACACTTTATTCTAGCTGCGATGGATGAATATGGCACTAAACCTCATTTCAAAAAGAACACCTAACGTGCTTTGAAACAACCACATAGCCTTTGATGGGATAGCGATATCACCGGAGTTGAGCTCTCGAAGGGAAAAAATAACTAGTTTGGACCATTATTTTCATATTTGGCAGCCTTTACTCTTTACCTCTTCTTCCAGTCCTGTTTTCCAGCTGCCACTGGTAGTAGGAGTCCAGATGGACGTGCAGGGGGAACAGTGCTAGAACCTCCGGCTGGCAGGTGTCTGAGTCAGGATGGATGTCATGGAACATCACCTTAGTAACATATGGATAGGGACAGGGGAGTTGATTCCCCTTCTGGCAAGTTTGATAACACATCATCTTCTCTTTCTGTTCATCCGTCTCTGCCCCTAGCTCTGACTCTCGTATTCTGCTTGTTGTCTTGTGTCCACTAAACAGGGATTTAATGTCATTAATATTCTTTATTTTATACACTTTATTCCCTCTTTTTTAAAAGCTGGGGTAGTTTGTCACATTTAAAATAGAACATAATATGTATTCTTAAACTATGGATCAGACCCCAAGTGGGTCACGGCTCTACTTTTTACTTTTACAAAGTAAAAGTACCAATAAATATTAATGAGTCTGTATCCTAGGATGAGAGACTAAACTTCTAATTTGGGTTTTTGCACTGAAAAAGAAACCAAGGATTTAATTTTCCTCTGCTTTCTCAAGTTGAGGGGTTGGGGGGGGCTCCATCTAAACTTCAGTTCGTGTCATCACACCAGTGTAGGTTGTTTGTTTCCTCAGGGAGGCGGATGAGACAGAGCTTGTCACCGATCACATTAACGACACCAAAATGAGTCATATTGATTAAAAAAAAGAGGCGAAAGAGGGTAATTTTCCCCACCATCATGACATTAATGGACCATATTTTATTTTGGTAAGGAGCTAAATTATGCAGCTATGATCAGAGTAGCATATTTCTCAGTTAAGATTTATAGGGACTTAAAGCTGAACACTTTACATAGTCACAGAACAGCATTTGATCTAATATTTTAATAGTCTGAACACTGATACTCCTAAAACAACTTCTAAAAAAAAAAAAAGATCTGCAAATGCAACAACATTCAATTTCACCCAAGCCCCCACCTTTATCCCCTAAAATGCCACTAACCCAATGTGAGTGGCATTCATTTGACAGCAATTTAGGAACAATTTGAAGCCATTGAGGAACCTTTCTCTTTCATGCTGTAGTGCTGATCAATAATTCCCCTCAGGATGT